>NC_091125.1:126103286-126734953 GCF_040183065.1 Periplaneta americana | reverse complement strand
AATATATATAGAGCATTCCATTTATTCAATACTGTAGTAGAAACATGACGTAGATCATGAACGAACTAATTAGGTTCTTAAACTGCAATGCATTGCGGGTGGCATCGACGCGTCTCTTATAAGGTGCAATGTTGTAATTTTTGTTAATTTTTTCCCCCAGTCAGTGGTACATAGTAAAATTATCCACATTAAAGATGCTGCATATCCACACCTATGTACTGTACCTACTAGGGAACAAAATTTGTAGATTTATAGATTTTAATAATTTTAATTAGAACTATAAACTAACCTTCAAAATTTGTATACAGGCCCATCATTACATCTCTGTAAAGCTCCCAAAAGCATTCGTTTGTGTAATGTATGGTTTGTCTGTTAGAGCACTGTACAAGTTGAGGGGTGGGGAGAGCACTGCACAAGTTAAGGGGATGGGACACCTTACCCGTAAGCCTAGCCTAGCCTAGAAGCTAGTGCGAGTGGTAAAATGTCTAGAGCCCATTTAAGAACATTTTTCTCCAACGTTCTGTCTGCAAATATTGCAGCTAATCAAAAGTATATACTGTTGTGTGAGTCATTGAATGCGCACAAGGACGCAACCTTAATAAATGAATCATTCCAAGGCTAGGACATAAAATGTATGATCATTCCACCTAAAAAAATTAAATATATCCAGTCTCTGAATATCTATTTCCTTAGACAATACAAAATATATGCTCGGAAGATAACATATTACATAAGGACTCTTGTTGAGAATCCAGAACTTAATTTGGGAAATCGAGTGTTTATAATGAAAATGCGCTCTGTTTTTCATTTATAACCAGTTTTCTGCTCCAGTATACCGTCCTATGCTTCAGTATTCCTGGCAGTCAGCTCACGTGAATCTTGAACAAGTCTCGGACTTCAAAAATGTAATTCAGGTGGCATTTGATTTTTCAGCACTGGAGTGTGGTTCAGAAGATTGTTCAGGTGTTGCTTTTGCGTGTTGTGCTTATTGCTCTGCTCCATGCTGTTTCATGCATTTTATAGAGAATCCTCATGTACATTTGTAAAGAAGTGTATTGACCAATACCAACCAAACGGAGAGTTAGACAAATGAATGCTTTTACGGTCTTCATCACCATTGTGTGGTAAGCTTCTGTACACATTTTTAACCCAAAAATTCCTGTTCGAGCCGAAACCCTTCCCTTGTCAGTGATCTTGCGCTCTAGCGTATATTACGCTATAAATAATTTTGTAATTGAGATTCTTGGGCTTAAACGTGACCAAAGAAGTTTAAAACTTTATCATGGCTGTCATTGGAAATTAAGCAAAGTTGCGGGTCCATTGTCATATATTTACAGCACCTTGAAGAACCCTGTCTCTGACAGAAGGCTTTGGACAAAATTTGTCTGAAATTATTCGCCCATCTTGAACTTCGACGTTGAATGAATACCACAGTTGCATGCGTCATTAAATGGAATAATAATAATAATAATAATAATAATAATAATAATAATAATAATAATAACAATAATGCGAGCCACGACAGCCCATGAAGGACCATGACCAACCAACCAGCTGCTGGCCTCAGTCCACATGCCGCAGCAGAGATGTACGATCATCCAACCATAATGGAGGTATCGTGTGGTTAGCACGATGTTCTCTCCAGCCGTTATAGCTGGTTTTCGTAACCGAATTTGTCTATCTATCGTAGCTCCTGAAGTGCATCACGAGGCACCGGTCCCTTACACTGGCCAAAATTTCATGAGAAAATTTCTTCCCTCATGATGACTCGAACCAGCGCGCATTCCGTAACGCGAGTCCTAGGCAGGATTCCTTAGACTACGACGCCACGGCGCGGGACCATTCAATGGAATAATACAGGACTTCCGAGAATGAATGGTGTGGTTTTACGATATCTCTGTGAAGCATGTATAATGTGTAATGGATTGAAAGTGCTTGTAATTAGTTCAGTAACTCAAACAGTTTCCAAATACATTAGCAAATTTCAATATGGTTACTATTACCAGTACGACAGACGTCTAAGCAAAATTCAATTTCAGCCCACACTCTGACAAGAACATCTGGCGTAATGCTTGTGATTACTTGTCTGATTCTTCGTTTCAGGTGATTAAGATTCTCAATTCTTTCACTGTAGACTACATTCTTGACATAGTCCCAAAGATAGAAGTCCAATGGAGTAAGATCCGGACTCCTAGCTGGCCATAGAATGGGTCCATCTCTGCCAATCCATCGATCTGGAAATCGATGATTTAACTCTTCTCGGACATGGTTTGCGAAATGGGACGGTGTTGAAGGATTATTTGCAACTCCATTTGCATTTGCTCGATTTGAGAAAATAGGAAATTCTGTAACATGTCCATGTATGAAATGGAGCTAATGTATTTTCAACAAAAAAGAATGGACCAAAAATCTTATTGTGCATTAGGCCGCACCAAACGCTGACCTCAGGAGAATCTCGATTGTGTTCGTGTATCACATGTGGCTTTCCGAGCCCCAAATTACAGAATTGTGCCGATTAACACAACCATTTACATGAAACGTGGTCTCATCGGAGAAGAGGCTATTCTCTAGAAATTCTAGTGCATCATCAATTCTTTGTAGCAAGGTAGCAGCGAATTCAGCCCTAAGAAACTTATTCTGTGGTTTTATTTCATGCAAGAGTCGAATTTTATAGGGATGTAATTTCAATCTCTTCCGCATGACGTCGTGCATGTTGACTTAAGACCACCTAACTGTAGACCGGAACGGACTTCTGAGGACTCTGAATGCAGAATTATTATAAATCCTCCAATACAACAATGACGTGAAAGCAAACTGTTTAAGTTACTGAACTAATTACAAGCACTTTTAATCTATTACACATAATACATGTTTAACAATGAACTCGTAAAACCCACCATTCATTCTCGGTAACCCTGTACTATTTCTTCTAGAATATGGATGTCATTCACCGTGCATACGTGCCTGACAACACGCCTTGCGTTTAAATCGCACGTGGAGTACGCCATTTGTAGTGGAGATTGGAGAATGAGGAAAGTAAGGGTTGAACACATTCATAACATACAGTCACGATAGAGGCAAGCAAAAATTCGTACAGTTAATTCTAGTCCGATTGGGCTGCTGATTTCTTATACATAAAACGTGGAGGCGATGTAATGTGTTTAATATGCAAAAAAAATTTACTACGAGAAATAGATCTGTGTGTACATACTGTACATAATCTCGTTGCTTACGCAGAATTGTTGTACAACTATGACACAATGGGAGCTTAATGATATACCAAATGTCTTATTCGATTCGTTATTAAGGGATTAAGTACAGCTTAAAGCAGTAAAATTCTTGGAAATATCCAATATTTTTTTCCTTCATTAGGCCTACTGTATCTTGTACAGCAATGAAAATCGGTATGTGTAAAACACTGTCCTTCTGCTATATGGAAAATAATTTATGATTTAAAAGAAGTTATTTGTATTTTTTTTTTCAAAATTCAAAACGGTAGCAGTTTACTATGCAGTGATGAAGTGTTTCCCTCATAACTCATAAACTTGTTAACTTCTTCATGATCTCTCTCTTTTATTTTATTGCTGAAACTCATCTTTACAATTTATTACTATTATTATTATTATTATTATTATTATTATTACTATTATTTATATCATCAACATTATTATTGATCTCTGTAAAATTTATGTAGACTACTGGACTGTACCCGAGCACGAGCATATGCTCATTTCGGTTATCTATTCATATGTATTATTTCAAATGTAAATTGTGAATAAATTTGAAATTTGAAATAAAAAAATGAAAATTTGAACTATATCATGCACTTTCAGCTACATTCCTTAAGGAATAATATATTTATTTTATTTTTTGTTAGAAGAAAATACTAGTATTTGACCAATTTTTTAAAGAATTTATTTTTATCAGACAATTTTGTCAAATATAGAGAAGTGACCTTGCATCATATTGTAGATATGACATGCATAAATACACACAAAAAATTTCATCACAGAATATTGGACAGTTTTTTAGTTATGTGGAAAACGCTTCATCACTGCACAGTGAACTGAATTTTGAAAAAAAAATGTAAACAATTCTTTTAATTGTAAAAATATTTTTTCATATAGCAGAAGGACAGAGTTTTGCACGTACTAATTTTCATTATTTGTACATGATACAGTAATGGAGGAAAAAAATGTTGAATATTTACAAAATTTTACTGTTGTAAGCTGTACCTAACCTCTTAAGTGAAAATGGTTGAAAAATACAAATAATTAAAAAAAGTTAATTTTATTACAAAACACCATTCTTTATTAAGACATACCGTTGTAACAAGATTCATTGTCTTAGTTTTTTATAAGGCAAACAAAAGTTATTATTATTACTTCTTAGGTGTAATGATTTTGTTTTAATTTTTGTAATTGTCACCTAAGAGACAAGCAGCTTTTGCTGCTACAGGTCACTAGTATTTTGATAATCTGAAGAGTCTGCAGAGGACGAATTTGATTCATCATCACTCTCACTTTCAGAACTGTCCACAACTTGATAGCTGTGGTTATGATCACAGTGGCTTTGATTGCGATGTCGTTCCTTCTTCCAGACAGACATTGTGTTCCTCCTGAGGTCCTGGGGTTGTCTCTCAGTGTTATCCACTCTCATTTTCTGAGATTCTTCAGTCTTGAAATTGTAAAATTTCTCTTTAAAAGTTTTATTTCCCTTAGGTCCTTTCTGTTCTTGTGATCTCCAACGTGATAACAAAGGGAAATTGCTGGAGGAAGTTTTTGATTGCAAAGGGACACTGCCGTGGTCAGCTTCGCTGAGAAAATTAGGCGGGACTCCAGGTTGATCTGCAGTGGATTCAGGATGAGTCAAACTGCAATTGAAAACATATGAATATTTACAAATCAATGAAATGGAATTTTTTTTTTCCTTCAACTCCAACCAACTTTAGATGCATATGATATCCAGGAGCCTATTTCACAAAGGTATGATGTTGTACATTACAAATTACTGATGAAAGATTTATGAAGTATGGAGTTGTATCTTTCTGTTTTACGAAAGAATTAAAATATGTTGTACATTACCAATGAATCGCTACTATTGTCGTCATATCAATAAACAACGTTAGCCACGAATAAAGATACAGTGGACTCTCTTAAGTTGGACTGAACAGAATTGAAAGTTCAGTCCTATAAGGATAGTGGATGTCTCAGGTGAAATGAATACAAATTCGTATTGGTTATCCATCAACGAATACAGTACTGTACTTGCATTTCCTGCCCACCCCGAGACTTGTGTATGCTCTTCTAGTACCACAGTGGGTTTCAACAGTTCTGTCTCACAAAAGGCAAAATGATCAAATAGAAGAAGAAGAGTTCGTTAATTTAAAATGAGTGATTAAATATGGATGTCCTAATAAATAAGATATTCTGTTTTCCTTCAACAAAAATATCACTACAAGACACAGAAGTCCACACCTGTGGAGTAACGGTCAGCGCGTCTGGCCGCGAAACCAGGTGGCCCGGGCTCGAATCCCGGTCGGGGCAAGTTACCTGGTTGAGGTTTTTTCCGGGGTTTTCCCTCAACCCAATACGGGCAAATGCTGGTTAACTTTCGGTGCTGGACCCCGGACTCATTTCACCGGCATTATCATCTTCATATCATTCAGACGCTAAATAACCTAGATGTTGATACAGCGTCGTAAAATAACCCAGGGAAAAAAAGACACAGAATCAATTCCCATTCAAATGGCAAACTCATTTCTTAGTGCCCATATAGGGGCGTGTCTAATTCTCCTACGTAAGCAGTCGAGCTATAGGATGTCGAACTTAAGAGCTTCCACTGTACTATGTTATAACATGAAGCAGCTGGTTATCTTAGTCTTTCACCGAATTAGGTTATGTTTGTCTCTTTCATCCTAATGTATTTTAGGGTAGGTTATGCAGCAAAGATTTCTAGAGTCTATGAATTTTGTAACCCTGCAATGTTATTTATTTTAGTTCACTTCTATAATAATGAAAAATGTAAGTTACTTCCTTATTAATATCATCATATTCTTTCGCGATCCCCGCATAATGCTCCTTAATAGTTTCCCATATTAGCCAACAGATGCCACTAATAACGATCTTCACACCAAAATTATTATTGTTACGAAATTACAAAAACTGCAAAATTATTGGAATGGTGTCAAAGTAGATGAAACTGTTTCTTTTGAAGGAAATATAAGCAAGAAATGTTATTCTATAGCACACATTTTTCAAAATATATCTTAATATTACGAAATAAATATATTTAAATCGCATTAGTACATGTATGTATTATCCCGCGCCGTGACGTCGTGGTCTAAAGTATCCTGCCTAGGACTCACGGCTGAAATAAAGTTACTGAAAGCTACCAAGGGATGTACAAAATAAGACAGAAATGAAGATGAAATAATAATAAGATAGAAAATGAAAAGTACCGCAATCTTAGACAAAATAAATGTACACAAGAAAAAATGAAATCATGTTCTACTTATGGACAATAACAGACAGCCACGATATAAGAAGATGAGAACCCGGAAGACTAATGAGAGGATGGAATATTGAGTTTGAATAGGGCGATGTTGCTATGATATGAATAACCATGATGATGATGATGATAATAATAAAAATAGTAACAATAATAATAATGATGATAATAATAATAATAATAATAATAATAATAATAATAATAATAATAATAATAATAATAATAATGGGCGAATCCAGAAATGCATATAGTGTGTTAGTTGAGTGACCGGAGGGAAAAATACCTTTGGGGAAGCCAAGACGTAGATGGGAGGATAATATTAAAATGGATTTGAGAGAAGTGGGATGTGATGATAGAGACTGGATTAATCTTGCACAGGATAGGGACCGATGGCGGGCTTATTTGAGGGCGACAACGAACCTGCGTGTTCCTTAAAAGCCATTTTTAAGTAAGTAAGTAAGTAATAATAATAATAATAATAATAATAATAATAATGATAATTGCAATAAAATATACATTATATATATATATATATATTGCTGAGAAATATATATTTAAATATTGTTTGCGTTCTTTCCAGCAAATAGAAACTGAAACTAACTTAATGTTCATCAAATATGTTAACACCTACTTTCAAAATTATCACATACAGTACTCACCAAGCAGAATGAAAGGAGTCCATCGGACTTCCTGTAAGACATAAAATAGCATGTTAAATGCTGTTTGATGAAAATCGTAGAATTCATTGTATAATATGTTGACATCGGATACACGACAACATATATACGCCTAACTTGGAGTCAGGCCACAAAGGGAAACATCGAAGGAGAAAGGTTCGATCCGGTGATGTGGATTGAATTCGGCGTAGCTCAGTGGTCAGAGCTCTTGGTACGTAGAACCAAGGACCCGGGTTCGATCCCCGGCGTCGGAGCGAATTTTTCTCCTAAAATATTAAGTGTCAATATTACAGATACATTCTGTAGGACAAATTAATATATCTATAATATATTTTTTTTCTGTTAAGCGCTCAACAATTTACAGTCGGTCTTTTAGACCGTAGCTAATCTTTCAATTAAGTGGGATTTTTGTAGCAATTCATAAATTATTATTGCAATTCCAAAATGTACAACATAAATTTTGTTTATGGATCGGTGAGCTATTTTATCTTACCAATCGGCAACAAATTGTAAGAGTTAATGAAGTAATTGACGAATATGAAATTGGTAGAGATAAAACGGGAGAGTAAGATGTTTTGGTGAACCGGACCATGACACGTACTTATAAAATAATATTTCTCATGAGAAAGTGATTACATCGAATTATTTTTCACATGCTGACAGAGACCATATTTTATGTAAATATAAACTGACTACTTAGACGAATATACCGTTGAATGAAAAGGTCAAAACCAGAAGCTGCAACGTAGTTTCTCATATTCGTACAGAACATTGAAAATTTTTTCCTTGCTAGATAAATATTACATTTAGGTTGCCTAAATACAGTTCGCTTATTTCTATGATTCATTTAAGCTTGGGTAAGTTATAACAAAGATTTTTGGCATAAAGGCGGCAAAAAGACCGACGCGCTACCATTTGAGTTACAAAATATAGAGCGCCTCACTAAGGGCTAGGTTAAGTGGCTTAAAATGAGATGAATAACACACTCTTCGCTCTCTAAATTCAAAAATACTTTGCATATATTACCATTATTATGTATTTAACATTTTTTCCGTTATAATCTCGTTATTTGTATATTATATTTTTCATTGAAATATTTAAATACTTAAATTTGACAGACATTTGGACGGAGTTACGCAATAAGAGACCAAGCGCCAAAAACCTGTTCCGAGTTATTGGCCATTGAAATCTGTTTTTTATAAAACATTTTATGCAAGGAGTATTATAACATTGGTATTACAAATAATAGCACAAATAATACCAAAAAAGACTAATCGATTTTTGATAAGAGACCAGCAGTTGAAATAATGATGTAGTGCTCTAATTTGTAGATTATTCCTTTTCTCGATAACATTACCGTACATGATTTTGAGAGTGTGGTGAAGCACATAGTCTATAATTTAGAATTGTCCGACATGTATGTCTTTGCACTTCTTTTTATATTTCTGTTCATTTGAATTCGAAGTTTTTAAGGAGGCGATATATTGTTTTTCAGTGACGATTATCTGAGGAAAGAAAATCGCATTCCTTTGGTCTCAGTTCATGCTTAAGTGAACTAGACATACGAAGTAGCCCAGAAGAGTTAATGGCAATTTATTGTAACGTAGAAAGAATACATTTACTATATTGAAATCTTCTTCAGCGGAAAAATGTTTGTCCAGAATACGGTCAGAGTGACTTTTAAGGAACATTAGGACTGAGATTTTGGCCAAAATAGCGGAAATAAATATGTTTCTTCTTTTTAAGTAAATAGTTACCTTATAAATTTATTTAACATTTCTCCTATATTTAGCCTCCGCCCTCCATTTTGAGAGAACTGGCGGGAAATTTTAAAATGCTACGCGCAGCTCTTTTAAACTTGACACACCCACTAAAAATTGCGTTTTCTCAAAACTACGTTTTTGCTCAATAAAATGGTCCCCAGCGGCTTACATTTGTTCCGATTTGAATGAAACTTTACACGAATACTCAGCATATTCAAATACACAAGCCTGTATATGAAATGAGCTGTATATGAAAACTTTTCATAATATGAATTTTTAACTTTTAAAAATGAAATAAAACTATCACGTATATTTAGGATTTCTATAACAAATCTTATTAACCAATGCTCGAATTTAGTTTTTTTAATAATTAAATATAAGTCCTACACAAAACATTTTAATACACAATAACAATTCTGATGCTGTCAGGGATATTTTGAATTTATGCATAATTTACTGTCATTAAAATAAGTGAAAATTAATATCTAAGGAACTAATGCATGAAATTTCATTAAATTTGGTGCTATTATTTAAATGTAAAGATACAACAAGTCCACCGAATTTTAAAGCAATTGATAAAAAACTTAAGAAGTTTCAAATCTCAGTCCCATTGTCTCTTAATAACATGTTACAACAGTAATAAATACACTGACTGATTGGCTTAATGTCCGTCCTACTAAAATTATAATACTAAATGTATTAAATTCGTATAATTATTGTAACTGCGTACCGAAGGATACACTGGAAGGAATGGTGAACGGGAGAAGAGTTCAGAGGTAAAAGAAGATATCAAATGAAACACATTAAGATACATGCATCATATGCGGAGACTAAAAGTAAGGCAGAGAATAGGAGGATTGGATAATGCTGGGTTTGCAGTGAAAGACCTGCCCTTGGGTGGAACACTTATGTCTGTATGTATGCATATATATATATATATATATATATATATATATATATATATATATATATATATATATATATATCTATATATCTGAATTTCAGTTATTTCAATTTCTAATTAATCTGTTTTATAATTACCTATATCTGAATCTTCAGAAAAGCTATTTCCTTTCCTTCTCATCCATGCTGAATCTCCTTCCATACTATTAAAGATACACCAAACTGAGCTCCGTACATAAACTGTAACACAAGAATTAATTAGGTTTCTAACCACATAATAATAATAATTATTATTATTTCTCTCATTAATCCTTAACTCCAATAAAGTCTGAGAGAACCACTCAGTCTTCTAAAGGACTAATTCATTCTCAAGAGTAAAAGTTGGACGAAGAGTGAATCCGCCCTCATTATTTTCATGCACCTCCGAGGTATAGAAAACACTAGAACTTCAATTTACTTGGTTATACACACTTCAGCGAAGAGTACGCTGTAAGATTAACTACATGACGTCACGACATTTACTCTGACGCACTGGAAAACTAGTTTGAAAGAAGAATAGAGAATTTAATGTATCTGTTTACTGGTAACACTTACAGTATATGGTTACAGATAAAATTATTATCACAAAGATGCTCACACTTATAAAATTCCTGAAACAGTATCTGCACGCTTAAACAAATAGTATAAATGTAACTGTTGGAGAGCAGCACTACGTAAAACACAATAGACGCCGATGATGAAATTCTTACTGAGAAAGGAAGTTTTACGTATAATGAAGGAAATCGTGGTTAGCTTTTGGATTATAAAGAAGAAACGTTGTATTCTTTTATATAGGTTATATTTCCGCCATTTTACACAAATACAGAGAAAAAAATTGCCAGGAAAAAACAGGGGAATTACGCGTGGATTCACAAAAACATGCCGTATATAGTCTACATATAGGCTATATTTACGTATACACGTATACGTTTACATACGTACGCACAAACATGCATGCATACACATACATACATACATATATACATATATACATACATACATACACACATCTAGAGTCTGGCAGGGCGGAAGAGAAGGCCTACTGGCCTTAGCTCTGCCAGATTAAATAAATAAATAAGTTATACATACATACATACATACATACATACATACATACATACATACATACATACATACATACATACATACATACATCTAGAGTCTGGCAGGGCGGAAGAGAAGGCCTACTGGCCTTAGCTCTGCCAGATTAAATAAATAAATAAATAAATAATACATACATACATACATACATACATACATACATACATACATACATACATACATACATACATACATACATCTAGAGTCTGGCAGGGCGGAAGAGAAGGCCTACTAGCCTTAGCTCTGCCAGATTAAATAAATAAATAAATTATACATACATACATACATACATACATACATACATACATACATACATACACACATATATACATACATCTAGAATCTGGCAGGGCGGAAGAGAAGGCCTACTGGCCTTAGCTCTGCCAGATTAAATAAATAAATAAATTACACATAAATACATACATACATAGGCCTACATACATATATACATACATACCGGAGCGAATTTTTCTCCTCTAATTTCGTTTAACGAAAAGTTGGAAGCAACTGAAACTTTATAGTGTCGTAACTCAGTGTCACCACTACATTTCACGCATGCGCATTCAAGTGAAAAGCAGCTGTGTAACGTAATATCGTTCTTTAAGCTAGCCTTTACTGACGACAGGTAAACAGCGGGATTCGATCCCAGGCTCAAACTTAGCTTCTTCCAACCATTCCCATTGTTTAACCATAATTTATGCTGCCAGACCTCAGCGCAAGATATCGCAGGGTGAAGACATACTCCCTGTCAGGATGAGAGGGGAAATTAATTTCCACTTATCTTCCGGCACTCGAACTCCGATCTGCTGGTATATATCTAGAACTGCTACCACTTGAGCTGCAGCGGAAATAATTAAGATAGTCCTTACATGCAACTGCGAGCTGCAAGGAATGCAATCGTATACCTCTCGCTGCACCCGATCTAAACAGAAGCTGTAATGATGTTTATCTGGGCTGAAGTAGTCGCAGATGCAACCCTTAATACAAGCCTGCTGTGTGTGTTAAGTGAGAAGAAACTTGTAGAAGCACGAGAGCAAACTTCGACTAGAATAGTTATTCAAAGTTCAGAGAGTTGCAGCTACACCTGTTAGTGCAAAAGCAACTCAAGTTCTCAATTTGAAACGGGTATAAGCAACTCTCAGCTTTTCACAATGGTCGAGTGGTTGACACGCCATTAGGGAACTTACCACAACACCAAGACGAAAAACACCTTAGAAGTTTGTTCACTTGTGAATACTGTACTGTGAAAACGAGCTTTGTTCACAAGATATGTAGCTTTCCACATAAAATTTAAAAGAGGAAAATATTGCTTGAATTATCTTCTATAATACAGTGAGAGCTGATAGTTTGAAAGATCTATTAGAGATAAACACGTTTCCACACATTTGTGGACGATAGGCCAAATTTTCATTTTGCCTTTTTTGCCTATGTTAGCTCTCGTTGCCTATTTTAAGGTTAAATGCCTTTTTTTTTTTTTAGCCTTTTTACGTCGTTATTGTACATTTTCTATATTTTTAATGCATTTAAAATAAACCGCACATAAATTATATCGAAGATTTTTATTTTATTTTATATTTTATTCGGTTATTTTATGACGCTTTATCAACATCTATGTTATTTAGCGTCTGAATGAAATGAAGGTGATAATACCGGTGAAAAGAGTCCGGGATCCAGCACCGAAAGTTACCCAGCATTTGCTCGTATTGGATTGAGGGAAAACCCCGGGAAAAACCTCAACCAGGTAACTTGCCCCGACCGGGATTCGAACCCGGGTCACCTGGTTTCGCGGCCAGACGCGCTGACAGTTACTCCACAGATGTGGACTATATATCGAAGAACAATTGTAGAAATTAAAAATATATATTCACCTCACACAAATATTTGCTGAGAATCTTATTCTCCAACAATATATATGTTTCCAAGAAGTCGCAAACTCTTCTCCCCTACCGATTCCATCTTTTATGACACTTAAGGGGAGATGATGGTATTTTTTGGTGAAAAACGTGTAAATTTCCAACAAAAAAATTCTTTAAAATACTCTGTGATATGTGTGGAATGCATAGCATAACACTTTGTGGGTACTTGTGCCCTTATGGGATGTTGAGTCGCCATTTTTAAACTTCCTACGTTATGGATTTTTAAATCACTCGCCCACTTTTATTGTTGTTTCCGGTAAATTAAATTTTCAAAAGAATTTTTTTTAAATACTCTTTGATATGTATGGAATGCCTTGCATTATATTTTGTGGATATTTGCGCCCTTATCGGATGTCGAGACGTCATTTTTAAACTTCCTGCGCTATGGTTTTTTAAATCACACGCCCGCTTTTATCGGGTTTCCAGTAACTCCATTTTTTTTTTGCTACATTGCCAGACAAAAATGGATATAATTTCTGAACTATTAAAGATACATGCATGAAATGTAGAACACACAATCTTTAGACTATTAGGAAACTTTTCTCTGTAATAGAATTTTGTAAATTGATTTCATTAAAAAAATACGTCCGTTTGTTTGCAAGAAAGGAAGACAGAAAATTGTTATTAAATTTTAATTGTTTATTTTACAAACGTAGGGACTAATATCTGAGAAGATTAACTCCGTACGTAGATGAAATTATTGGGGATCATCAGTGCTGTTTTCCGCGTAATAGATCGACTATTGATCAGATTTTTTGTATTCGACAGATAGCCTAATGGAGAAAAATGGGAGAATAAAGGTACAGTACATCAGTTATTCATAGATTTCAAAAAGGCATATGACTCGGTTAAGAGGGAAGTATTATATGATATTCTTATTGAATTTGGTATTCCCAAGAAACTAGTTCGATTAATTAAAATGTGTCTCAGTGAAACATACAGCAAAGTCCGTATAGGTCAGTTTCTACCTGATGCTTTTCCAATTCACTGCGGGCTAAAGCAGGGAGATACACTATCACCTTTACTTTTTAACTTCGCTTTAGCATATGCCATTAGGAAAGTTCAGGATAACAGGCAGGGTTTGGAATTGAACGGGTTACATCAGCTTCTTGTCTATGCGGATGACGTGAATATGTTAGGAGAAAATATACAAACGATTAGGGAAAAGACGGAAATTTTACTTGAAGCAAGTAAAGCGATCCCGAAAAGACAAAGTATATGATTATGTCTCGTGACCAGAATATTGTATGAAATGGAAATATAAAAATTGGAGATTTATCCTTCGAAGAGTTGGAAAAAATCAAATATCTTGGAGCAACAGTAACAAATATAAATGACACTCGGGAGGAAATTAAACGCAGAATAAATATGGGAAATTCGTGTTATTATTCGGTTGAGAAGATTTTGTCATCTAGTCTGCTGTCAAAAAATCTGAAAGTTAGAATTTATAAAACAGTTATATTACCGGTTCTTCTGTATGGCTGTGAAACGTGGACTCTCACTTTGAGAGAGGAACAGAGATTAAGGGTGTTTGAGAATAAGGTGCTTAGGAAAATATTTGGGGCTAAGCGGGATGAAGTTACAGGAGAATGGAGAAAGTTACACAACGCAGAACTGCACGCATTGTATTCTTCACTTGACATAATTAGGAACATTAAATCCAAACGTTTGAGATGGGCAGGGCATGTAGCACGTGTGGGCGAATCCAGAAATACATATAGAGTGTTAGTTGGGAGACCGGAGGGAAAAAGAGCTTTAGGGAGGCCGAGACGTAGATGGGAGGATAATATTAAAATGGATTTGAGGGAGGTGGGATATGATGATAGAGACTGGATTAATCTTGCACAGGACAGGGACCGATGGAGGGCTTATGTGAGGGCGGCAATGAACCTTCGGGTTCTTTAAAAGCCATTTGTAAGTAAGGGACTAATATCAAAATTCTGTTACAGACAGTTTGTAGAACATGATTTTGCAAATACATTGCAAAAAACTGTTTGAATCTACTCGTATCTTTAAAAACGGTTTAGATGTATCGGTTTTAGTACAATCCTGCATTGGGTATAATTTTTTAAAATTTGCGCCCCCAATAATTTTTTTTTTCAAAATATTTTTATTTGGTTCAGTTGCCACAGCTATGAGCTCTCTACATACAAAAAAATTAATATTTTACACCAAATAAGGAAAAAGTTAAAAAAAATGCCATCCTCTCCCCTTAAAAAATATATATATTTGAACAGTATAACCCTCAGTGCTCAGGTCACTTCGGGGTTTACAAGCAAAAAAAGGAGATGAGGGAAGTATTAAAAGCAAGTCTCCAGGTCCCGTTACTGTTGTCGCTTGCACGCGCAAGTCACGCGTACTTTGAAGTCTCTAATCCCTTCTCACACCCCTCTTTTTGACACAGTACACAGTCGGTTTTTCTCGATCTCTAAAAGAAAGTAGAGACAGTCCTTCTGAAATAAGTTGTTTTAAGTTTGCTCCAATCACTTCAGTAGAAGTAGAAAGATCTTTTTCCACCATGAAAAACGTTCTTCCTGATAGGCGGCTCACTATGACAGTTGACAACTTAAAAAAACATCCTGTTGTGACATGTAACAAAGGAAAGTGAGTACCGTATGGGATAGTTTATTAAGTATTTGTCTATTTTTGTCTGTTTCCATGATTAATAAATGCCTATTTCACTGCCTATTTTTACTATTTTAGTGCCTATATTCCTGCCTATTTTAACCAAAATAAATGCCTAAACATCCGGACTCTAATTATGATAATTATTTCGAGAACGGAGATCGAGAAATAATTGAATCACAATATTGAGAAACCCCACATGTCCATTTTTTTTTTTTTTTTACGAAATTGAGTTATATAAATGATTTCTTATTCTAAACATGTAGCCTAACGATATTATGAAGAGAAATTCCACATATTCCTATCAACATTCATTTTAGCTAAAGTGTTAAGAAAAAAATAATACGAGCACAAATCTAGGACCTGAAAATTACTCGAGAATAATAATATTGTTATCACGAAATGTATTCGGCTAGATAACCCCAATGCGAACAACTGTAATTCTGAACAACTAGACTTTTTCAGTTCAGTATTATTTCAATAGTATTACAGGAAGATATTTCACAACTAATGCAAGAAGATCAAAATTAATCTGAAAATAAGATCAATTTATTACCTGAAAGTTTTTATGTAACAAACATGACCAATACAACAACCCCGATTACGACAATACCTTCCTGTAATACTATTCAAATAATAATGAACTGAAAATGTCTAGTTCAGAATTACAGTTGATCGCATTGGGGATATCTAGCCGAATACAATTCATGATAATTATTATCCTCGCAATCTGTTAGCTCTGTGTTAACGTGTTCGATCGCAGACGACAATGTTCAGTGTTGTGATACTTTTGAGAAAAGTCTTTTTTATTAATTGAGCCGTTCAGAGCAGAAGTGGTGTAAGTCAATTTTGACTTACACCACTTTTGCTCTGAACGGCTCATATAAACTAGGCTAATGATTCGGTCGTTATCATACAAATTTAAATGACATGAATATATATTTTGCCCGTAAATGTATATACGAAGAACAGAGAGATTGAGAGAGAAAAAAAAAACAAAGAGAGAGTAGGAATTGTATTTTGTATATTATTTATTTGAGCCGTTCAGAGCAAAATTGACTTACACCACTTCTGCTCTGAACGGCTCAATTATGTAGGTTATTTTTCGTTTACCACCATTCTATTTTACAGCGATATATATAAATATTAATATACTATCAAGAATAGTTCGTTTATCGTTGTGGAGTAACGGTTAGTACGTCTGACCGTGGGTCCGGGTTCAATTCATGGTTGGGACAAGTTACCTGGTTGAAATTTTTTCGGGGTTTTCCCACAACCCATTAAGGGATTAGGTACAGCTTACAGCAGTAAAATTTTTGGAAATATTCAACATTTTTTTTTCCCTCCATTACTGTATCTTGTACAATAATGAAAATTGGTACGTGTAAACCACTGACTGCCCTTCTGCTGTAAGAAAAATGTATTTTTACGATTTAAAAAAGATATTTTATTTTATTGCTGAAACTCATGTTTACAATATCATGCTCTTTCAACTACATTCCTTAATAATTTTTTTTTTTATTTTGTGTTAGAAAAAAATACTGATATTTGATCATTTTTAAGTTTATTTCTTATCGATCTATCAAAGGTAGACAAGTGATTTCGTATCATGTAGTAGATATGATATACATAAATGCACACAAAAAATTTCATTACAGAATGTTGAATAGTTTTTTAGTTATGAGAAGAACGCTTCATCACTGCACAGTGAACTGCCACCAATATGAATTTTGAAAATAAACATGTAAATATGTTTTTAAGTCGTCAAAATATTTTTATCATATAGCAGAAGGACAGTACTAATTTTCATGTTGAATATTTCCAAAATTTTACTGCTGTCAGCTGTACTTACCCCTTAAGAACAAATGCTGGGTAACTTTCGGCGTTGGGCCCTGGACTCATCTCTCTAGCATCATCACATTCATCTAACTAAGATGCTAGCTAACCAGAGCAGTTGATAAAGCGTCGTAAAATAACCAAATAAGAAAACGAATAGAGAAATTTTCGGATTAAGACAAAAATAGAAATGAAATGAATTACAATAACTGTCCAAGCGATGTCGTGTGTACTACGCTTTGGAGCCAGAAACATATGCAATGCGTTTGAATCTGGAATTTAGGAAATTCATGCGGCTTATTTTTTTCTGAGTTTATACAGCATATATCATAAATGCCTAAGTTGTGTGCTTAAGTGATAAGTTTATAAACAATACCGTGTTTGCTACAGTTTGTGAGTGGATTTTCATGATGAAAAATTATATAAACAATTTAGCCTACAGACAGACTAATTAAAAATTTTGACATCTGTGATCTCGGTTGTAATTTAATTTGTAGTACAAAATGAAGTCGTATATAAGTACATACAATAAATTGCCAGATGATGTATAAATATCAAGAAAAATTAAAATCACGTTGTCCATTGTAATCCAAACAGAGTTAAATTCTACAGTAAATTATCTAGCCTTTATTAACCAGGTAATCGTTTAGTACTTCGATTTTTATATTGAAATTTTAATTGTATTCTTAATATTGTAGTTGTGATCTCCATGTAGAGGAGAAGAGAAGGCCTGATACCTTATCTCTACCAAATCAAATAAGTAAATACTAATAAATAAATAAATAAATAAATAAATAAATAAATAAATAAATAAATACATAAATAGATAAATAGACAGACGGATGGATGGATGGATAGATAGATAGATAGATAGATAGATAGATAGATAGATAGATAGATAGATAGATAGATAGATAGATAGATAGATAGATAGATGGATGGATGGATGGATGGATGGATGGATGGATGGATGGATGGATGGATGGATGGATGGATGGATGGATGGATGGATGGATGGATGGATGGATGGATGGATGGATGGATGGATGGATGGATGGATGGATGGATGGATGGATGGATGGATGGATGGATAGATAGACAGACAGACAGACAGACAGACAGACAGACAGACAGACAGACAGACAGACAGACAGACAGACAGACAGACAGACAGACAGATAGATAGATAGATAGATAGATAGATAGATAGATAGATAGATAGATAGATAGATAGATAGATAGATAGATAGATAGATAGATAGACTAACTGTAATAATAATAGCTGTTCGCGCTATATCGGGCAGATCCATGGACAGTAACCGTTGTCGCCACTGCTTCAACGAGATAGAAACTCTCACCCACGTTCTTGGGTCTTGCCCGCATGGTGAGACATTACACAATACCAGGCATCATAAGATCAGGTCCGCAATCGCTCAAGCTCTTCGCGACAAGGGATATGCCACCTATGAAGAAATCCATGGTCTTTCGGAAACAGGAAGCTGTCGGCGGGTTGATATATTGGTCTTTAACAACACAACAGGCTATATAATAGATCCTACTATCCACTTCGAATTGAATACAACTCAACCGGAAGATGTCTACAATGAGAAGAACCAAATTTATAGTCCAACTTTTCCTTATTATTTACATATGTATACGTTACAAACAATTGAAATTATTGGATTATTAGTGAGTGATAGAGGCACGATTACAAAAAAAAAAAAAAAAAAATATTAATTTCTGTAAAGAGTTCAATCTTGAATCTTCTTTGGCCAAGATTGTTTCTTTGATAGCTCTAATTGATTTGATTTAATTTCTTCCTGTAACCACTACAGGTTGCCATCGACAAAGAGTACCATGATACAATAGAGTAAATGCCTTGAGGCTTAGTGATAAATTGTTGTTAGAGTGAAAAATAAACAATTTGAATTATATTGAAACACATTATATTAAACGAAGTAACGTCAAGGAGATGCGAATTAGTCATGGTCAATCTGTCTTCTGAGAAATCACATATAAAAAGTAAATTAATAACATTAATAATAAATTATTATTATTATTATTATTATTATTATTATTATTATTATTATTATTATTATTATTATTATTATTATTATATTTCTCACGAAAAAATTTTCATAAAATCCTACGCATTTACTAATAATTGTATATTTAGTATACTTTGTTCTTCAGGACAACCCCTATTTTAGGGGAAGTTTGTTTACTACTACTAAATAAACAAATAAATAAATAAAGTTACAGTCATATATGAATGGCTCAAACAATTGTGTTGTAATGAACTTAAAAGTTCGCTGCTTGAAGGGGCAAAACATAGTAAAGAAGCATAAGAATAATATAATGATTCTTTGTTTCTAAGACAGAGTTTCTTTTAATAACGAATATCGAGTAACTCTACAGTTGAAGAAAGGGATACTGCGAAAAGAGACAAAGTGTATGTAGGAGCCTAGAGTTGGTAACTTTTTCTCTCCTCGTGTCACAAGTACTTGCATACGTTAAGCCGCAAAACCTCTGGAAATCGTTTTTTTTCTTTTCTGCGGACTACAAAGAATCTCGAGGGATTCAGTTCCATGACCTTACAAATATGCAGTCGATGTAAAGCCTTCTTTCCATTCATTTCGCTGTCTTGTTGTTATTCAAAAACCTGGCAGCAATATTTCATAGCCTGCATTAGCCCAGGATATGTATTGAGGAAGTGTTATACTGTATTATGGAAAGTCTTGGAGCGCACATGTAGATTCCGTGTGGTAACATCTCGGAGTAAAGTCAGTTCCCGATAAGAAAGACCAACTTACGCTGGGGAATTATGCATTATACCATATGGGTGATATAAAAGAGACTTTTATGCTTTCTCGTGGTACAGAATGTTACAACACCACAAATATTAGATCTAAATATTTCTTCGAAAATGGAAGCTTATAGAACATTTTATTTATTACTTTTATATTTTATTATAGAGTATAGTGGTCATTTCTTATTAAATTCGATCATATTATAAAAGAGTATCCTGATGTTGTAAAATTACTTAATAAGCTTTAAGCTGAAACATAGGCTACATTTTATATTAATTTCGGGCATTATCATAATTGTATCATTTTTACAAATCCTGTTGTTTAAGCAGAAAAACAATTTACTAGGGCATTCGAAAAGTAATGGCATCATAGTTACTCTTTCACACTGAATTCATTTAGGTTACTTTTGACATTACATATTTCAAATACGTATAGTCTCCTGCCATGTCAAAAATACATTCCCAAATTCTTAGAATACGGCAGACTCCATCTGCAACAGCATTTCTAGGTATCTCTCTCACTGACCAATATAAAGCTCTTCGGATGTCAAGGGGTTAGGTACAGCTTACAGCAGTAAAATATTCAACATTTTTTTTCCATTACTGTATCTTGTACAATAATGAAAATTGGTGTATTTAAAACACTGTCCCTCTGCTATATGAAAAAATATTTTTATGATTTAAAAAATATATATTTACATTTTTTTTCAAAATTCAGTTCACTGTGCAGTGATGAAGCGTTTCCCACATAATTAAAAAACTATCCAACATTCTGTGATAAAATTGTTTGTGTGTATTTATGCATGTCATATCTACGATATGATGCAAGATAACTTCTCTACCTTTGATAGATTGTCTGATAAAAAATAAATTCATTTAAAAATGGTCAAATATCAGTATTTTCTTCTAACACAAAATAAAAAAAAAAAATATTATTTATTAAGGGATGTAGTTGAAAGAGCATGATATTTTAAATATGAGTTTCAACAATAAAATAAAAGAGAGATAACATGAAAAAGTTAGAAGTTTATGAGTTATGAGAGAAGAGCTTCATCACTGCGCAGTGAACTGCCACCATTTTTAATTTAGAAAAAAAACATTATAAGTAATTTTTTAAATCGTAAAAATACTTTTTTCATATAGCAGAAGAACATTGTTTTACACATACTAATTTTCATTATTGTACAAGATGCAGTAATGGAGGAAAGAAGTTGAATTTTTCGAAAAAATTGTACTGTTGTAAGCTGTATCTAACCCCTTAACTCTTGATTGAAAGCGAATACTTAAGCTTCCACCCAACTTGCAATAGTTCAGTATGGTAGGACTTCTCTCCCACAGGCTTCTTATAATGAAAGCTTATACAGCATTTATTTGAATATTTTTCTCTTGCAACTTGGATTTTGATGAAATACTTTTGTTCATACCTTTAGAGCTCAATTGCTTAAGTATTACAAATAAGAAATAGCCACTATATTTACAAAATATGGCTGCTTCGAGACTTTCAATATTTCAAATTTATTAAACAATTGCTGCTCTATTACGTAGTACTTGATTTCAATGGTCACCGCTAGGAGCACTGATTTACAGCACTGTTGCAATTACTTATCGAATGCCCTAGTATTTTTGACAAATTTACCTAAAATTTATTACATGATTAAGGAATGAATGAATGAATGAAATACTCTATGCTTAAATTTTTCTGTGAATAAGTTTTGTAGAGCATCTGGTTATTGACTTGAAAAATACTGGGCTAAATCTCTTGTAGCGGCAGGATTTTCCTCGTCAGTACTTTCAGAACGGTTCCGGAATCCAGTCTGTCAAATTGTCTAACAGATCTTCCCAGGTGTAAAACAAGTAAAATCACGTTACAGTAACGATGACACGAAAGCATAGAACTATATCTTCGTGTCCTCATGCGCCTTTATAGCTTCTACAGTGGAGAATTTAAAGTTTACAAAGTTATCTACTGAATGTAAAATATATAAATTTAATGAAATAGATTGCTTTTAGATTATAAAGCGTGCCTTTTGTGTGCATCCTAGAAAACGAAAGATATTTTCTGACTTGTGTAGTAAATTTTATAGGTAACTTGAACATGAATCAAGGTCTTAAACTATGAACGATAGTGTAATTTGTTCCGTGGTATTATTTAAACAAACTTTCCGTAAAATAGGGGTTGCCCTGAAGGACAAAGTATACCAAATATACAAGCATTAGTAAATGCGTACAATTTTATGAAAATGTTTTTGTGAGGAATATTATTATTATTATTATTATTATTATTATTATTATTATTATTATTATTATTACTATTATTGTGTCATTAATTTACTTTATATATGTCATTTCTCAGAAGGTAGATTGAATATTTTAGAGCTATCAAAGAAACAGTCTTGACCAAAGAGGATTTAAAATTGAACTTCTTGCAGAAATTAATATTTTTTTTTGTAATCGTGCCTTTAGCACCCGCTAATAATCCAATAATTTCAATAGTTTGTAACTTATACATAATATGTAAGTAATAAGGAACAGTTGGACCATAAATTTGATTTTTCTCATTGTTGACGTCATCCGGTTGAGTTGTATTCAATTTGAAACGGATAGTAGGATCTATTTTATAGCCTGTTGTATTGTTAAAGGCTAATATATATCAACCCGCTGACAGCTTCCTTTTTTCGATAGACCATGGATTTATTCATAGGTGGTATTATCCCTTGCCGCGAAGAGCTTGAGCGATTGCGAACCTGATTTTGTGATGCCTGGCATTGCATAATGTCTTACAATGCTGGCAAGATCCAAGAACGTGAGCTAGAGTTTCTGAGAATTTACTGTTGAGAAGCCAATCAGTGTAAATCAGAAATATTAAATTTCATATTTCCAATGGAAAATTCAAGTATGTGCATTACAATGCATGTAAAATAAAAGTGAACCGATACTTTACAAGAGTTTTATGGAAATAAAACAATCGAACAATACAAACCTATTATTTTTTCTGTTTCTAACAATTTAAAACCTCAATATTTCTGAGTCATATATCAGTGACTTCTGAGCTGTCCAAAAGAACTTAATTGGTGGTAAACGCTCAAAAATGTGTTCCAGAAATCTCTGGAATTATTTCTGTTTGTAACAATTTAAAACCTTAATATTTCTGAGCCATATATCAGTGACTTCTGAGCTGTCCAAAAGAACTTAATTGTTGGTAAACGCTCAAAAATGTGTTCCAGAAATCTCTGGAATTATTATTCCGACTATACTAGTTTCCATGTTTTAAAGCGACGAAACAGGAAGTAGTTCTATAGGCGAGGGGTGAGAGGGAGCTAGAAGGGTAACTTGTCCAACGTTGCCACATTGAGCAAGAAGCAAGAACGTATCTTTCCACTTGACTGTATAATGCAAAAATTCGTCTGCTAGCGACAAACTGGCAATACAATGCCAAAAGAGCGCTGTGCGATGTTCTCTTGTTCGGCGGAATGATGTTGCCAAACTTACGGCGCCAGGTCACGTGGGTTAAATCGTGTGCTGTATCATTGCCGCTGTTCTTGCGAGTGTAAAAATGTTAATAACTCTGTGATTGAACGAGGCATGGGGTCTCCTGAGTGCTTCAACATGACAAGGAAGCGAAGAATATTTAAGATGGGGAAAAGAGAGATGTTCTATGTGGCAATCGAGCCTCTACTGACAGCAACATGATGTCACTTCCTGTTTAGTCGCTTCATAAAACGGAAACTAATATATAATTACGATCATTGTTTTGTAGAAGTTTCTCAGTGTCTCTTTCCCTCTTCTAATCGAGCGCTAAAAATTAAATCAAATTAAATATGAGAATTTGCAACATCATCCTTTTCATACGGACTAGTCATAAAGTCTCGACACACAGGAAAGAGAATAAATATAAGTATTTTTCTTTTCATATTTCTTCTTCTTCTCTTTCTTTCTCTCTCCTTTACTTCCTTATCATTTCCTTTATCTCTTCTCTCTTTTCTTATCTACCTTTCCTTTAATCATTTGTTTCAGTGAGCCTCGGTAGCGTAGTCCGTATAGCGTTAGTCTTCTGTACTCGAGGTTGCGGGTTCGACTCCGGCCCAGGTCGATGGCATTTAAGTATGTGTTTAAGTGCGAGAGGCTCGTGTCAGTAGATTTACTGGCATGTAAAAGAACTCCTGCGGGACAAAATTCCGGCACACCGGCGACGACGATATAAGCTGTGCAGTTGCGAGCGTCGTTAAATAAATCATAATTTTTCTTCCTTTCTTTTTTAAACTCTGTTTTCTCATTTTGTTCTGTATAATTTTTTCTTTTTCTCCTCATCCCCACTTCTTTTCACCCTTTCCTTCCTCATCTTATTCTTTTTCTTTTACTTAAAATAAAATAATCTGTGGTGCTACAGCCCGTGAAGGGCCTAGACCGACCAGCCGGCTACTGGCCTCACGCTCACATGTCGAAGCAGAGGTGGACGATCATCCAACCAGAATGGAGGTATCGTATGGTTAGCGCGATGATCCCCCGAGCCGTTATAGCTGGCATTCGCAACCGGATTTCGCTACTTATCGTAGCTCCCCAAGTGCATCACGATGCTGGGTGGGCACCGGTTCCATACACTGACTGAAATTTCATGAGAAAATTTCTTCCCCCATGAGGACTCGAACCAGCGCGCATTCCGTAACGCGAGTCCTAGGCAGAATGCCTTAGACCTCGACGCCACTGCGCGGGACTTTCTTTTACATCCTTTTCCCTTATCCTTCTCTTTTTTCTTCTTTTCTCTGTTTTTCCTTTCTCCTCTCTATCTACCTTTCTTCCTTTATCCCCCCCACTTTGATCCTTTTTATTTTCTCATTTTCTTCCTCATATTCTTAATTTTCTTTCCATTTTCACATACCGCTACATTCCTTTTTTTTCCTCTCTTCTCATCCTCGTTCCCTTTTACCTTTTCTATATATCTTCCTTCTACCCTTACCTTATCATGTTATCTCCCTGCTCATATCTCCTTTTTTCTTCTAATTTTCCCATCCCTTTACTCCTCACTCCATTCCTTCTCATCTTCATTAAGTATCCAAACTTTATTGCTTCCTGTGTACAGTCATTTCCCAGCTTTAGTTTCATATTAACTTACAGAGATAATACAGTAGCAAAAAAAAAAAAAAAAAAAACTGGACCGACCCCTGTAGCTGATACAAAAGAATCCTGTGCTCTGTATTGTGTCAAACTGTGGTAATTTCAATATGTATAGTGAAGATAGAAGTATGTACTGCTATTTAATGTAAAAATACGCAGTTATTTTTGTCGAATAGAGGTAGAAATGTAATATTGATGCCGATGAAAATAAAACTCTCAAAGTTTTTCCGTCTCTAAGTTTGAGGTACTGAAGGAAACAAAAGACGGTAAAAATCGAACAAATGTAATAAATTTCATTGTTATAATTAATTATACAAGATGGATGTGTTTTGTGACTAGCAAAATTTGAATCTGTGACTCTGAAATCAGCTACAAGAGTCGGTCCGGTTTTTTTATCATTCCTGTACTTCTTCTTCTTCCTCACGTCATGGGGTCGTAGATTCCCTTTCGAAAACCCTTCAAATCCATACTAGTCATTCAAAAATGGCAAGAGTCACAGGTTATATGGTTAGTGTGCCCTAAGGCAATTCCTTAAGACAAAAGGAGACGAGACAAAGAAGGCATCAAGTTACTGCGAAAAGGAAATAACTTCCATTTTCTTGTGGGGAGTGAAACCTCTCTTCCCCGGAAACGCTGACGCTTCAGGCAAAGCTGAGGTTATAGTGAGAATGTGTAATTCAGTGAATGATTCATAACGACCTTCCTGCAAAGATGAATCATACTCAGATATTTTTCAAGATTACGTCGCGTCAAACACAACAGGAATACAGTCCAGCGAAGTAATGAACAGCTTTGGAATGCGCAACGAAGGATGCTCGACCATGCCGAAATGTAGTAATTATACACCTGGTAGCAGCCCTTTACTGGACCTCATTAAAGTACACCTATTCATTAAAGTTCAGGTGTTCCACCAATCAGAAAGCACCATTGTAGCAATATGAAAGCGCAAGTATCGATTATTCTCGGATATGCAATCGAAAGACAACTAGCGAAACGTCACGGAGGCTGGAAATCCAATACTGACGCAGAAGGTTATGTTCTGTTACTATAATAATTAGCGTTAATTATAAATAATATTCAAATAAATTCAATTTGTCATCTCGTTTTTCAATGTCAAAATCAATTTCAAGGTTATATCAAGGTTATTGTTTATTTTACTCTCTAGATTATATCAAGGTCAATGACATTGGTTTGTCGGGAAAAATCAATACTTTCGCGTCTGCGCACATCTCACAATTTACGAGATATTGCACAAGGTCAGTTCCGCTCCCCAGTCAGATAAGAATAACATGAATACTTATGAATAATTTCAAGTTAGAAATATGGTCGAGCTTGCGCTCGTTTCATAAACGTACTCGCGTCTTAATTACTATCATTATAGGCTCGTTGCATAATGTACTATTTTAAGTTACGTTCAGTACATTGTCATTACGAGACTGTCAGATATTTCTCCCTGGGTTTAATCAAAGCCTTTCCTTCTGCGATTTTAATCTGACGCTACATAGCTGGATACACAGTGACAATCCGCAGGCCTTCACACGCACACAAAGGCAAAGCCATCCCATTAGAGCCCCCAAAAGGGCTTTAGGGTGTGGTGTGTTTGGCTCCCATCTCGCGAGACATTCGGCACTCAGTAGCGGCAGGGGTGTCAGTCCCACGCCGTGCTGTCCGGCTTTGCCTCTGAGAAATATCCCTGGCTCCCATTTCTATTAGAGGCTGAGAGAAACCCAGGGCTCTACTGCTGTACATGCATACACACATATAATTAATTACATGATTACACGCAGTATTTCACATCAGCTTATTATCAGTCAATTAATAACTATCTTTTCTTCTCTAATATTACAGACACTGAAGTTAGGCAGGCTCTTAAAAACACTAGATCTACAGCGTACGGGTCTGACAACATAAACATTGTTTTTATTAATAAATTACTCGATATCGTGCTTCCTGTGATAACACATATTTTTAATTCTTCCATCATTACTTCTACTTACCCAAATCTTTGGAAAACGGCTTTAGTGCGTCCAATACCTAAAGTAAACACACCTACATCTCCTAAAGACTATCGGCCAATCTGCATTCTTCCCGTTCTATCAAAGGCTCTCGAACGTATTCTCCATAAGCAATTAAGCAAATATCTGATTGAATTTAATATTATCGACCCCTTACAATCTGGATTCAGAAGCGGGCATAGCACTTCCACTGCTTTATTGAATTTAAATGAAGATATACGAGAGGCTATGGATAAACGACTAGCAACAATATTAATTTTATTGGATTATAGCAAAGCATTTGACTCTGTTGACATGGAGCTACTATTAACTGAACTTCGAGTATTAAATTTTTCTGACAGCGTTATCACCTGGATGTACTCCTGCCTCACTGGCCGCCAGCAGCGTGTTGTCTTTAATAATCGGTTCTCCTCCTGGCAGAGAGTAGAGTCGGGATTTCCCCAGGGTTCGGTATTGGGTCCATTGCTTTTCTGTCTCTATATTAACGATATCGCCAAGTCATTTAAATATTGCAGATATCATATTTATGCAGATGACGTTCAGTTACACATTTCCGCCAGTCCTGATAGACTAAGTGACTGTATTAATAGACTCAATAAAGATCTCGAATCCGTTTCATCTTGGTCTCAACAATTCGGACTTAACTTAAATACAGATAAATCACAGGCTATCTTATTTTCGAATAAAAGATTAATCCCCGATATTAATAAGCTCAACCTTCCTCCTGTGACTCTGAATAAAGCGATCATTCCATTCAGTTCAACTGTAAACTACCTGGGAGTTAATTTTGAATCTAACCTTACCTGGGACACGCATATCAAACACACATGCAAGAAAGTATTTTCCACTCTTCACTCATTAAAAAGATTGTACACTAGCCAGCTAAATTAAAGCAGAGCTTGTACAGACTCTTATTATGCCTCATTTCGATTATTGTGACGCTTTATTCAGTGATCTCGGGGTGGATTTATCCCAGAAACTGCAACGTGTTCATAATGCGTGTGTTCGTTTCATTTGTAATGTCCGCTACTACGATTACATTTCGCCTTTTTTCGATAAATTATTGTGGCTCAGGTTAAATGAGAGGAGAAAGTTACATTCCCTTTCTCTCTTATACCGAATTTTGCACACCTCTACTCCCTCTTACTTATCTGTCCGATTCCACAGTCTTTCTCGGTATCATAACTTAAATACTCGGTCACAATATGACAACACGCTAGAAATACCACTGCACACATCATCTCTTTATTCTTCGTCTTTCACTGATGCTACTTCTCGTCACTGGAATTCTCTGCCGCCTGAAGTCAAGGGCTGCCGAACTTTAATTTCCTTTAAATGTAAATTAGAAAAGTATCTTATGATGAGTTGCCAGGCCTAACGTGTTGCAAATGTGTTCCACTGTATTTATTATTATTATTATTATTATTATTATTATTATTATTATTATTTTTATTTTTTTTTTCTTCTTATTTTTATTATCTAAATCGTGTTTATTTATCACTTAGACGCCAATATGTATCCCACTGTGTTGTTGGTTTTTATTATTAATCTATTTTTTGTGTACATTTTTATTCAATTGTCGGTTTCTGATTTAATTATGTAAGTCCTACTTAATTGTAATCTAATACTAATATGTATACTAATGTGTTTATTTTTATTTTTACTGTGTACCTTTTTCTTTTTTTATTGAATTATCGGCTTCTGTTTTAATGTGATTCGCATTTGATTCTAACAAATTAATATGTATTTCACTATGTTTATTTTTATTTTATGAGGTAAATTTTATGTAACTACCTCTTTTGATCTCATTATGTAATCAGTATGTAATTACTTAATTCTGATCAAGTTTTATGATCAACTGTGTAAGCAAGTTTTAATCCTGGTTGAGTGTAAGAGAAGGCCTTAAGGCCTTAACTCTGCCAGGTTAAATAAAGCCATTATTATTATTATTATTATTATTATTATTATTATTATTATTATTATTGTTCTGCCCTATGTTGGTCTATTTTTTTCTATGTCCATCTGTTGCATGGATGTCTATCTTTGTGTCTTTCCATGAATGTATATCTTATATTTATGTGTATATATCTTTTTGTCTATGTCTTACTGTTTCTGTATCTTTGTGTCTATGTCTGTCTTATATATTTGTGTCTATGTCTGCCAGTATATCTTTGTGTCTGTCTGTATTTATCTATGCCTATGATTGTTGTTACGGTATGCTTGTGTTTTATTGTTATCCGACAGAATGAAAAAATTAGTTATTGTTTCTTCTATATATATTTTGTAACATCGTTCCCGGTGTATCAAAAACTTTAGTTATTGTCGTGCGCATGAGTCAATCCACCTCCACCTCCTACTTGAATGTTCGAGGAGAGGGGGATAGGAGAGTGATCGTGATTCGAACGTGAAGGCAGTGTTTGACTGGCTCCATGCGGACGATGAAGAAGGCAGAATTAGCTCAGCTGGACGGATTAGGCAACTTAAATTGACAATCCTATCCGATAAGTATACACCGGGAACTACAGGCTGTGGCTGTGAGATATGAGACAGGATTGGTTTAGGAATTTCTTTAAAGTTATCTAAAAGGGGTTGCTGTTCAATGAAAATAGATTTGGTTATTTGTGCTTTTCCCTGAAGGTTTGTTGTGAGTCTATATTAAGAGACATAATGTAGGGAGATGTTGTAACTGTGGTGGGAAGTTTTGTTTAATTCTCTTTTAAGATAGAGATTGTAATTGAAGAGAATATTGTTGTTGTTGAATGTTTTCCTGTTAATTCTTATCTAAGAGACAATGGTAATAAAGGGAGGTTTTTGGTAATTTTGGAATTTTCCTTTATTTTATTTTATTTTATTTTTTTTGGAATTCATTCTCGTTTTTCCAAGTTCCTTATTTTTTTCAATTTTGGTGTAGCTGAAGAACCGTCACACTGTCTACATATTGTGTTATTTCTGTCAGTATCTTTTTTTTCTGTTTGTATTTATCTATGTCTATGTCTGTCTGTATGTATTTGCGTCTATGGCTGTCTTTTTATATATGTCTATGTCTGTCTGTACATCTTTGTGTCTATGTCTGTGTGTATATTTTGTGTCTATGTCTGTCTGAATATCTGTGTCTGTGGCAATATATTTTTTTTCTACATCTGTCCATATATCGTCGGTTTAAAAGCAAAACATATTAAGCCAAACATATTATGTCTGCGATGTCCTTCGCGCCGACCACATTACCCCATCCTTCCAAACTCTAAACTGGCTACTGCTTAACGTACGTAGAAATTTTCATTCTCTTGTTCTCCTTTTCCAAGTCCTTCACACCTCTACACTTACCTACCTTGCCTGCCGTTTCAGTTACCTGTCATCATATCATAATCTCTTCACACGCACGCAAAATAACCGCATTCTAGCGATACCAACACATTAGACATCATCGTATTCATCATCATGCACAATCTCGCTCTCACGCTTGTGGAATACCCTACCAAGTGACATAAGAGACTGTCGGAGTTTAGTAGCGTTCAAAAGCAAACTTATTAAGCATTTTCTTACTGCGTAGAGTAGGTTTAATTTTTGCTTAATAAAATAAATGTTTCTCCCTTCTTAACTTTTACAATAAACTGTCTAGCTTTCATTAATCAGTTAATCTTTTAGTACTTTGATTTTTATTGTAATTGTAAATTTAATATTAATTGTAATTGTATTCTTAATATTGTAGTTGTTATTCCCTGGTAGAGGGAAAGAGAAGGCCTGATGACCTTATCTCTACCAGGTTAAATAAATAAATAAATATTAATAATAAATAATAATTATTATTATTTCTGAGGAAAAGGCATAATACTTTATAATGTACAGATACGGAAATAAAATTTGGAGCTCCTTTATTGTATAAGTTTCGCTTACAACACACTGAGCATGTGCAGTAAAGAAAAGCCCCTGTATATATGTTACTTGTGGACAGTCGTGCGAAATTGTTGCCTACATACAGGTGGAGTCCCATCAAGACTCTCTCCAAATTTACATTTGAATGAACTGTAGCAATTTACGCAAAAGTCAGTAAAAGTGGGAAAATAATACTGAAAACAAGTTCATTCCTTGAAAGGTGAAGGATCAACAGTGGATTGATTTGAGCCAATGGTGACGTAGTTCATTATTTATTGATAAAGTATTTTTATGCATCTCCGAAACGTTAATGTCACCGTTTATGGCGTGTGAAATAAGTAACGGGAACGTTAAGTGCTAGTGTCTTATCTTTACCGTAGTCAGTCTGACAACTGTGTTTGTCAAATGGCTGATGTGACGTGTATAGGAAGTGGTACCATTCTCAGCTGCACTAGCAACATGCTCACAAACTGAGCACTATACTCTATAACACGCCAAAAACGCTGGCGCCAGTTGTACTTGGGACTGGCTGTCTCGACAAGTGACCTGGAGACCTATGTTGACAGCAGAGCCATTGTGCCTCACAGGGCTAGGTCCCATCTCCAGACGAGACTTACCAGATAAAGTCCAGATCCGTAGCCGCAAGCAATTGAATCTTGTATCACCTTAGGAAATCCGGAAGCTATCATCCTCAAGACTTCAGCTCTATAATTTTTTACTATTTCCGATGAAATATGTGGTGATGGGTAGTGATGAGGTGTGATTTGAAGATCTGTGATTTTGTCGCTGTGAGAGGTTTTTCACAGGTTACGACTATTGTTCCAAAATCACAGCTCCAAGAAATCGCCATCTCAGAGCGTGTTTTTTATACTTGCCGCGCTAATCATTATTGTTGATATAAGGCAAGATACCGATGTACCAACTCAATACGCAGAAGAGCGATAAACATAAACATCTGTCGGCTAGTGATGAGAAACATTCATAATCGCCAATAAACATCCGTACAGGTAAAATCACACTGTGACAAGATCGCTATTATCTATCATAGCGGTTTTTCCGCTGACACACCCCACCTCTAGTGAGAGAGAGTTGAGTATTTTTGTAATGAAACATCGAAAAATGAGTATCCCGAGAAAAACTCTATACATCGTCTGCTTTGTCCATCTCATATTCCTTCACGACAGGGTGTGGATTAGAGATGAACAACGATCGAGAAGGCGAGACTAACAGCGCCCGCAAAACCGAAAACACGCGCGACAATATTGTATTATGTCGCGTCCTTGACATAAAGACTGGTTGTGAGTGTTTCGAGATTCTATATTGATGAGTCCCGAAGTCAAGCAGTCTTCAATCCCCACAGTTGTTTATAACTGACTGAACGTTTAGGCCTATCTACTTAGACAAGCGTAATATATGTATAAACAATCAAGTAGCCTATTTGAAACATCTCTACCTTTCAGTGCATAATAATCCGTTCCCCATTTATTACCAGGCCCTTATTAAAAGGCTAGGAATTTTCTTTTCATACGGTATGTTTAAGATCAATTGTGCAATCTCAAGTAAAAATATATTGATGTTATATTTTATATTTCTTAGAAATGCAAATTTATTTGACAATTGTTTGTTTTTATATTTATATAATCATAGGTATTATAATATAATAGAACCAGAACATTTTGATAACTAAGATTCTGTTCTGTTTTGTTATTTTGTCTCATTTAAACGTTTATAATGTTATTTATTTCAATGATGTATGTTATTCAAAGTTAAGAAATCTTTCCACGCCGACCAAATGCTACTTCGAGAATGACGAGCAAGATTCAAAGCGCACGAGAATGACGAATCGAGACTCGAAAGACAAATGCAACGAACACAGCGAGCGAGAACGGCAGTCAGTTTTGTTCATCTCTAGTGTAGATCGAGCTGTCTTTGCCTAGAAGGAAGACCAGAACGCTAGAGAGGAACCACAGATGAGGTTAACTTGGGACGCTCTGATTTTCTATAAATCGGAAATATATCAATTTTCATTCTAAAACTCTGCTAGGTTTGTTGTGGAAATGCTATCACCATTTGTGACATGAAGAGAACTCTTAATATATTTTGGGTCCATAAATATAGAAACAGACTGTACGCTTGATCCCTTGTGTGGAATAAAAGATGAGCGAGAGAGAAGAACACATGCATTGGGCCGCTGTTTGGTTTCTGTGCGGGATTGCCTATGGAACAGACGCTTCTCAGATTAGGGCTCCAGAACTGCTGAACACAATGTCATGCCGTTCTCTGGATTACGCTGGGCTAAACGACGCTCATTAATAGGGATTGTCGCTATTTGGGTGTCCTGCCCAACTCTCATTTCCATATAAGAAACCTTCAAGTTAGCAACACTTTGTATAATACACATTTTATAAATTATTAAGTAATCTCCATTTTCGTTTTCTCAAAACTTCTGAAGAGATGACTAGTATAAGAATAGGACTAAGTAAGAAAAGCGTATGATACAAAGTAGATAGTAAGATGTACTTTAGAAATATGGATTTTAATGGAGAAACAATGTTAAAACTTAGGAATTAACCGCTATTCTTCATAAGTGATGAAACCATGAATTAGGAAAGATTGAATTGGAATATTGGTGGGACAACCGACATAAATCACACTGTAGCAAGTTACAGTATATTTGTAATTCGATACCGTGTCCACCGCTGTGGAGTAACGGTTAGCTTGCCTGACCGTGAAACGAGCGATTCCGGGTACAAATCCTGTTTGGGACAAGTTACTGTTTCTATACCTTGACCAAAACTACTTCCGACTTGACAGCTTACAGGGCAGGGGGAGCAGTGTTTTCATGTTGCCCATCTTTCGTGTAAGCGAGCGCGCTGCCGATAGAGTGCAGTAATGAACGGCTGACATGAACACATACATTTTCTAACCAATTTGTTGAACACTAGGCATTAAAATTTGTGTACATTATTATTTATATGATCTATTATTGTTGTTATTATTATTATTATTATTATTATTATTAGTAGTAGTAGTAGTAGTAGTAGTAGTAGTATTCTTCAATGTAATACCGTTAGAAAAGCGTCGAAAGAACAGTAAAGTGTAAAAACGGGTATAAATTTAATACGAAGCCTTTACTTTTATGAGTGCCGGTACTCTTCAATGTCATATTGTTAGAAAGGCGTTGAAAAAATTGTAAACTGTAAAAATATTTATGATCAAAAATCTACACGGCCTTTTTCTTTTCCAATATCGATAACAGCGCTCTTATTAATTTTAACACAAACATTAGTTCTCATTACGACTTGCACCAAAGGTAAAAGAGGCCCGCCGTTATCTTTTTCCGTCTCAAAATACTCTCTTACATAACACACCATCTCTCGCACTTGATTCTTCAACGGGGCACCTTGTCCAATATTCTTTGTTCTCCGGCTGCCTTTCCTTCCTTTCGACATTGCACAAGTCACCTGTTAGGAACTCTCGCAGAAACTAGAACACGCACACTAGTCACACACTCCACCCATGACAACGAAGATAATACGTCTAATATAATTTAAACACAATAATTATCGATACAGTGAAACAATAATACAACTAAATAATATTTTTAATTCACACAAAACACGCACTAACCAGCCAACTCAAAGTCATTCCTTGCACTGTATTCACGTGCAACTTGTAAACATAGACACGGCAACACCGTCCCGTTACCATGGTTACACGTCTCTCGTGATAGGTTGATTTGAATGGTTGCCATGGTAACATGCTAAAGGCGCCATTTGTCAGGTCTGAAGTAGTTTTGGACAGACCATTGTTGGAGTTTTTTTTCCGAAGTTTTCCCTAAACCACTTGAACCAGAATAATTGCTGAGTTATTTTCGGCGTTGGACCTCGGACTGATTTCGCCTTTATTAGCATAATTTCATGTATCATTTCAGTAGTTATACAGAGGATCGAGGCAGACGTGCCTCCGGGATTCGCCTACAGGTGCCATCTGTCGGGGAGCTGCACTAATCCTAGGGAGACGTAGGGTCTTCATGAGTGGACTAAGGCAGACCGGAGAATGTAGCTCCCTCGGATAGATGGCGCCTTGGTGAGTCGCGGAGTCTACCACGGCACGATCTTTTTATTGGGTTATTTTACGACGCTGAATCAACATCTGAGATTATTTAGCATCTGACTGAAATGAAGGTGATAATGCCGGTGAAATAGTCCAGGGTCCAGTACCGAAAGTTACCTAGCATTTGCTCGTATTGGACTGAGGGAAAACCCCGGAGAAAACCTCAACAAGGTAACTTGCCCCGACCGGGATTCGAACCCGGGCCACCTGGTTTCGCGGCCAGACTCGCTGACCGTTACTCCACAGGTGTGGACACGGTACGATCTTCGGGCCGAAGGATGCACCAGAACGCAAGTATGTGAATTGCGAACAGATATATGTCATTCGTTATCTCGTGAAACCAGATACATGAAGGCGTACGGAGATATGGTTAGTTGTTCATGATTGGCGCGTGGCACAGTAGCCTATTATCAGGGAATACTTGCTTGTGCTACAGTTGTCTTTATATTCATTATTCATAACTTAACCTTATAAACATTTTACAATGAATTCTAGTGATAAAGTCTGATATTACGATGATCTTTCCTACAATTTAAATTATTGCTATTCATAGACATTTACCTAGCCCACGCTACGAGCGTGCTAAATTAGCACCGGCTATCGACTGGTTACTTGTACGGGATTCATATCATATATCATATCATATATCATATCATATTATATCATATCATATATCATATCATATATCATATCATATCATATATCATATCATATCATATATCATATCATATATCATATCATATATCATATCATATCATATCATATCATATCATATCATATCATATCATATCATATCATATCATATCATATCATATCATATCATATCATATCATATATCATATCATATCATATCATATCATATCATATCATATCATATCATATCATATCATATCATATCATATCATATCATATCATATCATATCATATCATATCATATCATATCATATCATATCATATCATATCATATCATATCATATCATATCATATCATATCATATCATATCATATCATATCATATCATATCATATCATATCATACCATACCATATCATATCATATATCATATCGTATCATATATCATAATATGATATCATATAAAACTTATGTTTTAAAATGCACTTAAATCACGTGGTAATTGATGCATATAGAAAATTAGGATTTATAATCAGAAATACGAAAGAATTAAAAAATATAAATACTATTGATACTCTATATAAAACTCTAGTTAGAAGTAAGGTAGAGTATGCGTCTGTAATATGGTCACCTCAGTTCCAGTCCCATCAGATGCAAATAGAAAGGATACAGAAAAGATTTTTACGTTATTTATATTTAAAAAAAAAACATCACGTATCGTCTTATGACAAGCAAATTTCATATAATCAGTTACTTTTTGAATTTAATTATAAAACTTTAGAATCTCGACGATTAATAAACAGCCAAATTTTACTCTATAAGACTGTTAATGGTATATTCAATAACTGTGATTTTCTTAAATTCCTTCAGTTCAATGTAAAACGATCAGAATTACGTCATAGGCAACCTTTTATTATTCCTATTCCTAGAACTGTTTTCTTCAAGAACTCTCCATTGTTTATGTGTAATACTTACAACTCTGTCTTTAAACTGTGATTCTCAATTGGATTTCAGTTTAACAATTGAAAAATTTCATACAATATTGAAAAGCATTGTATTTCCTTAGATATTTAAATTATGAAGAAGTGTATTATAATGTTTCTCAAGTTTTTAAATAATTTTGCATCATTATATTGACATTTGGCACTATATTAACTGTAATATCATATTCTAGCATCTATTACCATTATGTATTTTCTTTCTTTTCTTTGTGTTGTTTGTTTTGTTGTTTTTTTCTCTCGTATTATGTATTTTGTGTATACATCTGTGTAAGCCACCTGTAATTGGAAGCCTGCTTCTGTTGGTGGTGGATTTAAAATAAAATAAAATAAAAATATATCATATCATATCATATCATATCATATCATATCATATCATATCATATCATATCATATCATATCATATCATATCATATCATATCATATCGCTAACACTGGTTTACGAATACGAAAAACGTTAGTTCGCTCATCATCCGCCGGAAGCCCGCGCTAAGAATGTCTATGAATACGACCCTTAGGCTATATCTGAAGTTGGACTAGTGTAATATGTAGCTAGTCGTCGATGTATGTAATAGAAGGAAAAAGGAATTAACCACCCTACCCCATTATCTCCTGTCCTAGGTGCCTCTTGAGTGGTGCCTTCTTGGTATCACTTGTGAGGTTCAGACCAGACTTGTGTGTGGAGCGACAAACGTATTTTTTTTTAGTTACCCATCAAATTGCAAAATAAACTTCAAACTTTTCAATATGTGTAATGTATACGTATATAACCACAGTGCACAAAACCATAATCTGAAATCGATCATTTGATTTGATAGTTATGTAAGAAAGGATATATTCCAATTTCATTTCTCTACAACGACACAAATATCAGTCGGTCATGACTCGAACGTAGGCTATCTCTACTACAAACGTGACCTGTACTTTAGCTCTGTTATTTCGCATTCCCGAAGAGGTGCACGTAATGGCGGGTAGGGCAGAGTCCCCACAAAGCTCTCCTCTACGCTTACACCGTCACTTGAGTGATGTGTACTCACGACCCAAGATGGTGATCCTCCCCATTCCAGCACCACCCCAAACCAATTTTATTTCCATCAGGGTTTACTGGTAGATGTGTACTGAAAGGTAGATTTATCTGGTCCATTAGGGGCGGTGGGGGGAGTGGATGTCTGTATATCGGTAACCGATTCTTCCCCAAGTTACGATGTCGAGGGTTTGCTAGTCTTGTCGGACGGCAGATGGCGAGGTCCAGGAAATATCGTGCGCTTTTTATTAAATGGCGGGGGGGGGGGGAGAGAGAAAATCCCATCCCCTTTACTCCTCCTTCCTTATATCCCATTTCCTCCCACAGGGTTTAGGAAGGGGAAGGTGGGCAGATCTATCTGCCTCTGTAATGATGTGTATGCAGTTTCCTGTTCACCAATTCCGACCACAATGTGCTGGTTACCGCAGCTGAAACTCGTGCTGCAAAATGAAATGAAAACAGAACGCTGGAGAATTGTCTACGAAAACAAGAAGAAAGTGTTTTAGCATGAGAAAGAGTTTAAAACACAGTTTTCCTCGATATAATGGAACTCGCATTCAACCATCATCCCAGTGGACTCAATGCGCATGTCTATGTTTTTCTATAAAGCAGAAAGCAAACGGAAAAACGTTTCGCCTTCCAGATACATGACCGCAATTTTAAATAGTTTCTTTTATTCCATGCTTTACAATCTATTAAATTTATGAATACATTTTACATACCGTTTAACTTCGTTCTCATGCACAGTTGTTAAAAGTCACTAACTGTAGGTTTTTTTTACTGATCATCTGTAACTCGTTACTACTGTAGAGTAATTGCATAGAACCATAGATGTATACTTTTTCTTGTAGTTGTATTGTATTTCTGATGGTGTGGAATAGAAGGTCTGATGGCCTTAACTCCACCAGAATAAATAAATTAAATAAATATATAAATAAGTAAATAAATAAATAAATAAATAAATAAATAAATAAATAAATAAATAAATAAACAAATAAATAAATAAATAAAATAACCAGAGGCTAATTTCTACATGCTGTATAAAATTAACTTATGAAACCCTTGTGTACAGCCAATTGGTTTTAACTGTTTCGCTAGTGAGAGAGAAAACATAATCATCACCGCTTGCTGAATATGCTTCTCACTACTAAATTTAGTTAGCTTGTAACTTTTTATTTATTTAAAAAAATTCATTCAAGCTGTTGTAATTTAGTTAGCTAGCGATTTGTCATTTATTTTATATATTAACTAGCCGTACCCGTGCGCTCCGCTGCACCCGTTAGAAATAAATATAAAGTAATTACATTATTAAAATAGGACATTTGATCCAGGAAACATTCGTGTTTGATAGAAGGATAAATCGTTTAATAAAAGGTAAAGGTAAAAAGGTAAAGGTATCCCCGTAACATGCCATGAAGGCACTTGGGGGGCATGGAGGTAGAGCCCCATGCTTTCCATGACCTCGGCACTAGAATGAGGTAATCGTTTAATATGTTACTTAATTTAAATTGCATCCAAATAATTGAAATGCGATCATTTTGTTCCAGAGGCACTCATTTGGTGCAATGACAATTCCTTTAACATGTTTCTTAATTTTTATTACATGCAACCATAGCTTAATGAAGATTGACATCATTTAGATTTAATGTGTATATTTTATTTTACTTGTTATAGGTTTCCATTGAATTATGGTAATAACTTAATTTTAACCCTTGTTTTCTACTTATTCAGTAAATGGCGCTTGGGCCACTATGGTTCTGAACCCTTCAAATAACTTAAATTATATAATATAATATTACATATTATATTATATTATATTATATTATATTATATTATATTATATTATATTATATCAGAATTTACTGTAATAACATTATAGCATTATGTCCATCTAGAGAAACTACACTTTTCAATTGTGAAATAATAATTAATTATACAAATCGGTTAATTTAGCTTCCGATATTACTTCATACAAACACAGAAACATTCTCTGTAGGCCATCTTTCATAGCTTTGGATTGTTGCTGTCCAAGACCCCTTATAGACGAAGTCATTTGTTTTTTAATTCATTACACAGCCTTAGATGGCAGTTATTTTAATTTTAAAACTCATTTATCTCATTATATCAGCCCTATCAAAATGTTTCAAGGAATAAAACTTATCGGAAATTATTTTGAAAGAAACTTTTGTTATGTAACATTTTTCACAAAAATCAATAATAAGCCAGATATTTCGATTTATTTAATTGAGGCCCCCTTATAACCCCCCTTTTAAATAATGTATTTTGAATGCCATATAGCCTAAAATATAAGTTACAACGAACTTAATTTATATTCCAATTTTCATCGAAATCCGTTCAGCCATTATTGCGTGAAAAGGTAACATACAGACAGACATACAAACAAAAATGTCAAAAAAGCGATTTTCGGTTTCGGGGTGGTTAATTATATATGTTAGGACCAACTATTTTTGGAAAATCAAAATTACCAGAAAAATTTCGGCTACAGATTTATTATTAGTATAGATTTGTATTCCTGTAAATGTTTGTTAGATTGTGATTTGCTATTTACTTTAAAGCATTTTATTTATACTATTATCGTTAATTTTACGCGCTCGTAGTTAGCCTCTGACTTGCTATCTATTTTAACCATTCATGTGTATTCTTGTTGTTAATATTACTTATTTTGCAATTTGCTTTTTATTAAACATCCATGGTTGCGACAAGTTACCTAGTTGAGGTTTTACCGCGGTTTTCCCTTAACTCATTGAAGAGCAAATGCTGGGTAACTTTCAGCGCTGGACGCTTGACTCATTTCGCCGGCATTATCACCTTCATCTCATTCATATGCTAGATAACCACAACAGTTTATAAAGCGTGGTAAAGTAACTCACTAAAAAATTAAATACCAATAGCACTTACTCTATTTTGTTCCTAACTACTATTTATGAATTAGTATAGTATATTATTGTATGACAGATTGGATGACAAAAGCTTCTGAGCCGAATAATAACATGCAATAATGCGCTTTAGCGGTAAATTACAATGATATTTGATGATTAATTATTCAGAAATGCGGACAAGTGAGCGATACTATAGTAAAAATCCGAACGCACCGAACGAATCTTTTCCGGCAAGTAGCGCCTACCTTTATTCTCATTATAATGCGTGGGATTGCTGCTAATAAGATTAATAAGAGGTGAGATTTGAAGCGTTGTTGAAAGTGGTGTCTGGAAGCGAGATGAACCGATTGTGACCCGTCTAACAGCAATGACCTAACTCAACCATGCCACATGAGCAATCGAGTACGCCTGTCTTGATGAACGGCCGGTGATTTCTTGCAGGGAACAAAGCGTTGCCATTGTGGTTTCGGATCGCGTTTCCACCTTTATTTACTGCACTTCAATCGCTTCTTGTCATCATTACAGTAAGGAACGCTACAGGCTCCCAGCGGTCGTTAGGTCGAGTGATCCCGAATGACGGCATCTCAGCAACCCACCGAGCAGGTTGTGTAGAATGTGCCACAAGTCATTCCGCACAAACTGTGTTAAGTGTAAGGCAGACCATTGGATTGATTGCGGAGTTGAAATAAGTTAATGAAGGAGAGTGTATGTATGTATGTATGTATGTATGTATGGTTTTATGTATTTATTAAAAACGGCATGTTCCATTACACTGAGCAATACTACATGCACTGAGTTCTCTTATAATATTACAATTATTTACAATCATCTATAACAATTCAAAGTTTACAATCTAATTTGAAGATCAGTTGATTTTGTTTTTTACCATGCACTTATTTCTCTCGAAATATATGCTGCATTTATATTGATTTTCTGCAATTTGAAATTTGCAATCTGATTTGGATTATTTTGTTTCCACAATTTTCTCTTTTTTTCCCTATAAAAATGTTCTAAGTTACAATTAATTATAGCTATCTACCGTTTATAGTTTACAATCTACTGTTAGACTGTGATGTTACTGCAGATTCTAAAATTATTATTTTTTTATGATACTCTAGTTTTACAATTATTTACAATTTCTACAATTTATATTTTACATTTTTATTTACAATTCTATCCTTTTGTTTTGTTTTTTTTTCTACAACTGGCTAATTTTCTCAAAAGGTATATTATTTACAAATTGTATAAGTTTCTTAGTATATTTCTTATGAGGTCGTCTTTGTTAGGTAGCCAGTTTTCGGTTCTTAATACAGCTGCGATTAAAGCATCTCTTTCCTGATCTAGTAGTTTGCAATCGAACAATAAATGGTTTACCGTTTGGTGGCTAATTTGACATGGGCATGTTGGATTGTTTATATTTTAAATCTATGTAGGTACGCTCTGGTTTTACCGTGTCCTGTTAACATTGCTGTTAGGTTAGGGGTTACACTGAATTTCAGTTTGAGTCTGCAATATTTATGTATGTATGTATGTATGTATGTATGTATGTATGTATGTATGTATGTATGTATGTATGTATGTATGTGTGTATGCATGTATGTGTTATGTTATGTTATGTTATGTAAATATGTATGTATGTATGTGTAATGTTATGTTACGTTATGTATGTAAATGTAAATATGTATGTATGTATTTATGTATAGTGAATGAGTGTAAGAGATTGAAGAGGATACAGTAATGAGAGAATATTAATAATGAGTATGAATCTAAAGTGTAAGAGCGTGTACAAAAAAGGTTATCTGTAATGAATGTAATAGTGGCACCGGATACAAAATTGTGTGGTCCACTTTACATCAATGTAATTGATGACATGAAATATATCATCCAGAATGAATGAATGAATGAATGAATGAATGAATGAATGAATGAATGAATGAATGAATGAATGTGTAATAAAATATGTTAATAGAACAGTAACTTAAAATGTAGGAATGAATGAGCGACAAATCGAATTGTGTGTATTTTTTATTAATGGCGAGTATTTGACTTTCCGTCATTCACCTAGTGTATTCTTCTCGCTTTGAGAATCCAAACATCACCTTCAAACAGAAAATGCGAACTTTTTACTGTATAAATGTATTTACAGAGTGTTCTATGAGTTCCGTGCTATAAGACTAATCACAGTGTGTATTCTGTGTGCTCCACAATCCACCATACATATCTGGAGGCGAAATTAAAAAAAAAAAAGTCCACGGGATTCAAGTCGGCGGGCGTGCAGCGCAATCAACGGGACCTCTGCGATCTATTATTTCCTCTTGAGGGAAGGGCACGGACTGGGACTGACACAGGCCGCTCCGGTGGACCTATTTTACTATCCAGGATGAAATGGTGTGCATGCCTTAAGGCCTCCCGCGCGCCGTCTCCGGACTCTATTGTTGGACCATCGAATCTATGCCCCTTCAGCACTGTCGTCGTTCTTGGAAAAGTTAACGCCTCTACTCACCCCATTCCACCCGTTTCTCTCCCACTACGCCAAACAGCAGGCCACGAAACTTGCCGAATAGGAATGTTGCCAAACTTCCGTCAAACAGTGTCATGTCTCTTGAATATTACTTATAATCAGGGAAAGGATTTATATGTAAATACATATTTACTTATAAAGCTAATATAATTTATATTTTGCATTATCTTTATGTTTCACAATGTGTAGGGTTGAAAAATCCTACTTTTATTTTCCATATTTTTCCATATTTTAGAGTTTAGTACATATTTTCGTTAATTTCCATATATTTTCCATATTTCATATAAAACAGTCCATATTATATTAGGTTTAACAATAAAACAAAACAAAATTCCATTAACTTTTAAAAATACATTTCAACAATAGAGATTTAAACACATGTTCAGTAATCCCTTTAACATCAGAGTTATTTGAAAATTAGCAGTCCTATCAACAATGGGAAAGTAAGTTACAAAACTGTATTAATTTAATTTAAAATTTTTAACAGACTTCAGTTGTGCAGCTCAACAGTTAAATGCCAGTCAGGGTACACATAGGTTCAGTTTTGTAAATCATACTATAAAGACGGTAAATATGCCAAAAGTACGTCATTCAGTCAATTTAAAATCAAAACTAACAAGTTACATTTCAGAATTTAAAGAAGATGGTTTATCAACTGACAATAAAATATTATTTTGTAATTTGTGTCAGTGTGCAGTATCATCTACACAAAAGTTCCTGGTGCAACAACACATTACAACTAGTAAACATCAGGCCAACAAACAACTAAATTCCAAGCAGAGACAATTGTTTTTAACACAACCAACAACATCGAATGTAAGATCTGAGTTTAACATCGACCTGTGCCGTTCTCTCATCTCTGCTGATATTCCTCTCTACAAACTAAAGAATAAGGTCTTCAGGGAATTCCTTGAAAAATATACTCAACATACAATCCCGGATGAGTCAACACTTAGGAAGACGTATGCTCCATCCATCTACGATGAGACAATACAGAAGATAAGAGATGAAATTAAAGATAGTTCAATTTGGGTTTCCATTGATGAGACTCCCGACAAAGAAGGTAGACTTGTTTGTAATGTAGTTATCGGTTTGTTAAGTGAACAATATTCTGAACGAATTCTTTTACATTGTGATGTTCTAGAAAAGTGCAATAACAAAACTATAGTTAAACTGTTCAACGAAGCTATGGGTATCCTGTGGCCAAAGGGTATTATGTACGATAATGTGTTATTCTTTATTAGCGATGCTGCCCCTTATATGGTCAAAGCTGGACAAGCATTATCTGTTGTATATCCTAAATTGACTCATTTTACTTGTGTGGCGCATGCATTTCATCGTGTGGCAGAAGTGGTCAGAGACAATTTCCCTAAAGTAGATTTGTTGATTTCATCAGTGAAAAAAGTATTTCTCAAAGCTCCCAGTAGAGTTAACGTGTTGAAAGAAATGTACCCTGAAATTCCATTGCCACCAAAGCCAATTTTAACTAGATGGGGTACATGGCTAGAAGCAGTTGAATATTATGCCGAACATATAGACTCTATTAACAATGTTCTCCTTGCATTGGACTCTGAAGATGCAGTCTCAATTGATACTGCGAAAACAGTTACCTGTGACATAAGTGTGAAGAATGACTTAGCTCACATTCAGCATACATTTTCATGCATCATAAAAACGCTCAAAAGTCTCCAAAATAGGCACCTTTCACTATCTGAAAGTTTTGAAATTATAAATAGTACTGTGGAACAACTGAATCGTGGTAGAGGTAAAGTTGCAGATGCAGTAAGAGCTAAGGTGGACACTGTACTTTCAAAAAACCCTGGATATGAAGAACTACAAAAGGTTGTTGCTGTGATGAGTGGTGAATCAACAGTGAAGATTAACTTGGACTTATCCCCAGCAGACATTGTGAAATTGAATTATGTACCAGTTACTTCTTGTGACGTCGAACGCTCTTTTAGTCAGTATAAATCTATCCTCAGAGACAATAGAAGAAGATTCACTTTTCAGCACTTGAAAGAAATGTTTGTAACCTATTGTTATGGTAACAGACAATAAAAATTGTGTTTTGTTGAAACTACATTGGAAGATAAGGTACGTCCATTATATTTTTTGTTTAGTTTGATTAAAATGTACCAATATTTAACGTACATAGTCATTTTTTTATAATTTTAAGTCCATATTTAATTCCATATTTTGGTAAAAATCCATATTTAATTCCATATTTTGGTAAAAATAACTACATATATATTTACATATTTCATATATTTTTAGTCCATATAAATCCGTTCCCTGCTTATAATAATGTAAGGTTAATTATTACTTATTTATAATTTAATTTAAGTACGTCTAATGACGCTGATTGACTTATGCAAAATGCTATTACTTGCTTAATAATGTTTCTTTCACCACTCCGTGCTACAGTATTCATGTTGAGTTGACAACACTGGACTACAAGTGCAAATAAACTGTCCCGCAAGAAGGCTCAAAATTGTGAGTAGTGGGGGAGAGAAAGAGAGAGGGATAGAAAAGAGAGAAATAGGAATACAGGGAGAGAAATGAATTGCCGAGGCTGAAAAGGAATTGAGTAGCTTAATATCAAAGACGGACATCTGTCTTCTCCATAGTTTTGATCTAGAGGCAGTTTTTTAATTCACAGTGTTCTTTGTAATATTTAACACAAATTATTTTATAAATGTAGAGTTAGAGTTTGCATATGGTTTCACTATAACTGGAAAGAGGATGAAAAATTTATAAAAAACCACAGCTATCTAAATTTCGATTGAGGTCAGATGTCCGTCTTTGATATTAAGCTACTCAATTAATGTTCAGTTCGCATATCTTACGGGGGCACTGATCCGATGGTCGGACTCTACTGACGCGTACATGATTCCTTTACTTTTCCACGTAGGCCTTACCGTGGTTTCTCAACCCCGGTCCTACGAATTACCGTTAGCCCAGTGGACAGCCCACGGTGCACAGCGCTACCACTGACAATGAATGACCACATATCCACGGAATCCAGTTCTGTGATTGCCCGCAGCCAACTCTACATCGGAGCAAATCCGAAACCTAGGAAAGAAACGGAGATGGTGATGAAATATGTCAAGTATAATTATGACAGCGAAATGAGTGTCAGGTCCAACGCCAAAAGTTACCCAGCACCTCTGCTTCAATTTGTTGAGGAAAAACCTCGGAAAAAATCTCAACTCCCTCGACCAGGTATCTTGCCCCGACTAAGATTTGAACCCGGGCGCTAGTTTAAGGGTCATCTGTGGACAACCTCTGTTGCGATCAACTCTTCAGGAAAAGTTATCTTGTACCATAGCCTACATAAAACACATAGTATGATTTTTTCTATGGTGCCGCACTTTTTAGACATCTGTTACTTTTGAGTGTGAGTATCGTTGATTTTTGCTAACTATGTGTCAATTTTTCCTTAAATTTGTTGAATATTTTTATTTTCATGTGGTATGTTATAGGCTAGGTAATTAGAAAATTGATCCCACTGTGTTGTTTTTTATTATTAATCTATTTTTGTGTGTAAATTTTATTCAATTGTCAGTTTCTGGTTTAATTATGTAAATCCTACTTAATTGTAATCTAATACTAATATGTATACTAATGTGTTTATTTTTATTTTTACTGTGTACATTTTTTATTGAATTATCGGCTCCTGTTTTTATGTGATTCGTATTTGATTCTAACAACATTAATATGTATTCCACTATGTTTTTTTTTATTTCATGACCTCTTTTGATCTCATTATGTACCTAAATTGTATCAGTATGTAATTACTTAATTCCGATCCAGTTTTATGTTCAACTGCGTAAGCAAGTTTTATTCCTGGTTGAGTGTAAGAGAAGGCCTTACGGCCTTAACTCTGCTAGGTTAAATAAAGCCATTATTATTATTATTATTATTATTATTATTATTATTATTATTATTATTATTATTATTATCTTCTACGAAATTTGTGTTCCTTATTTTCCTTGTTTTTTTTTCACTGTTTTATATTTTGTGACCTGGTAGACAGGTAGAGTGTAAGAGAAGGCCCTGTGGCCTTAACTCTATCAGTATAAATAAATAAATAATTTTTTTTCTTTAGATTTGCTAAAAAAATAATCTAACTGCTTTCAGTTCATTTTTTAGAATCAGATTTTGACATTACTGACCTTATTGTGTCGATATTTTAATACTTTGAATACAGTCATCTCTGATGATTCAATTTTGCATACACACACATATATAGGCCTATACATACGAGTAAACAATATCATAAGCATTAAGAAGGCATTTTCTTAGTTTATATGCTCATTGTAGTCTACATGGAAGTATTAGTAACTGTACATCTGCAATCATACTCATGTGGACTATAGACGTTTACGGCATCATATTATTACACCTCAAGCGGAGCCTCGACAAGTCTTGTGTGTATGAAAGCAATTACAAAAATAATAATAAAAACACAACCTACATGATTACAAAATGGTTCATTAGTACATTGTATGAAAACGAAGACAAATGCTAACTCTTACCGCAATCAGTGATGAGGTGACATCTATTGCGGGAATGGTGAACCATTTGTGTGTGCTTGTATTAGCTTTGCGTTTGGAGGTATTCCCTCCGTTCGATTTGCTACATCACAGTTCGTGTTTTAAAGAAATATTATCCAGCTCGGAGTACACATTAGTATCCAGTAATGTCCGAACATGAGAAGGAAACCAAGATATTACAAACTTCGTCTTGTTTCATACGAAGAAAACTAATCACAAGATCTGTGCTAAAATCCTTAAGCGGTTAAAACATAAAGGAGTGAAACTGGAGGACAGCGAATAATTTTATAAGAAGTGAAATAAACACGACAGGTTTTCTTCTGCCAAGGGATCATCGGCGAATATCGAACTTCGCCTTACTCGACAAACTTGAACAGAACACAGCTCCTGTAATGCGAAATGCTAGTACGAGTACATATGTATAGAATGACGTTATTGAAATAAATTTTTAACACTTGCTAGGAAATTATAAATAATTAAATAACTTACGAATTAGACCTAGCAATTAAATTTTATATGCTAATTAGGATATTGAATTCCAAAATATTAGAATTTAACTCTGAATTTAAATAAAAGTACAAATAAAATGATTAATTTTCGTCTGCTGCTGAACTAAAACTGGCAACGAGAGTCCAGAATGCAAATTAATTTTATTGTGCAACAATTATATAGTTGAAATAATGAATTTAACAATTATAACAATAAATATGAATATATAAGAAAAACTTCCAATATCTGAAAAAAAAAAAACATAAACACAGCGCAAGGCAGCAAAATATGTCAAAATGGAAAAGGGACGTGGTGAAGAGATAGTAAAAGACTTAGGGTGGGAACTTCTCAAATCAAGGCGACGAAAAACCTGACTGACCGCATTGTTTAAGGCACAAATGGGGCACAAAGCATGGACCGACTTCAATGCTAGATCAGTGACACCATCATACGTAGGCAGGGCTGATCATATTAGGAAGTTTAAATGCTGGAAACAAAGAACGGACGTGGCAAAATTTTCCTTTGTTAACTGCACAATAGTAGAATGGAAAAGCTTACCTGCGGCAATCTTTCAGGCTGGTCCTCTCAAAATCAATACATTTAAGGAAAGGTTGAGAAGATTAGACTCAAAATGTAATTGTAGGTGCAGTGTAACTATCTAAGTTGTGCCATGTAATTAATTAAGTTGAGATATAATTAATTAAGATGTGTATTAAGTTGATATGTAATTAATTAAGGCGATATGTAATTATTTAAGTTGGTAATAGTTGGGTATAATAGAAGTACTTATAAGTTAGGTTTATTTTGATTATTGTAGGCGTTATTATAGCATAGTTTTATTTATAGTTCTAGGTTTATTGCATATATTTATTTATAGTTAGAAGTAAATTTACGTTTATTTTATATTTTTATTGCTGTAATTATTGTAAATTTTTGTTAATATTGTAATGTTATTATTGTATATTATATATCACTGCCGCCGGGTGTATACCCAATTGTAGTTAATAAATACAATATGGATTAATACCAAATATTAAGTAAACAACAATAGTTTAAAATATTAATATTAATTAAGAAATACAAATAGTGGTGAAGAATGCCTGAGGAATCTTTTATTACATCAAAAATCCATTATTTCACACAATGAATTTACAGTGAAACCGAATTCTATTAAGATTTTATGTACAAATTTTGTAACACCTCCTCTCTGTCCAAACAATATACCGTGTGTTTTCCAATTGTGTAAAGATGTGTTATATTTTGTACTTAGGTAGGAGAGACAGTCCTGTAAATATCTCTCATCTCTTGATCTATTTCTTCGGCTCGAGTTATACTGTAGAATAGTTTTCTCAAATCTTACAGTTGGATCAAGAACATTGGCTTTCTGATGATTTATATCAATTTCAACAATATCAACTCTTCTGTTGGAGCCATTTGTTCATACAGAATGGACTTCTTCTTCAAACACTTGCTAGTTTGAAGAGCGTAGTGAAGATGCCAGTGAAACCTTAAAAACGGTTCTATCGCCGGGTTGCTAGGCAACTTCTTCGTCAGGAATGCATGCTGGATCAGTCTAACCACTATGATTATCTGCTGAACCAATCTGTGATGTCTTGACTTTACTTGAAGTTCATTTTTAACGCAGAAGTCTAATACATGTGCAAGCCCATTATTTTTTTATTATAATTTCAAGAATATTAGTTACTTTATAAATATCCCTATATTATTAACAATACTGTACATAATATGTCAGTGCCTAAAACAAAACGGTTACCGGTATTATACTGTAAGTTGGTTTATATTTTAAGAATTGTCTGTATATGACTTTGAAATCTACTGATAGTTGTCGTATTGAGGGACTGATTTTCAAGGATTGTACGAGTATCGGCGATCTTTAGGTGCGTACAGCTGTTTTACTATAGATTGCCGACGGTAATGTCCGAAATTAATTGAGCGGAGATGGTAGGCGATATGCCTGATACATTTCGTGCCCTCTTCCTATCCTCATGTACACTAAGTAGGATTACGACTAGAAATCGAATGACGTTATCGACTCTACTGGGTGTTCATTTCAAAGTTTGTCATGACGTCACTGTTGTGAGTCAGCGATTTGAAGCGAGTTTCAGCTTTTATGTCAGAGAAGTTGCCTATTAATCAAGGCGTTCAATCTGAACTTGAGAACGTGTACGGTATAACTAGAATGTCGTAGCAACAGATGGCGGTCTGTAAAGTCTGTGTGCTACCATAACCTCTTTCAAACTGTGTTTTGCGCGGGCAAGTCGTACGCAGGATATTTGTTATCATCGATTGCGTACGGCAACATTCCACAACACAAATCAAAATGCTCCGTGTCCATGTTGACCGTCCAGTTTAACAAATACGTAAGTAATCTTCTTAACCCTCTCCCCATATCCCGACAGTAGAAAAAAAACTCACTTCAGTACGTGTTTCCAAACAGTTCACATTCTTGCCACTACTGGCGTTACCCTACGTACCGGTAAGTAATCTTCAGAATGAACGCCGTGCTTGCTAGGCAACTTCTCTCGCATTTAGGTAATACGCCTCTGCGGAAGTGTAGGAAGATTGAATTCTCTAGGCTCATCGGCTAGCCACATGACGACATACAGCGAGCCATGACACATTTTGAACTGAACACCCAGTAGTCGATCGTTTTGTTTGTGTAATTCTGCACTTTGCGATAACGCACTAATAATCAACAGTGGAAATAATGAAATGATGTCATTATTCCTTCGTGTTTTTGTTATAGTTCCATATAATTAGTTTAGCTACAATCACGGTATTCTTCTTTTCATACTATACAGTCCACGTTACAACAGCTTATGACATTGTGTGTTCCATCTTTATATTTCGCACCGATCTGACGTTCGTCAGTTCCCTTGAAATTATTCAAATTAACTTTACAGGGAGTTATTCCTGAAAGCTTAATTTGCATAATACACGTCACTGTACGTAACAGAAAACCACAATTTAAAGTCACACAGCGTTAGTGTGCAATCAAATGTTGGTTGCTTGACTGTTGTCAGCCCACTTTGAGGTCTGTGGATATAGAGGGAAAAATTGGATCGGTGTCGGGTAGAGTTCCCGGGTAACTCAGTGGGAGAGCGTTAGTACGTTTAACCAAAGGTCCCGGGTTCGATACCCGGCCCCGGAACAATTTTTCCCTCGAAATTATTCAAATTTACTCTACAGGGAGTTATTCCTGAAAGCTTAATTTGCAATTTCTAGAGTAATTTATCTCTTGAGAAATATCATGTACAAGATTCCCAAAAATTATTTAAAACAAGTTTACTATGCACTATTTGGAAATGTCATTAGATATGGATTACTTTTATATGGAAATAGTTCTGACCTTCCAAACATTCTGTTCCTGCAGAAAAAGGCAGTTCGTGTTATAACAATGTCACCACCGAGACTATCATGTAGATCTCTTTTAAAAAATGAAAAGATTATGACAGTCTACAATCTATATATTTTTGAACTTTTAATGTATGTAAACAAGAATATTACTAATTATACAAGTATAGTAGATCTGCATCGCTATGAAACAAGAAATAATGATCAATTAAATGCACCACATGTTAGGTTGCAAAAAACACAATCTAGCTATATAATTACTGCAATAAAAGTATATAATAAGATAACTACAAATATAAAGGCACTTAATGAAACACAATTTAAATTTCAGATTAAGAGATGGCTACAAATAATCCCTTTTATAATATGAATGAATTTTTTGAAAATTATGTAGTATTTTAGTTAAATTTTATTATTTTTTACTCTTTTAATATTGTAACTATTGACACATTGTTTTTTTATATTATCACATTGACGAGGCCTCTTGTATTCTTGTATCTTCAGGCAAATAAAGAATATGAGAATACGAGTAATTCAAAATTGTAAATTATTGGCGAATTCAGAAATTTTATTTTCTACAGTAAAAATCGTACTCATTATAAGTTCCTTGTTTCGAACACTAAAAGTAACAATAAAACAACGTTAGATATATCAAAATATGAATAAAAATTACTCCAATTATTTATTAAACTAAATGCATAAACAATTTTCTTTAAATGTATTGTAGAAAATTTGAATTTTGGCAAGGATTTTTTCACTTCCGGATCACTGTGCGACCATTTTAAATAAAGAAGAACTGATTTATAGTTAATGTTGGAGAGGAAACAGATCTTAAATGGCCTATTCTTTGCTACACCTAGTGATTATTGAGTTAAATTATTTTAGGTGACGTGTCGAATCAGATAATTCAACTCTGAAATATTGAATATGAAGAAAAGTCGTCCAGTAGTATCAGTGATACCGATATATATAGCAAAGACGGTATACCCGAAGCCACATTTTCTGCATCACATGCAAAAATTATGTTTCCGTAAAATGTCGGTTCCCTACACCTTCACAACACTTTCACTATACTTGTAATGAGAAAGCAAGGCATTTAAATTACACGACATGCAGTGTAGCTTAATTAAAGTGCGTTTGTACAAAACTTCCATTGAAGTTTTATCCGCCTGCAGCTCTACTCTTAACGTCACTTGTCCCGCTCTGACAGCGCGGATCACGTTGAATTAGTCACAATAACCAACAGGTAGATCGCATTACTCTCATAGATATACATTAATTACAAGAAACAAGAACATGTACTACATGCTGACATGCATCACAGAGCTGTCAGAGCAAAACTGATTCACACCCTGCACTGCGTTCTTTGACCCGCTGAAGACAGATTACACTGCTATTACATTCACTCAGCGCTGAGTACTTTATGACATCGTGACAGTGTCAACCACCAAGGTTCAAATGCTGGCATTTACCACTGAAAATGTACGGAACCTTAGTCTGACTTCGGGCACAAAAATGGAAAGTTACTTTCCACTTCATAATTACTGGGTCCATATATATTTTGTCAGGTGTTCTTCCGTATTTTCTACGCCCATGTCTTTACCACATGTTTTACATTTGACCAAGAAGTTTCTCCGCTGTATATAGTCTAGTATAGGCCTATTTAAGGGAGGGGGACACTATGGCCCAGCACTGCGACCTCTTACGATATATTGTGCTAACCTTCAAGCTAGGAACATTAAAAAATCCACACCGGCTGACTACACTAAGTTTCGCTGCGTATCCAGATTTCGAGCAGGCAACCAACCTTGTCCCTAGGCCAGCACCCTCTGTACGTCCGGCAATCGGGAAATGCTATGGAATGATGAAATGATGACGAACTGGAGAAATGGTGACGAAATGATGTAAATATTTAATATGGGGAAAAACGGAAGCTCGAAAAAAAACCTCCAACTGCGATCTTGCTGCCACAAGTGTTACTATGGATTTTTCAATGAAAAATCCAAGGCCTGACCGGGACGCGAACCCGGGCCGGAGGTCTGATCACTCAGCCACCGCAGGCTTAGGCTATTAGGAAAGTTTTCTCTGAAATATGAATTTGTTATTTTCATACATTTGAAATATATCCTTCGATATTTCTGTAAAAGTGTCTATAAATTCATTTTAAAATTTAATTGTCTATCTTACAGTTCTGAAACAAAGTAAAGTATCAAAATTGTGTTCCAGATATTTTAAAGAACGTCTTTTTAAGAGTAAAATGCCATACAAGTGTTGGACTTTAAAAGTAGCTGAGGTGTATCAATTTCAGTTAATTTTTGTACCGGTATCCTTTTTTTTTAATTGGGCCCCTAAATTTTTTGTCGAAAAATATTCTCGAATTTAAATTGTTTATGCAATAGTATTTCTACACAAAAAATAAAAGCAAAAATTAAAATTGTGCGTCATTTAAGAAAAGGAATCAAATTTCTATTTCTCCTCCTCTTAACCACACTCTGAATTTTCACAGCAACCCATGAAGCTTTGACTTCAGACCAGGAGCCTCACAGTACTGACTTGACATCGCTGCCAAGTCGAATACTGCCGCTTGCTTTATTGTGGATCCAGTTAGTATAAACACTGCAGTTATTTGTGTTCTTACGACAGTTTTTCTCTCATCGTCGAAGAAAGTATATCTAACTACTGACATGGATAAATATACATGGACATCACTTTATTTTTACTAACATTTTTAACATTAACCTGGCTATACTCGGAAACACTGTTACCTCCCTTCCATTACAGGAGTTTGGAGTTGCTAGTGCAATATGTAAACAAATCATTTTACTAGCTATAGGAGGAGAGAAAAGTAGTGTATCCATTTATGTTACGGGGAAATATAGTATTACGATTTTCAGTTTGGTCATTACTTTACAGTATTTTATTAAAAAACAGTAGAGTAGTAACAATTTTTTTCACAAACTCAAGTCTTCGGGCGGTTATATACATTATGTAATGTCTACTTTATTCAGCATATTACTAACCTAATTTATTCCTGAGAATTTTGTGAGCACTTCCGTAAGAAACCCCAATTTCTACAGCTAACTTCTTGACCGACTTATTAGGACCTCGCTGCATCCTTTCTCTAGCTTCTTCTGTCACCTTTGTTGGCCATCTTACACTTTTCTTCCTTTCTGTACACTCTGTTGCTCTAAATTTATCTACCAGATTAATGACATTTCTACGAAAATATTCCGTAATGATACAATCAGGAAATTGTGAAAAAAAAAAAAAACAAGAAAAACTGTTGTTCACATTCAGTTACATTGTAATTCCAGTTTCCATCATCGTCCTTCATACCTACAAATAGTAAAACAAAACTCTTGTTTAAATAATGTTGTTAAGTGCCGTACCATATTACAGGGTACCGTACTTTCGGTAACTCTAATCTTCACTTGTGCTCAGTCCACACAGATAAATTCAGTTATGCTACACACCATACCTGTGTGAAAATAAACTTCAATAATATATGCTCTTTCTTCTATAGAAAACGCAACATATTTCTGAAACACACTGTACTTTGTACTGTTTACTTCAATACTAGCAACAGCGGCCGTAAGTTTGTGTGACTGACGTTAGCAAGGACATTAGTGAAAAGGGTGGGGTCAAGTACATTTATAAACGCAGGTACAATAAAAATTGAAGTAAAAATAAAATGATGTCCCTGTATAATAGGATGCGAAACCTATTGAGTTTCCCGTAACACACACTAGAGGCGCTAATGTAGAAATTGATCTTGCTGCCACCTGTTGGGCGATGGAGATCTTATAATATGTAGCAGCGCACCAAGTAGAGAAAATAAAAACTATTTACTCCATGCATTTAGCAGCGCACCTGGTGACGAAAATGTTAAACTGTGCAGAAAGTATTCCCTCTCTCCCTCATCCCTCATCCCTATCCTCAAACTAACCCAATTTAAAATAAAACATTACTATTTTTATTCTTCACGCATCTTCCACTGAAAATTCTTACTGGAGCCAACAGGAAGATAAAAGAGGCGATTTATTTTACACTACCCAATTAAAATATAACCAGACAGAGACAGAAAATAAAGCAAAAGTTTAAGATAATTGGGATTGTATTCTTTGGGTATTAGTATACAGTGCAATGGAAAAGACTGCAAAAACTACTTAGATAGTTCAATTTATTATATTTACTATTACTTCACAATACATTCAACAACACTATTTCTATAACATCCATAAACATCACTGTTTAACATACACTGCTTATACACACACACACACACACACACGTAGTATCACTTTATGTCCACTTATTAGCAAGCTTCTGGCTGCCATCTTGTCTTCTCGAGCAACGTCTCGAACAAACGGATAAATAGAGAACTCTGGGTAACGTACCCAACACGTAGTTCTAATGTTCACTACCTACGATGTCGGGCGCTGATAATCTTATTTGAGCCCCCTGCCGTCAGATGGTGCTGACCACAGTTTCGCATCCTATTATATTTTAATCCATGCTACTGGCCTTAAGAATATCATTTTTGCTGGTCCTGCTTTTCTTTCATCAAGTCTATTCATTGTATAGTTTTCACAGCTGTAGCTAAGCACTGGTACTGTTATCACTTTATAGAACTTTAGTTGTGTTTATTTTAGTTTCTCCTGTCTCAATCTCCTTCTTATAATACCATGTATTTGTCTAATTTTTATCTTTAAGGTTGGCACTTCGTTGTAGCAATAAGTTCCTGAGGGTTTTTGTCAGAGTTCTTCCGTTTCTCAACTTCATTCCAAAGTCACTTTCTATTCAAATCTTATCATAATAAATTCATTAGAATCGCATTGTGCAGAACAGTGTCAGCGTGTAGTATACGGGTAGAATCACATGTGTTCATTTTTATTAGAATTAATTACTTTCCTTGTAATCGGAGCATCACTAAGTATTGAACCATTGTCTTGATATTGGATATTACTGAATGTTGCGGTTTGTGGTCCAGGATGATGATAGTAGAATCACAGCGGGCACTGAGCTGACAATACGTCACAGATAACCATCTCTACATCGCTCCAATTTGGACAGACTAATCCTTGTTATTTGGCCATGTGAATGCTGAGGATTCTACGATCAGAGCTCCATTCATCCTATCTCGAGCTGAAATCTCTTCCCAGAATTTTGTTACACTACAAACTGACGATGAGGATCGCCATCTGCAATTCTGACTAAAGTCTGAAAAGATTCTGCTTTACATTGAATACTCTCGTATCTCTAATTGAGTTTACTCTAATCCTATACATGAAGATTTCAACTTGTTGCTTAACAGTGACACAACTGCACTCTCGAAACGTTGTTAATATATAATATACTTACTTACTTACAAATGGCTTTTAAGGAACCCGAAGGTTCATTGCCGCCCTCACATAAGCCCGCCAGCGGTCCCTATCCTGTGCAAGATTAATCCAGTCTCTATCATCATACCCCACCTCCCTCAAATCCATTTTAATATTATCCTCCCATCTACGTCTCGGCCTCCCTAAAGGTCTTTTTCCCTCCGGTCTCCCAACTAACACTCTATATGCATTTCTGGATTCGCCCATACGTGCTACATGCCCTGCCCATCTCAGACGTCTGGATTTAATGTTCCTAATTTTGTCAGGTGAAGAATACAATGCGTGCAGTTCTGTGTTGTGTAACTTTCTCCATTCTCCTGTAACTTCATCCCGCTTAGCCCCAAATATTTTCCTAAGCACCTTATTCTCAAACACCCTGAACCTATGTTCCTCTCTCAGAGTGAGAGTCCAAGTTTCACAACCATACAGAAGAACCGGTAATATAACTGTTTTATAAATTCTAAATATAATATAATATAATATAATATAATATAATATAATATAATTTAATATAATATAATATAATATAATATAATATAATATAATATAATATAATATTTTAACTTACAAATGGCTTTTAAAGAACCTGGAGGTTCACTGCCGCCCTCACATAAGCCCGCCATTGGTCCGTATCCTGTGCAAGATTAATCCAGTCTTTATCATCATATCCCACCTCCCTCAAATCCATTTTAATATTATCCTCCCATCTACGTCTCGGCCTCCCCAAAGGTCTTTTTCCCTCCATCCTCCCAATTAACACTATATCCATTTCTGGATTCGCCCATACGTGCCACATCCATGTATTGTGAGTCCCTATCACCACGGCATGGCGCGTCCTCAGGTTGCGGATAGAGGAGACGGCCTCCAGATATGGAGGGTAGCTGCGAATATATTGAATAAGCAGTCGTGGACAGTCGATAAGAGGTGGTCCTCCAGCTTGGGGGTTGAGCGAAGGGCTAACTGCCCATCACCGTAAAAAAAAATAGCTTGTTACGAATCCATACAATAAGCCTCGTAATGGGACTGATTTTCTGGCAATATAATATAATGTAATATAATATTATATGTAATGCAATGCAACATAATACAATACAGTATAATGTAATAAGAAGATAAAAATAAGACAACAAAAGCACATAAAGTTTCTGTGAGAAAGATAAAATTAGTGGATTCCTGGTATATAATCTAGACGTGCTGCACTTGTAGTTAGAAACAATATTACGATTAATTATGAAACATAATATATTGCTTACCTTTGATTGAGGTTCTGGCTAATAATGTACGGTGCATCTATTATGAGGCAGTATATCACACTTGACACTATGTATCAGAGGAAGAACAATTGTTTCTACACATCTGAAAAGTGGAATATGCAGCTAATCGGCGATGTCTGCAATGGAGGGGGAAAGGAACTGGCCACCCTACTCCATTATCTCATGGCCTAGATGCCTCATAAGTGGTGCCTTCTTGGTATCACTTGTGAGGTTCCGACCAGTCTTTGGACAGTGGACTAAACAACAATATATTGCTATGTAAACATAGTAATCTGTATATATATATATATATATATATATATATATATATATATATATATATGTGTGTGTGTGTGTGTGTGTGTGTGTGTGTAATTTGAACTGGTAATGGAAATTACGGGAAAACGGCTGAACGGATTTTAATGAATGACCCCTCATTTTGAAGCTTGACATCCAAAGATTTTCAGAAAAATAGTAACTTTCAGTGAAGCGTTACTTTTCCTACATAATTTTCCTATTTTCCAAAATCCATCTTTCGTCAGTTCTAATTGCATTTCAGAATAAAACAAAACACACACTACAATAAGCAATAGGGTATTACACGGAGGCTATGACCTGTAGGATTGTTGACGTATTTAGAGCTCAAATTCAATACTGGTTCTTAAAAACTTCAAGACACACCAAAAATAATTTACAGGTGTGATTCTGCGGCGTCTAATTTTCTGATTACAGCTGTGTATTGGATATTAAAATCTACAAACCTTGAGGTGGTTTGATGACATTATTACCATTAGAAATGAAATATTATTATAGTTAATCCCATGATGTGACTATTTTTCACTAATCTACATATTAATGCTATATTGATGATATTATGAAATCGAAATATTTTGGGCTTATATAAGTAGATGTAGAGAATATCTTAAATTAGATCTTCATTTCTATAATTTACGGAGTGACGGCTATATATAAACTACAAAACTTACGTAAGATAATAATATTGTTATTAAAAATAAAGTATTTTTATAGTCATTAATCAAGTGAGATTGGGTCTTTTTCATATACTTAATGGCGGTGTGGTGTAGATATTTATATGCGTCATTCTCTTCAAAAATGGCTCGAGAGAGCGCAAAAATTACAATTCCTAAGGAAATACCAAAAGGTATTATTTACTGATAAAATAAGAGGCCTGCAAAATTTTGTAGTCTCTCGATCATTTCAGCAAGATCTCTTATAGGGATATAATGATTTTACCCTCTACGTTTCAAGCTCTCGATGCTGTAGCTACACCAAGATGCTATGCCTATTGTTCGAAAGCATGGCAAAATCTGACATTTTTTTTAACTTTGGCCTACAATCCACAATGACCTGAAATGGCTATTGCTTTACTTGTACATGAAAACCCCATTGGTCGTCCTGACATTGTTACTTGCGTTTTCGCATTGAAACTCAAAACTGAAGGTGGATAGATTCAAGAAAAAGTATTTGGCATAAAAACCGTTCAGAGGGATTATGTTTCATTTTTATGGAAGCAAATAAGTTTCAAAATGTCTGGTATTCTTGATTGAAAACAAATCTTAGAACTTTTTATTTGAATGTCTAATGAACTTAGTTTGCAGCATTTGCTTCACAAGCCACTAGTTTGTGTTATAATGTGTGATAATAAAATGTAATATAAGGCAATACAAAGCATGGAATACATTTTATATATTATATAACACTGTGAGCCACAATGTAATGTAGGCTATTTCTTGCTTCAGAACGTTTAAAATTGCTTCATTGTACTAAAAAAAGATGTATGTAGGCTAACTGCAGTTTTCATCCAAACGTAGCGTTCGATACTGCACTGTACATTGGAATAATGACTGGAAGAGATGAAGGGGTGAAAAGGAAACTTTCATTGAAAGCTGAACGAAATGGGACTAATTTGTCAAGCTCTACACAACAAAGAATTCTGCTATGAGGAAACAATAAGAGCCTTTTGTGCGATACCCACCAGGATCGTTTCAGCATGTTTTCATTTGTTTCCTGTTGGCACAATAATTCACACTGAATGAGGTGGCAAAATCCTGAATCTGACGTCAATGTTACGAGCACATCAAAATGAAGAGTATGCTTCAAATATTTTTACTGGCTTTATTGGTTAAATTTGAGCGATACTGCTACTGGGATAGCGCTAGTTACAGGTGGCGTACAGTTGACACAAATTAGTTCGTCCTCTATATACAGGTATTTACCTATTTCTTTGCCATTTACTTCCACGCATTCTGTTGCCATAGCACGATTTTTTCTGCGACTGCATAGGCCAGGATCATTCACAGGATCTTACCGATTTTGAAGCGCGTCACGCAGCCTAAGACATGATGATGATGATGATGATGATGATGATGATGATGATGATGATGATGATAACTAGGGACCGGATTTTTATGTAATTACATATTATATTCCTTTCAACCTAACCGTATATAAATAACAAATCTTTGCGAATCCTATACTCGTAATTACCATTAATATATTAAAATTTGATACTACATATTTTTACATACTTACCCCACATTACATATTATGGCTTGGTATTACATAAATCTACATATTTAGGGGTTTTATTCATTTTTTCTTCCTTAAAAGAAAAAAGAAAATTTCTGCTGTGGAAGTTTATGCAGAAAAACACAGATTTAAAAAGCCTTTTCACCTACCCGAGAAAGAATATATTTCGGGACGAAACATAACATCTTAGTTCCAGGACGTAAAAGAGGCACTCACCCCTTACCGCCCACTGTAAATATGTGTGAACAAAAGGCAATCTTTCTCATACAACTACTCTGTATTGTAAAAATCAAGAAGGGAATAATGTCATACGCATAAGCGGACGACATAGTAATAGAGTCTAAAGACCTTACAAAGTTACAAGAAACAATAAAAATCTTGATAAAATGGTCCAATAAAAACAAATTTGATTTAAATGTGGACAAGACAGAAATGATGATACTCATAAACGGCAGAAGAGCACCAGAAACAGTAGAAATCGTCATGAAGAACAGAAAATTAAAATTTATATCAAACTACAAATATCTAGGCTTAACAATACAAACCAGCGCCGCAGGTATTGATATTAAATATTTTCATGATTTTACATATTTTGGTACATATTCAGCTCATTTTTCTTACATAAATATGTACATATTTGACATCTTGATATTACTTAAAAATCCGGTCCCTAATGATAACGTACTCGCCGGTTTGTGGTCTCTGTACTTGGTTCCATAATCCCTGACAGGAGAAGTAAACATTGATTGCCGGTAGAGGAGGAGACAAGTATAATTGCTATTGAACCAATGGCAGAGGACTCATTCCATGCAAGTTCGAAGAAAGGCCAGAGAAACAGAAGGTAGTCAGAGTATTGTTCTCGCCAATCTTAGACGACCTCACTCACACCACTCTGCTGACTCGTGCCTTACCCAAAACATAATAAGAAATCATACGGAGCATGTCTGTTAGTTATGCAACGTTGTTACATTATGACTCTGAATTAGCCCAGCCGCTGGGCTGAGGCAAGTACAATGTTTTTTAACAGAGAAATTGAAGGGTTCAGAGACATAGTGGGCCAAGCGCCATTTATTAAAAACGGAGAAATCAAGGGTTAAAGTTAAGTTAATACTATAGTTTAATGAAGATTGACAAATCATTTAGTTTAAATGTGTATACTTACTTGCTACATGTTTCCATTAAATTACGGTAATAACTTCATTTTAACTCTTGTTTTCTACGGTTTTAGTAAATGGTGCTTGGCCCACTATGGTTCTGAACCCTTCAATTAGTAGTTATCTCTTGCGGCAAGATAAGCTGGCCTCTCTTCTCAGGCTGGGCCGCCTATGTTTGGCAACGCTGTTATAAAGCAATTCAGTTATCGGACGCGACCAATTGCATAACAAACTTCGAGAGTATGTTGATGTGATTTCTTTGACTTCTTTCCTCTGAGCTGGGGTCGTCTAAGTTTGGCAAGACCCCTCCATTCACTTCAGTCTATTACAATAGACCTAGAAAAGTTAAGTCCTGCCGTCTGACCTTACCACCTTATCATGCTCCGTGGCTTGTCACCAGTGGGTAAAGAGGGGAAGGTAAGGTTTTGATATGAAGTAATGTGCCAGTAGAGTCGTGTAATATTAGCCATCCTGAAACAATGAAACTTTCTTTCTGACCGCTCATCCTTTTCATCCCGCCCACTCGCGTAGCTCACATGCCAGGTTTCGCCTCTTGATCTGTACTTCTGGCTTGAAATGTTGTACTGTACAAAATGGAGCGCATTTCCGATTCCTTTAATCGATTTAAAAAATGAATTTTCGAATATAAATTGAATATATATTTCTATAAGTCCTGTCTAGTACTAAGGCACAATCCCAGAAAGTCGATGACATATTTTCAGACGCGTTTTTTTCGCTTTTATAGGTCTAATGTCTAAAACACACAACATATTCCAGTGAAATAAACCGAGATCGACAGACGAAGGATCATTGTATCGAACGTGACCTTTACTTGGAGCGGATGACGTCATCTAGCGATACGCGGGAAGAGGAAAGTTGTAACGAATTGGCGGGTCGCTCGGCAACTAAGACATTGTAATTCGACAATACGAAGCGACAGAACGTTCAAAGTGATGTCAAACAATTGTAACTAACCTAGCTATAATTCCAATTCAGCAACAATCAGAAGTTGACAAGTTAAATTGGAAAAATTGGCGAGTAAATTTCAGTGAAGAGAAAAAATCCATAATGTCGAGGCATACAAAGCGCAAATGGGAGCTGGCGTATAATGGACAAGTAGCAAACGATCTAGCACGCTGGTTATTACTATAGCAACTGACATGTTTACTTTCACTGCATACAAAATGGCTACTCCCAGGAGACCCAGCACACTGGGTTTCCGGGGTATCTGGAAAGAAAGTTTTGTCCTTTAAATGTGCAGAAATTTGATCCGAATAAATGTAACATTTTAAAATTCCTTTTCAGAAATAAAAGTTACACTGGTTTAGATGAAATTTCTACACATTTTAAGGACAAAACTAAAATTCTTGCAGTCTTTTATTATCATAATACACTGCTCTATTAAATTGACTGAGGATATTGGGAATTCAGTCAATGGCTTTCCCAAAACACGCTATGAAATGTTTCATATAAAAATATTTTTATCTAAAAAAGGAAGCAAAAACGAGCAAATTTGTATTAAACTTTTTGTTTGAAATATCTCAAAGAATAACCCTCTGAATTTAATGACATTACTTACGGTTCACTCTTTATATACGAATATTAAACATATAAGATATATATACAGAATGTAAACGAGTTAAGGCTGGTTCACAATAAACCGAGAGCGGAAACGACAACGAGAACGAGAACGGAAATATTGTTAAAATAAATGTATTTAAATGTGAGCGTTCACAATTAACTATTGTGAATGTTCACATTTAAATACATTTATTTTAACATTATATCCGTTCTCGTTCTCGTTGTCGTTTCCGTTCCCGGTTTATTGCGAACCAGCCTTTACTGGATAACTATATAAATTAGTTGTATTAAACTGAGAGAAAATACATATAGGCCCTAAAATAAAGGACATACAAAATGCAATACTTATGGAGAATATAAGCAGGTTACAAGACATAGAGATTGCATAGAGGGAACGTAATATTTAGCAAACAGATATGAAGGGTAACATCCAACCGAGAGCACAAACGTCTCAGGCAATAATTGCGTGGCCCTGTCACTTTTTCATCATTAGTTCAGATTGTCATTCCATATTCTGATACTCAATTCCAGTTTCTAATTGGCGAAACCAGCTTTCGTCACTTGCCGATATTTTCAGGAATAGATCTTCTCCTCCATTTCAGTCTCCTTCAAACAGTTCTTAAGTGATGTTTTGCCCTGACCATCATGAACTTCCTTACGTAAACTTGGGACCAAGACAAGAGAGCCCACATTTTATGAAATCTTAGAGGTCAATCATTTCCTCCATTACATTGTTTCATTTCCCTAGTTTTGCGACTTCGTCTTTCACCTCATGAAGCTGTCAATCCTTATGAGAGCTTTAACCTTTTTCCTATTGTGTTCACAACAGTTACCTTTAATAAGTGCGTTATGTAAATTTCTCAAAATCTCTCAATATGTAATGCCTGAAGTGGCTATTCTGACCAGTTAATTACCATCCCATCTAGTAATAGTAATTTCCACAGAATTTTTTAATTATTATTTTAAACCCTGGGGAAATTTCAACAGACATGTTACAAACGTTTTAATAAATACATTTTTAATATTAATGGGATTGCTTAATTTTATTGTTTTCAAAACATAAAAAAATATTGTTTTATTTGTTTTAAAAATTATACGCAGTACTTGTGTATTTCATTAAAATATTCTGTATTCCTTTGGGATAAAAATGGTAAGATTAAAATGTTTATGGTTTTAAATTAATTTATCAAACGTATTAAAATAATAAATATGTATCATTAGAGTTAAAGTAGCTAACTAAATATGCATTATGAAGCCCTATATTATTATTTACGGTATTCGAGCGTAGAACAAGTTATATTACTTCCTTTCAATTTCTTTCTACGATCACTAAGAATTAAATTACACAATATAAAAAAAAAAAACTTCCTAAACACTGTCCACAACAAATGCGCATGAAACCCTGACGAATTTCAAAGCAGAAAATGTGACTGCAGTTTATTTCAGTTTCAGAACACGTACTGCTTCAGTCACATTAACCCCAGTATTTGATATATTTATTTTCTTTTATTTTTTATTTTATTTATTTATTTAATCTGGTAGAGACAATGCCACCAGGCCTTCTCTTCTCCTCTACCAGGGGATTACAACTACAATATTAAGAATACAATTACAATTATAATTACAATTAATATTGAATTTACAAATACAATAAAAATCAAAGTACTAAAAGATTAACAGACTAATAAAAGCTAGACAATTCATTGTAAAAATTAAGAAGAGAGAAAATTTTTGTATTAACTAAGTAAAAATTAAACCTACTCTACGCAGTAAGAAAATGCTTAATAAGTTTGCTTTTGAACACTACTAAATTCCGACAGTCTCTGATGTCACTGGGAAGGGTATTCCACAAGCGCGAAAACGAGATTGTGTATGATGATGAATACGATGATGTCTTATGTGTTGGTATGACTAGTATGAGGCTATTTTGCGTGCGTGTGAAGAGATTATGATATGATGACAGGTAACTGAAACGGGAGGCAAGGTAGGTAGGTGTAGAGATGTGAAGACTTGGAAATGGAGAACAAGAGAATGAAAATTTCTACGTTCGTTAAGCCGTAGCCAGTTTAGAATTTGGAAGGATGGGGTAATGTAGTCAGCACGACGGACATCGCAGACGAAGCGGACACAAGAATTATGAACACGTTGTAATGTTTGCGACTGGTTGACATTGAGGTCGGTCAGTAGAGAATCACAATAATCGAAGTGGGACATTACTAGTGTTTCCACTAGTATTTTCTTGAGTGATAGCGGAAGGAATTTTCGAATGCTGTTTAAGGAATGTAGTATGGAAAGCACTTTTTTGATAATATGGGTTACTTGATAATTCCAGTTTAAATGCGCGTCAAAACAAACTCCAAGGTTTTTAACACAGGAAGCAAAAGGGATTATTATGTCGTTTAACTTGACTGGAAGAGCAGGAGTAATGTTGCATAATAGACGTTGGTGTCCCACTAGGATTGCTTGTGATTTTCTTGCATTGAGAGTCAAACCAAACTTTCTGGCCCATGCAGATATGGATTCAAGGTCCTCGTTAAGATTGTGTATTGCGTCATTGAGTGAGTCAGGGGTTGTATGGATATAGATTTGTAAATAGTTTGCGTAAAGGTGATGCTTACAGTGCAGTAGAGTCGAAGGGATGTCATTTACGTAAATAGTGAATAGTAGTGGTGATAGAACAGAACCCTGTGGGATTCCAGAATCAACGATACGCCATGAGGAAGTTCGACTTCCAATGGAAACACACTGCTGACGTTCGCTGAGATAAGAGGAGAACCAAGAGACTGTCCTTTCTGATAGTTGGAGTAATCGTAATTTTCTCGTCAGTAAGTCGATATTTACAGTGTCAAACGCCTTACTGAAGTCTAGTAGTGTCAGTATTGTAATTTTACGTTCGTCCATAGCTTTTCGGATGTCTTACGTTACTTCCAATAGTGCAGTCACTGTACTGTGTCGAGTCCTGAAACCTGATTGATATGTGTCCAAGAGTTCGTATCTGTTTAGGTAGTCAATGAGTTGTCTGTGTACTATCCTCTCTAACGCCTTCGATAAGGTAGGTAGAATACTAATAGGTCGATAGTCGTTGGGAGTAGTCGGCGATCTATTTGTTTCAAAATTACATCCTTCAATGCAATGTAGCCTACACTACAGTACACACCATTTTATATCTCTGAAATAACTTATTGTTTTTAAACATTTCGGTGACTGCAATAACATTAAAAAAAAATCATCCATATAATATTTCCTTGGCTGAAACAATTGAATTAAATCTAATCATATATACAAATCACATGTTCTACTTTTTTCTTTTCTGAAACTAGGACACTGACAAGTTTCTGACATATCTAACTTCAAAAGTAATCTGGAATCTTTCATTTGATTACTTTACCTACTACATATGTAATTCCCGTGCTTAGGAAAATATTTGGGGCTGAGAGGGATGAAGTTACAGGAGAATGGAGAAAGTTACACAAATCATAACTGCACGCATTGTATTCTTCACCTGACATAATTAGGGACATTAAATCCAGACGTTTGAGATGGACAGGGCATGTAGCACGTATGGGCGAATCCAGAAATGCATGTAGAGTGTTAGTTGGGAGGCCGGAGGGAAAAAGACCTTTGGGGAGGCCGAGACGTAGATGGGAGGATAATATTAAAATGGATTTGAGGGAGGTGGGATATGATGATAGAGAATGGATTAATCTTGCTCAGGATAGGAACCAATGGCGGGCTTATGTGAGGGCGGCAATGAACCTTCGGGTTCCTTAAAAGCCAGAAATTAAGTAAGTAGTTAAGTAAGTAAGTGATCCATATATCTTAATGTCTATCATCTGATATCTTCTTCTGCTCCGAACTTTTCTCCCGTTCACCATTCCTTCCAGTACATCATTCAGTAGGCAGTTTCTTCTCAGAGAGTGACCCAGCCAATTCCTTTATCTCTTCCTGATCAGTTTCAGCATCATTCTTTCTTCACCCACTCTTTCCAACACACCTTCATTTCTTATTCTATCTGTCCATTTCACACGCTCCATTCTTCTCCATATCCACATTTCAAATGCTTCTAGACGCTTCTCTTCACTTCGTCCTTTTTTTTACTTGGTTCCTTAACGACGATGTATCAACTACGAGGTTATTTAGCGTCGATGGAATTGGTGATAGAGAGACGAGGCCGAGGATTCGCCTTAGATTACCTGACATTTACCTTACGTTTGGGAAAAAATCGGAAAAAAGCCAACCAGGTATTCAGCCCAAGCGAGAATCGAACCCGTGCCCGAGCGCAACTCCGGATCGACAGGCAAGCGCCTTGGTCGACTGAGCTACGTCGGTGGCTCACTTCATCGTTATGTCCATGTTTCTGCCCCATACAATTCCACACTCCACACAAAGCACTTCACTAGTCTCTTCTTAGTTCTTTTTCCAGAAGTCCGCAGAAGAAGCTCCTTCTTCTATTAAAAGTTTCCTTTGTCATTGCTGTCCTCTTTCCTGGCTGCAGCGCATAAAGAATCTAAAAATATAACACAGAAAGCACATCCACGAATTCTTACAAATTCCTATATTATAAACTTAAACCTTATCACACTAAACAAGTGTCTCATTAATTACAGTTGAGGAAGATTATAAAACAAAATGAGATGTAAAGTTGGCATTCACATGTCTTGAATCTTACTAACTTTTGGTCATGCTACGAGCCTGGCTCTTACGGTAGAGGCTAGAAATATTTTAGTTGTATAATTTTAATTTGTACTGACTTTGTCTACCAGCTAAATAAATAAATAAATAACTTTGTCTACCAGCTAAATAAATAAATAAATAAATAAATAAATAAATAAATAAATAAATAAATAAATAAATAAGTAAGTAAGTAAATAAGTAAGTAAATAAGTAAGTAAATAAATAAGTAAATATATAAGTAAATAAATAAATAAATAAATAATTAAGTAAATTAAAGTTTAGTTGCGACTTTGAATATATATTCTGCGTTTTCTACCTACTAAAGTCGGATGTAAATGGAAGTGAAGTTGAATTTACGTTCCTGAATATGGTCCTAAGTATGATGGCCAGGACCGGGTATTTATGGAGATTGCGAAAATCACGACATAATACAATAGATTTTTACTAACCTTTACGAATTAAGTGATTCCGATTCATTATATGCGGATAAAACAATCACAACAAATCGCGAAATAGAGTTCTAATAGTGAAATATGAACACATTCACGAATTATTACTAGTACATCGTTTTATAACGAAGATAGTATTGAGTTTTTTTTTTTTTTCAGATTTTCTTTCACTTGAATTTGTCATATATCCAAGTAGCTACATTACATGGTATTCCAGGTGTTCTGATTAGATTACTTACTTACTTACAAAAGGCTTTTAAGGAACCCGAAGGTTCATTGCCGCCCTCACATAAGCCCGCCATCGGTCCCTATCCTGTGCAAGATTAATCCAGTCCCTATCATCATATCCCACCTCCCTCAAATCCATTTTAATATTATCCTCCCATCTACGTCTCGGACTCCCCAAAGGGCCTTTTTCCCTCCGGTCTCCCGACTAACACTCTATATGCATTCCTGGATTCGCCCATACATGCTACATGCCCTGCCCATCGCAAACGTCTGGATTTAATGTTCCTAATTATGTCAGGTGAAGAATACAATGTGTGCAGTTCTGCGTTGTGTAACTTTCTCCATTCTCCTGTAACTTCATCCCTCTTAGCCCCAAATATTTTCCTAAGCGCCTTATTCTCATACACCCTTAACCTATGTTCCTCTCTCAGAGTGAGAGTCCAAGTTTGACAACCATACAGGACAACCGGTAATATAACTGTTTTATAAATTCTAACTTTCAGATTTTTTGACAGCAGACTAGATGATAAAAGCTTCTCAACCGAATAATAACACGCATTTCACTGATTAGATTAGTAAACTTAAAAGACGGGGAAGTCAACATTTCTCTGATAACACAAAAACACACTCTAATGAAATTCTCAACACATAACTCAATTTCAGAACACACACACTCTTTGACTCCACATTACACTACACAAACACACCCCCACAGGAAACAAAAGAAGAGGCGCCAAGACCAGCAACGACCAGTTCTGTAGAAGACCAATAACAGGTCGAAACATGTAAACCAGGTACGATAGAAGTTAACACAAGAAAGTCATATAATACATATTTCGAAGTGATATAGTGTTAAAAGTTGTGTAATCAAGATGTATAATTTGAAAGTGTTAATTTGAGGGCTGCAAGTTTTTTTCGTTTTTAATGAATGTGTGTTAAATACAATCTCAATCCAAGAAATATTGTCTATTGGCCATACCGTACATTTACCAGAATCTAAGGAACTTTAATGTTAATTAATTGGAAAGTAATTCTACTGAGTTAATACTGCAATTCAAAAATAATTGTATTTTCCAAAATTTCCATTAATCTCCGCCAAGAGTACAAATCAATCTCCAACAGTCTCCGCCGACACCAATATTAAAAAACACAAATGATAAAATTAATCTCCATAAATACCTACCCCTGGTGATGGCGTAAATCTGTTAAAGCACTCGGGCTGGAGCTGCTACCTAGCGGTGAAAGAGGAGCTTACTGATTCAAAACCACGACATACTGTTTCAATCATCGAAAAACGCGAATAAAGTGTAAAATAAATTAAACTCGTATATTTTGCTAGAGTATGTGGAAAATGTTGTAATCTATCACCGCGTGTTGTACTGAGACTCGCTTGATACGTCAATATCACTTGCAGTGACATTGCGCTGTAATTGGGTACGACGTAACACATCAACTGGAGTGCTTCGTGTTAACAAAATGCAAGGATCAAATTCTGAGACTGGATACCCTGGATGGGAATAGGACAGCCTTCCCACGTCCAATTAGCAAATACTAGACTGTGGTTTGTTCTATTAGCAGTGCTTCTATCGTCCTCCGTTGCATAGTGATTGGGCTTCCCATTAGATCCCACGCTCACACATGCAGACGTGGTTGAGTACGTAGGATTTCTCAGGAAGGAAACAAATTCTTAGCTTGTCTTCCATTTTAAGAAAACGATTATCTTATTTTTAAAACTTCTAGAATTTTCATCCAAAATTGATTAATTTTAAACTGTATAAACATAATAACAATACCATCATATGTACAAATTTTGGTGACTTTAGGGCTAATAGTCTTGAAATTATATTTATGCTCGACCATGCCGAAATGTAGTAATTATACACCTGGTAGCAGTTCTTTAATGCATGGAAATCCAATATTGTCGCAGAAGGTTATGTTCTGTTACTGTAATAATTAGCGTTAATTGTAAATAATATACAAATAAATTCAATTTGTCATCTAGTTTTTCAATTCTAAATCAATTTCCAGGTTATATCAAGACTAATGTTCTCTAGGTTATATCAAGGTCAATGATATTCGTGCCTCGGAAAAAATCAATACTTTCGCGTCTGCGCACATCTCACAATTCAGGTCAGTTCCGTTCGTCACTTAACATAACGATAACATGAAAACTTATGAATAATTTCAAGTTAGAAATATGGTCGAGCATAAAAAGTCGTATGAAACTTGCCTATAATGGTAATTAAGACGCTCGTATGAAAATAATGAAACGAGCTTGCGCTCGTTTCATAAACAAACATACTTGCGTCTTAATTACTACCATTATAGGCTCGTTACATAATGTAGGCGTACTATTTTAATTACATTTTATATTGACGTCACTAAAAAGGCTCCTTGAGACAAAGTTTTCAAAATTTTTAGTCCATACTTACTCAAAAGCTTGAAAATAGTCAAGAGAATAAAAAAATAATTACCTTTTTGAGCTCAGTATAAATAGAGAGTCACAATACCTTTTTTTAATTTCAAGAATTTGCCATTACAACATTTTAAATCTAGGTACACTATGAATCTCCTCCGAAAGAACTTAATATTAGAGTAAGGGAGGGGATTGTCGGATAGGTTTGGTAATGTCGGATAATCTCGGATAACATATTTCTTTTCCATCGAATGGTGCAATCTGATGTGAAAATAATGCATTACGTTCTCTACAAGTAGACGAACATCTGCATGAATAGCCATTACTGTTGAGTGCTTCACTGTGTGTGAATAGCGTGTTTTCAACGTTTCTGCAAAAAAAAAAAAAAAAAAAAAAAAAAAATCTTTTTGAGGGTAAGTAATGTGATTTATTCGTTACAAGTTATTCTTATATTTACACAACATGGTATGCACTGTTTGATATACCATAGATAAAGCTTCTTAATTCTCTAATTGCAGAAATGCTATCGACAACATGTTTCATGCAGCTGGCTTATTTTACTGTTTGTGAAGAGTCGGCCAATGTCGGATACTAGCTGAGGGCAATGTCGGATACTAGCCGAGAGCAATGTCGGATACTAGCCGAGACCAATGTCGGATACTAGCCGAGGGCATTGTCGGCTGTCTTTCAATGCTGCTCGCTACATAAAAGCTGCCTTAAACCCATTTATATGTTTTCTATAACAAACCACTACATTTTTACTCATGGGTATTTTTAATTAATGTAAGTAATTAATTTTCTAATTAATCGAATATTATGAAGTAACGAATTGTTTCTTCTTCTGATATTTTTAGATGCCTAAAGTAAAAGAAAAAAGAGATTCAGTCTAAAAAAAATGGAAGTCGGAAGATATGGTAAATGCCATTGTCGCAGTACGGGAGAAAATAATGGGCTATCTTGCTGCTTCCAAAAGATTCAATGTACCTCGATCAACATTATTTGATTATGTACGGTACAACTCTGAGCCCACCAAAGCCGTTAAATCGAAACTTGGACGAAAACCAATACTCCCAGCTTCACTTGAAGAGAAGCTAGTTGACTATGTGTTAATGATGGAGAGAAAATATTTTGGATGAACTAGAAATGATGTTAAAGGCTTGCATATCAGTTGGCTAAACAGAACACTATTGTAATAGTTTCTGATATGCAATATATTATTTTAAATACATTATCATACCTCCTAAATAATAATGTCTAATGCATCCGACATTAGCTTCCCATTCTGTCAGTGATGATATTATTTCTGTTTTCTCTTTGCAAGTTATACAGCAAATACATATTATGTAAATTACCTAATACTTATGTACAATCTGCAGGAATCCCAAGAGGTTATTACAATACTAAGTAATTCCAGTTCTAACTTTTTTCAATTACCTTTATTTTGAAACATCAAAATGGTATCCGACAATACCCTCCCTTACTCTAATATTTTATACAAATGCTAATTACATTTAGTTTATACTCATTTCATTGACCTCTGTGAGAAGTTTGAAACCAATCTGATAATAATTGTTGTGCAAGGAGCTTTTTTCATTCAACTGCTTAAAATTTTGAAGTCGAGAAAACAGTATTAAAAAAGGCAGTTGTCTCTTCTCAGTCACGCGATATATAATAGTCAAGAGGAAATAATATACGCACCAACTAACGAAAAGAATGTTCAGTATCTCTCCTTTAATATGATTTTTCCAACGAAAAAAATACATTTCTGCAAGTTTTGCATTTATGGAACACTCCGTTTCAAATACCCAAGAGGAAATATACGCTCCAACTAACGATAAAATGTTCAGTTTCTCTCCTTTTAACATGATTTTTCTAACAAAGGAAATGCACTTCGGCAAGCTTCGCATTTATGGAGTGCTCCGTTTCAAATACTCAAGAGAAAATATAAGCACCAACTAACGAAATAAATTATGTTCACCTAATGGCATGCGTATCAAATATGTTTAATAATTTAATGCATATTATTTAATCTATTGTCTACAATGTCAAATTTCGAATATGATTTGTAAGGAAATGTAACTTGAAGTATATATTTTAAATAATGATTTAAAATTGTGACCAAACTAAGTATAAAGCCGAAGTCTTAAATGACACTTCGAAATAATGGATAAATAACTAAAAAAATTAATGGAAATTGATCTATTTCGAACATGGTTATTAAATATTCATGCAATTTTGAAGGTTAAACATTATTCTTATTATTAATTTTAACTGTAAACAATTGTATTATAATTAATATTAGAGGAGAAAAATTCACTCCGGCGCCGGGGATCGAACCCGGGTACCAAGCGCTCTGACCACTGAGCTACGCCGAATTCAATCCACAGCACCGGATTGAATTCCTTTCCTTCAATGTTTCCCTTTGTGGCCTTACTCCAAGTTAGGCATGTATGTTGACGTTTATGTCAAATGTCAACTGCCATTATATTACATAGGAGCGCACTCAGTTGAGTGTCTTGTTTGGCCGGGATTCCGCAGTTATATGCACTGCTAGCTGTCAGAATATTATGGATTTATTAATTTGTCCTACAGAATAATATCTGTAATATTGACAATTAATATTAAAGGAGAAAAATTTACTCCGGCGCCGGGGATCGAACCCGGCTCCTTGGTTCTATGTACCAAGCGCTCTGACCACTGAGTTACGCTGAATTTTTCTCCTCTAAAAATACAAAATTATATTGCTAAATGATAATAAATAATATCTTAAAAATCAATATTTACTAGTTACAAAGTGCTGAAATACATTTTAAAATTTAAAACTGTTTCAGTTACATTATGAGGGTGTATTTCTTTATTAATTTGTTATAAATTCTAGGGCCGATATTACTTGTATGATTGAAAGCAGTGCTCGTTAAACACTTCGGTTCAAACACACGCATTGTATCCTTGCATTAATTAAACTATACTATTATCGAAATAGCATATTTTGAAATGATACATTTTCTTGAATCTTTGTGTTACACATGTAGACATACAAGTTGTAAAGATTTCAGATAGCCGCTATCAGTCCCAACAGTTGGAGTCTGGGTGGACGGCAAGCGCAAAGTCCATAGCATAACTATTAAAACAGTCCCCGTGGTCTTGCAGGAAGGGACTTGCAGTGAACCGTGGCGTTGTACTGATCTCATCCAACTATCCCATCAGCGGCAGAGTCGATCTTTCCAAAGTGTACGCAGTGGTGCAGAAAATTGGACGTCTCCCGATTTTCATTAACCCCTTCCTTCTCCATCACTCGCCAGAACTCGATCTCTCGTTCTCGTGTTAACAAAGAATCAGCTCAATAATTAGGTTGCACAAATTATTTTTTATCACCAAGACAACGATTCAATTCGAACTTAGCCTAATAAAAGTAAGTTCCTTTAAATAAATTTCTTATGTATTATTGATTAAATGATTACACTCATTTAACACGTATAAGTTATTACTGTACTAGGGGCAGAAGAAATAGGCGGATATGGCGAACCCCTCATTCACTACTCCGACTCCTATACCCCTCAGAACCTGCTTGGTGTATGGTCCTGTCCCAAATAACTCACACGTTTTACGCTATAGAAAAACTTAAAAGAACATATAAAATTATAACGTGATTTCTAGTAATTATAAATACTTGATTTACATAATATTGTTGTTTTGTTTAGTCAACTGTCCGAACACAGATCTCAAACTTATAAGTGACAACAATGAGGCATCACTAATGAGGTAACTAAGCCAGGAGATAATGGGTCATGGTGGCCAGTTTTCTTTTCCCCTCAATTTCATATATCGCTGAATAGTAACATATTACATTGATCAGACTTTAGATGATATTATCATTTATAATATTTCGCAAGTTAGCCATTTCACAAATGTAATAATTATTATCATGTAATGTAAACCTAATACGAGAAATCAAATATTTAGCATTACACAAAATCAGTATTTTGTTTTTATGTGTTTTCAGAATATTGTATTGAAATAGTAACTACGAACTAATGTTTATACAGTTATCATCTTTGTGAATCATGAGGAAATTAAAAATTAAATGCAAAAAATTAATATATTTTTACTGTGTGTAAAAAATGTACACGTTAAAGTAACATGAACGAGTTTCGTAATAAAAAAATACTTATGTATTAGAAGCGCACTTAAGAATGGCTTAACTTAAAACAAATAACACAATAAGTATGACTAAGAAAATCGTTCTCCACCCCAGTTCTCTTAACCGATGTAGAGAAACACTACACGCCTTCGCACTGGCTGTCTGCGTTAATGCTAGGACACTTTTAATGTCGTCACAAACTTTAAGTTCTTTCAAGAAACAACAAACTTGATAAATAACGCCTTTAGTATGAATTCTGATATCAGGACTCGACTGAGACATGATAGCGATTACTTGGATGATTAGTATTTAAAAACACTGTTTATTATGTTATTATGATATATTTTTTCAAACAAGCTATAACACGGTAGTATCACAGACGAGCACTTGTCAACCACTAGCATTCGAACGCAGCGACAGGAAGGTCTCTTTGTTCAGGTCATAAACCGCTAGAGAAAGTGTGGAGTGAGTAGTTTCCGCACAAGACCAAAAACCCGCCTATTTCTTCTGCCTTTACTGTAAACAACTACTTCACTATGTTAATAGACCTACATTAATGATGAGCGATAGTCGATAGTACTGTAATGATAAGTAACAATTTTACTGGTATTATTGAAGTTGTGTAATTGAACTCATCATTTGGTCAGAATATGTAAGAATTTCGTCAGGCTGAAATCTGGACCTCCAAAATTTATGTTCCAATTATTTTATTTTCTGAGTCCGTCTTGCTTCAGTTAAATTGTAACGCTAGATTAAAAATCTTTGCTTCATTTAACCGATTCGGCCAATTTATGAAACTATAAGAAATAACAACCAAATGTAAGACTTCTATTAAAGCCTGACCCCAATGTCAATGAAGACGACGATCAAGAGGTTACATGAGCTTGGCCAGCGTCCTCTTATCACTCTTTCGAGATTCTATATAAACTCTTAACACATTGTAAAACGTGCTGGCATCTGGTAATAAAGCTGTTCTGTTACGTACGCACTGAGGACTTACTTCCTGCAACGAACCTACAACTTCAGTCTGTTCGAAACCCGAGGGCTACGGACACGACAGTACTATCGATACTATCGATACTTATGATTTAAACTATCGAAACTATCGATAATCAAATTGTTTCAAACAATATCCATAGTTCTGGCGACTATCGATAGTATCGAAAAATGGGAATATCATTCATAATATTATAAGGGTTTCAAACTGGAGCTGGGCATCACGATTCTTTTTCAGCGATTCATTCAGACATTACGAATCATCTGTAACCATTCATTCACGGTTTGTTCAGAACTCATCCTGTTCTATGGTTCCAAGTATTCTTTTTAATCGTAAACGAGCGACTCATACCATTCTTCACTTTGCAATCATGAGTAGAATAAAAGCGTTCTACATATATCGTATAGATGGATGAGTAGTCCTGGGAAGGATGCATTCTCTTTGTAATGAGACGTTGGATTGTCTCTTTCTGACTGGCTGGAACCAGTTCCCATTAATCTACAAAGTAAGATATGAGTAGTTATTTCCAATTGAAGGGTTCAGAGTCATAGCGGGCCAAGCGCCATTTATTAAAAACGGAGGAAGCAAGGGTTAAAGTTAATAAATACAATAGTTTAATGAAGATTGAAATATAATTTAGTTTTAATGTGCATACTTTATCTTACTTGCTATATGTTTCGTTAAATTATGATAATTGCTTAATTTTAATCCTTGTTTTCTCCCATTATAATAAACGGCGCTTGGCCCACTATGGCTCTGAACCCTTCAATTATAATTTATAAACTCAGCCTTGCTATCAAGTACAATTTTTACATTGCAGTCTTATTTAACTACTACGTAAATTTCAGGTAAGCACTCAACATTTTTCAAATTTAACTAAGCAAATCCAGTATTTTAGTATTTAATGTTAACCCTACAAAAAGTAGACAGGCACATGGCATTCATCGTATGTACGAGTAATTAAAACTGTAAATATTTCAAAACTTTGTTGTTAGTAATTGAAACTTTTACTAATAGCATAATCCCCATTATTCCCAGCGTTCCAGATATCGTGAAGATTTGCTGCACATGTTTTCCCCTGAAATTACAAATAAAATTGTGCAATAAAGACCAACAATATCACTCTTTACGAGTTTTATTTTGTATGAAACTTTTTTATTATATCTACTAAAGAACGATAAGAATTAGGATCTCCGAAAACTTTTATCTCTCTACGTTGTATGCGTTTCTTTATTTCATTGCAAGTTGTCCATTGTCCCCAAACAGAAGTAGCGCCAAGACGGGAAGAATTTTGCGCTCGGAGTTAGCAAAGTGACGTCATTATATGTCCGCCATGTAATTCAGCATAAAACAACTGAAGAACTGCAGTTACTTGCTCTGATTTGGAACGGTTATGGGCACAGTTAGCCGCTGCCACTGGGGACCTTTACTAATAAGAATGCTAATAGGTCACTTACCTTTCCTCCCAGAGGACGTATTACTTCGTCCGTAGTTTCAAATAGCCTCAGGCTCAAAGGAATTGTCTTTCAGAGAAGCTACTATGATGCCTAATCGCTGGAAACATCTTTCCGTGTATCTATAGACCTGTTCTAGCCTACATGAGTCAGCGAGAAGAAGACAAGAAGCAGAATCAAGAAAACTTTACAGGAGATCAAGAGAAGGTGCGGATAGCGTTCAGAGAAGATGTCAGGATGCGAAATGTATGATGGGTGAAGAGATAGTGATTTCGTCACCACAAGGCAGTATTTTATCGTTGACGGTTAGATTTAAGGCCCAAAAAAGTTACAATCTTAGAAGTTGGTGCATGAGCGGTAAGAAATAAATAAAAGGTCTGAATGGAATTACAACAGGAAGGTTGGTGATTTAGGGTGCTATTCATAGACATTTCGTAGCACGCGCTACGAGCGTACTAAGATAGCCCCGGCTATCCACTGGTTACTTGTACAGAATTCAAATCATATCCTATCGCTAACACTGGTTTATGAATACGAAAAACTCTGATCATCCACCGGAAACCCGCGCTAAAAATATCTATGAATACGGCCCTTAATGTCGTAAATCGTGTTTAATGTGATGAAAGTGTGTTTAGGGGATCATAGATATAGAGATCAGTTAGGAAGTTATAAAATTTAAAAAGATGTTGAGAAATTAAAAAAAGTGGCTAGTTAATAAATATAGTTACCGATTGAAGTTTATTGTAAAGAAGTAAATCTTAGAAAGTGATGTAGTGAAGTTTATGAAAGATGATCTTAGTGATAGTATTTCCAATTTTCTATAGTTTTTTTTAGTATTGATTGTGGTTAAGAAATGAATGAATGATCAAACTAAAGTGAACGAGATATTCATGTCAAGATTTAATAAGATTATTATAATGACGTGTATTAGGTAGAAAAAAAGATCCCAATGTGTCTAACCACGTGACGTGTTACGAGTTAGATGTAATGTAGAAAGACGCAATTATGTATGAATTTAGTTAGCAAGATTAGGATGCTGAAAGGAACGTAAGTGTAGAATGAACAGACGGTGGACATTTAAGATCAATAAGAAGAAATTGACTGTTTGCAGTTAAGTTAATATCGAGAGTAGATGAGTTATTAGTTCAACAGGCTGTCGGAATTGCATGCTAATTATAGGTAGGCTATATGTAATAGAAAGTTACGGTGAAACCCGTATAAATAAGTTGTGGTACACCATAACTAATATATAAATGTTGATGGCAAATAAATATCTATCTAGGCCTACCTATAGGCCTGTACAGTTTTGTGAATAAGCTATCCTGGGTAGAGTTTGTTTAGGACATTTATTTCTCTTTTATTTTAGCACTGTTGCGAAAAGCATTGAATTTAGCACAAGGCAACATGATCATGATGGCAACAGAGGATAAAATTATTGGTATGTCACAGGGGAACGGAGAAGTATGATCAAGGTCTTTCAGAATATAAGTTATAAATTCAGGATGAATCAGCCATATGAACACAGGTTCCCGGTTTATAAACCAAGCGCACAAGTACTGAGCCACCGTGGCAGTCTGTGGAAACGAAGACAGGGACATTATTTTATTTTTACTAACATTTCTAAAATTAACCTGACTATAACTTTGGACCAACGATTGAGAACCGATAACACCGTTTGCTACCCTTTTCCACGACTGGAGTTCGATGATACTTACGTAATATACAAACAAATCACTTTACTAGGTATAGGAGGGAAGAAAAGTAGTTCATCCATTTACGTAAAATAGGAAATATCACGCTTTTGAGTTTGGTAATTTTCATTAGGTTTTTGTTTAATAAAAATACAGTACAGTATTAACAATGAGTGTTTTTACTCACGAACTGAGCTGTCCATGCGGACGTATTCATTATGCAGTGTATATTGTACTGCCTACAGCCCATTAGCGTACAATATAGAGAATGAAGTTCAATTGAAAAATAATTATAATATGGATATTTAAACACATTTTTGAAAATGGTGGCCGTTCATTTCGATACAGGCTTCAGTTCTAATGTGCATATTATCGCACTATAAACTATTGTACCCCCTTCCACGACTGGAGTTCGATTATACTGACGTAATATACAAACAAATCACTTTACTAGGTATAGGAGGGAAGAAAAGTAGTTCATCCATTTACGTAAACTAGGAAATATCACGCTTTTGAGTTTGATAATTTTCATTAGGTTTTTGTTTAATAAAAATACAGTACAGTATTAACAATGAGTGTTTTTACTCACGAACTGAGCTGTCCATACGGACGTATCCATTATGCAGTGTATAGGCTATTATACTGTCCACAGCACATTAGCGTACACTATAGAGAATTAATTATTATAATTTTATTTATTTATTTATTTAAATATAAATATACAGAATAAAGAATATAATTACAAACAAACAAGAGAAATAGAAATAAAATAATACAAACAATATAAAACAGGAGATACAGTAGCATTAACAAAATTTGAGACCGAATGAGCAGCGCTCGTGTTCGGTCGCAGTTCAGATATAATATTAATAGGACTATAAGAGAATATAAAATGAAGTTAAATTGAAAAATAATCATAATATGGATATTTAAACACATTTTTGAAAATGGTGGCCGTTCATTTCGATACAGGCTTCAGTTCTAATGTGCATATTATCACACTATAAACTATTGTACGTAATTCCAATTACCAGGCTCGTACTTCACATCAATAACTCATGTTAAAATAATTTTGTACCTATTCTATAAAAGAGTACCTTACGTACTGTAAATTCAATCTTCACTTCTGCCCGATCCGAAAAGATAAAATTACTCAGACATACTATCTACTGTCCGTCCAAGTGGTTATGTCGCAGGGTCGTAGAAAGGGAGGAAATCAAGTGACAGTTAATTACTTAACGAGTCCCTTTTATTTAAGTTACTTTAAACAATATGGGTATAATATTACGTAGACGTGCATTTCCTAACAGAAATTAATGTTCTCACAAAAGAGCTAAAACAGCCCAGCCACTAGCTTTTACATAGAAGCGAATAGAAGCAGATGGGGGAAACCGGGATGCGACGTAGGGAAATGGACTACAGTACCTGTGCAAAAATGATTCCATATTGAAAGCTCTTTCGTCACTGGAAAACGCTAACATATTTTTGGAACGTACTGTTTACTATGACCGTAAGGCTACTATGACTGTAGACCTATATGCGGTCTTGGATTTGTGTGGAGGACGATTGAACTTCATTAGTAGAGGGGGTGGGAGTGAAGTACATTAAAAAACTCAGGCACAATAAAAATTTAAGTAAAAATGAAATGATGTCCCTGTATATGTTTGCATTGACTAATTCCAATATTACAACTCAGCAATATAAGTTCCCAATACATCTTGATTACACAACAAGTCGACAACAAACACACATTCAAAGTCTACAGAAAACCCAAAACAATAACAACAACAACACACATACACAACACATCCAATCACCAAACAGAACACAAAGAAGCTGCATTCCGAACAATGGTACAGACCGATTATTTAGTCCTGACAGCTTAGCAACGCGAAAGAGGGGAAGTAACAGGAGTAGTGGGGAGAGCTCCGGAGTAGAGATAAGGGCGAGCGGTCGGTAAAGGAATGCAGTACACCTTAATTGTACTAGAAACATACCGGTCTATCACACGTATGACATCCGATCGCTCCGAAGGCAAGTGAGTAACTGACCCAAACACCCCTTGGCGTAACTAAATGGACTCGCCTGACTCAGGCGCACATCTCCGGCGATTGTCAGTACTAAATCGTACTGTACACAGACTACTCAACATACCAATGAATCAACATGATTAAAAGAACTAAACGCAGTCAAATACATAGCACAAGAAAACGGATACAACCCCAACATAATAGACAACATAATAAAAACATAATCACAAAAAACATATGAATACAACACAAAAACAAGAACACAAAAAATACATCACACTAACGTACGAAAAAAAAAAACACAATATTGCAACCTCATTCAAGAAATTAAATTACAAAATCGCATACAGAACAAATAATACTCTACAAAACTTCTCAACACACAAAAAAACAAACAAACAAATACAACCACACAGACGTATACAAACTCAAATTTAACACCTGCAACAACTTCTACATAGGACAGACAGGCAGATCATTTCAAACACGTTACAAGGAACACATCACAGCCATAACAAAATTACAAAACACTTCCACATATGCAGAACATATCACAAGTGCTAACCACACCTACAAAGACATCAACACAGGCATGGAAATTCTACACATCCAACCAAAAAGTCAAAAACTAAACATACTAGAACAATACGAAATATGCAGACACACAAAAACACACATGCAAATGAAATTCTCAACACACAACTCAATTTCAGAACACACACACTCTTTGACTCCACATTACACTACACAAACAGACCCCCACAGGAAACAAAACAAAAGGCGCCAAGACCAGCAAAAACCAGTTCTGAAGATGGCCATTAGCAGGCCGAAACATTTTAACAAGATAATAAGATTTAACACGTGAAAGACACATAATACGTTTTGCATAAGCTCCCATATGACGTAACTGAATCAGCTTTTAAGTTAATGTTTTAATATCCATAATTTTGAGTAAAATATGCGATAGTTTCTTTAGTCACTCTGTAGATATCAGTCGAAACAGTAAGGGTAAAACTTCCCATGTTTTGGCAATAGATCAATGAGTTAATAATATGACGTTTTCCATCTGTTTTGTAGTCCATTAGTCAAGACTGGCATGCAGTTGGTTTTGTGGCCGATGTTCGGGATCCGGTCACTCAAAGCGAGTTTTGTGGTAATGTGTATGGAGGGAGAGGCCCGCTGTAGCCATTGTTATTTTCCATTACAGTCATGCTTAACGTTCATTTGTGATTTTCGTGTGATATTTGTATAATGAAAGAGAAATATATAAGCCGTATTAAAAACCATTGAGGCTTTTCCTCTCCATTGAAACGTTAAATTTCCGATCAATTTACGTTGTTCCCATTCTGTATGGTCTAGTAGTAACTATCCTCGCCATTACAGCTTCTACCAAAAGTTTAAGGACACCCCTTCAAAAGTGATATTTTACTACTGAGTTTATATTTACTTGAAACCCCATGATCTTTATGCCTGTGAAAATTGAAGTTTTTATTTTAAACCCAATCTCTCTATCTTTCAACTGTGGATTATACAGGGACATCATTTTATTTTTACTAACATTTTAAATATTAACCTGGTTATACCTTTAGAGAACCGAAAACACCGTTTGCTACCCCCTTCCACGACTGTAGTTCGATGATACTTGCGTAAAATACGAACAAATCATTTTACTAGGTATAGGAGGGAAGAAAAGTAATTAATCCATTTACGTAAACTAGGAAATATCGCGATTTGGAGTTCGATAATTTTCATTAGGTTTTTGTTTAATCAAAATGCAGTACTCTATTAACAATAAGTATTCTTACTTACGAACTGAGTTATCTATGCGAACGTATTCATTATGCAGTGTATATTATACTGTCTACAGCACATTAGCGTACAATATAGAGAAAGAAGTTAAATTGAAAAATAATCATAGTATGAATATTTAAACACATTTTTGAAAATGATGGCCGTGCATTTCGATACAGGGTTCAGTACTTTTGTGCATATTATAGCACTATAGACTATTGCATCTAATTCCAATTGCCAGTTTCGTCCTTCGTACTAGTAACTCATGTTGAAATAATTCTGTACCTACTTTATAAAAGAGTACCTTACGCACTGCAAATTCAATCTTCACTTCTGCCCGATCCGAAAATATAAATTTACTCAGACATGCTATCTACTGTCTGTCCAAGTGGTTATGCCGCAGGATCGTAAAAAGGGGGGAAATCACGTGACAGTTAATTACTTAACGAGGCCCTTTTATTTAAGTTATTTTAAACAGTTGTTTTATATTATTACGTAAACGTCCAATTCCTAACAGAAATTAATGTTTTCAGAAAAGAGGTAAGACAGCCCAGCTTTTACAGAGGGGCGAGCAGAAGCAGGTGGGGGGAATCGGAATGCGACGTAGGCAAACGGACTGTACCTGTGCGAAAATATGATTCAATATTGAAAACTCTTTCGTCACTGGAAAACGCGAACATATTTCTGGAACGTACTATACTTACTAACTCAGTGCTGTTTACTGTATGTGGCCTTGGTTCTGTGTGGAGGACAGTTGGAACTTCATTAGTAGAAGGGATGGGAGTGAAGTAATTTCAAAAACTCAGGTACAATAAAAATTGAATTAAAAATAAAATGATGTCCCTGTATAACAATTTTTCTGCTATGGAAACTTATTGAAAAATTACATTTTTATGGCGGGGAAATATTAATTACTCCAGAATGAGTATACTTACAAATATCAGTGAATTTTTGGATAGAGTTAGACATATCGTACATACAGTATTTTTGTGCAATTACCACTTTTATTACCCCTTCAGACCTGAATTTATATTAAACAAAATTGAAAAAGAAGAAAACTAATCACATAATAATTCTGGGGATCCAAAATTCCCAAATCAAGACTTCACAGAAAATAAAAATTTGGGGATAATTTTGACACCTGGGGCCCCAAAATTTTAAATTTTATTTTTAATTCAGGTATAGAAAGGTTTAAAAAATAATATTCTCCATTTCTATCACATTGAATTTTTCAAAATATTTAAATGTATCGAAGATATTCTAAAAAAGAAAGAAAGAAACAATGTAGACTACACTATAATGTACATCAGGCCTGAAGGGGTTAAAAATTCTGACACCTTGTTCACAAATTGTAATCCAGATTTTTCTGTCTTTCATTTAGGAAAGATTGCCATTTTATAAAATTATCTTGAGTTTGAAATTCGTGACAAATTGATCAGGGACCACCACTGCCATTTACATCATAATAATGGGAGTTGGTAAAACTTGTCAATCAAATTATTTTCTCAGTTTTTAGTAAGCAGTTGTGACGTTTGTTACAATTAGATTTATTTCTTGGAAAAAAAAATGAAAATGGGTTGAAATTCGGTAAATATGAACATGAAGTGACAGATTATTGTAATATGAAAGAATGACTTGAGATAATATCTAACTATATCCCAAAATTCATTGATGTAAGTATATCCATTCTGGAGTAATTAATTTTTTCCTACAAATATGTAATTTTTAAATAAATTTTCATAACAGGAAAATTGTTATATAATCCACAGCTTGAAAGATACAGATATTGGATTGAAAGTAAAAACTTTATTTTTTTTTCACGGGCATTTACTCCCTATATAAAGAACAGGGGGTTTCACATATATATAAAGCCAGAAGTTAAACATCAGTTTTGAAGGGGTGTCCTTAAACGTTCGATATAAGCTGTATATCTCAAGCTAGAAAGTTAAAACCCGGCCGATTTCGATGGATATCTAAAGGCCGATAAAGGCATTGAGAGAACTTCTTTATGACGAGAAGAACATCTGAAGATCCCCAAGACTAGAAAGGGGAGGTTACATATACAAAACTGAGTATTCTAATGTAGATTATACAAAGTTCTAGATTTTGAAGAATAGATTCGACATACCGAGATTACGGGTTTAGTCACCGTGTCATTTTTCCCCAGTAAATTACTTTTTCTAACCGTGCCACTGTCAGTTTTCATAGCTCATTAACAGTAGATTGCCCTCTATATACGGAACAGTATAGTAGCCAAAGTTACAAGTTAGTATGCATGAAAGTTATGAAGTCAAAAAAGAATTTCGCTTATCACAGACAAATATCTCGTTGCTCTTAAAATTGGCTACATACTACATACAGTTTGACTTCTAGTTTTAATGAGTTGCTACGCATTTATCATAAAGTTTAAATTTGTATGAAATAACAAAAAAAAAAAAAAGAAATAAAATGAAATTAATGTAAAAAAAGAAATGAACAAATTAATATACACTGACAAAAGCTTCTCCTTAGTTCGTGTATATATACGTGCGTTTCTGAACATTGAAAACTTCCAATAGTGAAGCTGTTCCCCCCATTCTTCTCTTATACCATCCTCCTTCTACCTTCCCTTTGCTGTATTTTGCGGGCTGTATTTTATATGACATCATCTATGCCGACCAATGCTCTAACCCCTTCCGAAGTTGTCAGTGTATTTATCTTCATTAATTCACAGTTTTCTGCCCGGCGGCAGGTCTTTCATTCCAAACCCAACATTCTCCATTCACCTTATTTTCTGCCTTCCTCTTAGTTTCCTCACAAACATGATCCATATCTCTTAATGTCGTCTATCATCTGATATCTTCTTCTGTCCCGAACTTTCTTCTCGCCTTATACCTAACTCTTCACAGTCGACCATTTAAAATTACGACAAATCATCGGACGTTTGCAGTGTTCAATAGACAGCACTGCCCTGAGAGGCCGGAGTTGCGTGTGCGGTACCGTTGCGGCCAGTGCTGCCAAATGGGTTCTTAAAAACCCACTATGAAACATTGCAAAAACCGCTAAATTGCTATATTATCAACAGTAATCTCACTAGAGGCTTTGATTTATCTAGAGAAAATCAAAACTCGAGTGGAATTTAATTGAATATTACACGATTAGAAGAACGTATATAAAGATTAGAAGTAACAAAGTACTCCAATACAATGAAGTATTACTTGACTTACGAAACTACAACTGTCTTCAAAAATATTATTGTAATTACCATCTCAACATTACGCTAGATGGCAGTAGTGTTTTATGATGATGTTTTCTTGTTATCAGTTGTACCAACTATGGAATCTTCATCGAACTCTGTGGACGGTTACTAATCAAGAAGGTTTTGTTGATTCAGTTTCATTTTTATTAAAACATTTGCATTCCACTTCAATCATCCGGATCCCAGTAATCAACGTCACTTGACAGATGATTTTCAATAAATCTTAGTATTAAACAATCTCTGATACGTGACTATCCATAATATCATAAGCAGAAGCTATAACAAACATAACCTAAATAATATAAACAAGTGTTAGAAAAGTATTAATTAGGGATGATGAAATAAACAAGAAAAGTTTTAATGAACGATGATGAAATAAAAAATAAACATGAATAATTTTAAAAGAAACAATTATTGAAAGTACAGTTTTCAAATTTAAATGTTTTAGTGGTTGGTGGTTCAGTTGATGTTATATTGGACGTGTGCGTAACAGAAGTGAACTCGTTGATGTACATGGTGTATCCCTCAACTTATTCCAATGCGAGTATATATTTGAAAGCGGTAGGGGCACGGCATGTCTCTATCGCTTGGTCCGAAGGGTTGTGGGTTCGAGTCCCGCCTCGGGCATGGGTATTGTGTTTGTATTAGTGTAGGTAAAACAAAAAAGGAAACAAATGAAAACGAAAACAGAGAACAGAGGTAACTTTGGTAAAACGGCCTCTGGCCGGTCTAAAAAAAACTTATTCAGGATTTCCGAATGGTGCTCTTCATTTATTTGTAAATAGGGTTTCAGGGAAGATGCATAGCTATGGCCAGTGATCTTTATTAATTCTTGTTCTTGAATGCCAATGCGAGTATATATTGAAAGTGCTGTGCATCGACTGGAGTGGTTTGTAATTTTCTGTTTTTTTTTTTTTTTTGACGGCCAGATCAGTGCCGTTTGAAATGTTGGCAAACAAAGAAACAAATGCTGGGGTAGTGATAAAAATAAACAAATGCTAGAGGCGCGGTAAAATTAAACAAATGCTAGGGACGCAATAAAATTGTGCGATAAGCAGCCATGATTGGTTGGAAGACGTCTTTTCGTACCGTTTTATTGGTCAAAAGTAGTTTGACGTAGTAAAAGTGTAATAGTCATTGTAAAATGAAATTATTTTGCCGCTGTGAGTGCTGGAAATACCTGCTAAATTCCTATATCAGCAGTAAAAATGTAATAAATTTTACCCGTTAGACACAGAGAAACGCCAGATCAAGAGTGAAAAACCGCAGAATTGGCAACACCGGTTGAGACGTCGTGGGGAACTGCGGCACAAACTGTACGCGAAATGGACGTGCGGTGCCGCAACGTTGCCGGAGATGTGTGTGCAGTACCCCATTTGACTTATAGTATAGATGGGGAGGCGAGACCTGTCATGTGAGCTGTGCGAGAAGAGAAAGAATGAGTTATCAGAAACAGAGTTTGTTTCATGATGGTAAATATTACACGCATCTATCGACACGGAAGTTTATTTCAGACTAAAACCTATCTTCCCCCTCTACATCCATTGGTGATATAGCCACGGCAGATAAGATCACAGGACAGGTCTTGCCTCCTCTACTATGTCGCACACCGTACTTACGGTGCCCCAGCGGTACCGAACGTTTAAACAACGGATGTATGCATCGGGCTTTATACTCAGCCAGTATACCTCGAGGCATCGATTTTGAATAATATTATAGGAGCACGATTAGCATAATATGTGGAGCTGCAAGACTTCATTGTTCAGTAGAATAACAGATATTCACTCTGACAGAAATGGTTTTATTAGCTCTGATCATTCATGAAACGTATATGCTTATTTTGAATGTTAGATATCCTCTTAGAAGTGTAGGGCATTCACACCATTCCATCCCGGATAGCGAAATGGGCCTGCGTGCAATGACAATCCCAATCCATGTCCTTCTCTAAAGGGGATAAAGTACGTAGAATGGAAGCCACTGTTTAAAAATCGGTTCTCATAAAGAAACAAAGTTCCATTCCCAATATATACCTTCCAAGAATCATATCAGACTTCGCCGATTTGCAGGGGGATATTATACAGACTATTACACTTTTACTACGTCAGTAGTGCTGAATGCGCTAATTCAGCAGTACGGGTAATTCCGCAGTAGTGCATATATGATTTTACTGCGGCTTTACAATAGCGTGAACGTTAAGTTTTGAGAGGCTGTCAACAGGAGGCATGTCCTTTGCAGTACTATAGAAAAAATCAAGGATATTAATCGACACCTCTGTCGGCAATACAGTGAAACATCGAAAGTTGGCTGTTTTTCGTGTTTTGCTACACAGCTGTGAAGAAAGTGAGCATTGTTACATATAAATTGTTCCTTTTATGTTACTTTCATAATGTATTTCGTAATTATTTATGACAGCGGAATTAGCCAAGTTGCACTGTTGCGGAATTACCCGAGTTGCTCTTTTTCAACTGTAATGTATGTACAACTAAATATATTTGCATTTTAATAGGTCTCTTTATCTCATTTGGTAATGAAAGGTTTCGTACATGTCTACATACCTTAATAATATTTTTCAATAAACATTTTGATAAAAATATGACAGATTTACTTCTTAATATTGCGGAATTAGCCGAGTCTCCCCTAAGTTTATTTCATAATTAAGTATAAACTCAGTAAGAAAACAGTATAATTATAAAAGAAAAATTACTTAGGTTGCCCTTCTAATGAATTCCATGACTGTTACAGTTTTACTACGTCATATTACTTTTGAGCAGTAAAATGGTACGTAATGACGTGTTTCAACCAATCATGGTTGTTTGTCCTACAATTTTTATTACCTCCCTAGCATTTGTTTTTCATCATCTCCCTAGCATTTGTTTGTTTTTATCATCTCCCTAACATTTGTTTCTTTGTTTGCAACATTGTACTTTCAATAATTTATTGTACCTTTTAAAATGATTCATATTTATTTCATCACCCTTAATTAAAACTTTTTCATCATTTATCTTGTTTATATTATTTAGATTACGTTATAGCTTCTGCTGTATGCTGTTGTGGATAATCACCTATCAGAGATTGTTTAATATATACTGATAATTGAAGTGGAATGCAACTGTTTCAATAAAAATGAAACTGAATCAACAAAGCCTTTTTGACTAGTAACCAGCGAATAGGGATTATAAAGAATGGACGCTGAGCGAATTTTCCTGTGTTTTGTTTCTCTGTGCGTCAGCGTTTAGTTCCACTTTCAAGCGCTAGAGGTTAGTGTAATCGAGCATACGCTAAGATAATAATTGAGAATACAGTTGAGACACAGGATCCAAACATCGCCTACCTTATTGCATAATCCAGTAACACTTTGCTTCAAATAAATTCAAGTTAACAGATTTTCCTTATTTCTCAGTGGCAAACTAGTTGTAATAATATATTTTTTTATATTTTAGATATAATAAATTATATTATAAAATAATATAATACATTTTAAAATGAAGTATCGAATTCGTTTAATATTTGTATATAATATAATATAATATAGGTAAGAGTTTTGTTTTTCCATTTTCAGCGCTATCAAATCACAACATATTTTAATTGTTGGGGTCAACGTCTCAACTGTCATTATAAAGGAACTCTAGAGTCTAGACATTACAGTTAATGACGGATTTATTATTTTATGGATCCAATTTATTTTATTTGAGTACATAATGTACCTAGATGTATTAATTATGTGTTATATTTCCGCTGTGTCGACTGCTAGCTGGTGTGATGTCAGCGCCAACTCTAGGGAGAAAGCAGAATCTGACGCTTTAGCTGGCTTGAAGGTCATTGAAATCAGTCCGGCTACATCAAAGGTACGACGCGAAGTGTCCATTCTTTATAATTCCTATTCTCTGTAGTAACCATCCATATAGTTCAATGAAGATTGTATAGCTGGCACAACTGGTAACAAGAGAACAGCTCATCATAACACACTACTGCCGTCTAGCGGAATATTTGTAATGATGAGATGGTACAATAATACATTTTCAAGACAGTTTATTATTTTAGGAAGTCAATTAATATTTTGTTGTATTAGAGTACTGTGTTTCTTCTAATCTTTATATATTTTCTTGTAATCTTTTAATAGTCGAGTTTTTATTTTCTCTAGATAAATCTGCTCGTGTTCCACTCACAGATAAAATCAAAATCTCTAGTGAGATTACTGTAGATAATTCAATCATAGGCAGACTACGTAGAATTTCAGAAAACGCGGCTAAGAACTTGATTACAATTCTGCTATTATAACAATAAATTTCCACCATATGCGACTTACATCCGTCTTCCTTTACCATCCATTTTTAACTGCTGTATTTGAAGGTTCCCTAGAGAATCTGAAACTTTATGAAATACGAGCGTAGAAAATGAAGCGGTTCTAAAACAAAAGATTAGAAAATGTATGGAATCTATAAGAGGCAGTTTCGACCAGCTGTCTTGAGAGATCTTTTCCTCTTGCTAATAATATACCGGAATTCATTTAAAGTCCGGAATAAATCCCTTTAGTGTCTGTTTTATGAACAACTCAGACGAGGCAGCTGCAACCCTCTCACGCTCTATCCTCTTTGTGGGACAATCGTTCGAGAAATTTCATGGTAACAGATGAGAAGGTTTTAAATATTTTTTATGTTAACAGTTTAAATAAATACCATTGCAGACAGACTGACTATAAAATCGATTAAGTTGAATGCTTTCAAATACAGAGTGTCCGAGAATGTACTAATTTTATTATTTTAAGAAATTATTTTTATCGACATGAACGCACGTAAAATAGCGCACTTTAATCGGTTCCGGACAATTGGCCACAGGAAATTGGTAACTGGGACAATTGGCTACAGAAAATTGGTAATAGAGACAATTCGCCACAGATAGACAATTTGCCACACCGTCCATTATCCAAAAATGGGACCGTAACAATTTATTTAAATGTGAATTAGTGGCAAATATGATACGTTTCACGTTGTCCTCCGGTTCAAAATACAACAACCACCTTTCTCCTTGTACGGTCTTAGTGTATCTGTCGGCTATAACGTTCAGTTCGTCAATATTCTTTGGTTCAGGTGGTAGGTGCAGCTTCCTGGCACGGCGCACAGTTTTTTTAATGGTTTCTTCGGTAGATTCACATTGGCTTTGCTTGCAATACGCTGTAACTCATTTTGAATAATGACAGACGTTGGTTCTCGGGAAGTCCCCGCCCTTGCCTTCATGATCTCCACACATTCCTTTGCCTTAATCCTTCCCCAGTGTGCAGAATGATTCTTGTGTTCAGGCGGTTCTTTGACGAACTGCTTCCATCTTCTGATAAAGTGACTGTTGCATTACACCCGCCACGCATATCACAGCGCCAAACAACTCCATTCTTATTTTCTCTAAGTCTCGTGTACAAGTAGCCAACCTATATTAATTTGTCAGAGCCTCTTTCTGATTTTGTGAACCGGTTTTTTTTCCCCATAGTTCCCATTTAGTTTACAGCTTCTAGATTTGTCTTGTGTTACCATAGAAATATATTATAAATTGTTGCGAATTTGAGTATTGCCTTGAATTTTAATGTGTGGCTAATTAATTGTCTCTGATACGAATTTAAATTATGTGGCGAATTGTCTTTGATACGAATTTCAATTATTTGGCGAGTTGCCTCTGTGGCCAATTTTCTGTGGCCAGTTTTCCCAACCCCACTTCAATATGTGAAAACGAGCTCTGAAGTTGTGTCACTTTGAGAACATATGGTAGAATTTGCCAGCTGTTTCGTATGCTTTACCCTTCCTCAAATTAAATTGAATTTACTCAAGAATTATAGCACATAGACAAGCAAAATAAGACAGATAATTATGTAGAGAAAGAAATAATAATAATAATAATAATAATAATAGTAATAATAATAATAATAATAATAATAATAATAATAATAATAATAATAAAAGGCACAACAACAACCCATGAAGGATCATGGCTGACCAACCAGTTTCTGGCCTCACATCCACATGCCGATGCAGAGTTGCACAATCATCCAACCAGAATGGAGGTATCGTGTGGTTAGCACGATGATCCTCACAGGCTATTCGTAGAGAAAAATATATCAGAAATTATACATTAAAAAAAGATTACAGTAGTGCGGGAATGTTAAAAGAATGAAATACGAGAGAATACCAAAGGAAGTGATGCGATGGGAACCGCAAGAAAGGGCTAGGAAAGGAAGATCTAATGAAAATTTAGTGGCCGGAGTAAGAGGAAATGGAACTTAAAGAAATACAAAATCCAGTTAGGTCTACATTAGATAGAGAACAATGAAGGAAACAGATAAACAGCATGATTATTTTTATGTATTATACTTTTATTTGTTACTAATGGTTAGGTATAGTAGGAAAGGTAAGACCTGTCGTGTGCCTTGGCTATATCACTAATGGTTACGGAGGGGGGAGATAAGTTTTAGTCCACCCCTGTGAAGTTTTAGTCCGTGTTTGACCGTGAAACGAACGGACCTGAATTCAAATCTTACCTGATTGAGATGTTTCTCGGGGTTTTCCCTCAACTCATTACGAGCAAATGCTGGATAATTTTCGGCGCTGGATCCTGCACTCATTTCGCCGGCATTATCACCTTCATATCACTCAGACTCTATATAATAACTCTAATAACTGTCTTAAAAGTATATAATAGTTTAATACGAAGTAAATTAGAGTACGCATCTATAGTTTGGAACCCTCACTATCACTCGCAATCGGTCATTCTAGAGAGAGTACAGAATAAAATCCTAAAACTGCTATATATGAAAAAACATTCATGTTACAACATATTCCAATCTTATGAATCCATGCTGGTTGAATTTAATGTACCATCTCTCAGTAGTCGCAGGATAAGAGCACAACAAATGTATTTGTTCAAGCCCATAAAGGCTTAATAGACAACCCTGATCTTCTACAGCTAATTAGTTTCAATATTGGTAAATAAAATTTGAGAAAGCGATCTCTCTTTTATTTACAGAGAACTAAAACACTATCTCATAAAATGTCTCCACTTTTATTAATGCTTCGAACTTACAATCATCTATCAAATAAACAGGATTTAGATTTTTCGTTATCGTACAATGTGTACAAGAAAAAGTTATGTAAAGCATCACTTGAAACACATGTTATGTGTTGGTGAGTTTTTTGAATAAATGAATTGAGACTATTGGGCCTGCTGTGTAGTGCTGTATATTGAATTTATTAACATGGTGTTGTATTTGCTCTGCAATTTGCCAATTATAGCTACGCCTGCATTTTGCATTTTTGGCTGTGATGTCTGTACTTGGCTCTTTTTGATTTGTTTTTATTTGGTGTTTTTCATTTATATCTGTCTGTCTTTTTTATTTAGGTGGTATCTATTTGTTTTTTTTCTCTTTTCCATTTTTAATTTGTAATTACGCTTGTATCTGTTTTACCTATTTTTTCGTGTTATATGCAATTCTATGTTTTTTTATCTGTACTGTCTATTGTAATTAGGGCTTTGCCCTGTTATGGACATATAAATAAATAAATAAATAAAATAATAAATAATAAATAATAAATAAATAAAATAAATAAAACAGTAGTTGATAAAGTGCCGTAAAATAACCCACAAAAAGATAAGTTTTAGTCTGAGATGAACTTCCGTGTTGATAGATTTGTATAATATTAACCATCCTGAAAGAAACTCTCTTTCTTACAGTTCATTCTTTCCCTTCTGGCACAGCTGACATGTTAAGTCTCGCCTCCTCTCCTATAGATGGATTGTTGGTGAGTAATTACTTATTAGATTTTTTAGGCTCCTAGTAGTTAGGTAGTTGCATTGGTTAGTGAGTAGTTGAGTGATTGGATTGGTTAGTGTGTAGCTAGATGATTGGATTCTCTAGCGGGTAGTCAGGAAGTTGGATTGGTTAGTGGGTAGTTAGGTAATTGGATTCGCTAGTTAGATAGCTGGATTGGTTAGCGGGTAATTAGGTGATTGAATTCACTGGTGGGTAATTAGGTAGTTGGATTTGTTAGTAGGTAGTTATGTAATTAGATTCATTAGTAGGTAGTTAGGTACTTGGATTGGTTAGGTAATTGAATTCGCTAGTGGGTAGTTAGGTAGTTGATTGGTCAGTGGATAGTTAGGTAGTTGGATTGGTTAGTGGGCATTTGGGTAATTGGATTCGCTAGCGGGAAGTAAGTAGTAGGATTGATTAGTGGGTAGTTAGGTAGTTGGATTGGTTAGTGGGAGTTAAGTGATTGTATTCGCTAGCGGGTAGTAAGGAAGTTGGATTGGTTAGTGGGTAGTTAGGTAATTGGGTTCGCTAGTTAGGTAGCTGGATTGGTTAGTGGGTAGTTAGGTAGTTGGATTGGTTAGTGGGAGTTAAGTGATTGTATTCGCTAGCGGGTAGTAAGGAAGTTGGATTGGTTAGTGGGTAGTTAGGTAGTTTGATTCGCTAATTAGGTAGCTGGATTGGTTAGTGGGTAATTAGGTAATTGAATTCACTGATGGGTAATTAGGTTGGATTTGTTAGTAGGCAGTTATGTAATTAGATACGTTAGTAGGTAGTTAGGTACTTTGATTGGTTAGGTAATTGAATTCGCTAGTGGGTAGTTAGGTAGTTGATTGGTCAGTGGGTAGTTAGGTAGTTGGATTGGTTAGTGGGTAGTTGGGCAATTGGATTCGTTAGCGGGAAGTAAGTAGTTGGATTGTCAGTGAGTAGTTAGATAGCTGGATTGGTTAGTGGGCAGTTAGGTAGTTGGATTGGTTATTGGGCAGTTAGGTAATAGAATTCGCTCATACTCAGTTTGGCAGTAGCATTGGTTAGTGGGTAGTTAGGATTGGTTATTGGGAGTTAAGGGTGCTATTCATAGACATTTCGCAGCACGCGCTACGAGCGTACTAAGCTAGCTCCGACTATCCACTGGTTACTTGTACAGAATTCAAATCATATCCTATCGCTAACACTGGTTTATGAATGCGAAAAACGCTGATCATCCACCGGAAACCTGCGCTAAAATGTCTATGAATACGGCCCTAAGTGATTGTATTCGCTTGCGGGTAGTAAGGAAGTTGGATTGGTTAGTGGATAGTTAGGTATTTGGGTTTATTGATGAGTAAATAGGTAGTTTAATGGCAAATAAGTAGGTAGGCTCTAAATGGGTTGATTCGTAGGAAAGTAAATAATGCAGTTTCTCGGTAGATTTGTAAATTTGATAAACAACAAGGTAAATAGCTTGTTTGTGAACAGATAGGTTAGTCTTTGAGTTAATTCGTATTCACATAGCTGGTTTGGTTGAATGGCTGATAAGAGGTAGGCCTGCTTTGAATGTCTGTGGCTGAGTAATTGAGTTCGTTAATGGATAAATGGATAGCTTGTTCGTAAGCAGGTATGGCCTATGTAATGAATATATGATTATGAAGGAGAAGTAGAAGCATATTATATATGTAGAAAGATATTATGGAAATGTTAATATGTGAATAGATCAATACTGAATTAGGTTACATTTTTTTTTATTTTAATGAGAAAAAAATTTTAGAAAATGTATTTTGTTTATTGTTATTTCTAATCTCAAGATTTACGTATGTTTGAACGGTTGTTATAGACCTAATATAGGCTATATGCAGGTCCTACTTTAAACGAAGTTACTGTTTTAGCGAGCAAAAGAAGAATGATTACATGATATGTCGACTAGGATTATGGAGTCCATTGACAGAAATCGCTTTTGTATCTTTCGCTTTATATCGATTTGATATTTGAAAAGGAAACTCATCACTGAAATGCCGTTTTCATCTTGATGTGATTCGCGATGTTACGTCGCTATTGTTGATATCCTCCTGACAGGTCGACAACCATCGTGACACTCGCATGTGTCGGATAGTACAATCAATTATGTCCAGGCTCTGTTGCAGCTTACTGTTACATCAGTGATAGAGAACACTATAATCTTGACATAGATCCCTTTTGTACTGACGAAGAGACATCGTGGCCAGGCCATCTGTGTGACACCCTCTCAGGGTGTGATAGTCGAGAGCTTTATATGTAACCCCTCACCCTTTCTCATGATCATCCCCATCAGCTACTCCGGGGGCGATCGTGCTATAGGATGACTATGGGTCTGCAGGGGGTGACTTCGTATGATATCATCGCGCCGTCACTACGACACCCCCGGCATGCCAGATGAATTGAGAGGGAGGAGAGGAAAAAAGGTAAAGGATATAGAAAGTGGTAGAAATAGTGGAAAGCTATCCAGTCAGTTCTCCTCTGTGTATGAAGTGCTAATAAGAAAATACACACTTGCAGTATTTCGATATCTGCTACAGAGTGACTCGAAAGTTGCAAGAAAAATGTTCTCTTCAATGGCGTTATATATAATAATAATAATAATAATAATAATAATAATAATAATAATAATAATAATAATGATTTATTTTAGCTGGCAGAGTTAAGGCCGTAAGGCCTTCTCTTCCACTCAACCAGCAAAAAGTATACATACATATGTATGAACTTACAAAGAATTCAACAATTTGATTTAGATAAGAGCTACATGTATGCAAGAGTTATTTACGAATTAAACAACAAAATACTATGAACAATTAATTAAATACTGAAATACAAACTATGTAGCAGAATTAAGCTAAAATACATAGAATGTTAATATATTTCAAATAATGTTAGATAATAGAAAGAGATTATTATGAGACAATTGTGAAAATACAGCACTATCAGGATGCATATCTAAAGGAAGGAGTAACAATGTGGACAGTGATAGTTTAAGTCAGTATGATTGGAGTGAAATGCTAAGAAGATGATCTTTTAAGCTGTTTTTAAAAGTGTTTATTGTCTTGCAGCCCCTAATACTTTGTGACAGGGAATTCAATTGTCGCAAGGTGGATACTGTAAAAGATGATGAATAACGAGATGTTCTATGAAGAGGTATACTTAACGCGCCACAGATAAGTGATCTGGTATTTACGTCGTGGTTAGAGTATAGATAAGAGAAACGAGACGAAAGGTAATTTGGTGTTGCAGTGTGCAGAATTCGAAAGAGTAATGACAAAGAGTGTAAAGTTCTACGTTCTTTAAGTCGGAGCCACGAAAGACTTGCGAAGGACGGTGATATATGATCATATCGTCGGATGTTGCATACGTATCTGACGCACATATTCTGAACTCGCTGTAACTTGACTGACAGTTAAGAACTTAGGTCACTTAACAAAACGTCTCAATAATCGAAATGCGGCATTACTAGGGTTTGTACTAGGGTAAGTTTTAGTTCCTGGGGCAAGAAATTTCTTAAGCGACTCAAAGAGTGAAAGGAGGAACAGATTTTTTTTTATCGTTTCTTGAACTTGAAAATTCCAATTTAGATTATTATCGAAAAAGAAGCCAATATTTATTACGACAGATGAATATATAAGTACTGGAATATGAGTGGAATTAATATTTTTTCCTCAGAAACTAAGACCCTATTGGCCTACAATTTGTTATACGTAATGTACACTGATTCTATTACTAGAAACAGTTTTCGTATTTACTTAAAGTTTCGTCTTCAAATCCGACTGGGGTCGATGGATTTTTCAGGACACAAAAATCTGAAGCGCATGTCCTCCGGGAAAGACTTTAAACCGTGTGCTCATTTTTTATTTTAGTAGGTTATTTTACGACGCTTTATCAACATCTTTGGTTATTTAGCGTCTGAATGTGATGAAGGTGATAATGCCGGTGAAATGAGTCCGGGGTCCAACACCGAAAGTTACCCAGCATTTGCTCATATTGGGCTGAGGGAAAACCCCGGGAAAAACTCAACCAGGTAACTGGTTTCACAGCCAGACGCGCTGACCGTTATTCCACAGGTGTGGACCCGTGTGCTCACCACGTTAAAGATTTCCAACCCTGAATTAGAGCTTCAGGACCAAATTTCTCCTCTCTCGCGTCCTAGTAACACTTTAGTTGCATACTAGCTGGTGTTTAAAACGATGAGCTTACCACTTGTCCCTCTCTTCCGTAGGAAAATAAGTATAACTTAACTAAATTCCTTGTAGGTAATGAAACGTTCGTCATGGGGTATCTATGTTTCGCTATCACAACGACGGGTTAAATAAAAATACATACATGCATGCATACTGTACATACGTACGTACATAAGTACATACATACGTACATACGTACATACATACATACATACATACATACATACATACATACATACATACATACATACATACATACATACATACATACATACATACATACATACATACATTTTGTAATAAGATTGTTTTAATTTTAAGGAAAGGGAAACACTCAAGTGAAAATAGGAAATACAATTTTCATTTCTACTTTCATTTTCTCGGGATATATCCACTCAAAAACCGAAATGTTACAATGGAATATATGCATACATACATACATACATACATACACATACATACATACATACATACATACATACATACATACATACATACATACATACATACATACATACATACATACATACATACATACATACATACATACATACATACATACATTTTGTAATAAGATTATGTTTTAATTTTAAGGAAAGGGAAAGACTCAAGTGAAAATAGGAAATACAACTTTCATTTCTACTTTCATTTTCTCGGGATATATCCACTCAAAAACCGAAATGTTACAATGGAATATATGCATACATACATACATACATACATACATACATACATACATACATACATACATACATACATACATACACACATACACACATACATACATACATACATACATACATACATACATACATACATACATACATACATACATACATACATACATACATTTTGTAATAAGATTATGTTTTAATTTTAAGGAAAGGGAAAGACTCAAGTGAAAATAGGAAATACAATTTTCATTTCTACTTTCATTTTCTCGGGATATATCTACTCAAAAACCGAAATGTTACAATGGAATATGTGCTTAACATTACTATTAGGTTGGTGCATAAATCCGTAGCGATTTTTCATAAGTTATTATACACATCAGATACACATAAGAGAGAAGTTAATCATCAACATTATATTCTCCTTTACTATTTACAACAGTCTGCCAAAGCTGGAGTAGTTTTTTCAATTTCACGCCTGTAATAATCGCGTAGTTTTTTGTTAAAGAGTCGTCAAGCCATGTTCAGAGCGTATTTTCATCCGGAAAGGAAGTTCCTTGAAGGTTATTCGATAGAGAGCGAAAAAGGTGAAAATCTGAGGGCGCAAGATCAGGTGATTAAGGTGGGTGCGGAATGATTTCCCAACCCAACTCCTGAATAGTGTTTTGTGTCAGATTAGCAGAGTGCGGACCTGCGTTATCGTGGAGTATCATCACTTCACGCAATCTTGTTGGTTGTTTTTCTTGGATTGCATGTGCAAGGCGTCACAGTTGGTGGCAATAAAAGTCGCACGATGGTGGAATGGTCACAATTCATCATTTGTCAGTTCTCGGGTACACTGACGTGGATCATTGTGGATTAATGTGTTTAAAAGGTCTTCATCAAACCCCGAAGGTTTTCCTGTACGTGAAGGAGATGTCACTAATGTCAAAACGACCCTCCTTAAAACGAGAAAACAATTTTCGTGCCGTGCTTCTCCGATATCATTGCCCCATACACTGCGAAAATGTTTCTGGCCGTCTCCGCTACTTTCGCACCTCTATTGAACTAAAAAAGAAGAATATGTCGGAAATGTTCCTCTTTCTTCACTTGATACTCCATTTTCTAGCGTTCACGACTCCACTCACTGTCTGCAAAAATGAAAACTTCAGCATGTAAATTCAAGCACAACAATTGAACTTCAAATAAAAAATGACAATCGATAAATAAACCCATAGCAATCGAAGTACCAACACGTGAAACAAAAATGCTACGAACTTATGCACCAACCAAATATTGACTTATATTTTCCAAAATAAACATTTGAAAACAGTCTTAGGGTGGAACGCACAAGATAAGAAAGAATATCTTATTTAATTGTAAAACAGAAGGTGTGAAAATATTAGTAATAAATTTTGAAACTACTTAAATTCCTTAGAGCGCATGATGAAAATTGTTCAGATTGTCAATTAATATAGATAAATACAATATAATATTTGTTACTCAGTCAATGACAATTCATTATTTTACATTGATTTGTCATTGACTGAGTAACAAATATTATATTGTATTTATCTATACTTAAATTCCATAAAAAATCTCCAAAATAAAATGGAATGTGGCAACCACTGAAGGAGTGTGTGTGCGTGGAAACGCAGATAAACTTAGTAAACCAATTCAGAGTGCATGAACTTCTCGAACTCAGAGACAAGTACCCAATTAGTGCAGATTTACTCATCACAAGGAGCAGAAATGCGATGGAAATTGTGATTTGTTTTCTTGAACTGATGTCGACACATACTGTAAGAGGTTGCTTTCTAATTAAGGGCTTCTTTCCTACAAACGTTTACGCTCAGGTTCCTTCAACTATGTACTCAACTCTTAATGTTAATATCTTACTTATCGTCTGTTGAACTAATGTAAATTACTAACAGTTGATGTAAATTTTGTAATATAGTTTCCGAGATAGACTCTCGGTGTAGAGGAAGGTTGATGAAAAACGGAGAACTGTAGTATTCGTCGAACAGGTTTTCATTATCATATGCACTTCAATTGCATTCTTGCTTTCACGTGTGTAAGACGATGTTGAAATTCAGACAGATTTTCTAATGTAAGAAACAATCCCAGTATTTGTGTTCCATATTCTCATAGACTGCCAAAGAATACATTTGAAAGTAACTTAAATTTTGAAGAAGAATTGAGCTTTATAATAGTCTTTGTGCACTTCAGTTAAATACAATGTAGTTAAAATTATATTACCTTAGAATCCGGAACCTGCTTTATGTTTCAGTTGTATTCCGAATATCGCATTATGTGTGAACATGTTAGGTACCGTTATTATTATATTTAACGACTGTTTGAATTGCAGTTACTATTGAAGGTTAAAATCAAATATGAGAAGAGATGGCGGACAAATTTTATATGGAGCAATCTATCAGGGATAGGATGTATAAAAAGGGAGCTAAATCAATTGTTGCCAATAAGACCATATCACTGTTAACAGCATTTTAAAAATGTTCGAAAAACTTAACAGATTATTTATCTATTGGAAATCCATCAATATTGTTAGAGAGGCTTGGATTAAGAAAACATATCTACAGAGATTTGATTTGTGGATGAAGTGCTGCAATCTTTAAATATGAAATTAATCTATACATAGTGGTTCGCTCTATACATATAATGCACCAAATTTTAAGAGGTGATTCTACATGTTAAATGTAACAAAACTTTTATTACACTTTTCCTTCGATGAAGCACCGTTAAGCAGGAAAAAAAGTCTTTGCCCAATTTTTGCAGCGCTCTATTGCGATAATAGCCCGAGTCAAATGGCAGATTGCTATACATGCAGATAGGTAAAAATGATCTGAACGTTAATGTATTGAATCTTTTTTTACATATCAAACCGTTTAGCCATGAATTTAAATTTAATAATTGCGAAAATTGTTAAAAGAAATTTTGCAACTCAGCGTACTGTCGCGCGTCACCGACTGAGTGCAGCAAAGGAGGAGAGGTAAGGAGTGCAGGCCGTGCTTGGTAGAGTTATTGCAGTAGCCTTGATATTGCCAATTGCGGGATAGAAATATAACGATTTCCTTTAAAATTGTGAATGTTAGAGAAAAGACTTATTTATATTTTTGTAAATCTCTCCCCATGATCTATTACCAGTTGCATTTCGGTGCACAGATTACTATACATTCCATATATAGAAATATTTTACTGTAGATCATAATATGTTCATAAGGAGGTTAAGATTTATGATATTACAGGTCATACCTTAGGCTGGTTAAGTTTTACTTATAAAACAGAAAACTAGAAGTAGAAATAAGTTTATAAAATAATCACAAAGTTACTCGGAATTTAAGAACGTTACACATGGAACCCTTCAGGGCTCAATTTAGGTCGAATATTATTTCTAATATATATTAACGATTTTACTTTAGCCAACTCTAATTATTCGGAGCAACCTTGTGTGTAGATTATAAAGTGTGATTATATCAAGCAAACAATGTGATCACTTCTAATAAAATGTTCACGGTAATAAATGAGTGGTTTTAACCCTTAAGTGACAATATCGGTCTCTCAGACACTGGCGCTCCTTTTTTTTTTTTTTTTTTTTTTCAGCGTATTCCGAATCTCACCGGACCGGTGGACAACAATGACGTCACGCTGCAGCGAAATAGCAACAAAACTGCTGGAAGGTTCAATGGCTATCATGGCGGCTGTACAAGTTGTCTGTGCTACGCTAGCAAGATTTTGCGAAATTTCCGTACTGTCATCTCCTTCAAAGAAATGAGAGTATAAACAATTTATTTCTTGATCCAGTAGTAATAACTGGTCTGTTGACATGTTCGCTCATAAGCCATTAACATTATTGTTTTTACGTTGTGCACATTACAAACAATACAGCAGGACACATCGCCATGACACAACAGTGCACGATGTCATTCGTCTGCTAATTCCCGCCCTATACAAGAACCAATCAGATTCACTGATGGCGGCACATGGAGATGCCACCACCTCTGCAAGCTGATGGAACCGTGATGCTATCAGATTGCTCAGCGCTGAGATTGGGCATACGCTCTTTGGCTTCACTAGTTATGTCGCAACCTTGAACGCGTCATTTGCGCCATTTGAGTGTTTGCCTTCGATGTGAAAACATGGTTTTATAATTGAGTAGGTCTACCTCCGTGGAAATAGCTTGGATGTAATATGTTGCCCAAGTGTTTCATCCAACCTTATTTCACGGAGGTACTCAATTATTGCTACCCATTGTTGTAAATTTGCCAGGAAGACTTCGTAGACCGGTATTATTGTTAAAGTAAATATATTTTGCTTACCTCTGAGTTCTTATTCTACAAAACAAGTTGTTGTTTTCTAGTATATTACACGTTATAGTTCACTCTCTTAGAAAACAATCACAGTTATGTGGCAATATCGGTTTTTTAATTTCAGTTTGGTTGAAAATGTCGAAAGACAAGCAGAATGTAAATGTATCACGCCGAAGTCAGCTGTTGGTCCAGTTAGCCTCACGACAAGCAAATGTTAGTGATGATGATAACGGTTCAGATGATTCCTATATTCCAGAGAATGATGCTCTGTCATGTTCTAGGTCATGACACAGTCTCCGAAATTGATGAAAATGAATACAGGAATACTAGTCACAAGTGCGTCAAGTATAGGCCACCGAATTGCTTGTAGTATTCTAAGAATTTGTGCAACGAATGTGTAGAGAAATTGTGAATTTTATTTTTATATTGTGAATAGTTATGTACAATGTTCAAATTTATAAACAAGGAAGACATTAATGAACATAATATGTTATTATTATTATTGTTATTATTATTATTATTATTATTATTATTATTATTATTATAATTATGTGAAACAAATTAAAGTGTCAATGTAAAAGTGAAGTATCTCAGGCTGAAGTTTACACTAGCTTCATAATTTTGTAACAAGTAGTTCTGCTTTATAATTTTAATTTAATGTTTAGACATTATTTTATTATATTAAAACTATCAAACAAATATATATTATATAGGTCTATCTACAACCTCACAAAATTTGTGTTACCGCCTGAGAGTTAATGCAAGTGAACTAGCACTTGAAAGTGATAAAACTAGTGTAATAAAACCTTTACATACATAATAAATAGAGCTCAGTTGCCCTTCAGTGTTGTATTAAATACTGGGTGTTCATTTCAAAGTGTGTCATGACGTCACTGTTGTTGGGTCACCGATTTGAAGCGAGTTTCAGCTTATATGTTAGAGAAGTTGCCTATTATTTAAGGCGTTCTTCAATCTCAACTTGAGAACGTGTACGGTATAACTTGAACGTCGTAGCAACAGATGGCGGTCTGTACGGTCCGTGTGCTACCATAACCTCTTTCGAACTGTGTTTTGCGCCGGCAAGTCGTACGCAGGGTATTTGTTATCATCGGTTGCGTACGGTAACATTCCACAACACAAATCAAATGCTCCGTGTCCATGTTGACCGTCGAAGTTAATGTCAACAAATACGTAAGTAATCTTCTTAACCCTTTCCCCATATCCCGACAGTACGTATTTCCAAACAGTTCACATTCCTGCCACTACCGGCGTTACCGTACGTATCGGCACGTACTCTTCAGAATGAACGCCGTACTTGCTAGCCAACTTCTCTGCCTCTTAGATTATACACCTGAGCTGCGGAAGTGTAGGAAGATTGAATTCTCTAGGCTCATCAGCTAGCCACATGATGGCATACAGCGAGCCAAGACACATTTTGAACTGAACACCCAGTATAACTAATTTCAAAGAATCTAAGTAGGTTATAAGAAAAATTTTTTTGGTTTTAAACTAAATAATCACATGAAATGCAGAACACACACAGAACATATTAGTTCTAAGGTGAGCTATGTCTGTTTTGCATTAAGATCCTTATCTTCTATTGATGTTATGAACTTTCGTCGTATAATCAAATATGAAATAAAAATCTGAGAATATAAACATATTCTTGTTTTATAAAATAAACTTTTAAAAATAATGACAGGTATGTATAAAATTATATCCTATAAAAAGATTAAAAAAATAGAGATTTTTCTTGACTTTACCGTTCGTTTAAGTGCAAATCAGATCTCCATCTACACTCTGTTAGTCTCAGCTGTCAAAAAATGAGAGTTCGCTATACATGTATAATAATATTCAGTGCATTAATTGTTATAGTAAACATATGAAGGGTCAAACCGAAAGGTTTAGAAGAGAATTAGCAAAATTTTTCCATATTCATAATTCGTAGGCAACTTCCACTCAACCTAAGACCTGCTTATGTTTCTAAAGTGAAGTAAATTAATTAGTTTATTTTTATTGCTGTTATTTAACATCTCTGGTCATATCTTTTGGGTGAAATACGAAGGCATGTGTAGTATTGTTGAGTACTGGTTCTATTGTTGTGAAATAGATGGCGTCTGTAGACGTATTACTGATTTGTTATGAATATGATTTTTGTGATAAATGAAGCCGGTAATATTCAGAGATGTTGTGGCCCGAATTTCCTGGCATTTACCATATATTGAGGGAAAACCATGAAAAATCTGAACCAAGAAATTCAACCCGACCGGGAATCGAATCCGGGCTCTCTGCGTAAGGGATCAGCATACACCACAGAGATAGTCAGTTAATTTTGTATTATATATTTATTGTAATAATTTATTACTTTCCCAACATTTCTAATCGATATTGTTGATGTAAGCCTTCTGCAATACAATAAATGTAATGTACTGTAATGTAAATTATTATTATTATTATTATTATTATTATTATTATTATTATTATTATTATTATTATTTAAATGAAAATAATAATTTATGGTTTAGAAGTTTATTTGGTTGAAACTACAGCAATGTAGAAAATCCTAAATAAGAAATTATTATTATTATTATTATTATTATTATTATTATTATTATTATTATTATTATTATTATTATTATTATTATCACTATTGTATTATCATATTCATCATTGATCTAACTCGTTATTGGCTACTCACTGTTGGTTAACACTGTAAGAAATAAGTAAAAGAAAAAGAAAACAAAATATTATTTACCATCATCATCTACGTTTATATTTTAGCATAGTAACTGCAATTAATTTTGACACAACTGTACACGATCTTAACACTCACAAACTCTTAAAACATTTTTTTCACTCTTTCCTTATAAATCAAAAAGTCTTTGTCGTATCATGACAACTACTTCCATCTAGCGGGAACTTGCAATAAACCCGTCCACTTTGACGCTCCGAGGTCCTTTGTGGTCCGAACTCTTTAAAAAGTTTTCAAAAACAACTCGACTTTCTTCTAAGTGACGTCGCAGCTGGCAAGAAGCGAAAAAAAGGAAAAGAAAAACAAAACTCTCAGATGACGTCACATATGGTAAGAAATAAAAATGAGGGCTGTTAGGGGTTGTGTTGCTCCAGCTGTTACAATTGGGCAGTGTCGTTATTGTTTTGTTGTATCTCATAGAGGCGAAGAAACGAGTTAACAATTTTAATTTCTGGGAGGGGACAAGCTGTTCCAACCGCGATCTAGGACAGAGCTGATATTGGGTTAAAAAGAACCTCATTTTGTCCGCTGGCGTAATCATCTCCCTGTCTGTGAGTAAAACTTTAACCTTCCACCGCGATTGTTAATGACTTCGAATTTTAAGGCAACTTTTTAAGATGATATTCGGAATGAACATTATTGCGAATTGTACAGTCTGATCCGTTTGGGTATGGATAATATTGATTTATTATTATAAAACTATTATGATAGTAGGAAAAATTTCTTGCTGGTTATATTATCATTAAAGGATGGGAATTTCCGTATATGACAATGAATAATCTGAAAAGACAAATGAAAACCATACATGATTAAATTGGCTACCACAAATCAACAGCGGGCACAATGTGTTCTTTGGTATGCTAAATTTGAGAGTGTTAAAACAGTTCAAATGGAATTTATACGTGAGTATGGTATGCGTAGTGTATCTAAATACGATTCCATAATGTTGTGGCATCGAACATTTGTAGAAACAGGTTCTGTGTTAAAAAATATGCAGGAGGTCGCAGGCGAAACCCAGTACGAGAAGCAGCTATCTCCTGGCTTGGCCCCCAAACTCCCCAGATCTAACCCCTCCTGATTTCTTCGTGTGAGGTTTTGTTAAAGACAATGTCTATTCACAGAAACCCAGGAATATTGATGATCTGAGAGTAAAAATTACTCAAGATCTTCAACAAATCACCCCTCTTATGTCACAACGGACATGGGCTTAAATTCATCACCGTTATGAGTTGTGCAGAGTGGGGGTCATGTTGTGCAGAATGGGGGTCATGTTGAGCTCTGAGGAATCTCTCATCTTTCAGTATGCACAAAGTTTCAACAAATAAAGTTCAATAGTAAGTGTTTCGGTGTAAATAAAACTCAACAAACGATTATAAACACACAACACAAACCAAATTCAATTTGCAGACAACACACCACATGAGTTCTCACGTGTAATAAATGTTTTCAGTAACAAAGTGATACCCAATGTGATTTTTTATAAAAGCTCTAGAAATGCCTCCAAGGAAAATAAATTTCTAAACACAACCAATAACTATCGAAAATAAGTGATATCTATTTGGAAAATATGACGAACTATTACAAGTTGATTACGGTAACTTGACAGCAAAGGTAACACCAACATTGCGTATTTCAAGCAGAGGCGATATACATTTTTCAGACGTTGATGATAGATTTAAATGCTTGGGAGTAGCTCGCTTGTCATGTTTACGTTATGCAGGCTTTTAAAAATGTTGACGAAAACAATTGTTCCAAGTGTCCTAGACAAATGAAATTTTGTAGAGATATTCTTGAAAGTGTAAAGTATTTTTATGTAAAAATCACAAAATCGGAATTTTTTTTATCAAAATGCCAAAACTTTCACCCCTTTTCCCCCTTAAAACTAAAAAAGAGAACCTCACTCCAATATAACATGCACTATCCTCAAACAATTAGAAAAACATAGGAATGAGAGTAATTCTTTCAGTAGCTGAGAACATAGATGAACTGCACACATGCAACGCCCGATAAACGCCCTTGTACTTCGGCGAGTATGATAGACGCATTGTGGAAGACAACGTTTCTGCACGTCCCTTGGCGTAATATACGGAGAAATCTATACTCGAATCTGCGGACTTCAGATAAAATGGCACTGCTGGTAGGCTAATTTTATTAAACCACAAAGCACAAGAAAAGATGAAAGAGGGTGGCTCGTTAAATACGAACATAAGGCTATGTTTAAGCCTTCACAGAAATTTCAACATAAATATGTGTATAATTTCGTGGGGAATGATACCCCGTTCTTCTGAGTGTAACTATTGTTTTGAAAATATTAATATTTGATCCCTCAGCGTTTTCAAGGCCCTCCTCCAGCTTTCTGTTGTAACAAACAAGAATTAAATTACTGAAGCAACTACATCGTAGCAGACTGGAGAAAGAAAACAACAGACAGAAAGCGAAGACAAGGGTCTGGGAAATTCCGCGACTGTTGTGTCTTCATAATGTATTGTTAAAAGGGGGAATTAATATGCAAAAACATGCATCGCAAATAAATCTTGTTTCAGCTGCTGGCTTTGCTTATTTGTTGTAAGGTTGGCTGCCTGTCGCTAAGCGAGGCGGCGCAATCACACTGCTATTGTTTTCCTTCCCGTTCCCGCCCTCTATAGTTGCCTTTTTATGTCTTAGCGCGTCCCTCACTAAAGTAGAAGCTATGAGATAACCCCTTATAAATTTTCACAATTTTGATTTAACTACGGTGTGTCCAACGGTGACAGCTCAACTATTGTGGGTGTTATCGAAAACAGAGAACAGAATTTGATTTGCGTATTGAACACCTTTTTAACAGATAGCGTTCACAATAATCATTGTTGCCATAAGTCCTGTTCTCAGCTTCTTCGTTATTATATCCGATTTTTTGTACATAAATTCAACCTAGAACGATGGGTTTCTGTGTTATGAAATAATTGGCATTATATTCTCTGGAAGAAAGGTAATTCACATATTCGGGGCACTTTAGAGAAAAAGGTTTCTGATTGAGAGAAGTTCAGAAAAAATTATCAACTGTTTGTCGTCGAAGTTGAAATTTAACCTTACTAGTGGCTTGTGCAGCAAATGCTGCAAACTAAGCTCATTAGACGTTCAAATAAAAATTTTTCAGATTTATTTTCAATGAAGAATACCAGACATTTTGAAAATTATTTGCTTTCATAATAATGAAACGTACTCCCTCTGAATGGTTTTTTTTTATGCCAAATGCTTTTTATTGAAACTATACACCTTCAGGTTTTGAGTTTCAACGCGAAAACGCAAGTAACAATGTCAGGACGACCAGTGGGTTTTTCATGTGGGAGTAAAGCAATAGCTATTTCAGGTCATTGTGGATTGTAGGTGAAAGTTTAAAAAAAGTCAGGTTTGCTATGCTTTCGAACAATAGACATAGCATCTTGGTACAGCTGCTGCATGTAGAGCTTGAAATGTAGAGGGTAAAATCATTTTATCCTTCTAAGAGATCTTGCTGAAATGATCGAGAGACTACATAATTTTGTAGGCTTCTTATTTTATCAGTAACTAATACCTTTTGGTCTTTCCTTAGGAACTGTAATTTTTTAGCTCTCTCGAGCCAATACTGAAGAGAATGACGCATATAAATATCTACACCACATCGCCATTACGTATATGAAAAAGACCCAACCCCACATGATTAATAACTATATAAATATTTCATTTTTAATAACAATATTATCTTACGTAAGTTTTGTAGTTATATATTACATAGCCGTCACTCAGTAAATTATAGAAATGAAGATCTAATTTCATAATATTCTCTACATCTACTTATATAACCCCAAAACGTTTCGCTTTCATATTATCAATATAGCATTAATATGTATAATTAATGAAAAATAGTCACATGATGGCATTAACTATAACAATATTTAATTTCTAGTGGTAATAATGTCGTCAAACCACCTCAAGTTTTGTAGATTTTAATATCCAATACACAGCTGTATTCAGAAAATTACACACCACAGAATCTTGAAGTTTTTAATAACCAATTGAATTTGAACTCTAAATATGTCAGCAATCCTGCAGATCATGGCCTTCGTGTAATATTGTTTATTGTAGTGTGTTTGTGTTTTCTTTTATTTTGAAATCCCATTATTTCTCAAAACTTACGACAGATGGATTTTGGAAAATAGGGAAATGATGTAGGAAAATTGACATTTCACTGAAAACTACTATTTTTCCGAAAAACTTTGGGTTCCAAGCTTCAAAATGTGGGGTCATTTATTAAAATCCGTTCAGCCGTTTTCCCTTAATTTCCATTACCAGTTCAAATTTTATATACATATATAATATAATTATTAACATTGCGTATAAGCTTGTTTTTCGACGTGTAAAGCCTATATTTCATTAGATTAGTAGTAAAATTGAAACGATTTGCTGTAACGTTTGTTAATCTGACGTTGTTCAAACTTTTGTAGCCTTGGGAGTAATTACGTCATATGCGATAATCTCAACAGTGTGAACGATTCCTTTAAAGCCTTGGTTTTTCTGAACCGACGCATGCGACGCGTGAGGTGCGAGACCAGCCTCGCACAAATCCGGACTACACGAGAGATAGCGTTTATGATTATAAATTGAATTAATCTACTTGATATGAATGGTACAAATTTATATAGTTTAACTAAATTATTCTTGTAAATTGAATTAATCTGTTTACTTTATATTGTATATGTTTGTATAGTATGACTGATGAATTCTATATGCTTTAAATTGAATAGTAATCTGTATACCTCTATTGGTGAACTGTTTATGTTCGTAATTTGAACTAATTTGCATAATACGTATTATCAATTTCTGTATATTTCAACTGATTGAATTGTTTATGCCGTAAATTGAATTAACTTTTAATGTATTATATTTTATAACTCAAGTGATGAATAATCGCTTGTGTTGTAAATTTAATAATCTGATTGGCTATGTACTAGTAGAGCCATCGATGTAGCTCAGTCGGCAGACTCGCTGGCCTGCTGATCCGGACCAGCGCTCGTGTTTGGGTTGGATCTCCCGTTTGGTCCCATTGGTTTCTTCCGAGGTTTTCCCCAACTGTGGGACTGATGCCGGATGGTCTATGGCGAGGCCTCACTTCATTTCACCCCCTTTGATCTGATTATCTGGTTGGGTTCTTTCCGAGGTTTTCCCCAACCATAAGGCAAACCTGGTTGGGTTTTTTCTGAGATTTTCCCCAACCATAAGGCATTTTCCAGGTAATCTCCTGGCGAATCCTCGGGCCTCATCTCATCTCACTACATCTCGCCAAAATATTGTAAAAAGTTGTACAAAATTACAAAATTGTAAAATTGTAAAAATTATAAAATATTGTAAAAATTATAATCGTAATCTTGTAAAATTTTGACTTCTTCCACCTCATAAAGCTTCATTAGCAAATGTAAGATCTATAGAATATAATAAATGAAATGAAAAAAGTGAGTGGTTTCTATAGCTGTGCACCTCGCTAATCTCTCGTGTAGTCCGGATTTGTGCGAGACGGACCTCACACCTCGCACCTCGCACGTCGCATGCGTCGGTTCAGAAAAACCAAGACTTTACTGTATACAAGGGTTTCTTCATATGCAGCATGATTCAGAAGAATTACTAAATATTTAGGGGATTGGTAGTATGGACTATTATGAGTAAAAATTAGTCTATATATACAGAGACATCATTTTATTTTTACTGACATTTTTAATATTAACTTGCCTATACCACTGGATCAATGCCGTTTACTACCCCCTTCCACGACTTGAGTTCGATGATACTGGCGTAATATACAAACAAATCACTTTACTAGGTATAGGAGGGAAGAAAAGTAGTTCATCCATTTACGTAAACTAGGAAATATTGCGCTTTTGAGTTTGATCATTTTCATTAGGTTTTTGTTTAATTAAAATGCAGTACAGTATTAACAATGAGTGTTTTTACTCGCGAACTGAGCTGTCCATGTGGACGTATTCATTATGCAGTGTATATTATACTGTCTACAGCACATTAGCGTACAATATAGAGAATGAAGTTAAATTGAAAAATAATTATAATATGGATATTTAAACACATTTTTTAAAAAGGTGGCCGTACATTTCGATACAGGCTTCAGTTCTAATGTGCATATTATCGCACTATAGACTATAGTACCTAAGTCCAATTACCAGTTTCATCCTTCGTACTAGTAACTCATGTTGAAATAATGCTGTACTTACTCTATAAAAGAGTACTTTACGTACTCTAAATTCAATCTTCACTTCTGCCCGATCCGAAAAGATAAAATTACTCAGACATGCTATCTACTCTCCGTCCAAGTGGTTATGTCGTAGGGTCGTAGAAAGGGAGGAAATCACATGACAGTTAATTATTTAACGAGGCCCTTTTAAGTTATTTTAAACAGTTGTATAATATTACGTAGACGTCCAATTCCTAACAGAAATTAATGTTCTCAGAAAAGCGCTAAGACAGTCCAGCCACTAGCTGGCGAATAAAAGCTGGTGGGGGAAACCGGGATACGACGTAGGCAAATGGACGACAGTACCTGTGCGAAAATGATTCAATATTGAAAGCTCTTTCGTCACTGGAAAACGCGAACTTATTTTTGGAACGTACTGTTTACTATGACCGTAAGGCTACTATGACTGTATATGCGATCTTGGATCTGTGTGGAGGACGGTTGAACTTCATTAGTAGAGAAGGGGTGGGAGTGAAGTACATTCAAAAACTCAGGTACAATAAAAATTGAAGTAAAAATAAAATGATGTCCCTGTATATGTTTGTGTGTGTATGAGTGTGCTTAATTTTCATTACATATTCGCTGGCGGCGATAACTACCGAGTATTTGCATTAAAATGCATGTTTTTATTGACACGCCATATTTAAGAAGAACTCATATACCTTGGCGTTTTGAACGTAGAATAATCGAATTCGTACATTCATTTAGTGTTTTGCCCAAGGGTAGGTCTTTCACTGTAAATCCAGCTTTCTCCAATCTTTCCTATTTTCTGCCCTCCTCTTTGTCTCCACATATGATCCATATATCTTAATGTCGTCTATCATCTGATATCTTCTTCTACCCCGAACTTTTCTCCCGTTCACGATTCCTTCTAGTGCATCCTTCAGTAGGCAGTTTCTTCTCAGCCAGTGACCCAACCAGTTCCTTTTCCTCTTCCTGATCAGTTTGAGCATCATTCTTTCTTCGCCCACTCTTTCCAACGCTCCGCTCGCACTGAGCCCTCACCTTGCTCAATACCTGCACATAGCACCGCGAGCAGCCAGGTGGTTGTCACTGCATTAGACCGTGAAGGAGATGGCATAATACAGTGATGTCAGAGCAAGCGCATTTTTCTGACCTTGACGTCGTGCGCGGGCAACAAGCGCTAGGTATGGAAGGAGAAGGGTTGTGTAGGCTATATGAATACGCTGCCAGTTGGATTAAGAAAAAAACAGTGGTGCACAAACTTCAAACGGAACGTGAAATTTTATGCAATTTTATATAGCTTCTTTCTGTTTTTTTCTTATTTTTTTATTGAGTTATTTACAACATCTAGGTTATTTAGCGTCGGAATGAAATGAAGGTGATAATGCCGGTGAAATGAGTTCCGGGGTCCAGCACCGAAAGTTACCCAGCATTTGCTCGTATTGGGTTGAGGGAAAACCTCGGAAAAAACCTCAACCAGATAACTTGCCCCGACCGGGATTCGAACCCGGGCCATCTGGTTTCGCGGCCAGACGCGCTGACCGTTCTTTCTGTTTGATATTATCTATATTGTCTGTAAAACAAAAGTATTAACACCAATTTCTTAATATTACAGTTGTGTTTTAAACGTTAATAATATAATAAAGAGTTAAAAAGGAATATCCACATAAATTCCATAGTAGTACAACTATACTGTACTAGGTAGATGAAAAAACACATCATTCATAAAAAAGTGATACCCCCCCCCAAAAAGAGAGATTGTTGAGTATGACATGATAAGTTGGAATTTATATTGATGGTATCTTTAGCCTTTTAAAAGTAATCAGTGAACTATCAAAACAATATTATAGTACAAAGCAAAGTTACCTAGGTGCTGTGTATGTTTTAAATGTAACTAATATTCCATAACAAAACTCTTATCGCATTATGCTTTTAAGGTGATATTGGTGAGCAATTTCCTAGCATCAGAATATTAAATTCTTTTTTCGAAAACTGCTGAAGCTACAGAGCTGACATTTTTACAACACATGAGCACTTATCTTTTGCTTATGATGTAACAGTAGTTGCTTTGTTAATTAATTTCCTTATAAACATTTTCCATGCGAATATTTTCAAAATTTGTAATACACTATCTTCAGTAATACGTATTTACGGTATATTAGATTTACGAAAACATTGTTTCAGTACTTTTAAGGCTACTAAATAAATAGGTCTAAATCTGAAAATTTCACTTTTCAATTAAAAAAGTTTAGAAAATATTCCTTTTGATTAAAAAAAAGCAAACTTGTGAAAAATGAGCATTAAAATTAAAACTTACATTCTTATAATGCACATATACTTCTTAGACAAATCTAAAAATTAACATGGATACAGTTTTAGTAAATTTTCTTCCCTTTATCTATTGAATCAGTGCTGGCCATCCCTGTATATAGCTCGACTAAGCGACATATAGGCCTACTATCTCTTTCGTCCGTCTCTTTCCTTTCCGTTGTCTCTCCTGAGCTCTAAAGCGTGCGCTTGCGCCTATGGGCATTAATTGACATGACTGGCATAATAGGATAATGGATGCTCTTAAAAGCAGGTTACTGGTGTGTGATACAATTTCACCTCATCCTGAAACAGACACTGATTGGAACTAGATCGAATGAAGACCTCATTTATTTTAATTTAATTTTTAAAACTGAGAAAGTTTGCAATTCTTTACGACCAAAAATGCTTTCCATTCATCTGTGGATAATTCTTTAATATCTAGAAAATCTGTTGCTTTGCACAATAATTTTATTTGGACACTTGTAAAGGATATGTTGCTAAAGATAAACATCTCTTAATACACAGAAACAAACGCACTTCCATTTGTTACATAGAGGAGAGGGTTTCTGCTATCCCGCGATGTTTTGCGGCATTATTACATTCAAATAACTTCCTTCTCTTTCTTTATAATTTATTCAACGTTTCTTTTCTTTTTATATCCCCAGTTGACCCCTTTTTTATCGCGACTTCTTCTTCTCTACAATCCCTTAGCTCCATAACGAAGTACAGTGCGAGTACAATAATGCTAATTCCGTTTGTTTCTTGTTTCGCACCACAATGCTGTGATTAAGATAACGTTGGCAGAATTTATCATTTTCGCAAGCCAAATGTAATTTTTGTGCAGATGAGCTTGAATTTTGAAACTTATTAAAGCTTAGGGATAATATGTTTTTTTGAATTACAATTTTTATAAGAACAGAAAGTTTGAATTGTGTAAGATGGTTTTGTCTGATACGAGAATTGCGTGCTGGGAATTCCCAAAACATTTTAAAGGTGATGGAGGAATCTGTTTCACTATTGTGCTGTACAGTGGAAGCTCTTAAGTTCGACAGAAAACAAATTCGACATCCTTTAGTTCGACTGCTTACGTGGAAGAATTAGACACGCCCCTATACGAGCACTAAGAAATGGGTTTGCCATTTGAATGGGAAGTGGTTCTGTGTCTTGTAGTGATACTTTTGTAAAAGGAAAACAGACTATTTTATTGATTAGGACAGCCATATTTAATCACTGATTTTAAATTAATGAACTCCTCTTTTTCTGTTTGAGAATTGTGCCGCTTGTGAGACGGAACTGTTGAAACCCACTGTGGTACTAGAAGCGCATACACAAGTCTCGGGGCGGGCAGGAAATGCAAGTACAGTACTGTATTCGTTGATGGGTAACCAATAAGAATTTGTATTCATTTCACCTGCCACACCCACTACCCTTATTGGACTGAACTTTCAATTCTGTTCAGTCGAACTTAGGAGAGTCCACTGAATATGTTAATAAGAAATACTTCAGAACATACTTCAACTAAATCTACAGTGTGGAAATATTATTTTTATTGTTTTTTTATGACGCTTTTCAACTGCTATGGTTATCTAGTGTCTGAATGAGATGAAGGTGAGTCCAGGGTTTAGCTCCGAAAGTTACCCAGTATTTGCTGTTACTGGGTTGAGGGGAAACCCCAGAAAAACCTCAATCAGATAACTTGTCCCAACCAGCATTTGAACCCGAGCCCGCTCGTTTCGTGATCAGGCGTGGAGTGTAAGTAAATAACTCGGTAAATTATCAGGATGAATATAGTTCATGTTGCATAGGCCTATAGCAAAAAAAAAAAATCTAGAATCATATTGGAAACTTTTCGCGGAAAAAAAAAAAAAAAAAAAAAAAACATTTTCCCAAAATGTTTAACACCCTCTGTTTCGATACCCAATGTGAGTGGGAACGTGGTTTATGTCTATGTTGATAGAGAATCTAATAAAAAATTATTTTCCCTAAGGCGCATTTCTGTGGATTGGATGGTTTTCGAGTAAATTTAATGTAAACTTAAGGATAATTAAAATTTTTAAAATTCGAGTAGGTTGCAACATTGTAACCTGAGGGGGTGGTTAGTAGGAGTCGTTCACTCGGCAGACAAACCTGAGTTCGTTTCCTTGTTGTATCAGTGCGTACTTTGGAAAGTCAGTGAATGGTTGTTCAGTGTTGACCTGAGGTAGTGGTTCCAATGGGGTCGTTCACTAGGCAGACAAACCTGAGTTCGTTTCCTTGTTGTATCAGTGCATACTTTGGAGAGCCGGTGAGTTGTTGTTTAGTGCTTGTGTGTATCAGAATAATGCCACGATTTTCAGAGAATATCTTGATATGATATTAATTTAAGGTGAAACACGATATAGTTTCCGTCCAGCTCAAGTGCTTTATGGAGAGCGATATCTTGTTTCTGAATTATATATTAATTTGAAACGGAAAGTCAGATCTTGTTTTATCACTTTATTTTTAATTTCTGTTTTAAAATTAAGTATTTAATTTGCAACAGTCTGTCACTTTTTCTTATTATTTCTTTCGCATTATATATTGATCCTAAATTAATCAATCTGTAACTAGAGGTAATTATTTATTTTATCATTCGTATATCATCTTTAAATGTTAAACATCTTGCATGTAATTTGTAAATGTACGCCATTTATTGCATTCTTCGTTCCTATTGTTCATTGCTTTTAAAACGTGTATGGAATAGCACCCAAATGTAATTATACCTCAGAGTGAAACAGGGTTTCAAACTTTGAATAAAAAAAATCCACTATTTATTGAAATAAACCTTAAATTCACATAACTCAAATAATTACTACCATGCTTGCCAACAATACAGAGCTCAAGCAACTTAAGGTTTACCATATCTTATTGTATTAATTCATATATTCCCGCACATATTTATATGTCTTCTAATAAATATAATATACTTGGGACATTTTAAATTAATATTGCAAAAAACTAGAAATTTCTCTTGAAATATAATAATTGCGAATGAGTTCGTAATAAAAACAAAACAGTTACGCGTATACACAAAATTTCGCGACATTTCCGGAGTTTAAATGTACTATGTTTTGACCTGGAAGGGCTTAACACATAAAATGTTTCCTTTTATTAGATGAAAAACCGTTTTTCGAGAATCCGTGGTTTGCGAAATTCAGATTTTTACTATTATGCCAATAATTTTAGGACTCATTATTAATTTTCACGTGAAGCGTTATGTTCGAGGAAGGCCTACAAGAAAGAAAATAATAATAATAATAATAATAATAATAATAATAATAATGATATATAATAATATGTAATAATATAATATAATAATAATAATATTATTATTACTGTAATTGGCATCTGGCTGTTGTACAGCACATTAAATATAAGTAAATAAATAAATTTATTATTATTATTATTATTATTATTATTATTATTATTATTATTATTATTATTATTGAATACGATGTTTATATGAAAACAGAAATGTCCATTTATTCGCGTAATATCGTTACTGTCTCCAGCTGTAAATTTGATGAATAAGCCATCATCTAAACTGGGAATTATCATTCTTCACCCCTAATTACGATGGAGATTTTCAACTCCTGTGAGTGCTACCTCTGTAATGAATATTCTAGCAGCTTTAATGGACGGTGGTTGTAGTTACAAATCCTAGCCTGTCAATGATTTAATTAATATCGCAAAATCAAATTTGTACTGCGGGGGGAAGGGAGGGTGTAACTGGGCAGCTTTAAAGAGAGTTTCACAAAGACAGATTGCAAAGCGATTCAGCTACATAACTTGTTTCGACAATAACAAGTTACCTTCGATCGTACTACACTAACGTTTTCATCTTTGAGGATTTATTTCGAATGTAGAATTATTTAAGGCAGTTTAAGGCAGAAATGACAATCTGCTTTTAATTCAGAGAGTAAAATTACGTCCTTAAACATTTCTGTTATCACCAGTAACTCAATCATAAATACAACTAAGGTAAAATACCAGTACAAAGATATCCTAAGAACATCTGAGCATTTTCTTATACAGGGACATCATTTTATTTTTACTTGCATTTTTATTGTACCTGCATTTCTGAATGTACTTCACTCTCACCCCTTCACTAATGTCCTTGCTCCCGTCAGACACACAAACTTACGGCCGCTGTTGCATTCGAAGTCTTCAAGCAGTGAAATAAACACTGCAGTGTATAGTGTGTTTCATAAATATGATCGCGTTTTCTATAGAAGAAAGAACCTATATTAATAATATCGGACTAAAAAATTATATTCAAGAAACGATAAATTCAATTTCAGAATGTTTTTAATAATATGCGTACTGAATTGAAGCCTGCATTGTAATGAACGGCAACCATTTTCAGCAACTTGTTTAAAAATTCAGATTAGCCTTTTTTGAATTAAGGTGGCTAGAAGCAAAGGAATGCTAGTGACATTTGTAATAACATGAGTTAAGTGTATCCAGTGTAAGCAAAAGTATCTAAAATTTTAGTGGCAAAGGGATATTTTAATCGCATCACACATTACAATTTAAATAAAAAATTTCACCGATTTTACGAAAGCTTAAATATTTAAACCCCATTTTCTCAAAAGTAACGTAAGTGCACTTACAGCCCTTTACTTATGACCCCCTCAATTTAAATGCACTCTCTATATTGTATGATAACATCAATAATTAATATGCTAAATAAAGTAGACATTACATAACAAACATAGCCGCCTGAAAAGTTGAGTTTTTGAAAAAAAATGTTACTACTCTACTGTATTTTGATAAATTCCGTAAAAGTGATGATCAAACTGAAAATCGTAATATCGTATTTCCCTACAACATAAATGGATAAACTACTTTTCTCTCCTCCTATACCTAGTAAAATGATTTGTTTACATATTGCACTAGTAACATCAAACTCCTGTAATGGAAGGGGGCAACAGTGTTTCCGAGTATAGCCAGGTGAATGTTAAAAATGTTGGTAAAAATAAAGTGATGTACCTGTAGTATGCAATTTTGTTACATCGAAATGTGTTTTTTCTCAAGAAAATAGCATGTTTGTTCAAGTACTTCTACTTTCGTCGTAAATTCCGTATATCTTGCACGTAGTGCGGAAAAAATAGTTAAATAAATAAATAAATAAATAAATAAATAAATAAATAAATAAATAAATAGCAGAACTCGCATTGGATTTGAAAATAAAAAGTTTAAAGAAGGGCAAAGGAAATAGCCTATACAAAATTCAAATTTTATGAAGAACTTTGTAGACAAGAGGCACCATGTAATGTTGTTTTGGAAGACCTGTTGCGAGATTAATGAGCTGTTATTGGAGACGTCATGTTGCGCCATGTTGTGAGATTGGTCAGCTGAATTGAACTCTATGCTTCACAACTGTACCGGATTCTAGCGGTCTTCCTTACGGCAGGGGCTGAGGCAGACAAGGAAGGAGATACTTTAGTATCGCCGTCTTTGTTTGCAGTATGTCGTCCTATGGAATTTGTCTGTGTGGTCTTGTGAGAATTTAAATTGACATTCCCCGATTTATTTTTCCCCCTAAATGAAACTCAACTACTTAAAATTGAAGAATGGTGACTTCATGCATAGCATTTGGTTGCAACAACTTGCAAGAAAGGCCTAAAAGAATTAGACGATAATCACACACGTAAGTATACACTAGTAACTTAAACCCTAGATCATATATACCCCAGATAGGTCGGCCTTATAGGCTATGACGTTAACAACTTTTGTCAGGTTTACTACGCTGCCATCTAGTTGTTACATAAGAAGTCACGTCATAATTCCTATTTGAATTGCATTAGTGACTGTACTGCCATCTCGTGTTCGGCGGACGCGTGGCGATCCTGGCGGTTGTTCTCTTCAAAATGCTGCCGATTTTAACATAGCGATGACCTATCTGTTACATATATGATCTAGGCTTAAACTTATATATTTATTTTTTACTAATGGCGGATACACGACTATTCGTCATTCACTCAGTATCTTACTGAGTTAATTCTGATATTTAACATCTATAAGACTATACATTATTTTTAATATCGAATTTATTATATAGGAACATTGTTATGACATTATGTGTAAAATGAATCCCTAATTGCATAGAAAAACATACACAACCTTATTTTGATACAAGTACACCTAAATGTTTATTAGTCCTACTGCATAGCATTGATATTTTAACATGTCAGTTTTTTTTTTTGTTGGATTTCTAAGGCAAATCATCAGTAGATATAAGTATACATTATATATTATCAAATAAACATAAACAAATCCACCGGCGTAGCTTAGGTGGTAGCGCGTTTGCCTGCTGATCAAAAGTTGAGCTCAGTCGATTCTCGCTTGGGCTGATTATCTGGTTGAGTGTTTTCTGAGTAAGTAAGTAAGTAATAAATGAAAACTTTGTTTTACACGGCGCTAATGTTTTCCTTCGGAAAAGTACTAAAGCTGGGAGTCCTGTGTCCTAGAATTATTTCAATTAAATGGAATTAATTTTTCAGTAGGAGGGCTCCAGGGAAAATTTGCCGGCCACTCTCAACCATGCAAATACAACAGTTGATGGCTTGAGTGATCGTGTTAATCGTAGGCTGCATCTTAAAGCACCGCTTCAATTGCTGAAGCATAGAACACTCGACACTGCATATATCCAACCACACACAGTAGAACACATTACCTTATCTCTAACTTTGGACGTCGCTTTATAATTCATAGTCGCTAGCAACTTCTCGGCTTAGATAGAAAGCACACGGTTCTAAAAGTAAGAGTAAATTTTGAAATTTGATGTACACAGATCCCCTTCCTTTCCCATTGTGTTATATTGCTTATAACTTGTTACACAAACCTCGTACATAAGTTATGTGTACCAAGCAGCTGGCGTCCTAGGTTTGCAGTAATTATACACCGTCCTCTTTCCTCCCACGCGCTGCCATAAGGCCAACAGACTTCAAAGCGTGACGCGGTGGCATATGAACTACGCGCACACAGTTTGTTACTGTGCAGACAAACAATACGAGTGGACTCATGCGGGCGAAGTTTTAAAGAATTTCAACTCTACAGATTGTCGCACTCCAGACCTCAAAGGGATTGTTACAGCAAGCAGAAACCTTAATGATATTCACTGTTAAATACTTTGCATATGGGTAAATATTCTTTAAGACCAATGCTACTGAAGAACTAAACATTAGAGTAGCATAAGAATGTATAGTGTCCCCGCGTTATAAGAATATTCGAGTAGTGTACTACGTATCAAGTTAAGGCGGTAGATCAGTGATGTCAACGAGAGCGTAAGGGTGCCTCTTGCATTTATAGGAGATGTACACTCTACAAAACATGTTCTGATTTCTTGTTGTCTTGTACAGGGTCATCACTTTATTTTTACTAGCATTTTTAATGTACCTGCGTTTCTGAATGTACTTGACTCCCACCCCTTGCAGTAACGTTCTTGCTCCCGTCAGCCACACCAACTTACGGCCGCTGTTGCATTCCAAGTCTGCTAGCAGTGAAGTAAACAGTACAGAGTATAGTGTGTTTCACAAATATGGTTGCGTTTTCCATAGAAGGAAGAGCCTATATAATTGAAGCTTATTTTCAGGGGCAGGTATTTATGGAGATTAATTTTATCATTTGTTTTTTTTTTTTAATATTGGTGTCGGCGGAGATTGTTGGAGATTGATTTGTACTCTTGGCGGGGATTAATGGACATTTTGGAAAATACAATTATTTTGAAATTGGAGTATTAACTTAGTATGAATATTACTTTCCAAATAATTAACATTAAAGATTCGTTGTACATTCTGGTAAAGGAGCGGTATGGCCAATAGACAATAAGATTAGTTGTTGGATTGAGACTGTATTTAACACACATTCATTAAAACGAAAAAAACATGCAGCCCTCAAGTTAACACTTTCAAATTATTAGTGAAATGTTGAATTCTCCGTCTTTTGAGTTCATTAATGTAATCAGAACACCTGGAATACCATTTAATGTAGTCTACTTGAAGATATAACAAATTCAAATGAAAAAAAAAAGTCCAAAAATAATTCAGTATATGAAATTCGCTACAAAACGACGCAATGATAATAATTCGCGAATGTGTTCATATTTCGCTATTAGAACTCTATTTCGCGATTTGTCGCGATTGTTTTATCCGCATATTATTAATCAGAATCACTTAATTCGTAAAGATTAGCAAAAATCTAATGTATATCTATTATGTCGTGATTTTCGCGATCTCCATTAAACACCTGGCCTTGCTTATATCGCACAAGTACGGTGTGTAGCATGACTGAATAACTTTACCTGTGTGGACTGACCAGAAGTGAAGATTAGAATTACCGAAAGTACGGTAATATGCTGAATAAAGTATCCATTATATGATGAATAGGCCTACAACCGCCTGAAGAGTTGAGTTTGTGAAAAAAAAAACTGTATTTTGTTAAAATACCGTGAAAGTAATAAACAAACTGAAAATCGTAATATCGTATTTCCCTGTAACATAAATGGATACACTACTTTTCTCTCCTCCTATAGCTAGTAAAATGATTTTACATACTGCACTAGTAGCACCGAACTCCTGTATTGGAAGTGGTAAGAGTGTTTCAGAGTATAGCCAGGTTAATGTTAAAAATGTTGGTAAAAATAAAGTGATGTCCCTGTATAAATGTAACACTTTACCTATTATTCAAAAACAGTTTAATTCATCTTGAAGTGACAGGCCAATAGAATTCACTTTGCTCCCCCTTTCTTATTCATTGCCGCTGCCTGCAAAATAGATTCATTGCAACCAGTGAGCGCTTGATCGCACGCAGAACCGTCTACGTGCTCTTGACCTTGACGTCGCTGCTGTAGATAATACTAACAAAATATCACGTACTGTGAACGAACTGCGTTCAGCAAAGCTATGTTGTCATTTCTTTATTGTCAAGTATTATTCGTGAAGGTATTTTGCGTGGTTTCATAATAGAATATTAAGTACGAGTAAGTTAAAGTTTTCGGGGTTTACCGATTGAGGTTCAATTCAGATAATCGGTCCAACTAATAAAAACCAGAAACAGTATCAGTATCAGAACCTTTAAACATTTGGGGAAAACATATTTTTTTTTTCTGAGAAAACCATGTAATTTTCACCATTATGGCATTACACTTTGTTACATGCAACATGAGCTATTCGCTTTGAAAACCCGCATGTTTATTTCACTTCCATTCTGTATATATACATACGTACACACGGAAAGGCTGTGCTAACAATGAGTAGTTTCTATTAAATAATAGTACATTATGCAACGAGCCTATAATGGTAGTAATTAAGACGCAAGTATGCTTGTTTATGAAACGAGCGCAAGCGAGTTTCATAATTTTCATACGAGCGTCTTAATTACCATTATAGGTAAGTTTCATACGACTTTTTATGCTCGACCATATTTCTAACTTGAAATTATTCAAAATTAGGTCATGTCATGGTTATGTGCGAACTGACCTGAATTGTGAGATGTGCGCAGACGCGAAAGTATTGATTTTTTCCGAGGCCGAATGTCATTGACCTTGATAGAGGATAAGATGAACATTAGTCTGATATAACCTGGAAATTGATTTAGAATTGAAAAACGAGATGACAATTTGAATTTATTTGAATATTATTTACAATTAACGCTAATTATTATAGTAACAGAACATAACCTTCTGCGACAGTATTGGATTTCCAGCCTCCATGACTTTTCGCTAATTGTCTTTCGATTGCATATCCGAGAATAATCGATACTTGCGGTTTTATAACGGTACAAAGGTGACTTGTCATTGGCTGAACACCTGAACTTTAATGAATAGGTGTACTTTAATGAGGTGCATTAAAGGGCTATTGGCAGGTGTATAATTACTACATTTCGGCATGGTCGAGCATAAAATAAATTATAAACATTATTTTACCAAGTTTTGAGTTTGTCTCGACGTATGGAGTAGTAAAGAAAGACGTACTGTGCAGTTTGTGATTCCAGGAGTCCTTCAGCCACGTGAATATTGAATGCGGGAAGAAAATAAATGATCAACTAAAGCAATGAAGACTCGATGCTTGGGAATTTGGGGCGAGTTGTGATTACAAACCGGGTTATAACTGTCAACATAAATAAAAGCTGAAACAGAAAGCAATCCACACATGAGAAGTAACAACGCGAACGATCCGGTATTCAACACACAAAGACAGTCTTAGAGGGACGTTGAAAAATGAAAAACATTTCAGACAGACAGACGGACGGACGGACAGAGGGTTGAGGCGATGAAAGATGAAAAATACTCTATACGGCAGTAAAGACCCAGAACGAACGTAAATAAAAAAAAAAACAAGGGAAGGCAGCAGCAATGCGGGCATCACGTGCAGAGCATGCATACCAACCTAACACACTGGTCGTCGGACAGCCCATTCCGATGTTCGTACGTTTTTGTGACCGAATCCATGTTCGACCATACGTATCGTCCATTTAAACACTAGAAAACTGAAACATAACCGTTTGCAGTGCGTGCGCCTGCAAGTTTACAGCTTTTCAACTTTTGTTATGTCCCGACACTTTCACCTGTCTGACCGTCCGTCTGCCTGTCTCTGCGTGACTTAATTACGAGTTCACAGGGGGCAGCTGTGTAAAACAGGATGAAATGTATTCTATTTATATTCTTAGCTATGTTTGCCGATACTCACTGTGCAATTTTCAAGCAATTTCCACCTCGCACAATTCGTAGTTTATATTATATCCATGCAGCAGATATCCTGACTGCTTCACAGATATTTTTCTCGTTTAGGCCTAATTCACACAAGGAAAACGAGACATTCTAGAGTCTACACATCCTAGAGTTTGGATTGTTCAGTTAGTAGCTATATTTCAGTTGGTTTCTTCAGGTCAAACACTGTTAATATAGTTATGGGCGTCATTTCAGTTTTTGCTTGGAGGAGGAGCAAGTTTTTTTTAATGGTATACCTTACGTATAGGGCAGCGTTTCTTAAACTTTTTTGAAGTGAGGACCACTTTTTAAAGTCAGAACAATTCCGCGGACCACCTTACTCTTGTTCTCTTCGAAAGCAAATTTATAATTTCCATAGCATATTTTAATACCAGTATAATTATATTTTAAAATTGAATTCAGGTTCGGTACTTTGGTCCTATGTTATGAATTCGGGTGGTCCCTGGATGGATTACAGGGGCGGCGCCAGATGTGCAGGGAAAAGATGTCGAGAAACACCACGTATATAATGCTTTAAGTCCCTCTTTTGTTGCTGAGGGTAGAGTGGGAAGTCGATAGACGGGTAGGGTAATAAATTTCATAAAATGTCTGTACTGGGAGGAAAAGTGAAATTCGATTGCCATGTGTCATTTCCAAACTCTGAGATTTTAAGCTATAGTGTGATATGCAATTCGTTCGAATTTTATTTTTTCTTCTGTCTTTTATGAAGGACCACAAGGGCAGACACACACACACACACACACACACACACACACACACACACACACACACACACACACACACACACTCCGGTACAATTCTCAGAAGCAACTAACTGCTGAGATGTTTATTAGAACCTGTTTCCCACGCTGCGGTCGGGATAGCAGGGAGTCGGCCGGCGACGGAATGATGCCAAGTTTCCTGATGAAATGAGAGCACTGTATGATTGCTTTTAATCTACTACGGACCATACAGTAATTTGAGAAACGCTGGTATAGGGTATATCTGGTGGCATACTCCCTTTATATTTGTTCTGGAGTTAACTATTTTTCATACCTTAAACTGAGGTAAACTTGACCGCTGGGCTAAACTATTTCATAATAATAAAGGATTTAAAGAATATCAGATGTTTTGAACATATTATTTAAAGTTAATTATTTTTTCTCAATTTCTCAAGTATTTTCCATTATTTTAACCCATATCTGCCCGGAACTTTTTCCTTCAAGTTTCTTTGTAAATTTTACATATCTTTGTTTTTCTTTTTAGTATTTATTTATTTAACCTGGTAGAGATAAGGCCGTCAGGCCTTCTCTGCCCCTCTACCAGGAGATTCCAACTATAATATGAATAATAAAATTACAATTAGTATTCAATTTACAATTACAATTACAATAAAAATCAAAGTACGAAAAGATTACCTGACTAATCAAAGCTAGATAATTTATCATAGAAAAACAAAGAATATTTTATATTTACTGAATTACAAATTAAACCTAGAATAACAAAATTGTATAGTGATGAAATTACTGACTATTGATATCTTCATCGTAAGGACCTAAGAAGTGACGAGAAAGAAGAATTTAAATTATATTTCAAGAACAAGTGGTCTCTTGAGGCTGGATCGTTAACGACCCATTGCACAGAGGTGATATCTCTAGTGCTAAATAATGTTCTTTACTGAAGTGGGGAACTTTTACAAATGAAACCGATTTTTGGAATTGGAACTGTTTAATTGAGACACGGTTTATTTATGTTTAACAGACAAAATAATATTATTATTATTCACTTAAGTAATTGTATTTGTGTATGAAAGCTAGCAATCATATCAGTCATAAGCATAAAACCATTTTGTGCGAGATCGTGCGTATTTGCTTGGTTTCCGCACAAAACCAATCCGCGGAAAGTCTAAAATTCCACATTCAGTATTCCCAACCTAACACACATAACAATTTCCCTCTTCTTATCGCTTAAGTCACATTGATTTTACTGCTTTAGGCTTTTAACATATTATTTTTAGAGATGTTCAATATAGTAATAATTATAAATTGGAAACTTACCACTACAATTTCACCTAAATTGCACTGTTAATTATTGTTTTTAAATATTTTCAAAAAATTAAGTGAACTCTACAACTCCACTAAAGTTACTGCATTCGTGATGCAAGTAACATTAAGGAAGCCGTGAAAAAATCAACAAGATTCCAAACTCGTTACATAACCTTACCGTTTGTTTTAAGTTCGCATTTATAGACTGGGGGAAAAAAAGACAGACGTACATCACGGCCTGCTGGAGTAGCCTATAGTAAACACAGAAAACATTTTAAAGCAACAATGTTGAAGATAGATATTTTTGTTTTGCAAATTTGCCGTCATTGAACAGAAACCAAGATGGAGATTTCATTGCAACTAATTAGAAATTCCTCTTTCAGGTATGTAATAAACGATCTTCGCACAAAATAATGTACGATACACGAGCGGTATGTTTTCTTTCAATTCTCGGAAATTAAAAAAGCTCAACTACGTTTCGCTTTTTCAAACTTTTCCTCGAACATGAAAACTTCAACATACCGCTCTTGTAACGCATATTACTATTACAAAGTAGCAAAAAATTTATTGTAAAAAGGAAGTTGACATTTCCTACAGACTTTTCCAGTCTTACTTTTGCACACTTTACAACTACAGTATAATATCTTATTTGACCCAATCCTGTGATTTGTTTGGTGTCGATGAACAGGGGATGAGAAATCTACCAGTCACTTAGCTGATGGTTCTGGTCGAGCTGGAGGCATTCCATACTTCACTAGCAATGCAATGGCAATATTTCTTCCGAAATTCAAGCGGGTGATACTATAATTGTACGATCTTGGTAAGGGACGAAAGTTATTCACCAGATTATCGAACTTCCAAAATAGAAAACGGGTACTGTCTAGTCGGCCAGGCGTTCGAGTCTGGTCTAATCGGTCAGGAGTTTGAGTCCTGTCTAGTCAGCCAGGCGTTCGAGTCTGGTCTAATCGGTCAGGAGTTTGAGTCCTGTCTAGTCAGCCAGGCGTTCGAGTCTGGTCTAATCGGTCAGGAGTTTGAGTCCTGTCTAGTCAGCCAGGCGTTCGAGTCTGGTCTAATCGGTCAGGAGTTTGAGTCCTGTCTAGTGAGCCAGGCGTTCGAGTCTGGTCTAATCGGTCAGGAGTTTGAGTCCTGTCTAGTCAGCCAGGCGTTCGAGTCTGGTCTAATCGGTCAGGAGTTTGAGTCCTGTCTAGTCAGCCAGGCGTTCGAGTCTGGTCTAATCGGTCAGGAGTTTGAGTCCTGTCTAGTCAGCCAGGCGTTCGAGTCTGGTCTAATCGGTCAGGAGTTTGAGTCCTGTCTAGTGAGCCAGGCGTTCGAGTCTGGTCTAATCGGTCAGGAGTTTGAGTCCTGTCTAATGAGCCAGGCGTTCGAGTCTGGTCTAATCGGTCAGGAGTTTGAGTCCTGTCTAGTGAGCCAGGCGTTCGAGTCTGGTCTAATCGGTCAGGAGTTTGAGTCCTGTCTAGTGAGCCAGGCGTTCGAGTCTGGTCTAATCGGTCAGGAGTTTGAGTCCTGTCTAGTAAGCCAGACGTTCGAGTCCTGTCTAGTCAGCCAGGCGTTCGAATCTTGTCTAGTCGGCCAGGAGCTAGAGTCGACCAGGTGTTCAGAATTCTATTTGATAATTTATTACAATTTCACTGAGCGAGAGGAAGATCGTTATTTTTTACGTCAACTTATTAAGGTATACATCGACTCTAGAAATGTCAGATTTCTTCAAAATTTTGGCAAAAAAATATTTTTGCCTCATTTGGAAGCTCATTTATTCTAGTTTTCAAAAATATATAACTTGTACCTATTATCTCAATAATTTTATAATTATTTGGGCATTTATAATAGAAGCGCACTATACTTTCTATATCTTACGCCATCTTCAGTGTCTGATTTCTCCTATTTCACATTTTCCAATATTTATTATCCTTCCGACGGACAAAAAGTAGACTTCCAATTGGGGAAAAGACTTCATTGCGGTGTCAAATTAAGGCTTAAACATGGTGCTATGTTGTAAACTGAAATTATTCTTAATCGATTATAATTATTTTATCCCAAAAAATATACAAATATATTATATGTTTTCTAAAGTGCTTATATAATGTGGCATATCTTTTGAACGGTTCAAGTTAAATAAGTTTAGTATGTACCATTCTCTATATGTATGAGTTCATTTTGGCGAAAGAAGTTTTACCCTATGTCAATTTCTAATCGAATTAGGTCAGTACAAAATTTTATTTTTTTTCTTAATTTTCTTTGGGCCCCCAAATTTGATTTTCAAGTCTGTATTATGTAAATTGTTTAGTTTACTTTCAAGAATCATGTCACCAATGTTTGTGGATTTTTATCCTAAGAGACAATATATATCTTAAGGAAATGTTCGTGGACAAGTTGCTTTACAAAACCGTGCCTTCTCTCGCTCAGTAAAATTGTAATAAATTCTCAAAAATAACTATCACAATATCACTAATATCACAGTTTACCAACCTTTACCCTATTAATACCTCTTTATGTTATTCGAAAATATAGATCAAGTAGCACTCTAAAATGTGTTAACAATCAAAATTCATATTACTGCATTATGATTTTTAATGAACCTAATAAGCATTCAGCATCTGACACAGCTGTTAATTTAATGGGTTTCTCGAGAATCGAGTAGTTGATACCGTTGGCATAAATTTCTTTCCAGGCTTAAAAATATTTGTGCAGGTAATAAGCAATAAGTGAAGCTGCAAATGAGCCTGTTTCAGAGGTCATGTTCATTCGTGCAGCTATCACCTTGCCATTTCCAGACGTCGTGACGTCAGGGCGTCGTCTCTGTGTTGGTGTATCAAGTGTCAATAGTCGTGGTTGCTCGCCGTACTGTAAATATTGCAGCTCCACATCACCGTTGTCCCGAGTTTCGAGGAAGTGATATTTTTATTCTTTATCTCGGAGGTTCAGCTTACTTTGTGTATATCACAAACCCAGATTGTACAATCCACATTCTCTAAATATTCTCCATTTCCTGTCAAATACGTATGCTGGTTCACGTTGTGTGTACACATATATTATGTGACCTTACACTATGTATGTAATGTAAATATAATGAAATGTAATGGTATGTATGTGTGTATGTATGTATGAATGTATGTATGTATGTATGTATGTATGTATGTATGTATGTATGTATGTATGTATGTATGTATGTATGTATGTATGTATGTATGCATGCATGTATGTATGTATGTTATACCTTTTTCAGCAGCATGTTCCATTACAAATGAGAAGTAATACTACATGCCTAGGTTTACCTTCAAGTACATAATCCATTTACATTATACAGGGACATCACTTTATTTTTACCAACATTTTTAACATTAACCTGGCTATACTCGGAAACACTGTTACCCCGTTCCATTACAGGAGTTTGGTGTTACTAGTGCAATATGTAAACAAATTATTTTACTAGCTATAGGAGGAGAGAAAAGTAGTGTATCCATTTATGTTACAGGGAAATACGATGTTAGGATTTTCAGTTTCATCATTACTTTTACGGTATTTTACCAAAATACAGTAGAGTAGTAACATTTTTTTCCACAAACTCAACTCCTCAGGCGGTTTTATTCATTACAAATGGCTACTTTATTCAGCATATTACCGTACTTTCGGTAACTCTAATCTTCATTTCTGCTCAGTCCACACAAATAAAATTATTCAGTCATGCTACACACCGTACCTATGCGAAATAAGCAGGGGAGGGTATTTACGGAGATCGCGAAAATCACGACGTAATAGATATACAATAGATTTTTACTAATCTTTACGAATTAAGTGATTCTGATTAATAATATGCGGATAAAACAATCACGACAAATCGCGAAATAGAGTTCTAATAGCGAAATATGAACACATTCGCGAATTATTATTATTGTGTCGTTTTATAGCGAATTTCATATTCTGAGTTCTTTTTTTCGGACACTTTTTTCATTTGAATTTGTTGCCCATTCAAGTAGGCTACATTACATGGTATTCCAGTTGTTATAATTACATTAGTGAACTCAAAAGACGGAGAATTCAACATTTCACTAATAATTTTGAAAGTATTATTTGAGGGCTGCAAGTTTTTTTTTTCCGTTTTTAATGAATGTGTGTTGAATAGTCTCAATCCAACAAATATTGTCTATTGGCCATACCGTACGTTTACCAGAATCCAATGAATCTTTAATGTTAATTATTTGGAAAGTAATATTCATAATGAGTTAATACTCCAATTTCAAAATAGTTGTACTTTCCAAAATTTCCATTAATATCCAACAAGAGTACAAATCAATCTCCAATAATCTCCGCCGACACCAATATTAAAAAAACACAAGATAAAATTAATCTCCATAAATACCTGCCCCTGGAAATAAGCTTCAATAATATAGGCTCTCGCTTCTATGGAAAACGCAAGCATATTTCTGAAACACACTATACTCTGTACTATTTACTTCACTGCTAGCAGATTTGGTTTGCTACAGCGACCGTAAGCTTGTGTGGCTGACGGGAGCAAGAACATTAGTGAAAGGGGTGGGAGTCAAGTACATTCAGAAACACAGGTACAATAAAAATGCAAGTAAAAATAAAGTGATGTCCCTGTATATTATTATGTTGCCGTTCTAGATTAAATATGGATTAGTGTAGTTCATCTACTATGTGCAACTGCCAAGATAATATTGGTACTTCTTAATCTAACTTATTTTCCTATTCCTAACCTATGAAGTACAAGAATCTATTTACATATTCTAGCATTTAAATATTTTCAGTATTTACATATTTACTATCTTTTTGATGAGCCTATTTTCAGATAAATTATATCCTCTAATATTCTAGCTTATTTACAGAATATAAGTAACCTATTTTGGACCCTTATCACTTAATTCTGACTTTAAACCTCTTTATCTTCCCAAATAACTCATCCTTATACACTAGCTAGCCTACTGTAGTTGTTCAAAATCTATACTATTTGCAAACTTTATAAAATATTTTACATAACTTTTCACTAATTTTGTCTTGTCCACAGGCCACTTCCCACCACATTTATGTATAGACTGGATTAGTGTTTCTCTTTCCTTTCCTAATTTCGTACAGTCATAAATAATATGATCCACTGTCTGATCCCCATCCCCACAGATACATGTCGCACTATTCTTGATTTTAAATCGATGAAAATATGCGTTGAGTCTTCCATGTCCGGTCAACAGAGTCGTCAAGTTAGGAGTTACTTCTGTCTTCAATTTCAATCTATCTTGGACACTAGGGAAGAACGCCTTGGTTAGAGTACCTTTGGAAGTAGTTGACCATTCACTTTCCCATCTTCCTTTGGATATGACCGCTAGCTGGTTCCTTACTTCACTCATCGGGACCTTGTCGTAACAGATCTGTAGATCGACGTCACTATGTATGTATGTATGTATGTATGTATGTATGTATGTATGTGTGTGTATGTATGTATGTATGTATGTATGTATGTATGTATGTATGTATGTATGTATGTATGTATGTATGTATTAAATAAATCGGAAACTTTTTCTAGTACCTCTGATTTGGCGTTGTCGCTATTCACAACTACAGTGTAAATATTTTTTGTTAATTTAATTTCGCCTTAATTTCGATGATGTTCGGGTAAAGGAGGTTAAGTTATTTTTTGTGCAATTGAGGACCGTTTTTGCAAAACTTGCTAACTGCAAAATTGAGATTTTGGTGAATTCGTTAATATAAGGCAGGCTTCTACACGATGTTAAAGGCATCTTAGTAAAATTGAATTATTCCTCTTCACTGTAGTGTCAAAGTGTGATCGTTGCACCTATAGTCTACTTGTCTCCATCAAGTTTTTTGTGTCTCCTGTAAAATTTAGTTTTTTTTTTTTCAGTTAGCAAGTTTTGCAGAAACGATCCTCTTGGATTTTTGTTCTCCAGGGGAATATACGATTTAAATTCTACAAGTGGGTGTGTAAAAGAAAACAGAAGAATACTAACATTTGATGTGTTTTACTTGGGTAGAAAATTATTTGTAAATAGGGACCGATGTTTAATTTTCATTTAATTGAATACTCATTTGTATGCATTATCTCAGTACACCGCTATGGTCTCATAGTAGCGATTCGCTCCCGAACCCAGAGGATCTGGGTTCGATTCCCCTATCGGTACGAGTTGCCTGGGTGATATATATATATATACTTGGATTTTCCCCTCACTCCTATGGATGAATATCAGGCAACTTTATCAGGCGTATGGAACCCCACTCATTCTCGCCACTTCCTTTCCTTCCTTAACATCCTTTCCTAATCATTCCGGTTGTCTTCCTTGGTTTTCAGATCGCACCTGCGGAGGCCCTCCGTAGCTGCTGACACTCTCGGCCGGCCTTCATGGAAATGTCAAGCGTGGTAGCTAGTGACCCAGTAGCGGAACCATTCCCTTACCGACGGGAGAAGGGGCCTACACCTCTGACCTCTGAGGAGACGGCAGGGGTGGTTTACACCTCTGACAGTTCGAGGGGGAAATGTGGGGGGGGGCTGTTTGGGGGTGGAATGGTATACGGACTTGGAGGGATTGTGGGACTGGTCGTCAGGATGTTAGCGGTTAGGTCGGTTCCGCATGGGTGAGGTCGGTGGGCTTTCAACTCATCCTAGGTGCGCACAATAGACCTCAGATCGCGGTGCACAGGGATGTTCCCCTCCCGACCTCACAGAGAGAAAAAAAATAATGACTTATTTACCCAAACACCTTCGATTTCTTCAATGAACTGAACCATTTCGGAGAAAATGTAGTTAGTCTCTGCGGCATATTCTTCATTCAGAACGTCATCATTGGGGACCTGTGGCGTCGGTAAACCATAATTCACTACGGGGTGCAGGTAGTGATGAACACAGACTTGTTGCTCTACAAGGCAACGTTTTTCTGTGTCGTTATGGTGGTCGTCGATGTTCGCATTGGATAGGCGTCTTCTCAGATCCTGTACCACGCCCTCAGAAAAATAATCTTTGTACTTTATCCACAATTCAAGAGGATTTGAAACACAACAAAACGTTAACATTATTGAAGAAACGTATCTCAGTTTAAAATACTGTCGCTGACGGGAGCTTCATGCAGCTTGTCGGTCCCAATGAGTGTCATCTTTAAGATCTGCACAGTGCTTGATAACTCGAGGAAACAACACCGTCCACTGACTATGAACTATGTCGGTCCTCGAAGAGTATGGTGTAAGAGTCGACGATAGTAGCATTCGCTATTATTGGGGTGCTCTGTATCACTCTGCAAATTCTTTTATTGCTGTAAATTCCCTGAAACCCATCGACGAGGATGTTGCGTTTCCTCTCATCCTTACTTACCGAACGTTTAATAGATGGGAAAGTCCTCTAACAGGAGAGTCTTAACAAAATTGTCTTCCTGACAAAGTTTGAAAAACGCCATGGGGTTTTTGTTCTTTCTATCCCTTACCCTTTCTCCAACATTTGCGGGTTCAAAGTACAATCTTTGTCCATTCTGGAGATTGGCATCCAGGTGAAGAACAGGAGGAAATCGCTCATGAATAGGAAAAGAAAGCATGTACCTATCTCTATATCCAAAGTTATAAAAATGCTAGACCGCCTGTGGATTTGATAATTATGTGTCATAGAATATTCATATATCTCACTGCACTACTCGGGAACATGCTGAAAAGACACTTATGGTCCGTGCCTGCCATCTATGACAATAGTCGAGAACCCGCAGAAAATACACTCATGGTCACCATTTCATTATCAGAAAAGTAACAAGGTAAGATATTTGTAAAAACTTAAAACTTGACATTTAATTATGTTCGAACAAAAACAGTCGTATGCATCTTGTCTATTGGTAATTAAGACACTTGTATGAAAATTATGAAATTCGCTTACGCTCGTTTCATAAACATATTCTCGTCTTAATTACAGACATTATAGTCTCGTTGCATAATGTACTATTATGTTATATTCCAAACCATTTTGATTTTGCATAATGGAAATCCAGTCACCTGCAAAATACAAGAGGCGAATAGTTGTTTCCGATTGACAAAATTCTCATATCTCCACTGTCTTAAGAGATATGTCTTTCTAAGATTTAATCATGGCCTGTCAAGACAGTTTCAAGTACCTACGTGTGATGTGAGGTGAAAAATCCAGCAGGATTTACAACTCTATGAAGACATCCAATTTAATAGATTGCGATGAGATATGTCTTATAAGGGAAATATATCAGAGGATGTGTGTGAACGTGTTGGTTGTTTGGTGGAGGGGTTGGGGCAACGTGTCAAGGGTGAAAACATGAAGAAGGTGAAAAAAGAGCAAAAAGAATCAGGGGTAGAAAGAAAGGAAGAACGCTTTAATTCTTATAGACCTGTCTCCTAGGTATCTTGTTTTAAGGGGGATGTGCGGACGAAAGGAATTGTGGGAAAATGGCCCATCTGGTTACAAAGGGGCGGCTTGTCTTATTTTCGAGGCTGGTCGTACGTCGAACAACATATTTTTGGGTACGAAAATATAGACTCTATCTGCAAGACCACAAAGGAAATGTAAGACTACTTTAGAGCCGAAAATGTATGTACTGTAATGTAAAGTGTCCTCATATTTTGAAATAAATATTATATTACTACGTTTTGCCAATTTCATTTTTATGCGATTTACCGTCAACTTTTAACATTTTGTCGCTCTGATGTTTCAAATCTCCATTGAGGTTTGTGAACCAATAATTTTTATTCAGTAAAAGAGAATTGCTTCGTTTGTGAACCAATCATTTTTATTCAGTAACAGAGAACTGCTTCGTAATATGTCCAACATTACTTAGGATTACGTTTAAGAAAATACGATACCATCTGATTACAAAGAGAAAAATGTCCACACTCTGCTACAGATGGAAAAATCTTCACCTCCTTATTAAAAATCAAACTTATGTTAGATTTGATTATACATGATTGTAACCTACCTACTTGCTCATGTAACGCTTTGAATATATCCTCACAAGTTAAATATTTAGACATTATTATTGACCAACATTTAAAATGGGATAAGCATATCTCCTTCCTGTGTTAACAGATTGCGTAAAACAATCCACAAATTTTCCATTCCACGCTCTTATTTATCTGTTTATGTTCTGCGTACTGTGTACTTAGCTCTGATTCAATCCGTAATTCAGTATGGTATTTTATGTTGGGTGGGGGGGGGGGAATGGCAAAATCGACTCTCCATCCTTTAAATTTCCCCCAAAAAAGAATTATCAAAATTTGTCTATATAAATGTTTTGATTAGCCAAAAAAATTAATTTTTCAGGAATTTGGTGTATCAAATCTAGAACAAATTTACAAACAAACATTGCTGATTTACTTCCATAAAAACCACAATAAATTTAAATTTGATCCTCACGAATACCATACGACACAAAACTACAGTTTCTTTCTAATACTCCCAAATGCCACAGAACTGCTGGATTAAAACACAGCAGAAATTTTGGACCCAAAATATATAATGCATTAATTTGAGCTTACCCTGAGCTAAGTACATTTAACACACATAGATTTAAGAAATAAATCAGATTAATTATTTAATTGTTTAAGCTAATTGAGTTAAAAATTGATACTCTAATATTTATGTACTTTTGTATTTTCTATTTGTATATAGAACCTATTATTACATGCTGTATGTATTTTATAATTTATTAATGTTATTGTGCTCAATGAACTCTCTTAATTTTGTGATATATTTTGTATAACTGATCTGAACTACGCCCGAGCACGAGCTTCTGCTCTTTCGGGCTGCAATGCCTAATGTAGCTCAAGTGAAAAGTATTAAATAAATAAATTAAAAATTAAATTAATTAAATTTAAAAAAATTATAGTCAGCGGTGGTAGCACTGAAGAGAACTTGCTTTAAAATTATACATATTATGTTATAGACGTTTTGATGAACTTGATATTATTAGTAGAGCTATTAAGGGGGATGATGGGTGAAATTTCTATCTTATACATTTTTCAAGCCACGTCGCCACTTGGCTACTTTCCTGGCGTCTTTAATGTTAAAATTATAAAAATAATTTAATTAAAACATTTCTTTTCACAAGACTGACTGTGATTCCTTATACGTAATATTCTTCGGACCGTAAATATTCGTCAGTTATTGTATTCCCCTTAATTTTAAAAAGATGGCAGACTAACGTTCAAGGTTGCACAATAAACTCCCTCGGGCAATAACACCGGGATCTGTGATTTACAACGATGTCCTTAATAACATAATTTAGTGGAATTAATGCTTATAAATATATTACATTAATGGATTGATAACTGGATTTTATTACCAATTAAACTTTAGTTTAAAATACATGTAATGTATTTCTGTGCTTTGTTTAGAAACGATATTGAGCAGTAAGCCGTTAATTAATAATAGCGGGAATTCAGCGATCTACCAGACCCATTAGCTGATTCTTTCACTTGGTTGCTTTCTTTAACTGTGATAATGTTTATGTAGAAGATGCCGAAATATGAGAGGTGCAGAAAGTACAACAGGGAGTGGGAGAAGCGGCCCTGGCCTAAAGATAATTGTAATTAATTAAAATTATATATTCAAGCCTCAAAATTCGGTACCGGTATTTAGTCATAATTCAAAATCACTACCATTTTAAAAAATGAACCATTAGACTGCAGACTCACCTAATGCAGAAAATTAGGGGAGAGTTGAGTAGTATCGGACATCGGGTAATATCGGACAGTGCGTTTCTTTCATCTACCAACAGATTGTAGTACCTGAATGACATGTTTACGTTTCTGTATGCGACATCACAGAAACGTAACCATGTCATTCAGGTACTATCATCTGGTGGAAGATGAAAGAAACTCACTGTCCGATATTACCCGATGTGCGATACTACCCAACTCTCCCCTAATATTTTCAGGCTGGCTTCAAGAAGCTACAGATTTTAAGAAAAAATTCGAATGAAGCAATTTATAAAGTATGTAATACCTGTAAACAACAGAATACATGTTAAACAAACCGCAAAATGCAAGTATCGTAGCTGAATGATGTCATTTAATGATCCTGAATCTTTGTATTAAATAATATAAACAATAAACTCATTACAAATTTATTATTGAATATGAATGGTTATTAATATTTGAGGAGAAAAATTCACTCCGGCGCCGGGGATCGAACCCGGTTCCTTGGTTCTACGTACCAAGCGCTCTGACCACTGAGCTACGCCGAATTCAATCCACAGCACCGGATCGAATCTTCCTCCTTCAGTGTTTCCCTTTGTGGCCTGACTCCAAGTTAAGCATATATGTTGGCCCGGGTTCGATCCCCGGCGCCGGAGCAAATTTTTCTCCTCAAATATTAATTGTCAACATTACAGAGATTATTCTGTAGGAAAAATTAATATATATCCATAATACGAATGGTTATGTTCATAATAACACTGTAGGCTTTTTTAACTTTATTACTCCTGTCACTACCAACTTCAGATATAACTGGCTACTTTCTGGCGTCTTGTAGGTGTATAGTTGGCGACATTGGTCTGGAATCATCTGGCAACCCTGTGGCAGACAGATGTCATATACCGCTTCTTCATATTAAGTGATGATGAAAGCGTGTATCATCCGAAATTGATGTTTTCGGTATTACTATGTTTTCATTTCTACTCGAATTTAATGAAATCAGAATATTAAAATTGTTGTTCAATTAACGAAGTTTTCAAAGAATAAATCCTTTTTTGAGCTGGTCACATTATTATGACGATATAGGAATATTGGAACAAATATAATACGAATAAAAATATTAAAACGAGTAAAAGGTAAAAGGTAAAGGTATCCCCGTAACATGCCATGAAGGCATTTGGGGGGCATGGAGATAGAGCCCCATGCTTTCCATGACCTCGGCACTAGAATGAGGTGGTGTGGTCGGCACCACTCTCTGACCGCCTTTTACCCCCGGGAAAGACCCGGTACTCAATTTTATAGGAGGCTGAGTGAACCTTGGGGCCGTTCTGAAAGTTTGGCAACGAGAAAAAAATCCTGTCACCACCTGGGATCGAACCCCGGACCTTCCAGTCCGTAGCCAGCTACTTTGAGAAAACCAGTCGCTCTCAATATTGCAACATTCAAGTCCCGATTCTTTCGCAAATAGTCGTCAGCTCAGCAAAAGCGAGTTGTGCGAAGCAAAATGGAAAACACACATGTATAGAAAGAGCAATCGTTGGCCGTCAAAGGAAATGTTTACACACAAACTGCATGCGGAGAAATGGCAGGAAAAAAAAGAAGGGAGAGATGTTTATTTGAACAGTTTCCAACATAGAGAAGGCTATGCAGCCTGCATTGAAGGAGGAGAAAAAAGTTGATAAGTAAGAAATGAAGAAAGAAGTAAGAGGAAGAGAATAAGTGCTGGAAGATGAGATAGATTGGAGGAAAGTTGTAGAATGAAAGAAAGAGGGATATCTTTAATGATGGAAGATGGAAAATATGAAGAAAATAAGAAATGTAAGAAAGATAAAATAGAAGATAAGAAATGAGAAAAGAGGAAAATAGGGTGTTTGTATTGAAAAAATAGAAGAGAAGGAACTGTAGTAAGGCGAAAATATGAAAGGAACAGAAGAAGGAAGAGAAAATATGATGATAAAGCGAACAAGAAGACGTAGCTGGCAACGATGAAGAAACATAACAAAAACAATTGAAGGGAGAATAATAAGACGATAATGAACGGAAGGAAGAGAAGAGAACAGCGAATAGGGATTATAAAGAATGGACACTTCGCGTCGGTACCTTTGATGTAGCCGGACTGATTTCAATGACCTTCAAGCCAGCTAAAGCGTGAGATTCTGCTTTCTCCCTAGAGTTGGCGCTGACATCACACCAGCTAGCAGTCGACACAGCGGAAATATAACACATATAATTAATACATATAGGTACATTATGTACTCAAATAAAATAAATTGGATCCATAAAATAATAAATCCGTCATTAACTGTAATGTCTACACTCTAGAGTTCCTTTATAATGACAGTTGAGACGTTGACCTCAACAACAATTGAAATATGTAATGATTTGATAGCACTGAAAATGGAAAAATAAAACTTTTATGAGAAGTAAAATCATATCCCTATATTATATTATATTTAAATATTAAACGAATTTGATACATAGTTATATAATGTATTATATTATTTTATAATATAATTTATTATATCTAAAATATAAAAAAATAATATTATTACAACTAGTTTGCCACTGAGAAATAAGGAAAAGCTGTTAACTTGAATTTATTTGAAGCAAAACGTTACTGGATTATGCAATAAGGTAGGCGATGTTTGGATCCTGTGTCTCAACTCTATTCTCAATTATTATCTTAGCGTATGCTCGATTATACTAACCTCTAGCACTTGAAAGTGGAACTAAACGCCGGCACACAGAGAAACAAAACAGGAAAATTCGCTCAGTGTCCATTCTTTATAATCCCTATTCGCTGAAGAGAATGTTTGAGTAATTAACTGGGGAAGGTAGAAGAGAAGGAACTTAAACAAGAGAAAAAATAAATATAGAGAAAAGAGTATCCTAATGAAGACATTTTGATGCGAGGACTAAAAATAAAATGAATAAGAAAGAAAATAGACATACTTCAGGAAGATAAGTATTAATAAGGAATAATAAAAAGAATAGAAAGGAAAAGTAATTGAAGTAAATAAAGGAGAAAAGAAAAGAAACAGAAGCAAAAGGAAAACAATTACTAAATGAGAGAAATAACAAACAGCAGTAAGCGAGGGAGAGAAATAATAACCAGGAAAGGAAAAGAAAAAAATAATGCAATGAAACAGAAAACAGAAAATAAAGATAAATAATATGGAACAGGCGTAAAGGAAAAATGTGAATGATAAGAAACTTCAGTTAAACGAAAAATTCAATGTAAGAGACTAATGTTGAAGTAAAAGACAAAAAGATGCGATAAGAAAGAAGGATAAGGAATAGAGAGGAATAATGAAGGAGAAAGAGAAATAATTATAAGAAAGAAGAGAAAAGATATAAGAGAAATATTAAGAAAGGGAACCGAAGTCGGAAGACATAAGAAATCCGATTAAGGAAAGAAGAAAAAATATAGAAAATAGAAGTGAAAGCAAAAGAGAATAATGGGAAACATACACTACGATATGTTTCAAAATTTTGGTAACGTTCATAGGATTATTATTAACAATTAATAATGATAAAATAGCGTTATGTATATTGTAATTTATTTCACCCCTTCAGACCTGAATTTATATTAAAAACAATTGAAAAAAAACTGGTCACATCATTCTGGGGATCCAAAATTTCCAAATCAAGTCTTCAAAGAAAATCAAAATTTAGGGACAATTTTGACCCCTGGGGCCCTAAAAATTTTAAATTTTATTTTTGATTCAGATATAGAAATGTTTTAAAAATAATATTCTCCATTTCTATCACATTGAATTTTTTAAAATATTTAAATGTATCGAAGACATTCCAAAAAAGAAGAAAAAAAAAAAGGAACAATGTACACTATAATGTACATCAGGTCTGAAGGGGTTAAGAAACTCTCAAAATTCTTCTTGGCACATTATAATCACTCAATGTAAGAACGCATTGTTACACGGCATACACCAATTCCTTCCCACACTCTCTCCAACATATCTCTGTGTTTTTAATTACCGAGCCACAAAATATACAATTTGTGCGGTTTTTATTTTGAAGATTTGTGGGAATAAAACCAAGTTCGTCATGCAATACTTGCTATGCATAGACTAAGTCTTCTTGCGTACGGCATAATATCGTTTTCGACTTCTATTTCAATGCAGGGTCCAACTTCAAAACCATTGATTGTATGCATAAAACTTACTTAACGCTTCGATCTATCACAATATGATTACAAACAGTGTAGAACGTTGTAGTAGCAGCACTTTTGGGAAACTGCCCACACATAGTTCTAAAAATGTAAAAAATTGTGTGTTTTCTCTTTTATTATTGCGTCTGTGAACAAAACGTCTTCTGTCAGCTGTAAAAGAATATAATCAATATAAACATTACACACAAACAGACAATAACAAAAGGCATTTAGCAAAAAATATAAAGGTAAAAGATGCCTGTGGGAACGAAGGAAATTAACGGCAGTCTTTGATGACTAGTAAACTCTGAGATCATAAACGGCGCGGAGAGTAGCTAAGCAACACGCGGAAAAACTGTGTGATGTTGGTGTATCGTTTCAAAGGATAGAAGATCTCGAAGGCATTCTGGTAGCTTTGGAATTCGAGTAACTATTTAACACTTTAGTGACACAGTGTATATTGAATGAAGTCATGGTGGTGTTTCATAGTGTTGTATTTTTTGAATGACTAGAGGAAGTAGTGTAATATTGGTGCCAAATGAAAATAAAACTCTCAAACGAGTAACGGAACGGAGAAAAATTCTCTCCGGCGCCGGGATTTGAACCCGGAGAGAATTTTTCTCCGTTCCATTACTCTTTCATCGTATGATGACGCAGAATATCTGCATGGTAATATCATATGTACTTCGGTACATTGAAATAATATATATGATTTGCGTAAATCACTTCGTGATTTAAGACGGCGCTTATTCCGTCGGATTCCGGCCAACTAGTCACTCACAACGAGTGCACCTCAGCACATGTGTGGACTTCGGTCCTATCTATGACGTAGTGCAGAGGGCGGCCACTAGAGGGAACCCAAGAGTTGGAACTTAATCAGAGACAATTCTGTTCGACGCCGGGGTGGTATCCGGTGTGGCTTAGTGGACAAAGCATCAGCACGTAGAGCTGAAAACCCGGGTTCAAATCCCGACGCCGGAGAGAATTTTTCTCCGTTCCATTACTCTTTCATCATATGATGACGCAGAATATCTGCATGGTAATATCATATGTACAGGGTGTTTAAAAAATACGGGGCATAATTTCAGGTATGTATTTCCCACATGTAGACAATCAAAATAGTTCATTACAACATGTATCCTGAAATGCTTTTTGTCTGTAAGTCTGAGGCACAGAAGGAAATAAAAGAACGTGGTAGTCTTTCACAGGATTGTATTTTTTGAATGAGTAGAGGAAGTAGTGTAATATTGGTGCCAGATGAAAATAAAACTCTCAAAGTTTTTCGTCTGTAAGTTTGAGGCACAGAAGGAAATAAAAGAACGTAACAATCGAAGAAATGCAACAATTTCGTAGCGTATTTAACGAAGAACTACCACACGAGCAAACTCGTACCTTTTATGATAATCATCTGGATGAAGTGCATGTAACAATTGAAGTTCAGAAGGAGTCAGATGATGACGTTTCTTTAAAGCTCTATGATTTGTTGTTTTCGTAAGTCCTAATTGTCGGACACATTTACGAACTGATTTCTTTGGACTCTGAACAAATGCTCTTCGGATGGTTTCTACTAGAGATGGACAACGATTGAGAAATCAAGACTAACAGCACCTGCAAAGCCGAAAACCCACACGACAACGTTCTATACGTCGCGTCGTTGACGTAAAGATTTCTTGTGAGTGTTTCGAGACGCCGCGTCGATATTGGTCGCTTCCGAAGTCCCGAACGTCAAGCAGCCTTGAATCGCAACAGTTGTTTATACCTGATTGAACTTTTATCTACTTTGGTAACTGTTATATATGTATAAACAATCAAGTATCCTATTTTAAACATAATTTCTACCTTTCACTGTATAATAATCCGTTCCCCAATCTTTATTTAATTAATATGCCCTTATTAAAAGGCTAGGAATTTTCTTTCAATATGTTTGAAATCAAGTGTGCAATTTCAAGTAAAAAGATATTAGTGTTATGTTTTATGTTCCTTAGAAATGTAAATTTATTTGAGAATTGTTTGTTTTTCTATTTATATAATTGAATAGGTCATTAGAAAAAGGGCCCAAATCCACAATTCTAAATTTTTCAGGAGAGACAAAAAAAGAATAGTGACTTCTTGTCTTTTGCAGAGCTCAATGATTTTTTCTCTGATGGTAGATAGGGTATCCACACACATGCATGTAATGTTTGAATGTTCTACTTGCTTTAGTTTATTAAGTACATAATTATTAATTCTGCGAATTTGGGCCGTTTTTCTACTGAATTAGTTTAGTAGACATAAAAAACGGAAAATGGGAAACAAATTTTTTTTATTCTGTCCTCATTGCATACAAATAGTTAACTACTAGTTACATGCAAAATATGTAGCACATTTAGAAACTAAAGAAACAAAAATATGCGCGTATGTGCAATGAAAAAGCATCATTATGTCTTACTCGTCGTCTGCTGTAGTGTTAGTGGTAGCTATTAACTTTCTATAATAGACAAGAGCACTTTGTTGGGTAATGTACTTTGTAAGTTTAAGAACATCTTTGAGTTTATTTGCATTTATAGGTAGCATTGCGGTATACAAAGGCTGTGTTGGCATAGGTACTGTTTTAATACCAGGTTTTACTAACTGAAATTTCTCACCCTCAGGGAAAGATATTGTCATGCATGCCTCCACACTATCTTTATGTTGTTCCCTAAATACAAACTTCTTATATTTGGTTATTTGAAATTTATAACCTTTGCTTGTTACAACTTTTTTGAAATACGGTACACCGAGGGCAGAAACATAATCTTTGATCATAAATCCTTTGACGTCAACAACAGTAAATTTTTCATTTATCATTGTCATCCATTCTTCATAATGTTCAGTCTTGTCGACTTTCCGCTGCATTCTTTCAAGGACGCCGAAGTGTCGATCGCATGGTAAATAGCTGTGTCCCCGTTGGGGAAAATGGTGCCTTATTTCCTGAAATCTGCCGTTAAGAACTTGGGACTGCCAAAATTTTAACATAGTTAGATTATGGTTTTGCCCTCTGCAGCCGTCAGTAAATACAAACAACTTTTTTACAGAATCGGGTACAAATGCTTGTATATAATGGTGAACAAGTGATACTACTTCGTTTGCCCCCCTTTTGGCTTCCGTTTCGGGCCAACAATACATAATACTTTGTGATTTTTTTCCCTGAGTATATTGACATTACGTACATCCACATTTGGCGTGAGTAAAACACATCTGTAGTAGGTAAGTTTGGATATGGCATATTCTGTTTAAAATCAAAACATATTACTTCTATGTCCTCAGTACATTTTGCTAGTTCTGTTCCTGTTTTAAGTTCCCTATAAAAGGATTTTGCACGCATCTTATGGACCTTTAACTCATTAGTGAACTGGCGTATTAGAGTTGGGTTTGATTCTAGATCTATTTTTGCTAACAGCTCTTCACAAGTGGTACAAACGTCGCATCTAGGACGCCCAAAGCCATAATTAAAGTTTCTGTTAAAATAATTTAAGTAAAATTTGTATTTAACCTGTGATTTTAGTTTATGTATATCTACGTTCCCCTGTTTGAGTAACAAATAGTTTTCGACATCATATTTCTCTGAATAGAGTTCATACATTTTTCTTACAGAAAGTTCACTGGAGAGATATCTGCGTTTACGTCCGCAACCCTCATAATGTGCTACTTTATATGGAAAACTTTTAATATGATCGTCAATGCTTTCAATAACCTCATCAGGCTTTACATTTCCCCGTCTCTGATGTTTCCCCCTCATGTCCTTTGGTGATCGTGCTTCAGCTTTCAAAACAGCAACGCGTCGGATTCTTTTCACACCTATTCCATGCAAGCTAGCAAAGGCTTCTCGACAGACTACCTTGACTACCTCTCCAACATGAACCTCATAATGAAAATTAAAGTTACGTGTCAATTTATCACATTGTCCTCTCCTTCTTTCAACAGATGTTACTTTAATCAAAGATTGTAAATAGGCATCCTGGGCATTCTGATCTCCGTACAGGTTGAAGTTCTCCAGTATCCGCTGGCGCACTGGTTCAGTTATAAATTTCAAGCAGTTTCGTTTACACCTAAAATAACGAAATATGAAATTTATTGTTAGTAGAATTAAACGAACAGGAAAGAAAATAGTGATTTTATAACAGAAAATATCTACACATACCTGCACAGGCTACCAGTACGTCTTTCCAGTTTTGTTTCTCCCTTTCTATTTATGTATGCTTTCCCTTCAGCCCTTAATCTTTTAGCTTTATTGTCTTTCCAGTCTCGAGGATTCGCTTTCCGTTTGCCTCCCACAAACTCAACATCTTCATCACCACTATCCATATTGTATTATTAACAGCACCACACAGTTGCCTCCTCTTTCTTCAACTGACAATAATATAAATAGTTTTGGCGCCATCATCAGCTTGAGTAGAAACAATGTAATAAATAAAATTTCCCGTTACGCAAGTAGACAAGTAAATTTACGAACTTGAATGTACCTACTCTTAAGGTTATACTTTTCTTCAAATTCTGTCTTGAAGGTATTAATAATATTATTAAGTTGGCAATAAGTAAGCAATACGATTACTCAAGTAAACAAAGTGGCGGTAAAACAAGAGCAAGATAAACAGGAAGTCTGAAAGTGAGGAGAGGGAGTGCAACGTTGAGTGACTAGAAGAACGTCCCATATCCTGGAAATGGGACCTTCTTCTAGTCAACCCATATTTTAACAGCAATTTTAGCATGCTTAGAGTCGGTTCAGCGGGACACTTTTCCACTCAACAGATGCGCGCTTACATCTAGTACGTTTATATGCAAAAAAGTGAGTTTAAAAAAAAAGTGGAGATGGGCCCTTTTTCTAATAACCTATTCAATTATAGGTATTATAATATAATAAAACCAGAACATTTTGATAACTAAGATACTGTTCTGTTTTGTCTTTTTGTATCATTTAAACATTTATAGTGTTATTTATTTCAATGATGTATGTTATTCAAAGTTACGAAATACTTCCACGCCGACCAAATGCTATTTCGAGAATGATAAGCGAGACTCGAAGCGCACGAGAATGAGACGAGACTCGAAAGACAATGCAACGAACACAGCGAGCGAGAGCGGCAGTTAGTTTTGTTCATCTCTAGTTTCTACCGTTTCATCATTTGTCGATGGTCTTCAGTACGCTTTTTCTCCAATAGGCTTCCTGTCTCTTTTAACTGTCTATTCCAACGAGGAATGTTATTCTCGTGTAGTGATTCTTCGTTAAATACGCGACGAAATTCATATCGTACACGAGTCACCAGATTCAAATTTTGCCAGCCAGGAATACATTTACTTTTCTTTGGGCATCCATCTTGTATAATTAATTGTAACACCGAAAATTATTGCATTTGTTCAATTGTTGCCGCCTTTTGTATCCTTCGGTGTCTCAAAGTTTCAGACGAAAAACTTTAAGGGCCGTATTCATAGACATTCTTAGCGCGGGCTTTCGGTGGATGATCAGCGAACTAAGGTTTTTCGTATTCATAAACCAGTGTCAGCGATATATAATATGATATGAATCCTGTTTAGCACGCTCGTAGCCCGGGCTAGCGAAATGTCTATGAATAGCACCCTGAGAGTTTAATTTCTACGTCTATTCATTCAAAACATCATATAATCCTGTGAAACTCCACCATGACTTTTGGGAAACAGCTTTATTGCATACAGAGTTCACTCTTTGTCAGATTATTGGGGATATTGTTATTGTCAATTGATTTGAATTACGAGTATGTTGTAGTATGGTCTTTCGCTCAACAGATGTCGGTACTTTCATCACGATAGTGAGAAAACAAAATGGCTGGAGCACGCTTGACGTTCGCGTAGCGAAACATGGTCTTGGATAAAAAAATTCTGAAGTGGTTTATGAGGTTCGATAATGCCGTTGAAGTGAAACGTCAGAGGAGGCGGGAGTACGAAACAGAACCCCGAACCTGCCTAACAATAATTAACCCTTCTCCGGGCAACCTACTTTTGTAACGTTGTTGGGCAAGGAGGGTCCGTCGGACCCACATGCCATTTTAATACATTGACAGAAGAAAATCATGTTATTGTATACAATATTAATCTTCTCTATTAATGATATTATTATAGTGACCAATATATCCATGATAATATATATAAATAATATAATTTTAGTAGTTTTTCATGCGATAAAAGAAACATGATTAGTGTATGATCAACAATTTTTTTTCACTTTTGTCGTAAAACTCACACACATTTACACAAATTTTAGATTTTCTCATTTCTAGCACACACACACTCCCACACGTCATTACTCTCACACACTCACATGTCATCACTCTCAGACGTCATCACTCATCATCATTCTTACAGTTTTTACACACTCAGGTCACTTCGCTGTGCTCATTACACACAGATTGGCCACATTTGACACAGCTTTGTTTTTGTTTGCGACTTTTTTCATACTGGTACATATGGCACCTTTTAGTGTTCCCCTGTGGTTGGGGCACAGTTGATGGAGAGGCCTACTAGCTCTTGGCATGAAAGGAGCCTTGGTCATTACAGTTTTTTCTGAAGTTCTACTCTAGGTCTTCTTTGAATTTGAAGTTGGATGAGACTTTCAGCAAGAGCTACAAGGAACAACCTCCTATTGTTCTTTTTTCCAAGATTCCACGAAGCATGAAGATTCATCCACACAACAAATGCAGCAATTCCACATACATCTAAAAGATTCGTAAAACTGGAAATTGCCAGCGATTTCTGCGTCTCTTTTTGTGCTATTACAGTGAAGAATAATTTGTGGTTTATTTTATTCTTCCGAAATGGTTTGTGTGTGGTGCATTGCAGAAAGAACAACTGCCTTATTTGGTTTTGGTACTTTGAAACCAATGTTACATTTTTTGTAAATCCGAAGATGGATAGACACTCTAGCAGTCTTTTATTTAGCTGAATCTCAGGAGAGATGAATATATATATATATATGTATATTTATTTATTTTGCGTACTGTGAGAGGTGAGACCATTACTGAGGAGATTCTCAGCGAGTTCTTTGTCAGTAAAGTAGTTATCGCAAGTTACATTTCTGTTTGTTCTTTGATAACGCAGTGTTTCTACAACCCTTCGACCTACTCCAGAGTGTGCCCTTACACAGTTTTCTTTTCCGGTGTATGGCAGACCATTTAGGGGATAGAAGGTTTTGGAGTCACAAGCCCACCATACTTTCATGCCATATTTGTCAGGTTTTGATGGCATGTATTCCTTGAAAGGACATCTACCACGGAATGGAATAAGTTCATCAACCGTTATATCAGTAAAAGGAATATAGGCCTAATATATTTTTTTTAATTCGAATTCACATTTTCCTTGATATCTATGATCAGGGCAAACTTATCCTTCTCACGGCAAATGGATCTTGTTGTTTTGTTATCAAAGCAAATAAACGCTAGCAAAGATTTGAATCTCTTGAGACCCATGGCCACTCTATATACTGGAACACCATACAAGCTGCTCCACGGAATGTCATAATTAGTGTAATTTGCTTTGAGGTGTTCTGCAGTTACTAGTAGACCGAAAAATGGCCGCAATTCAGTGTCGTTACAACACTTCCATGGATGTGCAACATTTCTTTCTAAATACAGCCGCTCAGCCTCTTGATTATTTATCTATGTCACTTATAACTGAATCAGTATAAATATTGAAGGCATCAATAGATTTCCCAGGTGAAAGAGTGACTTTATTTATTGACTCTTTGATAATATTGTGAGCCCTAGCTCGGCCTGTCGGAAAAGGCTGAGAGTTTCACGTGGTGCAATCTTTACCAAAGAAATTAGCAGTTTGAACGAATGCTTCCCCCATATCCTAGTTCTAGACGGCCGACACTAACCTCCTGTGGATCACATTGGTGATAACTGCTTTTCTCATTGATAGATAGTTCCTCATCATCTGGGGTTTCAGGGACATATTGTGGCTCTAAATGATGATCACTAACTTCTGATGCTCCACTCTGATGATCAGATTTGTGTTATCGGCGTTATCTTCTGGTTCGTAGCTAGAATCGTCTTTTCCTAGGTCTGGTTCTCTAAGCAAATCCTGAATGGATCCTTCACACAAGTACTTACGCTGAGTCTGCCAGAATATTTGACCTAATTACTACTCTTCAGTATAACAGCATAACTAAGATGCATTCAAATATACTGTAACATCTAAAGACTGTACCTTTGTTTCTTTGACTTTCTTCGGCTTTTCCATAATAATTACTCCCATATAAGAATAAAGTAAAGGTGAGAGATTCAGTCACTCTATTATAAACTACACCATATTATGGCTAGCATAACTTCACACTGACTTATTTATATTTACTATAATGCATAATTGGTCCATTTTTTTAAATGTCATTGTTGTTGAGGTTCGGAAATAATTTTGACAACATTCCATTGCTGTCAGATTATCACTGAGCGGATTGAAAGAGTGAAAACTCGTTACGAAGTGAGAAAAACCAATGAAATATACTATGGTCCAATAGACCCTGCATGCCCGGTTAAGACTTTAAAAAAGTAAAAGTGTTCTAGAACATTTGTGCAAAATTCTACATTATTTTCCTTCTCCCTAGATATAAAAAAACACATAAATTAACAAAGTCATGAAATTTCAAGTAGGTAGAAAATATAGTTTCAATTTTATTCATAAAAATAGTAGTGCCAGGGCCCGACGGACCCTGGTTGCCCGGAGAAGGGTTGAACGCATTATTGACAAGTTTGAGGCGCATGGAACGATTTGTGATATTCACAAAGGAAGATCGGGAAGACCGCGTAAAGCTACAAGTCCTGCTTCGTCGGCGAACGGCGAACATTTTGAACATCTAAAGTAACCATGTGCTTAACTGAATACAGTACTACATGTGTGATCAGTATTCAAATATAAACAAACACATATGGTCTTACTAATAAAAACTCTATTTACAGACGCTTAACTGTCTTATAGTTATACAGTGAGTAGCTCGTTTATAAGTGTGTAAATTCCTTATTAATAATTACTACATACGTCGTGTATAACAGTATAACTGTTACACACCTAGTTTCGTCATTACTCAATTACGAAAGGTAATAGAATATCTGAGGTTCTCTATTGTATCCGGCAGAGCGCTCTAGTGTGCCGTGTTAAGTATCGATAGTACAACTGGCTCTGATCGATTATCACATTATATTTTGGTCAAAGAGCACAAGCTACAGCAATATTACTCTAATTATTCTGTGCTCTTTGGTTTGTTCTTCTGTGGTTACAAGGCAAGCATCATCATAAAATGACAGTCGATACGAACAGCTGTTAGAGGGGCGGCCATTTTGTCTCTATATAAGAAGGCTTAAACAAGGGGTTTCGTGTATATAACTACTGCAAAGCAATTCCCATGTATAGTTACAGACTGTTCATACATCCATCGCTTATGCATGGTTTATTAGTAACGTTTTCTGGCTCAGCTCTGCATAAGTCTCGTCTAAAATTATACACGGTTTATTAGTAAGACCGATAATAAATAGTTTTCGTTCCTTAAAGACCAACTTGCATCATAAGAGTTAAACTTCCCTGGTAACAACAGTTGTAAGAGAAATGGAATGAGAAATTAGAATAGAACAAAGATTTTCAGTAAATAGAGGTAGATGAAGAGGAAATTGTCGGATATGGGGAATGAGAGCAACACATAGGAGTCGGAGGTGGGACATGGTGCTGATGGTGAAGCTATGGTGAAAGAAGTATAATACTATGCAATCCCACATCGTGGTGTTCAGAGATGAGCACAAACCACATAAAGAAAGGTGACCTTTGAAAGTGATCAGAGCTTCTCGGTGCGCTTGCATGGGGCACGCTACGCCTGTCTCCCGGCTGACAGACTGACCGCTGACCGGACAGACAGGCCCCGTGCACGCATCTTACCCATTCATTTTTAATGTGGCAACTTTTCACAACGCAGTCCAGACCGGCTATTTCTGTCTGCAGACATGAACTCCTGCGAATCTTCATCCCCGAGAGCAGATAATGAAGCAAGGAGCTCCCTGATGTTAACAGATGATTTACTGCGAGAATTCAGATGTTGTATCTGCGTGTGGGGAATGTATTTCTATCTTTGAATACACCCCATCTATTAAGACTAAATGACATTAGAAGTGAGTACAATAAGAATGAAAGGAAAGCATCTAGGTATAGAGTACAGTGTAGTGCTTATTGTCATCATCATTTCGTATAACTTTAACCGATTTATAAAAATGACAGAGAAATAAAATACAGTTTTTCAAAGTTGTTTACTCATACATAAAGTTGTAAAACCGCTATAGACTACCGTTATGATTCAAATGGCGGTGTAGAATACTACAGTTTTCCTAATAACATTCGAAGAATACACTACAACTTTAGATAAACCAAGGATCTCCTACTTGCATAAACAACAAGCGATTTTAACCCTCAACTACTATCCTTATTTTTTTTTACATAACTACTATCGTGGGGTCATAAGTGACCCGGTTGCAAAATATAATAAAAACACACTTTATATTTAACATTTATTTTTTCAATTGAAAACATGAAGAAGTCATATATATGGAGACACAATGACACCAAATTTGTAACGTCATTACTTTAATTGTGCGAAAAAAATATGTGCAAATAAAAACATACAAATTCTATCTAAAATAATACACTGTGACATTGTTTTAAAAATTGTCCTCTTTCTAGTGAACCTGCAGGAATGATATGTCCACACTTATTTCAAAGAAACATGGTTGAATCACTGCAAAGAAAAAAATATTTTGGTAATTCTTGTATATAAAATTTAACAGGGGTGTACAAATGGTATTTTTTTTCTTAAAAAATTTAATAACAATTTTTGTCCATGGAAAACATAAAACTAAACAAATGAGGAGAATTCGGCTGACACTGTGGATCCTCTCCCGATATAGCTCTGTTGAAAAAAGCGCTCATCGCGCAGATCTGAGTGGTCCCGAGTTCGACTCCCAGTGACGGAACGAATTTTTCTCAAATTAGTCATAGCAGATGATTCGCTGTTCAGAATGACTCTTGCACATAGTCCGGTGACATACACTGCATACAGTCGGGTGTGTCTTGTCGCTGTTGCGTGGGCAAATGCAACATCGTCTTCGCTTTGGTGGACCTTCAAGTTGTGTGTCAGCATCAGATGGTACTGCTGCTGCAAATCTGGCTATCATCTGCCGAACTTCTCTTGGAAGTGTGGAAATAGTGGCACGCACCTTAAGGTGATCCAATATAAGTTCCATCTCTAGGCCCTTAATAAAATTGTGACGACTTTTTCATAGCCTTTATCACTAGCTCTTAGGGTAATGTGACCATTCACGGTTGAAATATCCAACATAACATACCAGATAGCTAAAGGCCATCTTTTACATCTTCGTCCAGTCCTATAAAGTGCACATTTCTTGTCGAGAGCATCGACACCACTCTGTGTTGCATTATAGACCATTATCATGTCAGGTTTTCCAGAGGAATGGATAGCACTGTCGTGGTGCATGGAAGACACCAAATACCAGCTTTGGATTTCTTTGGCACTAAAGACACTAATGTTTTGTCTCTTGTGAATCCGAATTTCGTTGATCCAACTTCTCGTTTTTTGTCGGGAAAAAATTGTGGCAGAATTTCTTTTTTTTTCCCCGCACTTTTCCAATATACATCAAGCCGATTTTTCTTAGCTCATCCATTAGCTCCACTGATGTGGACCAGTTATCCCCTGTAACATTTCTGTTAGTTCCTGAAATTGGTGACACCAAAGACAAGACAAACCTTGTTGGAACGAATAACTCCTGTGGGTTAGGACCACAAATTTTCCCCGTATATACAAATGCAATGATCAGATAATGGATCTCGGCATCACACAAACACATATAATTTTTAGGCCATACTTTTGTGGCTTTCCTTTTAAATACACTCTGAAAGAACACCTGCCACAGAAACCAACCATAATCCCATCAACAGTGGTGTATTCTGAACTACAATATTTTCTGTTACAGTTATTTATGAAACTATCAAAATCTTCTGGAATTGCAGCAAGCTTATTTCCTTGTCTTTTCCTTTCTTCTCTAGTTTCAATATTATCAAATCTAAGAGCTGACAGAAGAAACAAATACCGCTCCTTGGTCGTAGTAGCTCTGAATATATCTCTTCCTGTTCCATCTGTAGCGAAGAATGAGTCTACATCCTCAGGGTTTGATTTGAATATCCCTGCCAAGAACTTTCAATTCCAGCTCGTCTAGGTGTCTAGTGAATGTTGCAGTTTCACCGTAACTGGCAGCCATTTCATCGAGTTTCTTATTTGTGTGATTGATAATTGTGTGAAGGATATCATCTGTTATGAAGAGAGTCCAAGCTTGAAGAGAAGTTCTTGGTTTGATATCACGCGCAAGACCCCTAAGACCAGACAAATGAGTAATGATGTTATGATTTCGAGTTCTCGATGCAGAAGGACAATTCTGTGACCACTTATATCTATTCCTCCCAAAAAAGCTACCAGCAGAAGTATTGTCAGTATTACCTTCTGCATCACGTTCATGTTCGTTTTCACTCTCAGAAATTTCTGATCCAGTATTGTGATCGCTATGCTCACTTTCCTTATCACTTAGTCCTCATCACCTTCATTTTCAGCTTCAGTCTCGTCACCAGCGATACTAGCATTGTCAATAAAGTCATTTATTTCATCAGATGCAACGAAATTCCCGTCTATTATAACACCTTCACTCGACATACCGAAGAAAATAAAGTTACGCAACTACTATTGTGGGGTCACAGGTGACCCAAACACGCATTTACTTGTAAACCACTAACGATAAAAACCCCATGACTTGTCTCTGGTGAAATCTCACTGCGATGTGAGAATACATGGAGTGGCATGACTCAGAATGGCGCGCATGCGCAGAAACAAAAGAAAGAAAATGGCATGGGTCAAATATGACCCCACCATAGTAGTTGAGGGTTAACTATACAGAGTGTCCCTAAATTAGACCGACAAAATTAGAGAGCAGATAGATAACCTTCGTGGAAGCATATTTTTTTAAGAAACTCATGGGTTGCGACGCTTCGTTTCAGTGCAAGGAGGAATTACAGGTCGGAATAAAGTAAGTAGGTATTTGCAAATAACAAGCGATTTTGTGTGTTAATCCAAACAAAGAAAAAATACTTGCAGAAAAACGAAACCAACGACGCATTAAACTCTACTGAACATTACAACAGAATGAGTGCAGCACAAGTACTAAACTACGTAGACGAATAACACGGATAACAAGAGGTCGTACCAATGGAAGTAAGTGATGTAATCTATACCAAATGGTACTGGGCTTCGGACGTAAACAAACCGAGTGATAGTAGTAATGACACATCCCTCTTGGACTGAAAAAAAGGGATTCTTCTTGCACTGAAATGAAGCGTCGCAGCCCATGGGTTCACTAACAAAATATGCTTCCACGAAGGTTACCTATCTGCTCCCTAATTTTGTCGCTCTAATTTAGAGACACCCTGTAGAATAGCTGCCCTGTTTTCTAGTGGCTAGAACGCTGGACTTATAATCCTGTGGACCCGGATTCGATCTGCGGTGTACTTTGGATATATAACGTGTGTTGGGCAAGAACGTGGCCTACACTTCATTTCTGAAATCTGTGGAGTAAGTCGACTCATTTGGTTGGAGCCGATGACAAGCAAATAGGAGGAGCCTATCAGTGCGAGAGTTGTTGCGGGCTGCATCGACTCACGGCCACTAAGGAGTAAGATTAGCGTGGCAGAAGGTGATAGGCAAGGTGGCATTTTAGACGCTCGTCTTCAAGCAATACTTCCCCCCACCCCGAGCGGTCATTGGACTGCCCCCTCCACTCACCACTTGCGCAAAGGACTTGTTTCATCTCCTATACTCTACAGATTCCAGAAACAGAGTATAGGCAATTTTTCCCGGGAGCTCAGGTTCCCCAGTGGGATCCGAATAAATCTCCATCATCAATCATACAATCTGTCGGTAAGTCGGTGTACAAAACTGGCTTCATATGGATGAATGACGAACAAGTAGCTAATGTTTTCTATCAGTGCTATTAAAATGCTATATAATAAGCAGATTATATAAAATACGGCTTCGTGATCTAGTGGTCAGAATTCGTGAGTAGTCATGAGATGCCTGGTTCGATTCTCGTCGTGAGTATGTAAAGTTATCCTTAACGAGACTATTTAACACTTTCACTTGTAAAAATCTAGGAGCTAAATGAGTGTAAGCATATATACCGGGACATCACTTTATTTTTACTTGCATTTTTATTGTACCTGCGTTTCTGAATGTACAGTACTTGACTCCCACCCCTTTCACTAATGTTCTTGCTCCCGTCAGCCACACAAACTTACGGCCGCTGTTGCATTCGAAGTCTGCTAGCAGTGAAGTAAACAGTACAGAGTATAGTGTGTTTCAGAAATATGGTTTCGTTTTCTATAGAAGAAAGAGCCCATACTATTGAAGCTTATTTCCAGGGGCAGATATTTATGGAGATTAATTTTATCATTTGTGTTTTTTAATATTGGTGTCGGCGGAGATTGTTGGAGATTGATTTGTACTCTTGGCGGGGATTAATGGACATTTTGGAAAATACAATTATTTTGAAATTGGAGTATTAACTCAGTATGAATATTACTTTCCAAATAATTAACATTAAAGGTTCGTTGTACATTCTGGTAAAGGAGCGGTATGGAAAATAGACAATAAGCTTAGTTGTTGGATTGAGACTGTATTTAACACACATTCATTAAAACGAAAAACACATGCAGCCCTCAAATTAACACTTTCAAATTATTAGTGAAATGTTGAATTCTCCGTCTTTTGAGTTCATTGATGTAATCAGAACACCTGGAATACCATGTAATGTAGTCTACTTGAATGTATAACAAATTCAAATGAAAAAAGTCCAAAAAAAATTCAGTATATGAAATTCGCTAAAAACGACGCAATGATAATAATAATTCGCGAATGTGTTCATATTTCGCTATTACAACTCTATTTCGCGATTTGTTGCGATTGTTTTATCCGCATATTATTAATCAGAATCACTTAATTCGTAAAGATTAGTAAAAATCTATTGTATATCTATTATGTCGTGATTTTCGCGATCTCCATTAAACACCTGGCCTTGCTTATTTCGCACAGGTACGGTGTGTAGCATGACTGAAAAACTTTACCTGTGTGGACTGACCAGAAGTGAAGATTAGAATTACCGAAAGTACGGTAATACGCTGAATAAAGTATCCATTATATGATGAATAGGCCTACAACCGCCTGAAGAGTTGAGTTTGTGAAAAAAAAAACTGTTACTACTCTACTGTATTTTGTTAAAATACCTTGAAAGTAATAAACAAACTGAAAATCGTAATATCATATTTCCCTGTAACATAAATGGATACACTACTTTTCTTCCCTCCTATAGCTAGTAAAATGATTTGTTTACATACTGCACTAGTAGCACCGAACTCCTGTATTGGAAGGGGTAAGAGTGTTTCCGAGTATAGCCAGGTTAATGTTAAAAATGTTGGTAAAAATAAAGTGATGTCCCTGTATATATGCCTACACTCATTTAGCTTCTAGATCTAGAAGTTACCTGGGTGTTCGTATACTAAAAGTCTCTGTAGAAAAAAGCATATAATATTTAAATCATGTGCATTAGTCATCAGTTTTTAAATCTCAGCTACATAAATCCTACTTTGAAGCTTCATAATACAGTAGGCCTATCGAATCGTCAAGTAAGACGTAGTGCCTGGTAATAGATGTATGAGCCACATACATGTATGTATTTATTAACACTACAATTGGGTATACACCCGGTGGTAGTGATACATAATATACAATAATACAATAACACAATACTAATAATTAAAAACATTCACGCATATTATTTGCTATATATATATATATATATATATATATATATATATATATATAATGCGCAATGTTCAAAACATAAAGAAGTGAGTCTGCCTGGAGAGCCATAAAAAATAGGTTGCAGCCGCTAAATTATTCTTCAAGGAACGACTATTCATATAGAGGCGCGTCCATAAAGTAACCTTCCCACTCGTCCCACAACTAGCAAATCATATGTTGCCCGAAGCTACTGCGTGTACATGATAGAGTAATGTCCCGGCATGGCGCAAGCTGAACTTCCCGAGTGCTCTCAGTAGCTTCGTTGCATTGGTTGAAGATGAACGCTCCTATTCCAGCTCCCGCCGCGTGAAGTGCGGTCAGTGATAAAGTTTTTGAATGCACAGAGCATAGCGCCGATTGAAATTGATCGTCAGCTGTGCCAGGTCTAGGGGCAAGCAGATGGTGCGTTGCTGCTGTAGACAATTTTCAGCAGGACGCCAAAATGTGCATGACGAGGAGCGCAGTGGGAGGCCAACCATCATCACAGACGACGTTGTTGAGCAACGCATCATCTGCTTGCACATGACGTTAGGCCGGTCTCCCAACTAACACTCTATACTTACGTATTTCTAGATTCGCCTATGCGTGCTATATACCCTGCTCATCTCAAACGTCTGTCTTTAATTTTCTTAATTATGTCAGGTGAAGAATACAATGCGTGTAGTTCTGCGTTATTCTTTATAATTCATTGATGTCGGAATCTTAGCCAGATTTGAATAATGACGTCATTTGGTTACCTCTGCACAGAGTACAACAGAAAAAAATTATTTCTTAAATGAACGCAATAAAAGAAGAGAGTAGTGGTACACTAAAAGTCTACATGTCGCAAAACGAAACTAGTCAACAGGCACAGAAAGGTCTTCTGTTCCAAAACTCTTTAATAGTTTCTTCCTTCGTGCTACGTCAGTATTGTTTCCATCCCGTTTCTTCGCCGTAATCTCGTAAGTGTGGATTAAGTCCAACTTCAATTGGTAGTGTCCAAATCACTTACTTTCCCCTCTAGAGTACTAGCACGCTATCTAACTTTCACCAGCATCACAATCAACTCTCCAAGTTTATTTCAAACTCTCTGGGTTCATAGCTCGTAGTACTTGATAAGGTAAATAATTGACATAATTTAATTTACTGTATTCGTAAGAAATACGTGCACGTTTTATAAATGGATAATTTAATGGCGTTGGAATTGGTCATTATTAATGTTGTCTTGTTTAATCAGCTGTCCGAAGACAGATTTGAACCTCATAAGTGACACCATTAGGCAACACTCATTGACAACTAAGCCAAGAGGTAATGGGATGAAGTGATTGTGGGATAATATTTTAGCGAAATGAGTCCGAGGATATTATAATATCTGCGCTCGGCCACTGGTTCGATCTCCCCTTGGGCTGATTATCTGGTTGGGTTCTTTCCGAGGTTTTCTCCAACCGTAAGGTGAATGCCAGGTAATTCTATGACGAATCCTCGGCCTTATCTCGCCAAATACCATCTCGATATCACCAATCTCATCGACGCTAAATAACCTCGTAGTTGATACAGCGTCGTTAAATAATCAACTAAAAATTATAATATCTTAAGTAGACAATTGTACAGTGTTCATATTTAATAATTAATTAATCATTAACATTGTAAAATTATTAAATACAGCAGTTGTTAGAGTAAGTAATTTTAAAATGTGGTTGAACTTCAGTTCTTCAGGTAACCAAGAAGTGTATATATGCTATAAAATAAAATAAACCTAAGCAAAACAATACAAACTAAATTATAATTCAGCAGCCCACATTTTTCTCTGAATCTCATAAACTTTTAAAGCTAGTAATTTAAAATAATGAACACAGGTTAAGGAAACACCTGTAAATTTAGTAGCATTCTATGAGCAGTTACCATAAAAAAGTTAATAGAATATTTTTTCGAAAAAATCTATTCAAAAAGGAAAAACTGAAAACTGAGAAATAAGTGCCAATTTCTCTCATAAAGTGGTGGAAAGAATTGAATGATTACTTTACACAGCGTACATACATCATTTAATATCTGTAACTAGAACCAATTAAGTTGAAATTTAGAATTTATAAAACACTTATATTACCGGTTGTTCTGTATGGTTGTGACAATTGGACTCTCACTTTGAGAGAGGCTAAGAGTGTTCGAGAGTAAGGTGATCAGAAAAATATTTGGGGCTAAGAGGGATAAAGTTACAGGAGAATGGAGAAAGTTACACAACGCAGAATTGCACGCATTGTATTCTTCAGCTGACATAATTAGGAACATTAAATCTAGACGTTTGAGATGGACTGTTCACATAGCACGTATGGGTCAATTCAGAAATGCATATAGAATGTTAGTTGGAAGACGTGAGGGAAAAAGACCATTGGGGAGACCGAGATGTAGGTGAGAGGATAATACTGCAATGGATTTGTGGAAGATATGATATGATGGTAGGGAATGGATTAATCTTGCTCAGGATAGGAACAGTTGGCAAGTTTATGTGATGGCGGCAGTATACTTTCGGGTTCCTCAGGAGCATTTGTAAGTAAGTAAATAAGTAAGTAGAACCAATTTCCTATGTTAGTCAGGGAATGAGATATAGGCTATGTTGTTTTTTTTTTTTTGTAAATTAAACAAACTACGTTGTTAATTAGGTATATTAATGTTTTAATTTTCAAAAATTATTTTAATAACCCTAAATTGACTCGTAGTTACCGAACATGAAGAATAGACTATACATTCAATACTAATTTCTAAAAACTCGCTGTAGAAAGAGAGACAGGCGGAGAAAATCATGTACAAAAACCGCAATTATAGTGGAAGCTATTAAGTTCGACAGAAATCAAGTTCGACATCCCATAGTTCGACTGCTTATGTAGGAGAATTAGACACGCCCCTATAAGGGCACTAACAAATGGGTTTGCCATATGAATGGGAATTGGTTCTGTGTCTTGTAGTGATACTTTTGTTAAAGGAAAACATAATATTTTATTGATTAGGACATCCATATTGATTACTGATTTTAAATTAATGACCTCTTCTTTTTTATATTTGAGAATTGAGCCGTTTGTGCGACGGAACTGTCGAAACCCACTGTGGTACTAGAAGCTCATACACAAGTCTCGGGGCGGGCAGGAAATGCAAATACAGTACTGTATTCGTTGATGAATAACTAATAAGAATTTGTATTCATTTCACCTGCCACACCCACTACCTTTATTGGACTGAACTTTGAATTCTTTTTTGTCGAACCTAGGAGAGTCCACTGTATAAATTCTGCTTCTATAAACTTACGATATATTCTTATGAAAATATAGATAAGTTATTGTGTTTTTGCAGCTTCACGGTAGGCCTACTTTCTCCTTACACTTCGTCTAATGATAAAATAAACGCAGACCGATCGTAAGAATGATATACTAATTAGAGATAAAGTTTTTTTCGAGTCTTAAAGTGAAGCACATCTCATTATCTGCTGGAGCGATTAGTTCGTGACGCGTTGTAATGTATACGAGAACAAGCGGACGCAGTGAATTCTATTGAAGTACTTAAATCCTAGAGCGATAAAAACGGGCAGGGCTCTACTCTGTGTGCGCCTTTCTTTTCTGTTGTTGGGAGCGAATTCCACGGGCCACCACCTAAAATAATCTGCCCCTTGCTCTTTGTAGAAGAAGTAATAGCTTGCTCGGATCCTAGCAGACTGGCCATTAGAGTTTTTCTGTAAAGTACAGTTGCTACATGTGCAGCGCAGATGTTCGCCGAACTTTTTTGTTTCGGGTCAAAATAACAGGCTTTTAGCTACAGCTTGGTCAGTCCGCACGGAAGGGGTTTACTTAAATAGAAATATCTAGAAGTGCTTATATTCAGGGCTTAAGCTGTCTCGGCATTTGCTGATTCTCACCGGGGTTATGAGAAGCTTTTTTCTTTACGTCTAGAATAAAGACAAGAAACTCTTGTTAATAACAAGATTGGATGACGCGGAACATACAGACTTTCGCAACGGTATTAAAGTTTACGATGAAGCTCGTGTCTTCCTAATAAGGGTAAATGAAATAAATTTGTTTCTATAAATTCACCAGCTACGGATATACATTTTAACAAGCATTTACTAGGAATGTCAGCGGGTCCAGCTGGATGTTATGTCTGGTTCTTGTAGCTCTGTAATCCTGGAATAATGTAGGTCACTTCATGGTAGTGCAGCGAAAAATAAGCCAGAATAAACTGTTATTCCACTTAAAAAGTATTGTGTAACTGCAAGAGCTGAAAGATAACTTATTACCAGGTTTCGGTCCTGGGCACAGAAACGCATGAAGTTCAGAACGTTCTTAGACAGTCAAAGACATGTTGCAGATCTCAGCGTGCATGAGGGCCTTAACAGTAAAAGGCCGACAGCATTCAGTTTACTCCCGACCTCGAGCGTTTGCTCATGCGGGGTTACATTCCTTAATTTTTATTTCTGTGTTATGTATATAATAGTTTCTTAAGACAGAGGACGGACACTGGAAAGTTTTCTTTTCTCAATCGTACTGTCAGGGACTGGAATGCTTTACCAACAACCAAAAACGTATTTAAAAATAGGCTTAAGGACTTTACTAATAGACGATAATTATACACAGTATGTAAAGGATGTAAATGATATTTTGTTATTGAAGTGTTGTATCAGTGAAGAATTGTGTTGTGTCAGTGCAGTGTGTTGTGTCAGTGAAGTGTGTTGTGTCAGTGAAACGTGTTCCTGTCAGGGAAGCTTTATAGTTTATAGTGGCAGTGCAAAGTATTTGAACAGTGAAATGTTTTTGAAGTGTTAGTAAAATCAGGATAGAATCAGTGAAATGTGTCTTAGTTCCAGTGCAGTGAATGAATTGACAGCGAAATGAGTGTAATGTGGAAAGGTACTTGTGTAGATATGAACATATCATACTCGTGGGTTTTAGTTCGAACTTAGATTTAAGATACAAATTAGGTTTATTTTAAATGTTATTTTAAGTGATCGTGCTTCATTTAATTTAGGATATTCCCTATTATTATTATTATTATTATTATTATTATTATTATTATTATTAGTATTATTATTATTATTATTATTATAAATTATTATTGTAAATTATTGTTTGTATTAATTATTTGTATTAATTATTGGTATTATTATTAACTGTATTTTTAATTAATAAGTTTATTATTGTCATTATTGAGTGTAATTAGTTACCACTGCCACCGGGTATATACCCATTGCAGTTTGAATAAATATATACATACATACATAATGTATCTTTTTAATATAATAATTTAATTCGCGTGAGCGAAACCTGTTTTCTGGCGAACGCTCAGTGCCTCGTTACCCCTTCCACATTTCTCCCTTCCCGTACCTCACATAGCAGCACACTTGAGTCGTGTTCAGTTCTCTTGTGGTTCGCGTTGACTACTTGTCTCGCTTCGATCTCCGTCTCGTGTACTGGCGTCACCGACCGGAATAACGGTGAGTGATTTATGAAATATTGTCGTCATATTGGATTGATATTAGATATTAAATTCTAAAACATAACCACATCACTTATTCTTCTAAGTTTGGTCAATACTTTGTAACTGATCAAATTTTGTAATTGTTACCATTATTTTTATACGTGTTCATTTAGTTAAATGGTAAATGTATCCCTTTTACATGCTACGAAGGCGTGAAGGGGACATGGAGGTAGAGCTTCATAATTTCATTACCTCTGCACTAGACTAGAGCGTTGTGGCCGACATCACGTCCCAGCCATCCTTAGATCAGTGGTTGGCATTTCCTGTGTTGCGAATAAACCCTACAGCACACAAGCATGACGTCCATTCCTCCCCTTTGCCGTAACTTGTCCACTCAAAGTTACTCAGTGTTCAAATAAACACGTCAGGATCAGTTATAAAATCAAAAAGAATTACACGTATGACAGAAGAACATCTCATTGCGCAATTAAATTCCCTAAATGCAGCTTGACTCCTAATTTTAATGAGATAGTTACACTTCTATCTTAATGTTTAAATTGTATATAAAATAACAGAAAAAAGAAATAAAGTAACACTAAAAATGTAAAAGATATCAACAAAAATACGTATTGTCCACCGCTGTGAAGTAACGGTAACTACGTCTGACCGCGAAACGAGCTGGCCCGGCTTCAAATCCTGGTTGGGATAAGTTACCTGGTTCAGGTTTTTCCGGGCTTTTCCCTCAACTAATTAAGAGCAAATATTGGGTAACTTTCTGCGATGGTCCCTGGATTCATCTTGCTAGCATTAAGTTTATTACCTTCATCCGACTCAGACGCTAGATAAGCATAGCAGTTGATAAAGCGTCGGAAAATCAACTAAAAAAATACATAGGCTATTGCAAAAACTTCAACTTTCCTTTGGGTATGTCCACTGTCCGTCTCTGCGCACGCAAAACTTCACAATAGTGAAGATGTTCCGAGACTTCTCCTATTACACCCCCTTCCACCTCCGTTGCTGTGTTTTGCGGACTGTATTACATATGACGTCATCTTTTCTGGCCGCTGCCCTAGGTAAATGAATAATGTTTATATTTATATGTAGTAAGATCACTGTTAAATGCGTGGCTGTTGCTTAATTCAAATATACTTTTATATTATCAATGCCATATATTAAATTGTTCGTACATTAACAGTTACGGTATGTCTTGGCCATTAAAAACCACAAATATTTCTTTTTGGCACGTGTAGACATTTTAGACTTCTGATGAAGTGTAGTTATTTGTTGCTTACGGGAATTGATGCGTGACGCCGCGCGGCCAGGTCTCTGCCTTATATAGCAGTCAAAGATTGGATGTGATCTCTCTCGGTTACACGTGTAATTTATTTATTTATTTACTTCTTTATTTATTTATTAATATTTATGTGCTGGACAACAGCCATTGGCCAGAACAACAGCCATAATAATAATAATAATAATAATAATAATAATAATAATAATAATAATAATAATAATAATAATACTGAACAATACAATTCTGAGAGTACATTCAATGATACTTTAATATTTTATTTAATTATGTAAATGTTGTCTGAATAGATGATGATGATGATGATGATGATGATAATAATAATAATAATAATAATAATAATAATAATAATACGCTGTTTATGAAGTTAGACTTCATATTCGTATTCTTGTTATTAGAAACAAAGAGTGGATATTTCCATGTTTGTTTCTAGTCACTCGTTCCCGTTGCGATGTGTAATTTTTGCAAACTTTTATTCATTCCTTGATTCTGGCAACAGTAACATGAACATAAAGTATAACTTTATGTATGAAATATCTATTATTAAATTATTACAATGTTGATTTACGAGTATTACAACGATATATTAAGAAGTGTTGGATGAAATATTGAATGTCACAAAAGATGAAACAGATAACAGGTGCTAAATATTTCACTTGGAATATGTAGCTACTCGGCGATGTATACATTGGAGGGAGAAAGGAACTGGCCACCCTACCCCATTACCTCCTGGCCTAGATGTCTCATGAGTGATGCCTTATTGGTGTTACTTATGAGGTTCAAACCTGTCTTCGGGCAGTTGAGTAAACAAACAAAGAACAATATTCCTACTTTACTCTCTTCTAGCACAAATTGCTATTTATCATCACTTTTAAACTCTCAAGAATATAGTCAACTCTTAAACCAGGGCTGGGCACAGGGAGCGAATACAAACTCTAAACGGTGACACTTAATATTCATCCGTTACGACATCAACGCTGCGCGGTTTTCGGCGGGAAAGAAAGGGGTCGAAGAGAAGGCATATGTCTCCCCGTGAGAGAATAGAATTCGCTCTTGGTGCCCAGCCCTGTCTTAAACTGTTCCGGGCTTAAAACTCCATGTCATTTGCTTCTTCACTGGTTGGTCCTAACTCTTTTATTTTGTAGGATATTTGTCTATTATTAATTTTGGGAATCCTGATCTGAACGCTTTGCATATTCAAATCAATTCAGAAATAGATTTTTGGGTATTTCACCTTGTTTGTGGTGTGTAGTAGCCAGACATAATGGGTGCTATTCATAGACATTTCGCTAGCCCACGCTAATAGCGTGCGAAACTAGCCCCAGCTATCGACTGGTTACTTGTACGGGATTCATATCATATCATAACATATCATAATATGATATGATATTATATATTATATAATATCATATCATATATCATATATCATATCATATCATATCATATCATATCATATCATATATCGTATCGTATCTTATCGTATCATATATCATATCATATCATATATCATATCATATATCATATCATATCATATATCATATCATATCATATCATATCATATCATATCATATCATATCATATCATATCATATCATATCATATCATATCATATCATATCATATCATATATCGTATCGTATCGTATCTTATCGTATCATATATCATATCATATATCATATAACATATATCATATCATATATCATATCATATATCATATCATATATCATATCATATCATATCATATCATATCATATCATATCATATCATATCATATCATATCATATCATATCATATCATATCGCTAACACTGATTTATGAATACGACAAACGTTAGTTCGCTGATCATCCACCGGAAACCCTCGCTAAGAATGTCTATAAATACGGCCCGACGATTCCAAGAGAGTAGGCGAACACTTACGTTCCCTGATGAAGGGATCTGTGTAGTTGTTCCGAAAAATTGGAAATCTTAAATTCCAGAACATGTTGGAATACTGAAAAGTATATTTCTCATTGCGTTTACTGTGAAATTCTAGAAATGCATTCAGTCTATTTCTATATATTGGTAATTGTTTCGAAAATAGAACTTACTTTCAAGTATTATTATTATTATTATTATTATTATTATTATTATTATTATTAGTAACTTTATTATATTTTCCGCGCTTTTATTACACTGACTGGCTGCGGATTTTATGTGCCAGCCTGTACGTGTTCCGCAAGAGTAAACAACTCCTTAGCGTTAGCACCTTACCATGATGTGTGGGATTACGGCAACATCCCTCTATCTGATACGGGTTTTATCACGACGTATAAAACTTGTGCTCACGACATATCATAAAGGAGCACATCGACCGCGAAGACCATACAAATCACTCTCCACATGCAGTTTGCGTTGCGGCAGAATTACAAAAGAAATTGCAATTTCCGGCCCATATTTCTTCCGGTTATATCTAGGAAGATGAGGATTATAATAATAATTATCTTGGATAAACAAGGCGGAGAACAACATCACTAAAAAAAGAGAAAGTTGTACGTCAGCAAAATGACTGCTTCAATTCCGAGGACGTACTATAAGACAAATTTGCTGTAGTCTTAAGAGTAGCGGATACACATCTTAGAGAACTAATTTTGACAATTCTTTATCAGTTAGAAGTAAATTATACAGGGGTATTCAGGAATAAAGGAAATTACGTTGAGTGACGGTACGGCGATACAAAAAAAAAAAACATATAAACATAGAGAGTGTCTGAGGGGGAATGCAAAATATTTCCGGATAGTGTGTGTTAACCTACTTCACTTTAATCCTTTCTGATCTGAATTTTACATACCTCTTATGGTTTTCCACAATTATGGTTGCATAAGCTCATAGAGACACCATGGAGAAACAAAAAAAAAACAAAGTAATCCTCTTCCTAATAACAGCTGGCCAAGGAACTGACGAATGCTGCACTCCTATAGGTAAAGAACGAAACTACTTCTAAGTATACCAAATGGAATCATCAGGCAAATCATTAGAGTCAAAGATTACAGAAATGTAGTGATTCCAAATGAACTAATTCGAGCTGAAAGGTTTAACCTAATATGCCTATGTCCTAAGACTAAAGGTTGTGGAGAAATTAAGGCGAGAAATACTGGACTGTCTTGGGGTTCCGTGTACTATACTTGACGTGTTAAGTCACATCTTTTGAACACTACAGCTTCAGGGCACCGCAACGCCTGCAAAATATACACAACTGAATACACTTTCACTTGACATTTAATTCGTGTATAAACATAGTGAATATGTGTTTACCGTACGCTATATGAAACTGGCAAGCTAGCAAGTGTTTGATTGAGGTCAGAAGCAGAACCGGTACCAGTACTGATATGAATTTACAATAATTAATCAGGTCCACACCTGTGGAATAATGGTCAGCACTTATGACCGCGAATCCCGGTCGGGGCAAGTTACATGGCTGTGGATTTTTCGGCGGATTTCCCTCAACCCAATATGAACAAATGCTGGGTAACTATCGGTGCTTGAACCCGGACTCATTTTACCTACGTTATCACCTTCATTTCATTCAGAAGCTAAATAACCTGAAATAGTGATACATCGTCCAAAATGATCAATTAAAAAATTAATGGAATCCTTAAAAAGGGCAAGCTTAGTAATAATTTGCCTTATGCAATTATTTAATTTTTTTTTAGTTTGTACTTGATAATGAAACAAGCTGTTTGGATTAACACAAGATGTGACATTTTAAAAACTGTATCACATCACAATATTCTAAAACGTAGGAATACGTCTATAATACCTCTCTCCATTTAAAAGTTCGCCCCTCTAAGTCGTTCGGCAAAAATTACAAGAAGAGGGGGGGGTGGATACTACGATAAGAGAAAAAATGAATGTTACAAAAGATACTGTTAAAGTGATAGAAGAAATGCAGCCAAGATGATACGGACATATTATGAGAAGAGAAAGTAGATTAAATAGAGAAGCCCTAATTTGGAAACCAGAAGGAAGAGAGGTAGACCACAATCCACATGGGCAGAGGAAATGAAGAAGATTATGCAGAAAAGAAACATGACAGATGAAGACTGAATAGATCCAGAGGACTGGAGAGAGAAGATATTTTTTTGGTTTGGGAAACCTGTGCTAACACTGATAATTGCTTTATAAATTATTATTATTATTATTATTATTATTATTATTATTATTATTATTATTATTATTATTATTATTATTATTATCAGGGAAAGGATTTATATGTAAATACATATTTACTTATAAAGCTAATATAATTTATATTTTGCATTATCTTTATGTTTCACAATGTGTAGGGTTGAAAAATCCTACTTTTATTTTCCATATTTTTCCATATTTTAGAGTTTAGTACATATTTTCGTTAATTTCCATATATTTTCCATATTTCATATAAAACAGTCCATATTATATTAGGTTTAACAATAAAACAAAACAAAATTCCATTAACTTTTAAAAATACATTTCAACAATAGAGATTTAAACACATGTTCAGTAATCCCTTTAACATCAGAGTTATTTGAAAATTAGCAGTCCTATCAACAATGGGAAAGTAAGTTACAAAACTGTATTAATTTAATTTAAAATTTTTAACAGACTTCAGTTGTGCAGCTCAACAGTTAAATGCCAGTCAGAGTACACATAGGTTCAGTTTTGTAAATCATACTATAAAGACGGTAAATATGCCAAAAGTACGTCATTCAGTCAATTTAAAATCAAAACTAACAAGTTACATTTCAGAATTTAAAGAAGATGGTTTATCAACTGACAATAAAATATTATTTTGTAATTTGTGTCAGTGTGCAGTATCATCTACACAAAAGTTCCTGGTGCAACAACACATTACAACTAGTAAACATCAGGCCAACAAACAACTAAATTCCAAGCAGAGACAATTGTTTTTAACACAACCAACAACATCGAATGTAAGATCTGAGTTTAACATCGACCTGTGCCGTTCTCTCATCTCTGCTGATATTCCTCTCTACAAACTGAAGAATAAGGTCTTCAGGGAATTCCTTGAAAAATATACTCAACATACAATCCCGGATGAGTCAACACTTAGGAAGACGTATGCTCCATCCATCTACGATGAGACAATACAGAAGATAAGAGATGAAATTAAACACAGTTCAATTTGGGTTTCCATTGATGAGACTCCCGACAAAGAAGGTAGACTTGTTGGTAATGTAGTTATCGGTTTGTTAAGTGAACAATATTCTGAACGAATTCTTTTACATTGTGATGTTCTAGAAAAGTGCAATAACAAAACTATAGTTAAACTGTTCAACGAAGCTATGGGTATCCTGTGGCCAAAGGGTATTATGTACGATAATGTGTTATTCTTTATTAGCGATGCTGCCCCTTATATGGTCAAAGCTGGACAAGCATTATCTGTTGTATATCCTAAATTGACTCATTTTACTTGTGTGGCGCATGCATTTCATCGTGTGGCAGAAGTGGTCAGAGACAATTTCCCTAAAGTAGATTTGTTGATTTCATCAGTGAAAAAAGTATTTCTCAAAGCTCCCAGTAGAGTTAACGTGTTGAAAGAAATGTACCCTGAAATTCCATTGCCACCAAAGCCAATTTTAACTAGATGGGGTACATGGCTAGAAGCAGTTGAATATTATGCCGAACATATAGACTCTATTAACAATGTTCTCCTTGCATTGGACTCTGAAGATGCAGTCTCAATTGATACTGCGAAAACAGTTACCTGTGACATAAGTGTGAAGAATGACTTAGCTCACATTCAGCATACATTTTCATGCATCATAAAAACGCTCAAAAGTCTCCAAAATAGGCACCTTTCACTATCTGAAAGTTTTGAAATTATAAATAGTACTGTGGAACAACTGAATCGTGGTAGAGGTAAAGTTGCAGATGCAGTAAGAGCTAAGGTGGACACTGTACTTTCAAAAAACCCTGGATATGAAGAACTACAAAAGGTTGTTGCTGTGATGAGTGGTGAATCAACAGTGAAGATTAACTTGGACTTATCCCCAGCAGACATTGTGAAATTGAATTATGTACCAGTTACTTCTTGTGACGTCGAACGCTCTTTTAGTCAGTATAAATCTATCCTCAGAGACAATAGAAGAAGATTCACTTTTCAGCACTTGAAAGAAATGTTTGTAACCTATTGTTATGGTAACAGACAATAAAAATTGTGTTTTGTTGAAACTACATTGGAAGATAAGGTACGTCCATTATATTTTTTGTTTAGTTTGATTAAAATGTACCAATATTTAACGTACATAGTCATTTTTTTATAATTTTAAGTCCATATTTAATTCCATATTTTGGTAAAAATCCATATTTAATTCCATATTTTGGTAAAAATAACTACATATATATTTACATATTTCATATATTTTTAGTCCATATAAATCCGTTCCCTGATTATTATTATTATTATTATTATTATTATTATTATTATTATTATTATTATTATTATTATTATTATTGTTATTATGTCGTGGCATTTTCTTTAATATATTTTGAATAAGTAAGAGTGAGTTTCAAAAATCTTACACTGAATAAGTCTATTGTAAAACATTATTTTCAGACTAACTCATCCTCTAGGGAAAATATATCGGAGAGGGTGTTACGTATTTCAGCAGTTTGTTGCTCCAGTAAATAGCAGGAACACAGGGGTGTCAGCTGAAATCCCTAACCTGACAGTGTTTCGTGTTGATAAAAGAAGCGACAACATGATCCATTTTAATATCGGTTAATTGTACTACCGAGGCTCATTCGTTATACCGTATGCCTGCGACCTGTCCAGTAATTAGTTGCTTGATATAGGAAAGCATAGCGGCCCTCTGCCTGCAAGGAGTACAGTGAAAATTGTCCATCGGTTTTAATTTGGTGTTCTGGCTCTGTGTTGCGAAGACGGTTAAGTTAAGTCATTGAGCATTCACGAGATCTGGTAAAGCACTCGGTCCACATCTGTGGAGTAACGGTCAGCGCGTCTGGCCGCGAAACCAGGTGGCCCGGGTTCGATTCCTGGTCCGGACAAGTTACCTGATTGAGGTTTTTTCCGGGGTTTTCCCTCAACCCAATTTGAGCAAATGCTGGGTAACTTTCGGTGCTGGATCCCGGACTCATTTCACCGGCAATATCACCTTCATCTCATTCATTAGCTAAGATGTTGATAAAGCGTCGTAAAATAACCTACTAAAAAAAAGCACTCGGATTCTATAAGCTGCTCGACGTTCAAATATACAGGGTGGGTATGAAATAGCTTTGTAGATTTTGAGAGCGAATAGCTCATGTTGTATGTGACAAAAAAACTATAATATCGTATTGGTGGAAAGTTCATAGTTTTTTTCAGAAGCTATTGCACTGTCTGCAACACAGCGCCAGAGAACAGCTCATCTAGCGAGACACACCGAGTTCGTTGACCTCTTACATCTGTATCACGAGGAGAGTATGTTAGCGGCGATGTTGCCGGACTGCTGAAAATTCAAACATAACTCCCTAATTAACCATGCATTTAATCACAAAAAGTAACATAGGTTTTCTATTTATTTCAGTGCACCCTACCGCCCCTTTCAATCTTCAAGATTATTTCACTTCCACCCTGTATAATATATGTTGCGTTTGCTGCTTGTCTTATCATTTTTTACAACCAGTAGTGTGGCATATCCTTTCGTATCTGGTAGAAATTTCACAGCCGACTATAGTATTATTTTCAGAATTTAAAATCTTGATCTTACCTTGTAAGCATATTCTTTCCCTGATGAATTTTCTTGGGAAAAATTAATACACTTCAGTAATAATCGAAACATTTTTAATGTAAATGCAAGACACGAAATCAGATCTTTATCTACCCTCTGTTAGTCTCGTCTGTAATAGAAAAGTTCACTATTCATGTGTTACTATCTTCATTACAGTGGCTAATTATCTTAAAGCCTTGAAGGCCCAAGGTAAATAATTCAGAACAGAATTAACAACATTCCTCCATATTCAGACTTTTACTTAATTTCTATTCAAGAAGATTAATTAGATTTGTTTCCGCGTAGTACCTTCGAAATGATTATCTTCCCATTTTCTATTTCTTTAATTAATTAATTAATTCATTCATTCATTCATTGATTCGTTCGTTCATTATATAGTATAGAATGGAAATATTGGGTAAGTCTTTAAAATTTATGCATATAAGAGAATATCAAGTTGCCCTGGGTGGCGCAGTCGGAAAAGTGCTGGCTTCTGTGTCCGAGACTGCGGGTTCGATGCCAGCCCAGGTCGATGACATTTAAATGTGCTTAAATACGACAGGCTCATGTCAGTATTTTTTTTTACAATTAGAATTAGCCATGTGTACATCCCTATTGGGAAAGGGCCTCTTTCGTTTCAAAGGGAGTTAGTTTCTGCAGTCCCGGTTAGCCAGTCCGGTAAAGATTATCCTGTGATTCACCAATTGCTAAAACTGTTTCAAGATCATTAGTGAAGAAAATAATTTCTATCAATATAACCGAGTATAACACTTCTAAAAAGAAAACTGAGATTTCATTACAAATAGTTACGAATTTAAAAAAAATGGATGATTTCGGACTTGATAAAATACGACGCACCATTTTGAATGTTACAAAAACCACATATCCCAACATTGTATATTGGGCATTGGTCGTTAAATAAACCATAATTTAAATTTTAAAAGAATAAAACTATCATCATATGACTCAAATAAATATACTTTTTTCATATTTGTAAAATGGTTCTGAAAGACCCAACCCGTGCAGTTACGTAACTTTTCATGGCCCGTTCACTGGCGGGTTTAATTGTAATATGAATACTAACACTAATAATAACATTAATAATAATAATAATAGTAGTAGTAATAATAATAATAATAATAATAGGCTAACAAAAATGACAATGCTATTAGTGAAAATAAACATAGATCGTAAGTCAGACGTTCAAGTGACTTACTCTAGTAGATGTTGCAACGCTGCTTCCTTAGTCGCGTGTCGAGTTGTGTAACAACCACTGCTTCGGTAGCTTGCTCACTTACTGCATCCCTTCCGCTGATTTTTCTCCTAGCGAACGTACAATAAAATAATTGCTGCGGGTCAAAATTCCGGCACACGGGCGACGCTGATATAACCTCGGGAGGTGGAAGCGTTGTTAAATAAAGTATATTTAAATTTTTAAAATAATTAAGATAATATGAAATAAAATGTGCTACAGTGTTAATTGAAGTATAAATGTTAGCCTATATGGAATCATTAGGATTTTCCTACACCACCTGTCAATTTTTTTTTTTAATTTCATTTATTGTATTCCATAGATCTCCTATCAGCATTTAAGTTTAGATGTGCAGATTAAGTAAAAAGTAGTACAGAAATATATACATTAACATTTGAATTTCAAAACTAATTTCAATTGACAAAATAAATGCAGGGAGATGATTTAAACGCAGGAAAAACGTCCTAAAACAAAGTTGTTGATGATGATTAAGATGTTGGTGCATAATAACATCATGTTACAAATTCCGATTTAACACATTAATAACTCCAAAGACAACACGATCAACATCACTAGTTTAGATAAAAGGGTCTATTTTTTTTCTCGCTGTCTTATTTGAACAAATTTTGTTTTCCTTTAGCTTATAAAAGCAATACCGCCATGTTGTGAATATCAAACGCCCTGAAACATTGATAAATTTATTTTGATAACATAAAACAAAAATAACACGAAACCTTGGATATGAGTTGCGTGGGTGGAACGGATGTATAGAAATATTGCAATATGTGTACGCAGTCAATACGGACTTGTGTGGCACTAGAACTGGCCCTAAATTCTGCCGCGGATGAATACATTTCCTGCGAAGTTGGAGCGTGATGGGAGCACTTGTGCGATATATCACCGGGTGCTGAGAGCTTGATATGCTGGGGAACACAGAGATACTGCACCATGTGGAAGTCAGACTTGATAACTAGTACAGCCGGAGGAACAAGTTGGGATACTTCGGTCAGATATTTTCATGTTGCAGTGCACTTATAGTAGAATTGCTACTTATCAAATGAGAAATACATGAAAGTACAGTATTGGCAGTGATACGAAAGTAATCAACGAAAATATGCCTAAAATTTTCGTCTTTTCTTTTGGAAAGCTGATGCTTTCGCCGTTTGTTTAAAGTTGTTCGAATCTAAGGTCTGTTACTGGCTAGATGCTAGAAACCCTTCCAGAAAACAAATTTCATTGTAAATAGCATTAAAACATTGTTTGAGAAAGTATTCAAAATTTATAACATATTTACTTCAAAATAATGTAAAAGATAAGCTTGGAAACGAACAGTTCTACAGTTGGAGAGGAAGACCATTAAGCAACGTCAAACAACTGTAAAACCACAGCACCGAGAATGTTCTTGGATATACAGTATCATGACTGAGAAGAATTTTTATGCGAGTCCTTTATTCTGTCATTGTTTAGAATATCTAAGAAACGAGTGATAACTGTACAAAATATAGTGAAACTAGGTGATACTGTAATGACAGATATGAGAGGCAAACACTCCAATAGGCCTCACACGATTCTAGATGTTATGTTAGGTTATTAGATCACTTAAAGTGTTTGTAAGCCTATATTCTAGGTACTTGCAGTTAAAATGATAACGTGAAATAAGTGGGATTAATTATTTTTAATGTTGTGACAATTTAGCAAACGAACATATTACGCAGAGTATTTCATAAGTAACGAATCTATCGAAAAATTAACTATTTTGTTTTTTTTTTAATGATGTTCATCCTCACGAGAAAGAATCCTTCCCGGTGTCGTACAGTCGATTTGGAAACAAACACCCCCACTCCCCGCCGCCAGAGGAAGCTACTTATCCATGTGTAATATGCATTTGATGCCAACTTAAAATGATCTGGAGGATGGCCTTCTGTACGCCAAGGACTTAAAATTACCTGAAACATGGCCTTCTATACGCCAAGGATAATGACACACGGCCATGCCTATACACATTGTTGTGATAGACTGAAATGATAAAATGCCAAGCAGCTACTTAACGTTATTGCAGAAGAGAAGACTTGCTGCCTGGTTTGAACTTGGAAACAGTGTCGCTCAAATTAAGCGTTTATTCCGTAAACAAAGTGTTTCCAGGCAGGTGGATCGGTTGAACAGGCCCAATCCATTGGCCTCCACGATGACCTGATTTGACTCCCCTGGACTTTTTTTTCCGGAGATTCATCAAGAATCGTGTCTATGCGACTAAGCCACGCACCATTCCTGAATTAGTGGAACGAATTGAACACACGATACAAATGGTTACGCCTGACATGTTCACCAGAGTCCATGAAGAACTGATACGTTGCTTACATTTGTGCATTCAGCAGAAAGGAAGACATTTTGAAAATTGTACACCATAATTTGTCAACAATTGAAATTGTGTTTACATTTATATGTCTTAATAAAGGTTTAAAAGAATGATCCTTGTTTCTTTTAATAGCTCTGGCGGCGAGGGAAGGGGATGCTTGTTTCCAAATCGGCTGTATGGCACCGGGAAGAGTTCTATCTCATGAGGATGAATATCATTTCAAGAAATTATCCAAAATAGTTGATTTTTCGATGGACTCGTTACTTATGAAAGACCCTGTATATATACTTTTTTTTGTAGAACATACATTATAATAATGTGGTATAGACTTATATCTAGCCTTTCCTATAGAAATATTATAAATATAGCAAAGTTAACACTACTGCAGTATTTAAAAAATGAATGCTTCGTTCTCGTACAGTATTTAAACACTAAGCATGGAACTCATTGTAATCATAAGAGAACTTATTACTCTGCAATATATATGAATAGTGTCATATTCCAGCAAGAGATGTGGGGTACAGATAGTTGATTATCTCAAAACTATGTTTTCTGAGTTACGTCCTTCTTCCAGCTAACTCCTCAATTAAAGGATGAAAAAAGTCAACCTTATTATTTTAACCCCATTTTCGGGGAAAAGAAAGATCTAAAAATAATACAATTTTTCTTTGTCATACTTACCGTTACTGAGGGTTGTGTAATGTTGAAATATGTTTTAAGTGGGTGAAAAGTGTTTACAATTACCCTGGTCTACCCTATATTAAAATAAAATAACTTGTATTGCAATGCACAACGCTGTAGGCCTATATAAGCTAAATTGAGTAAATAACGTTTGATCAATGTAGACCTACATTCCTTATTATAGTGTAAATAGTAAAAATAACGAATTCCATGTTTTGTTCTGTCCCACTTTACGAAACAAGAGTAGCGTGAGCCGCCAATCAAGTACTTCGCTTGCTAGGTGCTCGCGGTCATCCACTTAAAATGTGCAGTACCCTAATATTTAATCTTGTAGCCTCCTGGGCCAAAGTACGGTTCCTAGTAGAGATGAACAAAACTAACTGCCACTCTCGCTCGCTGTGTTCGTTGCATTTGTCTTTCGATTCTCGTCATTCTCTTGCTCTTCGAGCCTCGCTCGTCATTCTCGAAACAGCATTTGGTCCGCGTGGAAAGATTTCGTAACTTTGAATAGCATACATTATTGAAATAAATAACATTATAAATGTTTAAATGACACAAAAAGACAAAAGAGAACAGTATCTTAATTAACAAAATGTTCTGGTTCTATTATATAATATCACCTATAATTATATAATTAGAAATGAAAACAATTCTGAAATCAATTTTCATTTCTAATAAACATAAAACATAACGTTAATATCTTTTTACTTGAGATTGCGCACTTGATCTCAAACATATGAAAAGAAAATTCCTAGCCTTTTAATAAGGGCCTAGTAATTAAATAAAGATTGGGTAACGAATTATTATACATTGACAAGTAGAGATCATGTTTCAAATATAATAATAATAATAATAGTTTTATTTTCCCTGGCAGAGTTAAGGCCATCATGCCTTCTCTTCCACTCAACCAGGATCAAATCACATACAAAAAAATACATACCGGTATACAAATATTAACTTAAAAATAATAAACATAATAAAGTAAAAAAGAGAGATTGAATACGTATACAGAATTAGTATTAACTTTAAAATAATAATAATAATAATAATAATAATAATAATAATAATAATAATAATTATATATATATAATAAAAAAGAGACTGAATACATAATCACAAACAGGAAAATACATTCTAGTATACAGTATTAACTTAAAAGAAAAAAAGAATTAATACATATGAATATAATCTCACAACTAAAGGAATAGTATAATTAGTATGATCAGCACAGCACGTGTTACATTGGGACAATGACAATTACCTAGATATTAGTGTTAATGGAAAAATAAAGTAATGACTGTGTAAAATAATAATAATAATAATAATAATAATAATAATAATAATAATAATAATAATAATAGTAAATAAAAATGATACCTAAAAAAACTAATTCTGTGCATTTAAAATATTTCTAAACTGCTACTAATTTTAAACAACTGAGGACTAAGACTACCCATGATTTCCAGCCGCAGCGAAATCCATGAGCGGACCATGGCTATTGAGAAAGAACTTGAGTACAGAGATGTCTGATGACGTAGTGGTATTGATAGCAACAGATTGTGCTGTGAACGTGTATTACGATTATGATGTGAAGCTAGGAGAATAAACCGAAAGGCAAGGTAGTTGGGTGTGGAAACATGTATAATTCGATATAGCAGGCAAAGAGAATGTACTAAACGTCGATCTTGCAAGCGGAGCCAGGAGAGTCGTAGAAAATATTCCGATATATGATAGGCTGCTTGATTGTTTATACACATATAACAGTTGCCAAAGTAGATTAAAGTTCAGTCAAGTATAAACAACTGTGGCGATTGAAGGCTCCTTGACGTTCGGGGCTTCGGGAGTGATCAATCTCGACCTCTCGAAACACTCACAAGCAGTCTTTACGTCAACGACGCTATGTATACAACATTGTAGTGCTGGTTTTTGGCTTTGCGGATGCTGTTAGTCTTGCTTTCTCGATCGTGGTTCATCTCTAATTCCTAGTTATTAGAGTAGCCGTGGCGGAAATGGTTAATTCTGCGCACGAGCACAGACACAATACGAAATAAAATGGACGTCTGAATAAAAGATGGAGTGATAATGTTTTTAAAAGATATTATTTGAACATAAAAAGAAGAAAGATACTAGAAATAAAAATTTTGTTATAATTAATTGGTTTTCAGTGGAAATGCAGAGCACTTCCAATAAGACTTCAGCCTTGCAAATAAACACATAACCGTAATAATAATGTGGGGCTATGTTATCCTAGGTATCAATAGATGCATACAGTTAATATATTACATTATGTAACAAGAGTATGCACTGGAGATCCCACTTGATATGAGGGACTACAGCGAAAGCGACAGAGCTACGTGATTTGAATTGAAATGTACCGGAATTCAGCCTTCCAACGGATCAGTAACGCAAGGCTCTTGAGCCTACACTAATATTATACAACTAGAGATAACGAAGTTGAAAACGGTAGAAGTCATACAAGTTTCAATACGTTTTTTGTAAAATTATCTCATATTAATCTGAGAACTATATTCAAGAAAATAGCGCTTAACTTAACAAATTTCTAGCGCAATAATTAACAATAGGTCCCTATTAGAAACAACAACAACCAAATTTCTTGGCTTAAAAATCGATAATGTGTTAAATTGGAAAAATCATATTAAAGAAATTACCCCCAAACTAAATTCAGCTTGTTTTGCTATTAGATCTATGCAAAAGATAGTAAATATCAATACCTTAAAAACAATATACTTTGCATACTTCCACTCGGTAATGAGTTTTGGAATAATATTCTGGGGAAATTCCACAGATAGTAACAATATATTTCTATTACAAAAAAGAGTAATTAGAATAATAGTAGGTGCGAAATCTAGGGAGACGTGTAGGACTATTTTCAAAAAACTACAAATAACGCCCATGGCTTGTCAGTATATCTTTTCATTAATAATCTTCCTCGTATGTAATCGTGAAAACTTTGTAACTAATTCAACAGTTCATAGCATAAATACACGTCAAAAAAATGACTTTCTTACTCCATCGGCAAGTCTGTCGTGCTATCAAAAAGGAGTGCGTTATGTGGCAGTAAAAATGTATAATAGCCTCCCTGTCGATATAAAAAATGAAACTCAAAACATAAAATTATTTAGGGCCAAATTAAAGAAGTACCTAATTTCTCACGCCTTCTATTCTGTAGGTGAATTCGTGACATTCAATAAGACTTCATGAAATTGATGCTAAAACTATGTGTTGTACTAGTAGACTATATTGTAAATCTCGTCTGTATATATTTCATCTAGACTGTGACTATAAATTAAGATTTTATAATAGTATTAAGTTTTTTGGCTTGTTCCATATTCTAGCTGTAAGCATGTATGAATACCATGGAATGTTAATAAATACAATACAATACAACTCAAACCTAATTGCGAATTTTTGGTCGTGTAAATACGAAGCTTAGTTTATTTGGTCTTAACTTTAAATTATTTTTTTTAATCTAAAAGATAACAGCTCCCTGTATTAACAGGCTGCTACAGAGACAGAGCATATTGTGCAATAGGCAGTTGGAAGTATAAATAATATACATATGTTTAAGTTGAAGGGAGTCTTACAACAATGACAAGAAATGACTGAATAAATAAGTAGCTACTAATTAATTACTTGATCATTGTTGACCGTAGAGATGGTTGCGGAGTATAAATATTGATCCTCTCAGAGCTGCAAGAACGATGTCATCAATTGCCTTCCTCTGTAGGCCGAAACGTTGCCAGGTCTGGAAGAAGAAACAGGGAATAGTTCCGCGCGCTCCAACCATAAGGCCTGACGGACAACTGACGGATATTCTAAAGTTAATCGTGTTAAGTGACGTTTACAGAAAATATTTAGGAGAGAAAATATAAAAGATTTTCCTTATAAGTGAAGTGATGAATAATGTTCATTTTCATTGCATTACAGAGACTTTTGTTAATTTTAAAATTCCAATTGTTGTGAAATGTTAAACACAATTTAAGCTATAGCCCTCAGTGACTTTTATATAACTGGGTCTTAACTTGACAGTAAACGTCTGACACTCCAATTAATCCTGCAAGTTCAATAAATAGGCTAAACAAAGACTGGAAATTCATCTGCTATAATAAATAATTATTATTAGACCTTTATGAATGAAAATAATTAGTTCATTTATTGCTTAATACTTTTTTTTTATCATTAAAATATTGTTAGTGTTCCTTTTAAAATTCTGAGCAATTTAATGTTAAAATTGATAAAAATGTGTTGGGTTCCGCGTCGTAGCTGCGTGATCTAAGGTATCATGCCTAGTGTCGCGATACGGAATGCACGCTGGTTCGTGTCTTCATGGGGAAAATATTTCTTCATAAAATTTCGGTCAACGTATAAATCCGGTGGCCATCCAACATCGTGATGAATTGGGGAGCTAAGATAAGTAGCGAAATCCTGTTACGGAAAGCAGCTATAATGATTGGAATGGAGTAATTTTCCTTTACCTCCCGTACTGGTATGAAGGTTGTAGATGTGAGGCTAGACGAGGTTTGACATGGCCTTCTATGACCTGCCGCTACCAGAATTATTGTTATGTTATGAATGCCGCAATCTTTCGTCTTTGTTCCAGTCTGAATCTTGTGGATATTATTACAATAGAGAAGAATACTAATTCATTTTGGTCAATCTAGAGCAGCGCCGGGCATGAGAGCGGCTCCGTATAGCCGATCAGAGCTGCTCTCGCTCCTCAAGGCACTTCAATTCCAAGCCAGAGCAGAACGCTCACTCAGTGGCGGATTCGCATTACAGCTACCTTCCCTGCATTAATATAACAAGAGCCACGGTTGTTCTATTCATTCAGTCTGTCGGTACATAATAGTTTATAAGGACATTACATCACTCCATTGTACATTACAGAATTTATAACACTCTTATTAATTTAATGAAATAAACTTCGCTCTATGCACATACACAAACAAACACGCACGCACACATTAATAATGAACATTCTCTTACACTTGTTTTTGCTTGAATAAACTGTTGTAAAAAAAATCGTACTTCTATCAGTCTGAAATCAATAAATATTTTCTATTGAAACAAAACTTTTTGAAACTTAGTAACCAAAATAACTATGTTGTTGTTTTCCGAGACTTATGAGGTAGTTTCATTTGCAGAAGTCGTTCAATGTTTGGAACATATGAATTAGCTATGTTCAATCTCAAAATATAATTTAGCTTTTCGTCTGACATACAACTTCTTAGGCGGGTGCATCTTCAAAGTTCGTCATCCTACTGCAGAGTCACCACTGGAATGACAGCGAGTGACGTACAGTATGCAAGCGCCATGCCGCTCGGGAGAATTGCTCTTCAAAGTAAACAGCGCTCATTTCTCAGAATCACGTAATATGCCCAGCCCTGATCTAGAGCATCACCAGCCACTGAACGAATATTGCACACTTTTATCACTGCCAATGTGGCGCTATATACCAATTTTCAATACTTTTATCACAACGACGACACATTTCAAATCTTATTATATATAGAATTATAACTACATTATCACATTTAGTATATCATGAAACATGTAAAATGTAATTATTATGAAACTCGTCATAGCTTCTTCTTCGAATTAGTAGTATTAGTACGATCCGCTTCCACTAGATGGAAACCGACACGATTGGCAGAGCCGGCAATACATGAAAACGAAATGATACTAAATGTGAGGAATGTTACTACAGGTGTGTAGTATTATGTGACAGGTTAGTTTAGGTTTGATTAGGTGTGTATTATGTGACAGGTTAGGTTAAGTTTGATTAAGTGTGTAGTATTATGAGAAAGGTTAGGTTAGATTAGGTATGTTGTATTATGTTGGCAACACTGAAACCCACTGTTACATTAAAGAAATATGGCGGTATTCTTCGTTCACGCACGACGATTTTCGTATATAAGTAAAGAACTTATTAATGAGTGTTGGGTGAGCTCACAGCTCTCCCAGTGATCACATCAATTTCTACTAATCAATACCATAAATCCAAAGCATTTTCAAAGTATTTTATCAACATCCTATAGTGGCTGGGGCATAAGAAAGATTCACCTTCATTTTAATCAAGGAAATTCCATAACCTACCTTATTTTGAAGAAATAAAAATACGGTGATCCCAAATTCCTCTCTATAATCACATAAACATAAACTGAATCGCTATCCATATTGTGACAGCGACGTGAGATTCGAACTCACGACCAGCGTCCCGCAAGAGAGCAGATCGCGCGGGCTCCATGGAGCACTGAGGGACGGCGCGCGGCGGAGAGAAGAGAGGGGTGTATTTACGTCAACGCGACGAGGGGAGAGTGCGCGCGCAGCTGCTACTTGCGGAGTGAGGGAGGGACGGACCCTCCCGAATCTTCTAGAGAAGTCCGTCCGAAGAGCAGCAGCGTGCGAGATGATTCGAGAACGGACACACGCGTCGAAATAACACGAACTTTCCAGGCTACGTCGCTGTGGTTATAAAAGAAGAAGCGCGAGGGAACTCAGACAGAGTGTGATTCATGATTAGTTCAGTGAGTAAGCCAGTGAACAGAGCAAGCCAGTCTTGTGTACCGGAGTTCGACTTGAGTGTGCGTCCGCAACTGTGTCAGCATCCGAAGGCCTGAGTTCGAGTGCAGTGGACCGCAGTTGGAGGGACCCGAGTTCGAGTGCAGTGGACCGCAATTGGAGGGACCTGAGTTCGAGATACTGTGAACTCGAGTGACTGAGCTAGAAGAACTGTGAATTGAGAACTGACAGTTCTGATTTGTAAATAGTGCTTTGTAAATATTAGTTAAGATTAATAGTTCATTGTTGTTCGTAATAGTCCAAGTAAATTGTCATTGTCGTCAGTGGAGTGCACTAACGAATACTGTGTGGAGAGCAAATCCCATTGTTGCCGAGAGCGTTTAATGTGAATTGTAGAAAGGAATTATTGTTGGAAGAATAAAATTACATTGTTGTTTATTTTAAAAAATTTACAATATAATAAGTCTTAACAGTTTTAGGGACATGGTATAGCAACACAAAAAGTTAGACATGTAATCTCTCCAAGTTTTATTTGATATCTTACAAGTTCTCGATATGTGAACCTCTGATCACACTGCACACATATAGGCAATAATCCAATTCTTCCCACATACACACTGTGTTACCATCTATCGCCTGCACACGGCTGTGTTGCGACTGCATATCTCCTTCAGGTTATTGACCAATGGAGAAACGTACTTATACTCACAATAAAAAAACTCACAGGTTAGGTCAGATGAGTACGGAGGCCACCTCAAGTTTTGTTCTTCGGTCAATCAAACTTTGAGAGAGATGTTGGTTGAGGTACTCAAGCACATGATGGTGAAAGTGAGGTGGTGCACCATGTTACTGATAAATTAACTCGTCTTCTTCCTTCAGTCACAAAGAGCGATCACCTGTGAAATTCAGGTTATAAAAAGCTATCTGAGGTTTCGATTGCGCCATTTTTCTAACAGTGACTTTGTCCAGCAGTAGTCAGAGTATCGTCTTCCTCTTCCTGCAGTCACAAAGAACAATGAGCTGTGAAATTCAGGATATAAAAGCTATCTGAGGTTTCGATTGCGCCATTTTTCTAACAGTGACTTTGTCCAGCAGTAGTCAAAGTATCGTCTTCCTCTTCCTGCAGTCACAAAGAACGATGAGCTGTGAAATTCAGGATATAAAAAGCTATCTGAGTTTTCGATTGCGCCATTTTTCTAACAGTGACTTTGTCCAGCAATAGTCAGAGTATCGTCTTCCTACAAAGAACGATCAATTGTGAAATTCAGAATATAAAAAGCCATCTGAGGTTTCGATTGCGCTATTTTTCTAACAGTCACTTTGTCCAGCAATAGTCAGAGTATCGTCTTCCTACAAAGAACGATCAATTGTGAAATTCAGAATATAAAAAGCTATCTGAGGTTTCGATTGCGCTATTTTTCTAACAGTGACTTTGTCCATCAGTAGTCAGAGAATCGTCTTCCTACAAAGAACGATCAACTGTGAAATTCAGACTATAAAAAGCTATCTGAGTTTTCGATTCCGCCATTTTTCTAACGGTGACTTTGTCCAGCAATAGTCAGAGTATCGTCTTCCTACAAAGAACGATCAATTGTGAAATTCAGAATATAAAAAGCTATCTGAGGTTTCGATTGCCCTATTTTTCTAACAGTGACTTTGTCCAGCAATAGTCAGAGTATCGTCTTCTTACAAAGAACGATCCACTGTGAAATTCAGGATATAAAAAGCTATCTGAGGTTTCGATTTCGCTATTTTTCTAACAGTCATTTTGTCCAGAAATAGTCAGAGTATCGTCTTCCTACAAAGAACGATCAGCTGAAAACTTCAGAATATAAAAAGCTATCTGAGGTTTCGATTTCGCTATTTTTCTAACAGTCATTTTGTCCAGCAATAGTCAGAGTATCGTCTTCCTACAAAGAACGATCAGCTGTGAAATTCAGAATATAAAAAGCTATCTGAGGTTTCGATTTCGCTATTTTTCTAATAGTCATTTTGTCCAGCAATAGTCAGAGTATCGTCTTCCTACAAAGAACGATCAGCTGAGAAATTCAGAATAAAAAAGCTATCTGAGGTTTCGATTGCGCCATTTTCTAACAGTGACTTTGTCCAGCAGTAGTCAAAGTTTCGTATTCCTACAAAGAACGATCAGCTGTGAAATTCAGAATATAAAAAGCTATCTGAGGTTTCGATTGCGCTATTTTTCTAACAGTGACTTTGTCCAGCGTAGTCAAAGTATCGTCTTCCTACAAAGAACGATCAGCTGTGAAATTCAGAATATAAAAAGCTATCTGAGATTTCGATTGCGCTATTTTTCTAACAGTGACTTTATCCAGCAGTAATTAGAGTATTGTCTTCCTCTTCCTGCAGTCACAAAGAACGATCAGCTGTGAAATTCAGAATATAAAAAGCTACCTGAGGTTTCGATTGCGCCATTTTCTAACAGTGACTCTGTCCAACAGTAGTCAGTGTATCCGCATATGTTAGTGATACGCTTAATAAACAAAGATTTATTAGCTGTCTATTGAAACTGCGTTCCTACAGTTTACAAAACTTCTGTAATGAACGATGTTAAAATAGGAACTATCATTTTAGGATATGTTTTAGAAAAGGAACAAAGGTCAGCCATTTCCACAAACTGAACGTACCAATTACTCGCTTAGCATCGATATACGAACAACTTCATGCAATGAAGTTTGTATTGAAAATTCATTCTTCGCATTGAACACTCTATATAACATAAGGAACAGAATTCAAAGCCAGTATTAAGTTGTAGGTAATTCGAGTTGATATATAATTGAAGCCAGGTTCGTAATGTGTCTGTTGGTTGTAAATCAACGGGTCTAAATCGCAATAACGCTACTGGAGACACTTGTATAACGACTGGATGATTTATTGGTCTATCAGCTGTTACGACAATGTTAACTATCGTATAGACGTAGCGCGAGTAAAAATTAATGTGATAAATGTTGGTTTAAAGTATAAAGGCCGGCCGGCATGAACTTCCTTTGACAAATTATGGACCGTAAACGAGTTAGGGGCGGTTTATCGCGCCATTAAATTGTACTAAACACTTATTATGGAGCAACTGTCCGGCGCACGTTTTAAATCTGTTTAATGCAATCATACTAACGTGTGCAAATTGTCAAAGTGTTAAAGTGTTGCAGATAACATAAATAATATTTCTTCATCCATGAATTCTTTGTTATACGTATAAATAGACCTTCCTGTGTCTGTACTCTGCATATATAATGTATGTATGTATGTATGTATGTATGTATGTATTTTTCTTTTGTTTTTTGTATAACTTATCAGCATGCTCCATTACATTGGAGTAATACTACATGCTTTACATAAAATATTACAATAATTAGTTACATAATTTACGACATGAAAACAAGATATTTACAATTTTGATTGAGATCTTGAAATTGTTTATAGATACAAGTGTTGCCTAATTGTACTTCTTCTATTTTAGGTTTCCATCTTTGTTAGTATTATTCCTAATTTCATTTACTGTTACATTTTGCCAAATTCTATGGATTTTATAAATTTTCTGAAGCCTTTGAGGTATGTTGTTGTGAACTGATCAAAAGGTGGAGGCCAGGTTTGACGTGTGCGTATTATATTAGCTCGTAGAATTCTTCTTTCTTATGTCAGTGTGGCACATCTTAGTAGTATATGGTTGACTGTCTGCTCTTCTTTTAGTCTGCAAGGGCACGTTGGTGTTGGAATAATCTTGAATCTGTGAAGGTACGATCTTGTGAAGCCATGACCTGTCACAATAGACGTAAATTCTGCCCCGACAGGTAAATTTATCTTCAATTTGTTTTTAATTGATGGGAAGAATAATTTCGTTATTGCGCCTTTGTATGTATGTATGTATGTATGTATGTATGTATGTATGTATGTATGTATGTATGTATGTGTGTATGATAATAATAATGATAATGATGATGATGATAATAATAATAATAATAATAGTAATAATAATAGTTTTATTTTCCCTGGCAGAGTTAAGGTCACCTGGCCGTTTTTTCCACTCAACCAGGATCAAAGCACATACAGAAAAATACATACCAGTATACAAGTATTAACTTAAAAAAAAATTAATAATAATAATAATAATAATAATAATAAAATAAAAAAGAGAGATTGAATACATATGAATATAAACATGTACATGTGTGTAATGTAATGTATACAAAAATTTACATAGGCTATACGCATAGAATGTACCGATTCAGCTATTCAGTTTGTTCACTTATTGTCGATATCTGCTAACATCAGTGCGATAGGCTATTTATTACATGGAATAGCTAAGTATTATGTAAACGAGGAACTGAAATTTAAATGTAAATATGTCTGTTGTAAAAGATAATTGGATGAATATAGTAGCATGGACGATTTATATACACACTTGTTTATTATACAGATAATTTGAAACTTAGCAAGTAAAGAAGTTTCAATGTTTAAAATAAATGCGTTAGGGTGAAAAATTACTCTTAAACCATAAGTAAGAGTAAGTTAAACCAACATAAATTGAATAGTTATATGATAGAAAATTTGTTATTGAATTGTGTATTTATTGTGTATAATCACTATTTGTGCATATTCAGTTTTAATTATTAAGTTTATGTACTTTTGAACTATTAACAAATAATACTAATATGTATGTAAAATTTATTTTTTTTTAATTATGGTTTATTTAACGACGCTCGCAACTGCCGAGGTTATATCAGCGTCATCAGTGCGCCGGAGTTTTGTCCCGCAGGATTTAGTTTACATGCCAGTAAATCTACTGATATGAGTCTGTCGCATAAGCACACTTAAATGCCATCGACCTGGGCCGGGATCGAACTCGCAACGTTGAGCACAGAAGGCCAGCGCTACCCAGGCCGACTGTATGTATGTATGTATGTATGTATGTATGTATGTATGTATGTATGTATGTATGTATGCAGTGTGTGTAACCTATGAACCGAACCCTCGTGGATAAATGCAAGACAACAGCAGCGGTATCACGCGGTAGGGCGAGGACGTGCGCGTGTTAAGATGTGTGACTTAACGGGAGTCGTGCGTGAAACGTGAAATAAGAGAGGAACGCGGCCGAATACGAGTTAAAAATTATCATGTTTAGAGCCATTTCGGCAGTCATAACTCAGAAACCGGAGAAACTATACACGTGTTTGACCACTCAAACATTCGTTATGGACTGATATATTACAAACTATAAGTGCAAAAATAACGAACAATTAATTGTGACATAGCGGAACTTTGAAAACAATAAAAAAATTTGGACTTATTTCAAAATGTCGAAACATATAAGCCTAGAAAGGAAATATTCAATTATGAGATAGGTCTACGGGTGCGGGAAGAAAGAAAACATTTCCGAAGGAAATGAGAGACCGCTCAGTGATAACAAACGAATACGGAGGTGGCGGGAGCACTGCAAAGGGGCCGAATGATTACTGAAGCAAGCTGATTGATTACTAATGTAATGGCAATAATTCCGATTCCGCAAACAGTCAAGATAAATGAGGATCGAATATGTGCAGAGCCATATCGATATAATGCGTGTATACATGATCTCAATCCCAGCTGAATTCCCGACTATACGAACGAACTTAATGTGTGAATTATTAAAATTTTCTTGAAAACTACATGAGAAATAGTAACAATGAAATATTAAGCATACAAAGAAATAATTTATTACAGTTGTATGAACACTAATTTTACAAAAGTGTTCATACAACTGTAATAAATTATTTCTTTGTATGCTTAATATCTCATTTATGAACACTGTTGAATTTGACCTTACTCGTGTAAATTCAGTAACAATGAAATTTGTATGTAAAAAATAAATGTCTGCAGGACACTTACTTTGTTTGAACACAAATGATGATTTTAAATTAATAAAAACTTGGTTTGATTAACATATTATGTCTATTAATATTTATAAAAGTACTGTTATTCCTTCTCTATTAACTAGGAATGTAATAAATTGCTTAATTTTATTCTTCTCTAAATATTAAACTAGACGATTTGGGATGTTCTGAAATTAGGTCTAGTTTCCATATTACAAATTCATTTTCATAGGTTAAATATTTAGAAATGATTGTTATAAATATCTGAAGTAGGACAAACATGTCAACTATCTTTGTAACAGATTACGTAAAATTATATATTACTTTGTTCAGTTGCGAAATTACGTACCGGTATACGTACTACATACAGTTTACCTTGCCTTATTTCAAACTCTAATTCAATATGCAATGTTAGTATGGGTTAGTACTTATGAAAATTATCTTATTCCACTGGATTTATTACAGAGAAAATTAATTAAAATATGTCCAAAAAAGAGATTGATTATCCTGCAGAAAATTATTTGAAGAATTTGATCTTGTAAATTCATCAATTTTATATGAATGCATTATTACAAGTTTATATAAAAATCATTCCAATTTCAGCTCACATATTCACAAAGTACAAACCCAATGACATGGATACAATATGTTTGTTTGAATCCAAGTGTTTAACAAGCACTGTATTCAGTAATAATTATACGAGTAATATAACAAATTAAGTAGGAAATATCCCCATCTATTTTAACTCGAAGAATATTAAATTTAACGAAATATGTAAGCAATTTGTTATTAGTAAATATTAATTTTTAAGTTGCTACCTTTTGTAATTTATCTGTATAATTTTATTACACAGAGTGTAACAGACACATACAGCTCAGTAAGTTGGGTTTCCCTAGTAATACACCGTATTCCGAATCTCACCGGACCGGTGGACAACAATAACGTCACGCTGCAGCGAAATAGGACCAAACTGCTGGAAGGATCGATGGCTGTCATGGCGACTGTACAAGTTGTTTTCTGTGCCACGCTAGCAAAATTTTGTGAAATTTCCGTCCTGCCATCTCGTTCAAAGAAAAGAGATCATAAACAATTTATTTCTTGAACCGATAGTAATAACTAGTCCGTTAACATGTTCGCTCATAAGCCATTAACATATTGTTTTTACGTTGTGCTCATTACAAACAATACAGCAGAACTAAAGCAGAACACATCGCCATGACACAAAAGTGCACGTTGTCATTCGTCTGCTAATTCCCTCCCTATACAAGAACCAATCAGATTCACTGATGGCAGCTGATGGAGACTGCCACCACCTCTGCAAGCTGATGGCACCGGTGCGACACCGGTGGAGCATCAGTGACTCCATCGGTGAAATTCGGAACACCGTGATGCCATCAGATTGCTCAGCGCTGAGATTCGGAATACGCTCATAGATAACTCAGAAAATTAGATTTACAGTCTAAACCCCTGATATGTCGGCAACATCTCTGCTATATGTGTTCAGCGGGACGATCTCGTCTAAAGGCGAAAGATTTGAGTAACGGCATAAGAAAAAACGTAAATAAACAATGCAATTTCATTATTGTGAATCACACAACATGCTCAAAATACTGCTCCGTGTTCTCCACAAAGTATTATACTCTTCATAACGCTTTCCTGTAACCTCAACAGCATAAGGGTTGAGATGTTTGTTTTCACTTGCTTCCCTAATCCTTGCCACAAGATCATCCCTGTTCTTGGGTAGTGTTGCGTAAATTTTATCGAGTAGCCAAAAAATTCTATGGGCGTGACATTCGGCGATCTTGCTTCTCGTTTTTCATTGATGTAATTATCTCTATTCGCCTGGATTGGATTCTGTAAGAATTTAAATTTTGCCTGTTTCCTTCTTTCTACTACATGGAACAATCTTCATCAAACCAGAGTTATCTTTTCTTATTTTCTTAATAAGGTATGCTCTGCTCAGCTGCAATTTTGATATTATCTCTGACATTCCCCCACAAGCTATTAACATCTAACTCTTCTTCAACTTCGTCGGAACTCCTTACATCGACAAACCTATTTGAAATTTCGACCTGTTAATGTTGCTTGGTTTCCCCGTCCTTTAACTTGGGAATATTGAATCACCTATTACTTTAAGCAACTTAACTTCCTTTCCTGTATGTATCTGTCACATCCTGTACATTGCATCCATCCCGGGCATAAGATCATTCCCTTTCAAGGTAGTGCTAAAATTTGTGTATATTTTACAATTAACCTTGCTTATTTTTTCAGCTATTAATTAATTAATTTTTTATTTATTTATTTACATATTTGTCTGTTGTTTAGTCAACTGTCCGAAGACAGGTTTGAACCTCATAAGTGACACCAATAAGGCATCATTCATGAGGCAACCAGGTCAGGAGATAATGGGATATGGTGGCCAGTTCCTTTCCCTCTCCATTGCATACAATCACTGATTGCATACAAACTATTGTTCTTCCTTGACACATATCGTCAAGTGAGATGTATTGCCTGATAATAGATATACATATCAGTAGGGAGCGGATTCCTATGTAACTAAATATTCCTTTTTGTGTGTGATAAAACACAATTAACAAAGTTAAAAATTCCGAACATGAAGTTTCAAGTTTAAAACCCGAATTTTATTTCACATTGCTTGTATTATTTTATTTGTATTTCTCTTTGTTTGTTTTGTAATTATATTTCTTTATTCTGTATATTTGAATTTAAATAAAAAACATAAAAACACATATTTTCGCAAAAAAATTATGTAAATACATATTTTCAGGAAATCTATTATAAACACATAAATCTCGGAGTTTTTTTACTTAAATAATTTTTACAAGAACGTTTAAACATTTTAAAACTAAATCTATTATGTAACTCAGAAGTACGTTATCTTTTTAAGAATTCTTGATTGCTTCGTGTTTCTAAGCGCTGTGTGGTGTACCCGTGATCCATTTTTGTAATAGTATCTCCTCAAGTTCTGAGAACTGCTAGGCAGCATATCAATGTTATTGTTAGAGAATAAATTAACATGGACAAGGAGGAGAGATCTTGCAACACATAATTAGGAATGTTTATTGTTGCTGAAGATGATTTCATTCAACGCTTTGTTTGTGAAACACAACAGATAAGAGCTCCGGTATGAACATTATTTAATTTAACAAATCTCTCGCCTCTCGCTTATGCCCATCAAGTAAGGCAATACGTCTGGTTGTGATTCCCTGATATCGGCTTCGTCAATCGATATCCTTCAAGTTATACTGAAAGATGGTTGTTTAAAAAACGATTTGGCTTTCCTATTAGCAAATCTAAGCTTTTTGTGTGACACCATAAAAAACTCGAAACATCTAAAAACCTGTTGTCTGAAACAGAGAGGTGCGTGCCGTGAAAATTAAACTAGACTCGCTACCAGGTTCAGAAGTACAAGTATTAAGGGACAAATTCCAGAATGTGTTTGGGAAAAACAGTGGATATAAAAAAATGTGTAAAGTTGCTCAAGTATTGGAGGGTGTACCTGTAGGTGAAATTGACGGTTTTTGTGTTTGTGTTTGTAACACTCCTCTCTTTAAATATGCATGTCTGACGTCCTGTGATGTGGAAAGATCGTTTTCATTCGTTGTTCAGAGATAATCGGCATGCATTTGTGATGGAGAATTTGGAGATGACCTTTGTTGTTCACTGCAATTCTCGGCCAACTACTAGCACTCAAGTGTAGTTGGTTGGTGAGTACCTAGTAACTTTTTTTTTCCCAAGTTAAGTAAGATATTTTTATCATATTTAAAAAAAAAATATTTTTTTTTATTTTTAGCAAATATTTTCGTACTTTTAGCACATAAAAAATAAATATATTTAAATTTTTAGCACATATCAGACAGAACCTTAATCAGAGGTGATTGATTTATTTATTTTTTGTTTATTTGTTTGCTAGTTTATTCATTTAAACAATTTTTTTATTTGTTTCCTTATTTATTTCGATAATTGTTTACGTATATAAAATTATAAGGGCCCTTGTGGCAAGGTGTATTCTATATTTCTATATACTTCACGGATGTATCACCGATACTCGTACATTTTCTCAACTTTATCTTTCGTGTACGCTAACTGTAAGGCAAATGTCAGGTAATCGCATTGACAGTCCTCGGACTAATTTCTGCAAATAACGTTTTACTATCACTAATTCAGGAACGTTAGATAATTTCGTATTTGATGTAGTGTCGTTAAATAACTGATAAGAAAACGAATAACATCCATCAGTTCTTTCAGACATTGAACTCAGTACTCTAGCTCTTTAGCCGGAAACGTTATTATATGGTTCACACCGTGGGAAGCAGGCCAGAAAAATACAGTGATTAGGTACAAAAGTGTGTGTAGAACGTGCTGTGCAAATTGTTCCCTTGATAACATTTCCTGATGCGTGTAATACAGTGTCCAACATGGAGTTCCAGGAAGCACATGTTAAGGTAGAGATAACTCAGCTACTCGTACGGCCAGATATCCGCTCGCGGAAAAACTGCCTCTCGTAGTAATCTGCCGTTTGTGTGAAGAGCAGTGTAGTCGCCATAGCGGTACGAACATTAACAGCATATTTCTAGTCCAGCGTAACAGCGAGTTTTACAACCAATGAAAGTTACATATCCACTAGACAAGCATTTCCATGGAGATCAGCTGTGAGGAGTGGAGAGCCAGTATTACTGACCTAGCTTCAGCCCAGACCCTGTTGTCACACAATTAGCTTACACGTGAATGCAAGAATGAACTATGCTATAAGCAGACCATCTCTAATCTACTGGAAATTGTGACAAAGGTAGCCACTCCGAAATACGAGATCTGGCCTTTGTAGGGGAATAAGTTCCACACAGTGCATTAATAGGTATATGTATTAGTAATATTATTCTGTTTAATTATATTGCATTGTCTTAATGTGGAAGAGAAATAAGGATCTCATTCATGTGATATTTTCAGATCGGTAGTATTTATACAACTTAAAGTCCAGGTTAATAAAACTTTCGAAAAATGTGACTATTATCCAAGGAAGGATGTGGAGGATAACACGAAAGCGTGTCTAACATCAGTCTATCACGTAAGAATTGATGGAATTGGCGTATAGTGTATGGAGTGAATTTTGCTTCCAGTGCGAGTTCTAGTGGAAACGTATTCAGTACAATATCATCATGTTAGTGTTTAGCACTAATGATGATGTTAATGATGGTATATTCATGGCGTTGGTAATGCATTAGGAGAGTGTTGTAGTGGTGTTGGTGGCATGTTAGTGTTCATAATGATGGTTTCTTAGTAGATTTGATGGTATATTTTGTGGTATATTTTGTGGTGACGGTGAAACGTTTGTAGTGACGGTGGTACGTTTGTGGTAACAGTGGTACGTTTATGGTGACGGTGGTATATTTGTTGTGATAGTGGTATGTTTGTGATGACACTGGTACATTTGTGGTGATTATGGTATGTTTGTAGCGTTGGTGGTATGTTTGTGGAGTTGGTGGAATTTTTGTGGTGTTGGTAGTATGTTTGTAGTGTTGGTGGTATGATGGTGGTGACAATGGTATGTTTCTGATTTTGGTGATATGTTTGTGGTCTTGGTGATATGTTGGTGGTGACAGTGGTATGTTTGTGATGTTGGTGGTGATAGTGGTATATTGGTGGTGACGATGGTATGTTTTTAGTAACGATGGAATGTTTATGATATGTTTGTATGTTGATGGTATTTTTGTGGTGTTGGTACTATGATGGTGGTGACAGTGGTATGTTGGTGGTGATGGTTTTATGTTTGTGGTGTTGGTGGTATGTTTGTAATATTGGTGGTGACAGTGGTATATTGGTGGTGACAATGGTATGGTGGTATATTGGTGCTGAAGTGATGTTTTTGTGATGTTGGTGATATGTTTGTGTTGTTGGTAATATGTTTGTGGTATTGGTGATATGTTTTTGATGTTGATGGTATGTTTGTGGTGTTGGCGGTATATTTATGGTTTTTGTAATATGTTTGTAGTGCTAGTGGTATGTTTGTTGTGACAGTGGTATGGTGGTGGTAACAGTGTTATGTTGGTGGTGACAGTGGCATGTTTGTGGTGACGGTGGTATTTTTGTGGTGTTGGCGATGTTTGTGGTGTTGGTGGTATGATAATAGTGACAGTGGTATGTTGATGGTGACAGTAGTATTCTTGTGATGTTGGTGGTATATTTGTGGTATTGGAGGTGACAGTGATATATGGTTGGTGACAGTAATATATTGTTGTTGACGATGGTATCTTTGTGGTAACGGTGATATCTTTGTGGTGTTGGTAGTATGTTGGTGGTGACAGTGGTATGTTTGTGGTATTGGTAATATATTTGTGGTATTGATTGTCTGTTGGTGTTGTGTGGATGGTGTTGTTGGTATGTTGGTGGTGTTAGTAGTAAGTTTCAGATGCTGATGGCCTTGTTGGTATGTCAGCGGTCTTAGTAGTATATTTGTAGTGTAGATTGTATGTTTTTGGTCTTGGTGGTATACTTGTGGTGTTATATTTATTTATTTCTTATTTTGCTAATAATTATAACATAAAAAAAATATATATATATATATGTATAGAAAAAAACTTTAGCTCGCCCCTGAAAGAGGAGAACTCGTGCTCAGGGGCGGATTCCTGAAATGAAATTAATAAGTATACAATACAATTTGTCTTATGTCTACTATGCAATTATAGTATATAAATTTAAATTTGCAATTTTTCAATTTTTATAAAATCCATACCTAACTTTTTAAATTTAATACTAGAACTATTAGAATTGACAAGATTAGGATATTTAAATATAAATTTGCTATATATTCTAGGGCCTAAATTATTACTATGATTAAATACTGTAACAGTGTTGCATTTTGGTTCAAACAATCTTAAAGAATTCATGCCTTTTGTTTCATAACTATGAGAATACAATTCATAATTATTTCCATTTTTATGTATGAATTTTATTAATACAATATAATAAATTTGTCTTATGTTAAGTACATTAAAGTCTAAAAACAAATTTTAAGATGGAAAATCAATAGGTTTATGAAGACATATTTTAATTATTTTCTTCTGTAATAAATAAAGTGGATTAAAATTGGATTTAAATGAGCTACCCCATCCCATAATTCCATACATAATTACCGATTGAAATAAAGTTAAATATATTGTGGGTAATAAACTTATTGACAAGTGATTCCTGAATAAGACAAAATAATATACTATTTTACGTAATTTATTACAAACGTAATTAATGTGTTGGTTCCATTTTAAATGATTATCGAAAATTATGCCTAAATACTTAACTTCAGAGGACTCTTTAATAATTGGACATTTACACTGTATAAGACAACAATCAGAATTATGTAATTTAATACTTAATATAGATGTAGGAGGTTTGTTACATTTTTCAGATAATGAGAATGGAATAATTATGGTTTTATTTTCGTTGCTAGAAAGGTAATTTATGTCAAACCATTTTTTTTATTAATTTGAGTCCATTATTTGAATTATTATATGCATCATGCCAGGTTTTTCCACCAAAAAGTAAAACTGTGTCATCTGCATAAGAATAGTGAACACCGTTGTATTGTTGTAAGTCAATTTTTGATAAGTCATTAATATATATTAAAAATAGAATAGGGCCTAGAACTGTACCTTGGGGAACACCTATATTAATAATTAAAGGCTCACTTGAATAATTGTCAATTTTCGTTATTTGAATTCTGTCGTTAAGATTAAGATTAGTGGTATATTTGTACTTTAGGTGATATATTGATTGCGATGGTGGTATACTAATGGTGTTTGTGGTACATATGTTAATGGTGTTGGTATGTAAGTTAAATGGTGCTAGAATAGTAAACGTGATGGTACTGTGATATAATTGTAGTGCGATGGTGATCATGATGATATAAGTCTAATTGTAGAGTGATTGTGGTGGTATAATGGTAGCTTAATAGTAAAGGTATACAATTGCAGTGAGGTGTTGGTGGTATAAGTTAATATGAGTGTTATACTAGTGGTGGTATAATAGTCGTGTCGTGATATTGGAGGTGTAATTACAGTGTGATTTATTTGTGGAATAATAGTAGTGCTGGTGGTGTTATAGTAGTTATTATGGTTGTATATTGGTATTGATAGCGGTATCTGTGTGCTAATAAGATATTATTAGGATTAAATTATGTGAAGTCTCGCTTAAAATACAACAAACCCCTGACCTTTACAAATTTTGGAAGCCGATGATATTTCTTGCCGATTTGGTTAGCATGTCCGAAGACAATATCTAAAACGTCGAAGACAAAGAATAGGAAGTCATATTGATTGAGAAAATATAGTCATTTTCGCTGCAGAGATTCGAACATGGACCTGCTATATTTGTAGCCGGAGACATTACTACTCAACTCACAGTGGATAAATTTTTAATTGTAAAGATTGTCCTTTTATTCCCTTTCACTTTTTTTCCCCTCGAAGAATCCTGACTTACCGCAATTAAGATTCCAATCTTCCACAACAGAACTTCAGAGGTTTTACACCTTGTTATTTCTGTAGGAGTTATGGTCACATTAGACTTACCACAGACCGATGTAACAGCGTGCTGCAGTACCGGTATGTCCGGTGAGATAATTTGGTATGCATGCAGGAGTTATGAGTTACCCCTTGCGATATTATCGCCTGCCACTCAGCACCGCACAGGAAGAGCTCGTGCAAAGTAACATTGACTACATTACAGAGGGTTCTGACGTCATTATCACTTTCACCAAGCCTAGATAATGTAAGCCTCGGCACATCACTAAGGCTCGCGGAATAGCATACCGGAGTCGTGTTCGATAGGCCCGCTACTGTACCACCAAGACAATGTCTTCGTTTTCGCTTTATGCTACTGTATCTTCTCCTTCTTGCAGGTTCCATCCTTCTTTTCCAATTTATTTTCTGTCTTGTGTCTCTTCAGCCTTCCAAGTTGTTTTTTTCACTACAGTCCGTGAGATAAGGTAAGTTCCTGAAGTTCAACACGCGCGTTGAGAACAGTGTTGCCACTTGATGGTCTAAACCAGACCATTCCAACACAGCGTTTGAGAGCTAGGGCATGGATGAATATATAACAGGATGCGAAACTTACTCAGTTTCCCGTAATACATACTAGAGGCCCTGTTGTAGAAATTGATCTTGCTGCCACCTGTTGGGGGGATGGGTGTTATTACATCTAGCAGCGCATCAAGTAGCGAAAAGAGTAATTACTCCATGTATTTAGCAGCGCACCTGGTGACGAAAATGTTAAACTGTGCAGAAAGTATTCCCTCCCACCCTCATCGATATTCAAAACTAACCCAATTTTAAATAAAACATTTACAGTTTTATTCCTCACAGCATCTTATACTGAAAATTCTTACCGGAGCCAACAGGAAGATAAAAGAGACGATCTGTTTTACACTACCCGATTAAAATATAACCAGACAGAGACAAAAAATAAAGCAAAAGGTTAGATAATTGGGATAGTATTCTTTGGGTATTTATTGTACAGCGCAATGGAAAAGTCTGCAAGAACTACTTAGATAGTTCAATTTAATATATTACTATTACTTTACAATACATTCAACACTATTTTTACAACGTCCATAAAAATCACTGTTTAACATACACTGCTTATACACACACGTATCACTTTATGTTCACATATTAGCAAGTTTCAGTCCGCCATCTCGCTCCTCGACTCTCCCGTACAGCAATATCTCGAACGGATAAATCGAGAACTCTGGGTAATGTACCCAACACGTAGTTCTAATGTTCACCACCTACGACGTTGGGCGCTGATAACCTTATTTCAGACCCCCAATGCCAGATGGTGCTGACCGCAGTTTCGCATCCTATTATATATTTATCCATGGCTAGGGCGCCCGGACGCTGCCCCATGTCTGCCCAGGGCGGACTCCCACTCCTCTCTTTCGCTGCGGCTGTGGTGGTGTACGATTGCAAACGATCATCAACTCTTCTCATCTGTTCGATGATATCCTGCAGGCATTGCTTGATTATGCGTTCCATCAGTTATTCATCCATATGGCGTACTATCGTTTCTGCTTAACTGTTTTGAATAAGAATGAAGAGAAGTGCGTCGACAGTCGGTTCAGAGTTTAACCGCTCTTGGGAGGGCTTGTATCTTGTATAATCTGAAGACAACAGTGTTCAATGTTTAATATGTCATATCAATGTACGGGCAGAAACGTACAACATTAAGCGTCATCTTTGAAACTTAATATTTTAGGAGAAAAATTCGCTCCGGCGCCGGGGTTCGAACCCGGGTCCTTGATTCTACGTACCAAGCGCTCTGACCACTGAGCTACGCCGAATTCAATCCACAGCACCGGATCGAACTTTCCTCCTTCGATGTTTCCCTTTGTGGCCTGAATCCAAGTTAGGGATATATATATATTGACGTGTATCCAATGTCAACTGCGCACTCAGCTGAGTGACTTGCTAGCCGGGAATCCGCAGTTATTATGCACTGCTAGCTGACAGAATATTATAGATATATTAATTTCTCCTACAGAATTTATCTGTAATATTGACACTTAATATTATTTGAGACAATTAGTCTCTCGCCACGAACATTCTGTCATTGCGTGTAGGAACTTTGTGAATATTTTTATGACGCTCTTTTCTGTAAATGTTTAGCAGGCTCTAGTCAAATTCCAAAGAGAATTGATAATGCTTCAGTGTCACACAATTCTGAAAGATAGATATTACAATATTCCAGTCGGCCTCGTTGCGTTTTATAAGAACTTGTCACAAAATTATGAAAGATAGATATTGCAATATTCCAGTCGGCCTCGTTGCGTTTTATAAGAACTTGTCACACAATTTTGAAAGATAGATATTGCAATATTCCAGTCGGCCTCGTTGCGTTTTATAAGAACTTGTCACACAATTTTTAAAGATAGATATTGCAATATTCCAGTCGGCCTCGTTGCGTTTTATAAGAACTTGTCACACAATTTTTAAAGATAGATATTGCAATGTTCCAGTCGGCCTCGTTGCGTTTTATAAGAACTTGTCACACAATTTTGAAAGATAGATATTGCAATATTCCAGTCGGCCTCGTTGCGTTTTATAAGAACTTGTCACACAATTTTGAAAGATAGATATTGCAATATTCCAGTCGGCCCCGTTCCGTTTTATAAGAACTTGTCACACAATTTTGAAAGATAGATATTGCAATATTCCAGTCGGCCTCGTTGCGTTTTATAAGAACTTGTCACACAATTTTGAAAGATAGATATTACAATATTCCAGTCGGCCTCGTTGCGTTTTATAAGAACTTGTCACACAATTTTGAAAGATAGATATTGCAATATTCCAGTCGGCCTCATTACGATTTATAAGAACTTGTCACACAATTTTGAAAGATAGATATTGCAATATTCCAGTCGGCCTCGTTGCGTTTTATAAGAACTTGTCACACAATTTTGAAAGATAGATATTACAATATTCCAGTCGGCCTCGTTGCGTTTTATAAGAACTTGTCACACAATTTTGAAAGATAGATATTGCAATATTCCAGTCGGCCTCATTACGATTTATAAGAACTTGTCACACAATTTTGAAAGATAGATATTGCAATATTCCAGTCGGCCTCGTTGCGTATTATAAGAACTTGTCACACAATTTTGAAAGATGGATATTGCAATATTCCAGTCGGCCTCGTTGCGTTTCATAAGAAATTGTAACAAAAAGATTTTCCGCTTATCCACGCATTGACATGCAAGTTAATTGCCATTTTTGGCTGTACATACCTTTGCGAACACATATTCTCAGTCATGACCTCAATAAGAGTAAAGCTAGGTCATGTCTGTCCGATGTTGCGCTGGAAGCAGTGTTAGGCATTCATTCTTCTCAAACAGTTTTCTCTAATATAGCTGAAAAGGAAAGAAATCAAATAAAAATGTAATTTGTCTTCCTAACTACAGCAAAAAAGGACAATTTCATTTTGTTGTATTATTTTGTCAAGGCGAATTATTGTAATTCTTGAATTCTTCCTATGTGTCACAAAATGTGCCATCCATTTATGTACCTCCATGAATCATTCTACCCCTTGCACGTCTGCAACCCTCTCAGCGATCGGTATTCCGTCTCTTTCCCACTCACTTGCTGTCTCTCTCTGGGGCTCGGCACAGTTCCTCCGAACCCAGGGCAGCCACGGGGCATCATGGGGCTGCCCACTTGGAATGGTCTGGTTTAAACCACCCTCACATAGAGCGTATTCCGAATCTCACCGGTGAGCAATCCGATGGCATCACGGTGTTCCGAATTCCACCGATGACGTCATTGATACTCCACCGGTGTCGCACCGGTGCCATCAACTTGCAGAAGTGGTGGCAGTCTCCATCAGCCGCCATCAGTGAATCTGATTGGTTCTTGTATAGAGCGGGAATTAGCAGACGAATAACATCGTGCACTGTTGTGTCATGGTGGTGTGTTCTGCTTTAGTTCTGCTGTATTGTTTGTAATGAGCACAACGTAAAAACAATATGTTAATGGCTTATGAGCGAATATGTCAACGGACCAGTTATTACTACTGGTTCAAGAAATAAATTGTTTATGCTATCTTTTCTTTTAACGAGATGGGAGTACAAAAATTTCGCAAAATTTTGCTAGCGTAGCACAGACAACAACTTGTACAGTCGCCATGACGGCATCGATCCTTCCAGCAGTTTTGTTCCTTATTTCGCTACAACGTGACGTCATTGATGCCACCGGACCGGTGAGATTCGGAATACGCTGATAGTGAAGTTGACCCTTGCAAGGCTTGCAGTAGATTCGGCAGCCACGACAATTTCCATGACAACCTAAAATATTGCAATGCTGATACTGGTTCTAATACTCAGCTGCAGAATTTTGTTTTTCTTCTGTGTACCTTGAAGCAGTGTACAGCGAGAGAAGGAGTGGTGTGAAGTACAGCTGGAGTGTTTCTCAGGTACCTTTTCTTCGCACGAACTGTAAACGACTCTTCACCTCTTACCGACAAATCAGTATTAAGTAGCACTAGAGTTCTAATTCGAGAGAATCGGTTGCTTATTTACGTTTTAATGAAAAAGTTTACGCGTGAGTGTCGAATAATATGTAACGAAAATGTCAACATCGACGACAGTTGTCTAGGAAAGGCAGTGTCTTATGTCACCATCGTGGCTAACGATAAAGACAGGCTAAGGCACGACGTCAATTTTTAGTCATAACATTGAACAAGTTTATACAAGGACATCTTTTTATTTTTACTAACATTTCTGATATTAACCTGCCTATACCTTTGAATCAACGGTTGCTAACCCCTTCCATGACTGGTGTTCGATGGCGTAATATACAAACAAATCACTTTACTAGGTATAGGAGGGAAGAAAAGTAATTCATCCATTTACGTAAACTATGAAATATCAAGCTTTTGAGTTTGATAATTTTCATTAGATTTTTGTTTACTCAAAATACAGTACAGTATTAACAATGAGTGTTTTTACTCACGAACTGAGCTGTCCATACGGACGTATTCATTATGCAGTGTATATTATACTGTCTATAGCACATTAGCGTACACTATAGAGAATGAAGTTAAATTGAAAAATAATCATAATATGGATATTTAAATACATTTTTCAAAATGGTGGCGGTTCATTTCGATTAATGTATGTAATTCCAATTACCAGTTTCGTCCTTCGTACTGGTAGGCCTAACTCATGTTGGAATAATTCTGTACCTACTCTGTAAAAGAGTACCTTACGTAATTACTGTAAATTCAATCTTCACTTCTGCTCGATCCGAAAAGATAAAATTACTCAGACATTCTATCTACTGTCCGTCCAAGTGATTATGTCGCAGGATCTTAGAAAGGAGGGAAATCACGTGACAGTTAATTACTTAACGAGGCCCTTTTATTTAAGTTATTTTAAACAGTTGTATGGGTATAACATTACGTATATGTCCAATTCCTAACAGAAATTAATGTTCTCAGAAAAGAGCTAAGACAGCCCAGCCACTAGCCTTTACCGAGGGGCGAATAGAAGCTGGAGGGGAAAACCGGAATGCGACGTACGCAAATGGACGACAGTACCTTTGCGAAAATGATGCAATATTGAAAGCTCTTTCGTCATTGGAAAACGCGAACATATTTTTGGAACGTACTGTGACAGTAAGGCTACTATGATTTGGATCTGTGTGGAAGACGGTTGAACTTCATTCGTAGAAGGGGTGGGAGTGAAGTACATTCAAAAACTCAGGTACAATAAAAATTGAAGTAAAAATAAAATGATGTCCCTGTATAAATACACGTATAACATGAGTTTAATATAGCAATTCCTTTGTTTTTTTTTAGAACTTTTAAACATGTATTTATATTAGGTGATTTCAACAAAATGAATCTAGACTTTTGGACCACTCTATATAAATAACAATATGAAAAATTATGTTATGAATAACAAAAAAATAAAATAATTTGGAAGCAAACGAGCTGAAAAATGTAGAAAATTAACCTACAAATTGAATTTCATATCCTGGATATTTCATGACACAGAGTACCAAGGGGAGTAACAAGAACGCGAATTACTTATTAAAGTAGATTAATTATTTATGATATTCTTATTTCAAAATGTTAGTTGACATGTAACGGGCAAATTATTCACTTTCATGTTGTTTTACGGCCTAGACATTAATGTAATAGGCTAACTACTGGAAGCCAATTGTATTCAATTAGAACTAGAGTCTGGCTGGGAGGAAGAGGAGGCCTACTGGCATTAGCTCTGCCAGATTAAAGAAATAAATGAATGAATGAATGAATGAATGAATGAATGAATGAATGAATGAATGAATGAATGAATGAATGAATGAATGAATGAATGAATAAATAAATAAATAAATGAATAAGTGAATAAATGAATAAGTGAATGAATGAATGAATAAGTCAATGAATGAATGAATGAATGGATAAGTGAATGAATGAATGAATAAGTGAATGAATGAATAAATAAGTGAATGAATGAATGAATGAATGAATAAATAAATAAATGAATAATTAAGTGAATGAATGAATAAATAAATGAATAATTGAGTGAATGAATCCATACTAATAATAAATCTGTAGCCGAAATTTTTCTGGTAATTTTCGATTTTCCAGAAATAATTGGTCCTAACATATATAATTAACCGCCCTGAAACCGAAAATCGATTTTTTAAATTTTTGTTTGTATGTCTGTCTGTCTGTCTGTCTGGATGTTTGCTACCTTTTCACGTGATAATGGCTGAACCGATTTATATGAAAATTGGAATATAAATACCGTTCGTTGTAAATTAGAATTTAGGCTATATGGCATTCAAAATATTTTATTTAAAAGGGGGGTTATAAGGGGGCTTGGATTAAATAAATCGAAATATCTCCCTTCTTATTAATTTTCATGAAAAATATTACATAACAATAGGTTCTTTAAAAATAATTTCCGATAAGTTTTATTACATGCAAAATTTTGATAGGACTGATATTTAATTAGATAAATGAGTTTCAAAATTACAATAACAACGCCATCTAAGGCGGTGTAATGAAATAAAAAACAAATGACTTCGTCTATAAGGGGCCTTGGACAACAACAATCGAAAGCTATTAAACATAGCCTACAGATAATGTTTCTGTGTTTGTATGAAGTAATATCGAAAGCTAAATTAACCGATTTGTATAATTAATTATTAATTCACCATTGGAAAGTGTAGTTTCTCTAGATGGATATAATGCTAGGCCTATAATGTTATTACAATAACTTCTGAGTGAATCGAGGACAGGTAAGATTAAAATAGCTTCTTATGCACAGAAAACTTGATAGGCATTCGTTTCCTGTATTTCCTAAAATAAATTTTATGACCAAATGTGTGGTCTCTGGATCAAAATGATCGCATTTTAATTTTTTAATACAATTTAAATTAAGTAACATAATAAACGATTTATCCTTCTATCAAACACGAATGATCCCTGGATAAAATGTCTATTTTAATTATGTAATTACTTTATATTTATTTCTAACGGGTGCAGCGGAGCGCACGGGTACGGCTAGTAAATAAATAAATGAATGAATAAATAAATAAATAAATAAATAAATAAGTGAATGAATAAATAAATAAATAAATAAATAAATAAATAAAAAGCAATTAATTCATCCACTAGTGATAAACGGCGTTTTACTGTATATTGTACATTTCGAGTTTCTGTAGACGTAAATTTATTTAATTTCAGTTACAATACTCTTCTTCCTTCGTCTTTTCCCTCTCTCTCTCTCTCTCTGGCATGTTCGAATTGTCCAGAATTTCGGATTAGCGGCGCTGGGACTATTGGGGTTCTACTGTATTTGCATGCTCTTCCTTTTTCAGACATAACGCGATTTCATCCTAGTTGTATGCGACTGATGGTTTCATTCACTCAGTGTATTTCCATGATTATTTCCAAGCCTAAGTTTATGTATCTTTTAACTTGTTACAAACTAATACACTTCACTTTAACATTTAGTTTGTCATTGATTAACTTTATAACTCTTCACTGTATTAATATGAAGAAATTACCTTGCTGATTGGTTTCGAAGTGATGTTCTTCATTTTTCAAATCCTAGTGAAGGTCCCGTACTATCTTCATTAGGCTTTGGAAAATGAACAACATCACTTGGAAACTAGTCATACAGGTAATTTCCTCATTTTAACACAGTGAAGAATTATAAAGTTAATCAGTGATTATTATAAGTATTAGAAGTGTATATAAAACAATGAAGATTTGTTTTGTGTAAAATTAATTGTACGTGATGTGCTTGTATTTTATTATTAGTGACGTGTCTTTCCATTCTTGCATTTTGTAATATGGTAATTTGCCTTTATTTTACAGTGAAACTATTATTAACATTCTGATAACCATTTTAGTAAATTACTCAAAAAATGGGAACGCTATCCACCAAAATTTCTAGTAGCGTATCTCAAATTCATTCATTCCATTCTTGCATTTTGTAATTTATAATTTTTTATTTTTTATTTGTCTTTATTTTACATTGAAACCATTATTATTCTGATACGCATTTTAATAAATTACTCAAAAATGGAAACGCTATCCACCCAAATTTCTGGACGTGTATCTCAAATTTCTTCTTTCTAACATTGAATTTTGTAATATAACTTAGTAGTTTATTTGTAATTTGCAATTATTTTACATTTAAACTATTAATATTTTTAATTAATATTTGAGGAGAAAAATTTGCTCCGGGGCCGGGGATCGAATCCGGGTCCTTGGTTCTACGTACGCTCTGACCACTGAGCTACGCCGAATTCAATCCACAGCACCGGACCGAACTCTCCTCCTTCAATGTTTCCCTTTTGGCCTGACTCCAAGTTAGGCATATACGTTGACGTTTTATGAACAAGCCAACTGCCATTATACAAGGGGCGTACTCAGTTGTGTGGCTTATTTGGCCGGGATTCCGCAGTTAAGTGCACAGTAATCTGTAGAGAAATATGCACTGCTAGCTATTAGAATATTAAAGAGCGCTTGGTACGTAGAACCAAGAAACTGGATTTGATCCCCGGCTCCGGAGCGAACTTTTCTCCTCAAATATCAATTGTCAATATTACAGACATTATTCTGTAGGGCAAATTAATAAAAAATCTTTAATATTAATATTCTGTTAAGCATTTTAATAAATTACTAAAAAATGGGAATACTATCCACCCAAATTTCTGGACGTGTATCTCAAATTTCTTATTTGTAATCTAGAATTTTGTAATGCAACTTCGTAGTTTATTTGTAATTTGCCATTATTTTACATTTGAACTATTAATATTATGTTAAGCATTTTAACAAATTAGGGTACTCAACATTGGAAACGCTATCCACCAAAATTTCTGGACGTACATCTCAAATTCCTTTTAGAAAGTTTGTGAACTTTTTGAGGAGAAATACATCAATAGAAAAATAATACACAAAACAATAAAAAAAATTGAGACAGTCAAGAATATCAATCAGTTTGCGGAACAAAATGGGTATTAGAACTCGGAAGAGGTTCGTAACAAAAAGTTCATTCATGTATGTGTATAGGTAGTACATATACGCACTTACAGAAATACATATACGAGTACATTATTACGTTACTTTTTACATACATCACTTGGACTTAAGAAATAGAATGCAGGTTTATTACTGAATATAATACGAAGTATAAAAATCCTTTAATAACGTTCTCTATACAAAATAAAATTTCCTACATGATTAGAAAACCCCATGAATATTCCAGATAGTTTTGCTTAAGGGAAAATTGGATTCGGTCTTTCGTGATGTAAATAATCAAAGCGTGAACGGTACTTTTTATACAGGCCTAGTTGAGCTTTTCCAGCCCATTTTTAAGCTGCCGGGGATTTGCAGTTCATGGGGAACTGAAGCGCTTCGTACCAAACGTAATCCATTCCTCTGGTTGACCTGCATTAGCATTTCATTGTTATGTGGGCATAGTAGAGAAACTGTGATATACAACGCATTACTACAGTAATTATAAATAGAGTATGTATCAAGTTCCAAATTTTCTGAATACAAATCCCAACGGAATCACCATCGAATTTTGACAGGGAAAGCGATATTTTTATGTCTATATCACTCGCTAAGTAGCTGTACTACACACAGACTTTCTCTTACGTTATTTAAATCATTGGACTTATGTCATGTTGACCATAACACTTTTCCTTTCACAGTAATTCCTTTCATTCTTTTCAGCTGAAATTGGTCATATTCCTTTTCACTTCCTCATTGGAGAAAATGTTGTAACAGGTACCATAAATATATTTAGAGAATTTAAGATAAATATTCGTTTTCTGCACCTTGGATGCCGAGTGTATTATTTGTTTGATATTCAGTATTTATGTATTAATTTATAATAATAATAATAATAATAATAATAATAATAATTTTATTTGAACGATAATAATGATACACTTTTGGTTGGCACTCCCGATGAAGCAAAAGCTTGTGGCCGGGGGTGGAGTTTACATTAAATAATTACAACTAATATTACAAGTTTAAGCCTAAACTAAAATAATTATTTAATTGATTAATTTAAATAATCAAATATATTTAAGCGTAAGTAAAATGATAAATATCAAAATAATAATACAAGAAATACAATGAAATTATATCAGGTAAAACACAGAAGATTTGGTTAACTAGAAATTACAAGGGGCGATGGTCCCTTTAAACAACAATAAAGTAAAATGAAAAAGTATTAAATAATTCAATTGTAAAATAAATACAAAATATTATGCAGTAATGTAATGCAGTAATATATTATACACATAAATAATATGTTAGTTCTATTTGATTTATTGAATTCTGAAAGATTCATAACATAAAATACAGTATATATATATATATATATATATATATATATATATATATATATATATATATATATATGTGTATATATATATAGTCTATATATTTTTTTTTCAAAAATTTCATATAAGAGAGAAATATAAAAAAATGAAAAATAAAAAAATATATATAAAATGATTAGAATACTAATCAGTATTTTAAATCAGTTCAAGTGCTTGCTTTTTATAGTACATTATGCAACGAGCCTATAATGAAGGTAATTAAGAAGTGAGTATGGATATTTATGAAACGAGCGCAAGCGAGTTTCATAATTTTCATACGAGCTTCTTAATTACCATTATAGGCGAGTTTCATACGACTTTTTATGCTCGACCATATTTCTAACTTGATATTATTAATTTTATTGTATCTGACCTGGAGCAATGTCCCCTATGTTGTGAGATGTGCGCAGACGCGAAAGTATTGATTTTTTCCGAGGAACAGATGTCCACATTGACCTTGCTAGGCCATAAGAACCCACAAAGATAACATTGAAATTAAATTATACATTGAAAAACGAGATGACAAATTGAATTTATTTGAATATTATTTACAATTAACGCTAATTATTAAAATAACAGAACATAACCTTCTGCGACAGTATTGGATTTCCAGCCTCCGTGACTTTTCGCTAATTCTCTTTCGATTGCATATCCGAGAATAATCGATACTTGCGGTTTTATAACGGTAGAAAGCTGACCTGTCATTGGCTGAACAGTTGTAACCTGAGTCGTCATTGGCTGAAAGACCTGACCTTTAATGAGTAGATGTACTTTAATGACATGCATTAAAGGTCTGCTACCAGGTGTATAATGACTACATTTCGGCATGGTCGAGCATAAAATAATTTATTATTGAAAGATGTTAATTTTGAATGTCTTTTTAATGACGTCTTTATACTATCTCGGGCCGAATGTGGACAGCGTCCGTCGCGATGGCTTTGAAGTGGAGTACTCTCGTCCATCCAAGCGGCCTGTGGTTCGACTCCCGATGAAGAAATTCAAAAAATTATTTTCCGCCTACGACTGGATGGTTGCCCGTTGTCTTGTGATTATCCTGTGATGTTCTACGGTAGCCCTGCGTTGTGCCAATCAGTCACCCAGGCAGCCTGTAATGCGCAGATCTCTAGTGTGGATTCAGAGACAATACCATCTCTTCCTTACACCGCAGTGGTCTTTAAGTTTGTACCATAGAGGAGATAAAATGAAAGAATATACACAGGTTGCATTCACACAAATTTTAAATAAGTTATTAAATATCTTGATTAATTAGGCTATATCCTAACTAATTAAGGAACATAAACAATAAATTTTCAACTTCAATCTAGAGTAAAAACATAAATCACCACTTCTAGCAATACCTAAACACCATGAAATGAGACAAAATTGTCCAATTTAATTTTGAATTGTGATAAAGTCCGGCAATCCCTAGAGGCGAGGTATTTCTACAGTATAGGAGGATGAGTATAATGACGTTCTGTGATGAGGAATAGAAAGAAGTGCTTGATGCCGGTTTTGAAGAGTTGTAAGGAATTGAAATCGCGATAACAGATAATTCGGAATAGAAGTATGCATGATTCTAAATAGAAGAGACAGTGAATGTATTGTTCTTCCTCATGAAAGTAACTGAAGAAAAGGCGTCATATGGTCAAATTTACGAGTATTACAGATTAATCGTATGCATACACTATGAACACGTTGTAATCTCTCAGCTAAGAGTGAACTTACATTAGTATGCAAGGGATCGCCATAATCAAAATGTGGCATTACAAGCGTCTGAATAAGATTATTATTTAGACTAAGTGGTAGAAATTCTTTCATATGAAACAAGGGGTGATAGCAAAATAATAAGCACATTGATTTTTTTTTCATTTAAAAAAATATATATATTTGTTCTTAGATATTGTGATTATTTTACATTATTCAGAAAATGTGTTTAGGCGTAACTTTAATTTTAAATTAATCATGAGTTCATGAAAATGTATTATATAAGTTCCAGATTTTTCGAACTGAATACTGAAAAAAAAAAAAAAAAAAATGAACGAATGAAAGCCTTGGGCCCGCCGATTTTTTTAAATATTTGTTCCACCTGTAATTAAGTTTTTCCACCCATGGTATACAGGGATTTCAAGACTGGAGAGGAATGTGTAATGTAGTGGATGTTGGGACTGACTTAGCCTCGCAGCATAGCATACACGCAACTCATTCCGTCATGGGTGCACAAAAAGCTTGATTGAGTTGAAGTGCTAGAGTTGCTCTTTGTCCTGATGTCACCTCTTTACCTCTATGATTAAGGAGTTAGTTGAGCACATTGATTTTTGAGCGTTTATAGTTTCATAGCAATGGAGAGTATAATATGTACTTTTGAAAATTTTTAACTGTATACCTAAGGTTCTTGCGCTATTCTAGTCAGTAAATTTTCTGTGTTTTACGATTGGGAAGTTTTATCAAATGAAGGACTTTATGATGCTATAATATAGATAAATATTCTCTGCATTAGTCAGCAAAAATATCTGGATCTGCGAATTGTCTAATGGGGCTTCGGTATGAACTGTAACGCTTGGCAAATATTGGGATGGTTAGGAACTGCGTATCTGGATAAGGGAATCAAAATTAGCTTACTTCATGCGTAAAGTGAACTTCGACGCGTATTGATTTTGAAGTTCAGGGGTCACAATTAACACTCCGCGATCCGAAAATGACTCGCGGCATACTGATTTAAATGGCAAAGAATTTCTGAAATTTGTCAGAGATCATATTTCATATTGAAATTTCAGTCAAAACTTTGAACTGTATTCAGACTTAACTGAGCACATAGTTCTTTTATTAGCATCAGTACATATTGCATATAAATATTACTGTTAGTGGAAGATGCTGATTATCGTCATCAAAAACCATCAATCGTCATCGTCATCATTGTCATGATAATTCTTCATCCTGAAAGAAGAGAGGGAACTTTAGAACTTAGTCAACTTACTTACTTACTCACTTAATTACTTACTTACTGGCTTTTAAGGAACCCGGAGATTCGTTTCCACCCTTACATAAGCCCGCCATTGGTCCCTATCCTGAGCAAGATTAATCCAGTCTCTATCAGCATATCCCACCTCCCTCAAATCCATTTTAATATTATCTTGCCATCTACGTCTTGGCCTCCCCAAAGGTCTTTTTTCCTCCGGCCTCCCAACTAACACTCTATATGCATTTCTGGATTCACCCATACGTGCTACATGTCCTGCCCATTTCAAACGTCTGGATTTAATGTTCCTAATGATGTCAGGTGAAGAATACAATGCGTGCAGTTCTGTGTTGTGTAACTTTCTCCATTCTCCTGTAACTTCATCCCTCTTAGCCCCAAATATTTTCCTAAGCACCTTATTCTCAAACACCCTTAACCTATGTTCCTTAATTAATTGTTTTTGTATATGTTGTTGATTAAATTTTTTCAATTGTAGTTTATTTTTACTGTAAAGGTTATATTATTAATTTATAAAAGTAGATTGAAAAAAATAATAATTTATATAAAAATTATAAATTGAAAACGATAAGTAATTTATTTTCAGTATTTGATCCATCAACAAGTATAATAAATCTATCATTAAATTAAATTAGTACTGTATTAGGATTATTCATCATCCCAATAAGATTTTCTCTCAAAGTTAGAGTCAAAGTTTCACAACCATAAAGACAACCGGTAATATAACTGTTTTATAAATTCTAACTTTCAGATTTTTTGACAGCAAACTGGATGATAAAAACTTCTCAACTGAATAATAACAGACATTTCCCATATTTATTCTGTGTTTAATTTCCTCCCGTGTATCATTTATATTTGTTACTGTTGCTCCCAGGTATTTGAATTTTTCCACCTCTTCAAAGGATAAATTTGCAAATTTTTATTTTCATTTCGCACAGTATTCTCGTCCCGAGACATAATCATATACTTTGTCTTCTCGGGATTTACTATCAAACCAATCCCTTTACTTGCTTAAAGTAAAATTCTCGTGTTTTCCCTAATTGTTTGTGGATTTTCTCCTAACATATTCACGTTATCCGCATAGACCAAGCAGCTGATGTAACCCGCTCAATTCCAAACCCTCTGTGTTATCAACTTAGAATGTTGTTCTCAATACATTCTTTCAATTTTATAGAAGAAGATCTGACTTAAAATAATTTGTCAGGATACAAGATTCACTATACCCGAAGCGAGGGTTCACTGTAAACGGAAATATTAATGTATTTTTAATGTATGCTGGTCGAGACCAACGATTTAGGTTCACTGTAGCCGAATGTTCACTATAGTCGAGTTCACTATATCTAGAGTTGACTGTATTAACAGCTGCTCTGTCTATGAATAAGTGCTTTATGCTTTCGGAAACAAAAAGTATCCATTACCTAGTCAAGACCACTTAGATTCAACTGTGGATTAACGGTCAGCGCGTCTGGCTGCGTAACCAGGTGGCCCGGGTTCGAATCCCGGTCGGGGCAAGTTACCTGGTTGAGGCTTTTTTCCGAGGGTTTCCCTCAACCCAATACGAGCAAATGCTGGGTAACTTTCGGTGCTGAATCCCGGACTCATTTCACCGGCATTATCACCTTCATATCATTCAGACGCTAAATAACCTAGATGTTGATGCAGAGTCGTAAAATAGCCCAATAAAAAGAGAGAAACCTAGATTCAATAAAATTTGTAAAATATTTTCCGTTTGAAAATAAAACATTAGAATATTTAAGTTTAGATCCTTATCTAGTCTTACACTAATAATAAACAAATATTTCTGAAAAAAAACTTTTAATTGGAATTCCCAGTTTGTCTGAAATTGTTATTTCTTCTTCTTCTTCTTCTTCTTCCTCTCAGTTTAACTTCTCCCTTCTAGGTACATTTACATGACCCACGCCACCCGGGCCTTACAGGGCCGCGACCTGTCGGGAGAGGTATTAGGCTATGGCTCACATACATACTTTTTTGACCACACAAGGACATGGAGGGCCTCCCCGGATGAGGGATCAGCTCAATGCCAGGGCCACCTCCGATACAACACAAGCATTTAAGTCATTACACATCATTCACTCACACATATGAAAGGATTAAGGGAAGGATTGCCGTCCATGGCCGGACTTTCAAGAGGTAGAATCCCGGCATTTGCCTGGAAATAACTGAGGAAACCATGGAAAACCTCAGTTAGGATTGCCGGCCCCTGGGCTCGAACCCCGGACCTCCCGAATGCGAAGCCAGCCCTCTACCACGCCGCTAGCCTTCTCGGTAAATTGTTGTTTAACACACTCAATTTAACATACCAAAGAACACATTGTGCCCGCTGTTAATATTTATAGTAGCCATTTCAATCATCTACGATTTTCATTTCACGTTATGCATTGTTGATTTTCATTCGTGTCATGTATGGAAACTTCCATCCTTTAAGCATAATATTATTTATGTCTTTTAAGGAACACGGAGGTTCGTTGCCGTCCTCACAGAAGCCCGCCATCGGTCCCTATCCTCAGCAAGGTTAATCCATTTTTTAAATTTTGAATACATTTTAAAAAGATTGTCAAATAAGTCGGAATATGATAAAGAGATAATATAATTTTTTGTTCATTTTCCGTCTTGACTTATTACGATGTTAACTTAAAAATATTTTGTTAACACATTTATTTTCCTTATGAACGTTTTCGCCCTATTGTGGGCATCTTCAGACAAAGATATTTGTACCTAAATTGCATAATATATGATAAAGTACACAAATTAATTAGTTAGAATATGAATACATTTAAAATATTTTCTAAAAGTATACTAAAATATAACAACAAATTATGTAATAAATATGCATATTTAATGTCATATTCTTCATGTTAGCTGGAGATCGTGAACAAGTTATTGTATTAGATTAAAATATGTAATGACTCAAATAAATACTTGTTAAAAAATAAGCGTCTTAAATTAAATGTGCATATTTTAACATGGTATGACACAGAAAATATTACATATATAATTTAAAAGCATCTTCAATGTGTTGAAATCAAGGGGAGAAAGGTTTATGGTTTATTTAAAACATGCGGGTTTAACAGTTTATCATGACATCAATTTAGTTTATACAAACATCCATGTTATACTCTCAAAACCTTCGTCGCCAATCCTAAGTCCTTCCTTATTTACACCTGTTTTCCACAACAGTCAAATAGGATCCCATAAACCTCTCTCATCTTGATTTCAACACATTGAAGATGCTTTTAAATTATATATGTAATATTTTCTGTGTCATACCATGTTAAAATATGCACATTTAATTTAAGAGGCTTATTTTTCAACAAGTATTTATTTCAGTCATTACATATTTTTATGCTCGACCATACCGAAATGTACTAATTATACACCTGGTAGCAGTCCTTTAATGCTTGTCATTAAAGTACACCTACTCATTAAAGTACAGGTCTTCAGCCAATGATAACTCAGCTTACATGTGTTTAGCCAATGAGAAGTCAGCTTTGTACCGTTATAAAACCGCAAGTATCGATTATTCTCGGATATGCAATTGAAAGAGAATTAGCGAAATCCAATACTGTCGCAGAAGGTTATGTTCTGTTACTATAATAATTAGCGTTAATTGTAAATAATATTCAAATAAATTCAATTTGTCATCTCGTTTTTCAATGTCGAATTCAATAATCAAAGTTATACCACGTTTAATGGGATTACACAAGGTCAATGACATTATTGTTCCTCGGAAAAAATCAATACTTTCGCGTCTGCGCACATCTCACAATTCACGACCTAGAACAAGGTCACTTCCGATCTTGTCAGATACAAATAAAATGTATACATTTGAATACCGGTAATTTCAAGTTAGAAATATGGTCGAGCATAAAAAGTCGTATGAAACTCGCCTATAATGGTAATTAAAAAGCTCGTGTGAAAATTATGAAACTCGCTAGCGCTCGTTTCATAAACATCCATACTCGCTTTCTTAATTACTATCATTATAGGCTCGTTGCATAATGTACTATAATCTAATAGAATAACTTGTTCACGATCTCCAGCTAACATGAAGAATATGACATTAAATATGCATATTTATTACATAATTTGTTGCTATGTTTTAGTATACTTTTAGAAAATATTTTAAATGTATACATATTCTAACTAATTAATTTGTGTACTTTAACATATATTATGCAATTTAGGTACAAATATCTTTGTCTGAAGATGCCCACAATAGGGCGAAAACGTTCAAAAGAAAAATAAATGTGTTAACAAAATATTTTTAAGTTAACATCGCAATAAGTCAAGACGGAAAATAAACAAAAAAAATATATATATTATCTTTTATCAAGGTTAATCCAGTCTCCACAATCATATTCCACTCTCTCGAATCAATTTTAATATTATGTTCCCATCTACGTCTCAACCGTAATATTACCAGCAAGAAATTTCTCATACTATCATAATAAGTTAATAATCGATTCATATTATCCATACCGAAACGGATCAGCATGAAGTTAAGTGCTCCTGGTATTTCTGGTTTAATTTGTTTATTTTACGACGCTTTATCAACTGAGATGATTATCGAGAAGCAGAGTTCAGGATCCATCGCCGAAATTTACCCAGTATTTGCTCTTCATGGTTTGAGGGAAAACTACTGAAAAAACCTCAACCAGGTAACTTGTTCTAACTAGGTTACGAATCAGAGTCCACTTGTTTTACAGTCAGGCATGCTAACCACATGCTACTCCACAGCGGTGGACTTTTCTGGTTTACTATTATAACATTAGGGAAGGGAATTATGCGAAACCTAGTTAGTGAAATAAAGTATTTATAGGGAAATGCATCAGTTTTTTGGACCTAACACAAAGAAGCGCCAATGGAAGAACAACACGCTCACATTTGAAGTCTTTTGACACTTCATGTGTGTTACAGCCGGAAAATAAATACAGTCCAGGATATAATTTATTTAAACGTATTCGTCCCCGCTTAAAAGCTCAGGGCGGTTGATATAGCTGTCTAAACAAGTTAACGATGCGCTAAACAAGATGCACGTGTTTTATCAACAGGAGCGTGTGTAACAAGTGTGTGCCAAGCGGACCAGGCGGAAAATTCGCTGAAAGTCCCTTTTAATGGATTCAAATTAATGATCTCGCTCAATTACTCATTTGTTTGCCTGCTAGCTAATCCTGCTTACTGTTCCGTGTTCCCTAAACAAGGAAACATAAAGTACTGTATAACCACACATTTAAGGGTTCCAATTGACATTGTACTAACATATCAACTGTCGCAATCAACGTTAATAGCTTTGCTTCCGTCAGGAGAAGACCTTATGGCGAGACAGTGGGGAATAAAATGGAGAAGAGAGAAAAGAAGAGGTGAAGGGAGGGAAATAAATGACAAAATAAAAGAGGAAAGAATAAAAGGACGTAGGAGTTACGAATACAGAAAAATAAGAGATAGTAAGAAAAAGAATAAATTAGAAAGAAAAGGATGTTGTTGTTTAGTCAACTGTCCGAAGACAGGTCTGAACCTAACAAGTGACACCAACAAGGCATCACTCTTGAGGCAACTAGATCGGGAGATAATAGGGTAGGATAACCGGTTACTTTCCCTACGCACCTCCATTGCACATATCGCTGAATATATGCATATTACATTAATTAGACTTCGGATGTATACAAACAATTGTTCTTCCTCAAACACATGTCGTCAATGCCTGATAATTGATATACATATCAGCCAGAACCTCAATCAGAAGTAATAGAAAAGGATAAGTTAAGGAAAAAAATCAAGGAAAAACAAACAAAAAGAAAACGAAATATGAAAGAAAGAAAGTAAGAAAGAGGGAAATAAGGAAAGGAAAAGAAAGAAAGAAAGAAAGAAAGAAAGTAGCAAATTAGAGAAGTAAGGAAGGATAAGAGAGAGAGAAAGAAAGAAATAAAGGAAGAAAGAATGTAAGAAAATAAGAAAGTAGCAAATTAGAGAAGTAAGGAAGGAAGGACAAAAGAGAAAGAAAGGAAGAAAGAAAGAAAATAAGAAAGTAGCAAATTAGACAAGTAAGGAAGGAAGGGTAAGAGAGAAAGAAAGAAAGAAAGGAAGAAAGGAAGAAAGTAAGTAAGAAAATAAGAAAGTAGCAAATTAGAGAAATAAGGAAGGAAGGATAAGAGAGAAAGAAGGAAAGAAAGAAAGAAAGAGAGGAAGAAAGAAAATAAGAAAATAAGAAAGTAGCAAATTAGAGAAGTAAGGAAGGAAGGAAGGGTAAGAGAGAAAGAAAAGGAAGGAAGAAAGAAAGTAAGAAAATAAGAAAGTAGCATATTAGAGAAGTAAGGAAGGAGGGGTAAGAGATAAAGAAAGAAAGGAAGAAAGAAAGTAAGAAAATAAGAAAGTAGCAAATTAGAGAAATAAGGAAGGAAGGATAAGAGAGAAAGAAAGGAAGAAAGAAAGTAAGAAAATAAGAAAGTAGCAAATTAGAGAAGGAAGGAAGGGTAAGAGAGAAAGAAAGAAAGGAAGAAAGAAAGAAAATAAAAAATAAGAAAGTAGCAAATTAGAGAAGGAAGGAAGGACAAAAGAGGAAGAAAAAAAGAAATAAAGGAAGAAAGAAAGTAAGAAAATAAGAAAGTAGCAAATTAGAGAAGTAAGGAAGGAAGGATAAGAGAGAAAGAAAGGAAGAAAATAAGAAAGTAGAAAATTAGAGAAGGAAGGAAGGACAAAAGAGGAAGAAAGAAAGTAAAAGAATAAGAAAGCAAATTAGATAAGTAAGGAAGGAAGGGTAAGAGAGAAAGAAAGGAAGAAAGAAAGAAAATAAAAAATAAGAAAGTAGCAAATTAGAGAAGGAAGGAAGGACAAAAGAGGAAGAAAAAAAGAAATAAAGGAAGAAAGAAAGTAAGAAAATAAGAAAGTAGCAAATTAGAGAAGTAAGGAAGGAAGGATAAGAGAGAAAGAAAGGAAGAAAATAAGAAAGTAGAAAATTAGAGAAGGAAGGAAGGACAAAAGAGGAAGAAAGAAGGAAAGTAAAAAAAATAAGAAAGCAAATTAGATAAGTAAGGAAGGAAGGGTAAGAGAGAAAGAAAGGAAGAAAGAAAGAAAATAAAAAATAAGAAAGTAGCAAATTAGAGAAGGAAGGAAGGACAAAAGAGGAAGAAAGAAAGAAAGTAAGAAAATAAGAAAGCAAATTAGAGAAGTGAGGAAGGAAGGGTAAGAGAGAAAGAAAGGAAGAAAGAAAGAAAATAAAAAATAAGAAAGTAGCAAATTAGAGAAGGAAGGAAGGACAAAAGAGGAAGAAAGAAAGTAAGAAAATAAGAAAGTAGCAAATTAGAGAAGTAAGGAAGGAAGGATAAGAGAGAAAGAAAGGAAGAAAATAAGAAAGTAGCAAATTAGAGAAGGAATGAAGGACAAAAGAAGAAGAAAGAAAGAAATAAAGGAAGAAAGTAAGAAAATAAGTAAGCAAATTATAGAAGTAAGGAAGGAAGGACAAAAGAGAAAGAAAAGACGAAAGAAAGTAAGAAAATAAGAAAGTAGGAAATTAGAGAAGTAAGGAAGGATGGATAAGAGAGAAAGAAAGGAAGAGGGAGAGAGGGAAGAGTAAGAAAAAAAGAAAGAAAGAGAGAATAAGAAATGAAGAAAGAGAGAGGAAGGAAGAAAGGAAGGAGGAAGGAAGATAAGAAGGAAGAGAGAGAATGATTGAATGAAAGGAATAGGAAGAAAGAGGAAGGACTATGATATATAAATATGTACTGGATGTTTCCGCATGAGAGGTAGGTTACCGAAAATAAAGTGACAGAGAAGTTATGAAATGCTTTGGAGTTCATGAAGCATTCTTGTTGTATTATGCAACTTTTATAAAAGGTGAGGATGGATTTAAAGATTAAAGAAATATTAACAGACAGGAAGAGTACATCCTGCTGTACACGATATTATTGACATCATATGTTAGAATATTTCAGACTGTAATAAAATTATGTCGGAAATTATTATAAATAATGAATTTGTTTATATGCATTCTCTACTGCAAACAACGTTACGTTTTTTTTTATCACCTATTATTCCACATCTTTCGAAATATACAGTAGATTGGTATGTATGTGTGTATAGAAGAGAATAGAAGTTAAAAAAAGAATAACAAAACTTTTCAAATGCTGTCAACTGCAGAGTCGAAATTCAACGTAGGCGAGAAATGGCCTACAGATTTTGCCTGGATTTGAGGATTATTTTACGTGCTCTAAATCTATGACACGGCCCTATCAGCATTATTTCTCTTCATGGGAAAGCTACCGGTGTAGCTCAACCGATAGGTGCGTTTCCCTACCAATTCTTATTTTTTAGTGGGTTATTTTACGACGCTTTAGGTTACTTAGCGTCTGAATGAGATGAAGGTGATAATGCCGGTGAAATGAGTCCAAGGTCCAGCACCGAAAGTTACCCAGCATTTGCTCATTTTGGGTTGAGGGAAAACCCCGGAAAAAATCTCAACCAGCTAACTTGCCCCGACCGGGAATCGAACCCGGGCTAATCGTTACTCCACAGGTGTGGACCTGTCCATCCTAAATTGAACTCGGGCATATCTTCGATTACTACTTGGACTCATTGGGTTTATTGGAGGTTTTCCTCATCTGTAAGGAGAATATCATGTAATTCCATAGTGAATGTTCGGCCTTATCTCATGAAATACAGTCTCGTTATCACCAACAATACAGGCGCCATAAAACCTAGTAGTTGATAAAACATCTTTAAAGAACCGACTTAAAATTCTTGATTAGGAAGCCTTGATAAGAATTTCCTTGTCCTAAAATTTGAACCTCCGTCGACCGACTTTGAATCCGAGAAACTGGAATCTAACGGCAAGCATGATAAGCGACTGAAGTGAGTTAGAACAAAGTAGAAAGGAAAATGACAGAAACGGACCGAAGAGAGAGAAAAATGAAGGTAGAAAAAAATAATTTACAAAAGAAACAAGAATTAAACAGAAAAAAGGAAATTTAAATAGAATAAACGGACCGTAATAAAAATAAGCATAGAGAATAAGGTGAAAGTAAAATAAACAAAGACTATGGGAAAAATTATTTTTCACTGTAATGAATTTAGACCGCTTGACCTGTTCCCACATCAAGAGAATTTGTCCGGCTACCTGGTTAGAAAGCGTCCGATTTCTCTTCTCTCTTGAGGTCTATAATCTAGTAAGAGGAATGGTATTGGACTCCATTCTTTAGATATAAACTATAAACCTATAGTAGTATGCCTACTAGTTGTTCTGTAGTTTCTTCTATTCTTTCATTGTGGCAATACTACGTTATCCGATAAGACGCCTCGTACAATGCTTCAAGTGTCAGTTACAGAAAATCAAGAAATGCCAACAAAATTTAAGTTTGAAAATTGCGTTTTCAGTAACTGCAACTTCAAGTAACAAATGTCTGTAAAAAACTTTCGTGTTTTTATTCTATCAATGTAACATTTCAGCTTATCTTACTTTTGAGGTTAAGTATTGTTGATTCGTATTTCCGCTCTGAGTGGTTGGCAATAGTATTCAGTATGTCGTGATAGGCCTAGAGAGCAGTTTTGTTTTTTAACTTCATTACAAGGAAACATAATAATGTATTATTGCTGTGTTATATTATAATAATTATCATTTATATACAGTTAATACCGGTTGCAGAAGACACAGCCCTGCAATATATGAAGCGTCGGCTGGAACAACGTTATAAGTTACATTTGGTAAAATTTACAGCAGCTGCAAAAATGTGTACGCGTACAAAGTTGTTCTTATGAGGGTAGAAAACTTTTGAGTGCACAAATTTCACGTACTGCATTGGTGGACAGTTGCAAGCCAAGGAGTATAGCAAAGTAACATGACATTCAACATTACTACACGTAAACACGCCGAATGAAAATGTTGTAACTTACAACAGCGTTGTCAGACAGATCCTAAACGGAGCGGAGCGCTCCACTAGACTGGTTGCGTGCTCCGGTGTTTCCACAGACATAAGCAAGTTCACGCTCCGACTCTAGCTACACAACCGGTTTTGGAGCTTACAACTCTGACACTACTGACTTACAACGTTGTTCCAGCCGACGCTTCATAGATTGACTACACCCCAACTCTGGCTACTAGCAACAGACATCTATAATGAACACCGATCAAAATACCCTCATTTCTCGTGAAAAACAACTGAATAGACTACAGTGGACTATAGTGGACTTTGTTGTCAGCAAACAGCTGGATACATTAAGAAGATTGATTGATTGATTTATATGTTATTTGGTTTTGCAAGTTATATAATTTTATTCGTTGAATAATCTTATTAAATTTCTCTCCTTGTTTCATATTATTAGCATAATTTCAAATTATCAATAAGATAAAACGCACTCCTGTAATTACTACAGATAATAAAATTAAGCAATGAGAGTAACAGATTTCCTAACCCGAGGGCCTGTGGCCCGAGGTTTTGTAAGTTGTCCGACGTATATTAATTATTAATAATTCCCGAATTGCATACAATAATTTGTCTTACTTCTTTACTAGAAAAGGACCTGTGGAGTAACGGTCAGCGCGTCTGGCCGCGAAACCAGGTGGCCCGGGTTCGAATCCCGGTTGGGGCAAGTTACCTGGTTGAGGTTTTTTCCGGGGTTTTCCCTCAACCCAATACGAGCAAATGCTGGGTAACTTTCAGTGCTGGACCCCGGACTCATTTCACCGGCATTATCACCTTCATCTCATTCAGACGCTAAATAACCTAGATGTTGATACAGCGTCGTAAAATAACCCACTAAAATAAAAAAAACTAGAAAAGGAAATAAATATTAGTACATCACATTAATTTGATGAATGTTTGTCAATTTTATATACAACAGAATCAACAATGAAGTTATTAACGAAGTGATAAATAGGGAGTTTATTATTAAAAAAACTCGTGCAAAATGGATGAATGTAATATTCCTCAAGAAGTTTGTGAACTGGCTGTTGAAGCAGAAAACAAATTATTGCTCTCTTGAAATTGTCTGTAACCACGTAATTTTTCTTTTAATTTCGCTAAAGACTAATTCGTTTTTCATTTTATTATTTTCTAATTATTTTGTATTTTGTTCAGTTTCAAAAGTTTTGTAAATTGAAAACATTACTCTCTTGCAATAGCCTCTAACCATGACAAATTTAATAGATTCGTGGGCATGTTATAAATCCCTAATACCAGAGCGGGTGTAATGTATTTTCTTACATAATATATCTCGTATCCAATATGGGGAGATTAAGTTCCCTAGAAAGTGAGATGATCCTCTTATCGGAATTGTTGCTGGTTTTAATAGAAGTATTATCTCCATGCACGGCCCTAGGATATTTAAATGCCACCCCTGGTAATAAAGCATTTGATTCTCAAAATTACATTTTTTTTTCTTTAGGTACATTTTATCTCAGAAAGTATTAAGCCAATCATTGTGAAATTTTTCACAGGCACATATTAATAATTGTGTAAGCTTTTAGTATATGATGATTATATTTGCATAGATAATTAAGTCAATATGTATCAAAATTGAAATAATTTATACAAATTAGCCTACATACAAGGAAAATTAGGTATTAATTTTTTGTTTCCCATAAACTTCTAACTGCATAGACTTATTACTAGATTATATTGTTGAAATTTCCAACTCAGTACCACAACCGTGATACATGTTCACAGCATAACCTTGTTCTATTAATTCTATTTCATCAAACACCTCTACTCTGCTTCCTTCACAATACACACAGCTCGTTCCTGGAATTCCTTGTCCTTGGAAATCAGGAGCAGTCGGAGTCTAAAATCTTTTAAGTACATTCTACTTAGAAATGTTTTTAATGAACAGAACTAGACTCTTGCGGAAGTTTCTAAATAGTCTTAAATGACCAAGTTCTTATTTTTCCCCCTCTCTCTTCTTCTTTTTTTTCTTTCTTTTTTTTATTTATTATCTTGATATATTACTTAATCATTTGTATTTATATGCCATTTACTACGACTTTGCTAATCAACACTTTATGTCTTGTAACCCACATGTATTCTCCTATTAGTATATTAACTGTATAATAGGCCTAGGGGAGAGTCGGGTAGTATCGGACATCGGGTAGTATCGGACAGTGCGTTTCTTTCATGTACCACCATATGGTAGTACCTGAATGACATGGTTACGTTTCTCTATGCGACATCACAGAAACGTAACCATGTCAATCAGGTACTATCATCGTGTGGTAGATGAAAGAAACTCACTGTCCGATATTACCCGCTGTCCGATACTACCCGACTCTCCCCTATATCTGAAGTCAATTAATCGTCGAATTTATCTCGAGCATTTTAGGTCTTATAAATTGTGTGTTTGTGTATATTCCCCTTATGTTATGTAACTGATTTTGATTATGTGTAATTTTATACTTTATTTTATATATTATGTAACCGATCTTGACTATTTGTAATTTTATATTATGTAACTGATCTTGACTATTGTAATTTTCTACTATATTTTATGTAATTTCTAAGGTATTTTCTTTTGTGTTGTTTTGTAATCTACTACTACTACTGCTACTGCTACGACTACGACTACGACTACGACTACGACTACGACTACGACTACGACTACGACTACTTATGTATTTATTCACACTGCAAATGGGTGGCAGTGGTAAATAATTATACTCAATAATGACAATAATAAACCCAATTAATAAAGAATACAATTAATAATATATTAATAATAATACTAATAATTAATACTAATAATAATAATAATAATAATAATAATAATAATAATAGGTAGCATCGTAAATTAAATGAAGCACGATCACTTAAAATAACATTTAAAGTAAATCTAATTTGTATCTTAACCCTAAGTTCGAACTAAAACCCACGAGTATATGTTCATATCTGCACAAGTACCTTTCAGCACTACACTATTTCGCTGACAACTCACTCACTGCACTGAAACTACGACATATTTCACTGATTCCATCCTGATTTCACCAACACATCAAAAACATTTCATTGTTCAAATACTTTGCTCTACCACTATAAACTATAAAGCTTCACTGTCAGAAACACACTTCTGACTTTACTGACACAACACATTTCGTCACTGATACAACACTTCAATAACAAATATCAATTACACCCTTTCAATAGTGTGTATAATATACTACCGTCTATTAGTAAAGTCCTTAAGCCTAGTTTTAAATATATTTTTGGTTATTGTTAAAGTCTTTATTAAGTCTGCAGGTAAAGCATTCCAGTCCCTGATAGTACGATTGAGAAAAGAAAGTTTTCCAGTGTCCGTCCTCTATCTTTTTTCCCTCAATTTATATAAGTGGTCGTTCCTTGAAGAGTAATTTGGCGGCTGCAACCTATTTTTTATTTCTCTCCAGGCAAGCTCACCTCTGCATATTTTGAACATTACTATACGGTGACAGCTATCATATTTTGTACAAAAACTAATTTTAATGCTAGAATGAGATAGACACTTAATCCACTAAGACTTCAATTTTATAAACGTTTAACCAAGTAATTGTCAGAGTTTTAATTTTTAATCTTCTCCGTATTTTTCCACACATTCTGCAAAATCTGTTTAATTTTATGTTTACGTCTTCCTCCTATAGCAAAAAATTAAATAGAAAGAATTGTATGGAATGTAGAACATGTATAGTTAGAAGAAAATAAAATGGAAAAGCGAAATAAAAAGTGGATGTAGGCATTTAAAAGTGTGTAAAATTTGATATAATAATAATCCGTGGCGCTACAGCCCACGAAGGGCCAAGACCGACCAGCCGGCAAAATTTGATATACAGGTAAGCAAGTATAAAGAAGCATAAAAAGTCTAAAATGTAATTTTTTTAACTACAAACTTATCTTCTAGAGACTAGGTAATAATTTACAGAAATGGCTAGAACACTATTGAGACTCCACTATTTATTGATAGCACACTGATTTGTCGACTCCAAGAAACTCTCACATTTATACCAACTACTCCTCACGTAAGACGGAGCATCTCGAGTTAAGATTTTAATCGAGTGAAGGCGGGAGATGGGTGCTGAAGCGCCGTCACTTCGCCGTCGGCTGTGTGCCTGTCTGTCTGCCTGTCTGTCTGTCTGTCCGCGCTAATATCGCGTGGGGGTCCATCTCCTCACGCCAAGATTAATCGTCTGCACAGACAGTACAGATACAAATGCGAGGTGTGTTTCAACCCCTGGAAACAGGCAGTGGGGGGTATTTTGACGACCCCACCGCCATAGATAAAGTGGCCCACGCCCTGGGGCGTGCTGGGGTTAACTTCTTGGTCAAAAGCACACACTGCCAGACTAATAGTTCCTACCCATTTACTCCTCAAGACAAGATGTAATGAGACACCGCTCGCTCTGATTCAAATATCGATTGAACGATCCTCGCATCAGAATCCTGAGTCTTTTAGTCGTCTTCACGTTGTAAAAACAGAAGAATGAGTAAATTTTACTGTATAGAGTCTTCAAAATTACAGTAATATATTAATAGTGAGAGAATCTAATATCAATAGTTCAATCAGGAAAAGATGAGGAAGAGAGAGAAAAAAGCGAGGAAGAAAAGAAAAAAGAAGAAAAGAAGTAATAGTGCAGATTTAGTGAATCTAATGTCCATAGTTAAATCAGGAAAAGTTGAGGAAGAGGGAGAAAAAAGCGAAGAAGAAGAAGAAGAGAAAAAAGAAAAGAAGGAAAGAGAACCACAGATGTGTAAGCAGCTTACCAGATGCCCATCATATAATACCAGATCACTTATCTGTGGCGCGTTAAATATACCTCTTCATAGAACATCTCGTTATTCATCACCTTTTACAGTATCCACCTCGCGACAATGGAATTCCCTGTCACAAACAGCGTATTCCGAATCTCACCGGACCGGTTGACAACAATGACGTCACGCTGCAGCGAATTAGGAACAAAACTGCTAGAAGGATTGATGGCTGTCATGGCGACTGTATAAGTTGTTGTGTGTGCTACGCTAGCAAAATTTTGCGAAATTTCCGTACTGCCATCCCGCTCAAAGATAAGAGAGCATAAACAATTTATTTCTTGAACCGGTAGTAATAACTGGTCCGTTGACATGTTCGTTTATAAGCTATTAACATGTTGTTTTACGTTGTTCTCATTACAAACAATACAGCAGAACACACCGCCATGACACAACAGTGCACGATGTCATTCGTCTACTAATTCCCGCCCTATACAAGAACCAATCAGATTCACTGATGGCGGCTGGTGGAGACTGCCACCACCTCTGCAAGCTGATGGCACCGGTGCGACACCGGTAGAGCATAAATGACGTCATCGGTGGAATTCGGAACACCGTGATGCCATCGGTTTGCTCACCGCTGAGATTCGGAATACGCTCAAAGTATTAGGGGCTGCAAGACAATAAACAGTTTTAAAAACAGCTTAAAAGATAACCTTCTTAGCTTTTCATTCCAATCATACTGACTTAAACTATCACTGTCTACATTGTTACTCCTGCCTTTAGACATGCATCCTGATTGTGCTGTATTTTCAAAATTGTCTCATAATAATCTCTTTCTATTATCTAACATTATGCGAAATATATTAACATTCTATGTATTTTAGCTTAATTCTGCTACATAGTTTGTATTTCAGTGTTTAATTAATAGTTCACAATATTTTGTTGTTTAATTCGTAAATAAGTCTTGTATACATGCAGCTCTTATCTAAATCAACTTGTTGAATTCTTTGTAAGTTGATACATATGTATGTATACTTTTTGCTGGTTGAGTGGAAGAGAAGGCCTTACGGCCTTAACTCTGCCAGCTAAAATAAATCATTATTATTATTATTATTATTATTATTATTATTATTTTATTATTATTTTATTATTATTATTATTATTATTATTATTTTATTATTATTATTTTATTATTATTATTATTATTATTATTATTATTATTATTATAAATTTGGCATGGAATGTTTGCCATAGTGGTGTACAATAAGATGGATATTATTTGCATAAACCAATAGGCATGGACACGTCAAGAATAAACATACATTAAAATTAACTTAATACCATTGAAGATTATAGAAGTTATCAACATTATTGTAGTTGACTTGAAATATAAACGTCAACATATATGCCTAACTTGGAGTCAGGCCACGAAAGGGAAAACACTGTAGGAGGTGAGTTCGATACGGTGCTGCGGATTTAATTCTGTGTGGCTCAGTGGTCAGAGTGCTTGGTACGTAGAACCAAGGACCCGGGTTCGATCCCCAGCGCCGGAGCGAATTTTTCTCCTCAGATATTGTCATTATAACAGATATTATTTTGTTGGACCAATTGATAACATCTTTAGTAAATACATACAAGAGCTATCTTTTATTTTTGAAATATTAGAACAGTAATAACTAAATTAATTTATTCTGAATTTAAGGTATTTAATATTGAACAAATTTATAAGTATACGCTGTTAAAATTTTATCATAAAAATCGTAATAAGTTTGTATTACAGACACATAATTATGACACAAGACGAAATATTAATTCAACATTAGTAGAACCTAAATGTCTCACATCTGCTGGTCTAAAGCATAGCATTGATTTTGGCCCTCGGTTGTACAATGCTTTAACTAAATTACACCGAGAACTTCTAACATGTAACCCACTAATATATAACAAGAAAATTAGAAACGTGTTAATATCTTCAATTTGATTAAATAAATTTATAGCCTATGTGTATGAATTAATCAACCTATATTATATTTGTATCCTATAATTTTGAAATTATATATATATATATATATATATATATATATATATATATATATATAGTCCCACTTTTCACGTGCGATATTCTTCTTCTCTAGTGTTAATATTATATTATATAATTCCATTGCCGTTGTAATTTAAATTTTAGTTCCTATTTTATTTTACTTATTTATTTTTATTATTATTATTATTATTATTTTTTCTATATTTCTCTTATATTAATATTGTATTATATACTTTCTGTAACTGTAATTTTAATTTTATTTTATATTCTCTTATAGGCCTAATAATATTATATCTGAACTGCGACCGAACACGAGCGCTGCTCATTCGGTCTCAAATTTTGTTAATACTACTGTATCTCCTTTTTTATATTGATTGTGTTATTTTATTTCTATTTCTCTTGTTTGTTTGTAATTATATTCTTTATTCTGTATAAATAAATAAATAAATAAATACTACTTTGGACTGCGGAATCTAAGACATGGCTCTGCCATAATATATTAATGTAATTGGGAATGAAATGCTCCAGTCTACATGAAAATGTCCAAATTAAGTGACAACATACAGAATAGTGGACAGTACTGTACTATGTAAACTAATTCTGTTTTTGGTAAATATAATTTAACGCAACACTGAAATTGTTACACGCTTTCACATCGGTACACACGCAATATTAAACATTACATCATGTTTGGTACGCATTTTCAAACGAAATGCAATGCCCATACACACAAAATGCTGCGTAACATATGGGACATACCTGCGATGCAGAAATAACACGTAGAATTTAATCTGATATTTAGTTTCAATATTTACGCCATCGACAGTTAATAGATCCCTATTTGTTAGGCTATTTGCAGTACACATAAACTTGGTTGAGTTGTATTGGTGGTCCTTCAAAATTCAGCGTTCATTTTTTGTAGAGACGTGTCTCGTGGTAGATAGATAATTTGTAAAAACTGTTGAACGTGATAGAAGTACTTTTAGATTTTGAAGGTGAGAAACGGATCAATTTTCAAGTGTAATTCCACATGTTTAGACGAAATAAATGATTTAAGTAACGTTTTCGCAATTAAACTAACGACGATCAATTTTTTAACCAATTCATCTTCAACTTATCGCAGTGATTACGTTTTATATATGATAATTTGCTCAAAGGATAAAGGATAATGTGTTTCTGTGTGTGATAAGTGTGGATCAAGATAAAGTTGAATGCATTACATTATACAGGGCGTCTCAGAAGGAACGTAAAATACTTCCTTACAAGGAAACATAATAACGTCTTACTGCTGTGTTTTGTAATAACATTGATCAACAAAATTGAACATATTTTTTTGTTAAAAGATAGCTAAACAATGAATGAATCTTATAGCATTTTTCGTGCTAATTTCAAATCCATTTTCAAAACTTGTCTATTATCCAGGATTTTTTAGTAATTATATGAAATATAATTCAAACTTTTCTAGTATTGATACCTTGAAATTTTTATTTACTATAAATTTGTGCTATTGTAGAAAAACAATGTATGATACACATTCGTAAAGTTATATTTTTGGTCCTCGTGTGTTCGTGCGGAAAAGTGAACCTTTTCGAACTTGTCTCATAAATAACTATTAAGATGGCGAGTTTTCAAAAGCGGTGAAGCAAGAAAACTAAAAGTTTATAATTATTACAAACTGGTAACGACATTTACTATTTTTAATTCAAATATAATATACAATAAATGTTATGTTCTGGTTCCACACTAGAAATAAATGAAATATTCTCGAAATAATGAATTAAATATTTATCTTTGAAAAAGTATCACAATTAACTCTACAATATTAAGAATAATATATGTAACTTTATAGAATAGCCTAATTTATTTCGAACGAAAGATGTCATTTTCTAAGAGCTGCGAAAGAAAATAAAACGTAAAGTATTTAATTCCACTATCACGTGTATTTACCACTGGGAAGACCACATATTAGATAATTATATTATACATGGAAAAATTTGTAAAACAGTAGGCATAACTAACAGAAAAAATGTTTGTTTGGATAGAGTAATCTGACACAATATTGGAACTAAAACACTTTACGGGTTGTAAAGTTGTGAACTAATAAAATAATAATGATAATATTTGCCGGCATTTACCACATTACAGAGGTGTTTAATCGTACACGTCGGGCATAGCTTTGCCGAGTGCACTACATTGTCGGATAGGTAGCAAGCCTATCACAGATGATATATAAGAAGTGATGATAAAGGGGTAATACGCAATGGGAAGGAGTCGGTTCGTAGCCCTTGAAGTTGAAATTATCCCAACATTCGCCAAGAGAGACCTTGAAAACTTTGAAAAATCCCAGTCAAGATAGCCGGCCACCAGGATCGATTCCCGGGCCTCCCGGATAATGTGGAAATAATAATAATAATAATAATAATAATAATAATAATAATAATAATAATAATAATAATAATATTTATTACTTTTATTCACAGCAAAATTATAAAGCTCTGTCCAGTGTTTTATTCCTTTAATAGTCGATATAATTATTGTGAAAATCAGAAGTAAAATTTCTAACTACACTTGCGTTTTTTTTTTTTTTTTATTTTTTAAGTTAAAATGTGGGTAGTGTGGTTCTGTGATGAAAGAAATAATTAATAAGGAGCATGGTATATATATATTTTTTCTTCATATGAAGCTATGTTCCGAAACTAAAAGCTACAACAAAATTTTCACTATGGATCACTTGACGTCACTGTTTATTACCAACAGCAATCTCACTAGAGGTTTTGATTTATCTAGAGAAAATCAAAATTTGAGTGGGATTTAATTGACTATTACACGATTAGAAGAAAGTATATAAAGATTAGAAGAAATAAAGTACTCGAATTCAATAAAATATTAATTGACTTTCTGAAATTTTATTTCACTGGAGTTAGCTTCACCAAAACGTCTTAACGGAGCTGCCATTTTCAGTTAACGGTCTATGCTGTAAATAAATGTCGATCGCAAAGCATATTTTATAGTACCGTAAAAAATTTGCAGTTTGAAATGTTGGCAAACAAAGAAACAAATGTTAGGAAGGTGATAAAACAGGAGAAAGCATATAAAATTTAAAAGAAATAAAGTACTCTAACACAATAAGATATTTATTAATTGACTTACTAAAATTGTATTTCACTAATGTTACCTTCACCGCAATGTTTGAATGGAGCTGCCATTTTCAGTCGACTATTTATGCGGGAAACAAATAATGATCGCAAAGAATGTTTTATTGTACCGTAAAGAATTTTCAATTTGAAATGTTGGCAAACAAAGAAACAAATGCTAGGGTAGTGATAAAAACAAGCAAATGCTAGGGAAGCGATAAAATTTCGCGATAAGCAGCTATGATTGGTTGAAAGGCGTCCTTTCGTACCGTTTTATTGGTCAAAAGTAGTATGACGTAGTGAAAGTGTAATATTAACTTTAATATTGCAGGACTCGCGATTACAATTCAATCGAGTTATAGCGCACGACTTTAGTTGCTCTCGATGACGAGATATTACTGAGAGAGTCCGCTCGGCACTGCTAATTTTTATGAGAAAATTCGGCGTCCTCATACCAGTAACGAGGGGAGATGGCGTCAGTGCGCTTGGTCTCACAATTTACATTGGTTCTTGGTCTAACTACGAGTACTAATATTAGCATAGGACTGTAGCCCATTGTGTTGTTTCAGTAAGCCATTTTCTACTTCACATGAATCCCGGTCATACTCTATGTAAAAAAAAATATCAATTCTTCAGACGCTAGATAACCACAAAATTTATGAATTTATGCATTGTCGTGAAATGACTAAAATGTTTGGACTCCTAGTTCATGTTGTCCCAATTAGCCTCTGAAGTGAAATACACAGAATAAATTGAATATTTGAACAATTAAACGCAAGGGAATAATAATAATAATAATAATAATAATAATAATAATAATAATAATATAATAATAATATAATAATAATAGTAATAATAATAATAATAATAATAATAATAATGTTTTATTTTCGCTGGCAGAGTTAAGGGCATAAGGCCTTCTCTTCCACTCAACCAGCCTTAATCAATACAGTACATATTTAAATTACGTATATTTACACTACACTTAAAAGGTTCTCCAGCAATATTCTTCAGTTAAGTTTTAACGACTAGTAGACTACATATTTAACTAAATTTAAATAAACATATAAGGTAAAGTAGTAACTTAATTTATGAGCTATTTTAATTCAATCAATTATAATTAATTTGAGATTTGAGAGAGCTAGTAAAATGATGAAAAATAATTTAATATAAGCTTACTAGAACCATTTTACAGGGAGAAAAAAATATATATAAATCTAAAATATATTTCTATAATGAGAATATTAATGTAATTGCTATTAGAGGTTTTGTAAATGTATTTAGAGAAATTAATGACAATAATAAGAATGGATAGATGTTAGTTTCATTATATGTAATAAATATTAATCGGCAATTAATTTTTTAAGTAAGAATTTATGTAATTTTGACCTGAATAAAGTTATTGTCCAACAACCCCTTACATCACTCCGTAGCGAGTTCCAATTTCTAGCAACTGAAACTGTATAAGATGAAGAATATAAAGATGTCTTGTGGTAGGGTATAATGAGTAAATTTTTATGATGAGATCTTGTACTTAGCTGATGGTATGCGGATAAATTTTGATGTGGAATGGAACTCGCATAGAGGTCAATTGGATGATAATCGCATCTTACAAGATCTCTTATCAAACAATAAAATTTGTGCTCAAACATAGTTGGAAAGGTAGTGTAATAAAAAGATTTTATTTCTAAACTGAAGAAAGGAGAAAGAACTGGATATTGATGAATAGTGAGTCCAAAGTAACTGATTTGAAACAAAAAAGCAGAATGAAAATGATCCAAAGAACACACATCTGTTTCTGTAGAGAACTAATAAATTTTAATTTCTTTGCTGTTAATCTAACTTGGATCGGTTTTAACGCTGTCGCTCGAAGAACAGTAAATGACATCTCAAAACACTTCGCAAGTAAAAAAATGCTTCGTCATAAGATAAATTATGATCATAGATATACTTATGTAGGATTTGTTCATGGATAATTTTCATGTCCGTAACAGGCGGGTAACAACCCTCTCTTGTTTACATTTCCCTTCGACATTGATATATCGCGGGTTTGGTGTGTAAATAGAAGTGACATAAACATATTTGTTAGCTGTCTTCAAGTTTGGCCTCGGGTTCTAACTTCGCCAACACAGATTTGTTGTACACACGTTAATGTTGTTGATGTTTAAATCACGCGATATCAAACCCTATTCGTAACGAAGTTTAAAAATTAAACAGTTCTCTCTTTATACATGACGCTCAAGGACAAATAATTATGATGCATTTTTTTTCATGATTGTTATGGAAATTATTTGGTGGATATTCTTCGGTTCAATAATGGCGAGAGTGAATTTATCCGAAAATGATATACTGGTTGAGAGGAAAGAGAAAAACGAATGGCCTTATCTCTGCCAGTTAAAATAAACTTATTATTATTATTATTATTATTATTATTATTATTATTATTACTATTATTTTTATTATTATTACTGTCATTATTATTATTATTATTATTATTATTATTATTATTATTATTATTATTATTATTATTATTATTATTAAATTATTATTGACCCCACGCTGTTGCACAGCACAATATTTATTAGTAAATAAATAAGTAAATTACTATTATTATTATCATTATTATTATTAGTTTATTATTATTATTATTATTATTATTATTATTATTATTATTATAAATCAGTACATTTTGTTAATTACTGATTCTTTCAAATAGCGATAAAAATGATGACTTTTCATTATTTTATTTTTTTACATAACAATATGAGCTATAAAAATATTGTCAGCACAAAAATCTCTGCCTAATATTTAAATATCTTTATATATTTTCACCCAAAGTGCTTAAGTTAGGGAATCATAGGATAGCTACGTTAGCATTCCAGGAAACAATATCTTGAAGACAGAATTTTGCTTACAAGATTATGAAACAAATAAAAAACATTACTACAACTATAAGAGTCATAAAGGAAAAAAAAAAATAATATTCCTATTTCAAAAAAAAACTTACAGAAATACAGATTATGTAAATGAGCTGATACAGCAAACATACGCAGATGTCGATAATGCAGAATTTAACCGACTGTATGAAATTTTAAATTTTATGGATAATAAAAGTACCGCTGATATTGATGACATAAATATAGAACTATCAAAATATGACCTCACATGTACAGGTACAGATATTTACAGATAATTTGTGTATGTTGGGAAATAAGTAAAATCAAAATCTCATAACTTTGAACAGTAATAGCGTCCCGGTTAAAAAAAGATTGATGCAAATCTGATAATTATACAAGACCAGATAAAAAATGCAGGTTACAAAATATATACAAAACTAATAAATATATATCTGATATCTTCTTCTGCCCCGAACTCTTCTCCCGTTCACCATTCCTTTCAGTGCATCCTTCAATAGGCAGTTTCTTCTCAACCAGTGACCCGATCAATTCCTTTTCCTCTTCCTGATCAGTTTCAGCATTATTTTTTTTCCAAGAAAATAATTGTTGTTGTTTAGTCAACTGTACGAAAACAGGTCTGAACCCCACAAGTGATACCACGAAGGCACCACTTATGAGGCAACTAGGCCAGGAGGTAATAGAGTAGGGTGGCCAGTTCCTTTCCCCCTCCATTGCATACATCGCCGACTAGCTACGTATTACACTAGTCAGACTTCAGATGCATACAAACAATATTGTTCTTCCTCTGACACATATCAAGTGAGATGTATTGTCTGAAAATAGACTGATATTATAGGCTATATATCAGCCAAAACCTCAATCTGAGATAATAAAATAATTAAAAAAGAAATTTCTAAGAGTAAAGGCGGGGGCTACAGATTTTTGTGTTATGTATGTATGTATGTATGTATGTATGTATGTATGTATGTATGTATGTACGGGCTATTCCATATTAAATCGATCAGTAAAAAACCTCGCATTTTTTTATATTCTAATTTTTTCCCTATTTATGCAAGGTGCTGAGGACAGTGCATTTTCAAAAATATACTATCGAAAGTCAAACGGTTTTTGTATTATTGAGCGACAAATTTAGCGTATTTTTTAAAAACAAGCCTCTTTCAGCACTCAGAACTCTGGAACCGTTTACTGCAGAACATTGAACGGGAGCTTATTTTGAAGCTGACATTTGGTAGGTTAAGTTAAGAAGTAATCCTTATTTTTATTGTACACATAGAGACAGATAATCTGATTTTACTTACTTTTAGGCTTTTTGCCCATTTGTTAGAATGTAAAAAATATTGAGAAAAAAACCTTGCATTATTAAGAGGGATTCGGCATTGTTTGCTTAGTGGCTCGACAATAAGTTTCGAGGGTATTAAATAAATTATTTTCACACGCCTAGACTTGAACGACGCAGTACCGCACAAACTGGCCAAGAGCTGAAGATAAGCGAGCGTTGGGCGTCATTTTACTCCTGTGTTTATGAAAACTTGTGATAAAGGTAGCCCAGCTATGCGCTACTAGACGAAACATCACGTGTTTGTCTCCTGGCCTTGCTTGTCTCGGCTAGCTCCCGCCTCACAGTCAGCTGGTTAGTTCACGCGCGTACTATTTATTTTCTTTATTTGATATTTTCAATACTTTCTTATCAATGGTGCACCAGTAAAAATGTGTTTATTTGTACTTTCAATGCGGAATCTAACCATATATTTTAAAAATATTTTTTCGTGGTCAAAGACGTCTTAATGAAGAAAAATATAAATTTCTCCATTTGCATAAAAAGTAAGAAAAATTGTTTACATGTCAATATAGACTTTAATTTCTCAGTATCAAAATAAACCATGATTTTGATCATTGGGTGAATGGGTATCGGAGCCACAACAGTTTAAATTTACTAATTTTATGAAAATACGATAAATTTAAATATTTTTAATTTAAACACTATGAAGTTCTGATGCCTCAAACTTTGCACAAAGCATTGTATCGCAGTTGTCAACGGACAGAAAAAGTTTCATTGTATTTAAAAACAGCAAGGTCAATTTTCTCTATATTTCGGTCGATCTGAGATGGAATAGCCCGTATGTATGTATGTATGTATGTATGTATGTATGTATGTATGTATGTATGTATGTATGTATGTATGTATGTATGTATGTATGTATGTATGTATGTATGTATGTATGTATGTATGTATGTATGTATGTATGCATGCATGTATGTATGTATTGACGGATATTGATTTATTTTCCGTCTACTTTCGTCATTTTCTCTCTCCTAAATTTGTCATTTTCTTAATTTTTTATTACATATTTTATCTTCTCTTTTCCACCACCTTTTTCTTTTCCTCATTCTTGTTACTGAATTTCGTTTTCCATTTCTTCTCTTCTCCTTTTCCTTTAAGTATAATTAAGTCTCGCACGAAGGGGAGTTTGGTTCAACTGTCACCGGTCTAAGCTGAACCTTTTGTTTTGAAGTTCCACTCCGTCTTTTTTTATTTGGAAATAAAAAATCCCTTTCTGTCCGACGACGTATATAAAGCTATATAAGATAGTGCAATATTTTGCCGGCAGAGGGCTGGACATGCAAGCAACAAGACAGTGCACAGCCGGGAAGCGTCACTCCCATCCATCTCATTCTTGTGCTTTCGTCCCTCATACCATTATTTTTACCATATTCTCTCTGTTTTTTTGTCTTTCTCTTCGCGCTCTGTCCCGATTCTAGCGTCCCTCGCGTTCTCATAATTAAATCAGGAGTCAGGAGCCCGGAGATAAATCATTTGGTGGCAGACAGCTGATCGGTCAAACTGTCCGCGCCCCGGCATGCAATGCGGCTACAGGCGTACTCGAAATATCAGTTCTCTCAAATTTGTGTCATTCGAACTGAAAAATTTGTACAAGCGTTACAAGTGAGATTTTCCTATGTTAAAGACAAATAATACTACTTTTTAAACTGTGAAGGCTATGGTAGGCAATTATAAATTATTATGATGTACTGATTGTGACGGCGTTTAAGAGACGAAGTAAAAACGATGTAAAACACTTTTTAAGTAGTTAAAAGAACCTGAAGAATCATCCAATTTTAATTTGCATTGTGATAACATAATTATGATATTGCCTACACGAGACATAGACCTAAAAGTAAAATGAAGTTATTTCAAAAGCATTGAAAAGTGCGAGTCGCATGTGAACGAAGCCCATGAAGAATGATTTTAAGAAGTTAGACATCAGGCGTCCTCAGAAAGTCTATTTTTGCTCTATGATATGCAAATGAATTTCTTGAATATTTGAAAGAAGTTCTAAATCATGTAATATATTTTAACAGTTCCTTAATACTATATGCCTCAAAGAACAGCTAAGAATTTCGCTTAGATATAAATAATAAACAGAATTTGCTCGATTAATTGGAAAATTGTTGATTTTGGAGAGAAAATTTTCGAATTTTTGGATATGCTTGGACGTTTCTTAATTTTGGAACTTCCTTAAGTTTTTGATTTCCTCAAGTTTCTTGCTTTTTGAGTTGCATATCTTGGACCCTTTGAAAATATTTGCATGCAATATTCTGTATTATTTTGATTTTTGGATGTTTTATATTTTTCATATATATTTAGATTTTGCAAGTTTTTGGATTTTTATTTTTTAGGACTGATTTTTTATTTCTGAAGAGTATTGGATTCTTAAAAAAATCTTTAGTTTTTTTAATGTCTCTTGAACCCAACACTATCTCATAATAACGTTATTGTAATATTATTATTTTTTAATTAGCTATCCGAGCTCTAGTAAAAACATGTAGCGAGAGATTGTAAAAAAACACGCGACAGCGTTTCAAATCAGGAATTATGTCACTTACTGCCAGTCGTAGTTGATCACGAAGGTATTTGTCTGTTAGTCGTAATCTAAATTTGGTTTTTACAATTTTCATTGTTGAAAATAATTTTTCGCAAACGTAAGTTGTAGCGAACATGGCTTCAACAGAGGCAGGATGGCCCAACTCTCAACGTCGGTTTCACGATGCTGATTTAGGAAGAGCTTGGGGTTCCGGGCCCTTGGGGCTAAGGAAGCAGATATAACCTGGGTCTTTTAAGAGATAAGGCAGGATATCCCAACTGTCAGCGTCGGATTCACGAATTTCATCTAGGCCAACTCTCGTACTTGGGCAATCATCGCATATACAGAGTGATTCAGAAGAAATAGTAAAACTTTAGGGGGAGGCGTGGTAATATGGAATATTCTAAGTAAAAGTTCATAATATAAACATTTGGACAAAATTAAATGTCTGAGGCCATCTGCATGGCTCAGTCAGTTAAGGCGTTTGCTGCCGGTCTGTAGTTGCGCTCGGGTGCGGGTTCGATCCCCACTTGAGTTGATTACCTGGTTGGGTTTTTTTTCGAGGTTTTCCCCAACCGTAAGATAAATGCCAGGTAATTTATGGCGAATCCTCGGCTTCATCTCTCTATCACCAATCTCATCGACGCTAAGTAACCTAGTAGTTGTTACAGCGTCTTTAAATAACCAACTTAATAATAATAATAATAATAATAATAATAATAATAATAATAATAATAATGTTTGTGGAGGTTTTCCTCAAATTGTAAGGCGAATGTTAGATTATCCCATAATAAACTTCGGACTCGTCTCTCGAAAACATTACCCGCTGTCTCTAATACTATCGACGTTAGATACCTAACCATGTATTTAATATAGTGTGTTAGAAACAAATTAACATTTTCGAACTCATTAACATGGCTTTCGATAAGAATTAAGCAATGCTCATTTGTTTTCGGAACACGTTGTAGCTCGTAGATTCTTGCAATGCCGTAATACCCATAGACCATGTTTAACCAGAACACTTTCTTTTATTTGTCGAGTTTGTGGCCCGATACAGTTCTTACGATTATTTTAATGATAATACAGAGGTGCGCTCGAAAGAGCATTAGGGTGATCTACGGATACTTAGCTTTTTCTGAACTCTTTGAGTGATTTTGTTTTTTCTTTTTACATACTGCTACAGTATATGGTACGTTCGCATTGCCGTTTGCATTGACTTCGGATACAGCCTTGGTTAGGCTGTTGGAACCGGTTTTTGATGCAGATTTTATGGTGAAACCCATGAATGGGGAATCTGATGACTACATGTCTTTGTTCTTGAGCTGCGTTGATCCAATTTCGGTACATCATTGTACTGCTGCTCTAGAATTCGGGTTCGATTTCTTCTCGTTTCCTGCGGCTTGTCTCCATTAGGCCTACTGTGTTGTAAGACCTGGTAGAGGATAATAGCATCTTTATTGTTATATCCTCGGTGAAGAAGGTTTTCCGTGCTAGTAGATGGACTAGTCTAGATGGGGCTGTTTTTTCTGTTCGTAGACTTTTCTTTAGAAATCTCGATTTCATCTTATTTAATCTTTCTAGGTCACTTGTGAGATCGGTCAAGATCATTTTTGCTAGTGGTGCTATGTTGGCTTCGAAGAGAGCCATCGCCGTAGAGCAACCGTGACGAAAATGTGACTCGCGAGCACATTGTGGTTTGCAATGATAGCTATGCATTTCTCTTGCTTCCTACCTCCCCCAACACCCACCCTCTCCTCTCACTCACTGGAGTCAAACTCCGTTCCATTTGTTCTTGTCTCTTACCTGCGAGTGGCGTATCATCGCAATGTGTCTCTCGAAACCATTGCTCTTCTACAAAAACAAAAGTTTCGGATAGGATAATAGGACGCATTTTTTTTTTTTTTTGCTGCCAATATGATGAGAATATTAAATGTATGATTTGTTCACAAGTATTACGAGGAAAACGATTCTATAACATAAAACGGTATTATACTACATGTTACTCATGAAACATTAAAAGGTTAGGTGTTATTATTATTATTATTATTATTATTATTATTATTATCATCATCATCATCATCATCATTATCATCTCTGTACGTCGATCCTTTTTCAGCAGATGTACGAATAATGCGGTTAGATTTTCGATTTAAACTCGCAGATTTAGAATGTAATGTTACAATGAAAGCTAGATGTAAGGAATTGACAGATGTTGAACTTTTCAAATCTTTGCCAAAAAACAAATATCCGATGCTTCGTTCTTTCACTTGCTCTGTTGAAGCCATGTTCGCTGCAACTTACGTTTGTGGAAAATTATTTTCAACAATGAAAATTGTAAAAACCAAATTTAGATTACGACTGACAGACAAATACCTTCGCGATCAACTACGACTGGCAGTAAGTAACATAATTCCTGATTATGAAACTCTGTCGCAGTTCTGCGTCGTGTAACTTTCTCCATTCTCCTGTAACTTCATCCCTCTTAGCCTCAAATATTTTCCTAAGCACTTTATTCTCAAACACCCTTAACCTATGTTCCTCTCTCAAAGTGAGAGTTCAAGTTTCACAACCATAAAGAACAACAGGTAATATGACTGTTTTATAAATTCTAACTTTCAGATTTTTTGACAGCAGACTGGATGATAAAAGCTTCTGAACCGAATAATAACAGGCATTTCCCATATTTATTCTGCGTTTAATTTCCTCCCGAGTATCATTTATATTTGTTACTGTTGCTCGCAGTTATTTGAATTTTTCCACCTCTTGAAGTGATAAATTTCCAATTTTTATATTTCCATTTCGTACAAAATTCTCGTCACGAGACATAATCATATACTTCGTCTTTTCGGGATTTACTTCTAAACCTATCTCTTTACCTGCTTTAAATAAAATTCCCTGTACTGTACATAGACAAATTAAGTTTATGTGTTACATACGTGTTACAGTTTCTTGTATTATAATCGTGATATTCCCCACTGGAATTATAATCATTAATCAGTGATGTTGCTATATACACATTCAATCAAACTTAAAAAGTACACACGATATACTGTCAAAATTTTGTGATATTTAAAATAGTCTCTACACGAACTCCTAGGTGCTATTTTAAAAATACAACGTAGAATGCGCTTTTGAATCACAAATATAGGCCTATATTTCTTATTACGGTAGAAATTCCCCAGAAACAGACACCATAACTCAATCTGGATTCAAAATGAGCATATTAAAAGGATAATAGTGTTTCATAGCCCAACACAATACTCAGTATTCTTAGCTGATAACCAATCACATTTAATTTAGAAATTAAACAAATATAATGTTGATCCCAGTTCATAAATTCATCAAACATTACACCTAAGATTCTGACATCAGACCATCTCATAATCTGTGTGTTGTTGATATTTATATTGAAATTCATATCTTTTCTATTTTGCACTGTGTAAAAATTTATGAAGCATGTTCTTTTTAGTATGATTTAAAATAAAAGGATTGTAGTCACACATACTGTACAGAATGTAACAGATTCATACAGATTAGTAAATTAGGTTGCCTAAATCAGATTTATAGTCTAAACTCTAAGGGTGCTATGCATAGACATTTCGTTAGCCCGTTCTAAGAGCGTGCTAAACTAGCCCCGGCTATCTATTGATTACTTGTACAGGATTCATATCGTATCATATATATCATATCATATCATATCATATCATATCATATCATATCATATCATATCATATCATATCATATCATATCGTATCGTATCGTATCGTATATCATATCATATATCATATCATATATCATATCATATCATGTATCATATCATATATCATATCATATCATATCATATCATATCATATCATATCATATCATATCATATCATATCATATCATATCATATCATATCATATCATATCATATATCGTATCGTTAACATTGGTTTATGAATACAAAAAACGTTAGTTAGCTGATCATCCACCTAAAGCCCGCGCTAAGAATGTCTATGAATACGGCCCTAAACTTCTTTGCTTGAGCTGTCTAGCTGTACGAGACACTCTACAGACGAAAGCTGAAGATTCATATTGGATCGGGGAGGGAATTTGTAGAGCACTAGTATCCGGCCCGGTTGGTGGCATTTGTAAATTGTGATTAGTCATGTAATGGAGCGGGAGCGATATACTGTAGCACGGACGAGTTGGTGAACATGCTGTTGGCGTATGAGACAAGTGGACGAAATCAGAGACAGGCAGCTGCCTTATATAGACAATTATATCCGGAAAGGCGACAGCTAAACCACGGCCGATTTAGAGATGTGGAGTAGAGCCTACTTCAACATGGGACACGCGCCCACGACATATCCGACAAAGGTTCATGTTGCTGTTGATGTAGCTAGAGAGGATGTAGTAGCAACACGAGAGCTCTGGTTCGAAACTTGCATCTGAATCTGCCGGCCCGGCTGGCTCAAGCGGTAGGGGCACGGCATGTCTCTATCGCTTGGTCCGAAGGGTTGTGGGTTCGAGTCCCGCCTCGGTTATGAGTGTTGTGTTTGTATTAGTGTAAGTAAAACAAAGGAAACAAATGAAAAACCAAAACAGAAAACAGAGATAACTTTGGTAAACGGCCTCTGGCCGGTCTCTACATTAAAAAAAAAAAATCACATGATGGCCCATCCAATTCTCAAACGGGATCTTGGGTGGCATCAATTAAAGCAACACACTACTCAGAATCTAGAACCTGGAGACTATGACCGTCGTGAAACATTTTGCGAATAGTTTATGGAGGTGGTTAGTTTCCAAATCATTACAACAATAAAAATATACCCTTTTTACTTATCTTATCGTTTAGGTCGATATTCTCAATCAAAACTTCTTAAGACGAATTTTGTGAATAGATGTGTGTACATTCAGGAATATCAACCGCTGCAACAAACACCACTATGCAGACGTCAATTCACATTGTAGGAAGGAGGTGCACATTCAATTCGCTTTTTAATCACTTTAGGACGGGTATCATAAACGACCAGATTATTGGGCCGAATTTTATCTATGAAAATATCTACGATGCAGAACATTCGGCATTTTTGACTCAGCTTTTGGGTGTCTTACTCGATGATGTTCGTCCTGGCATTCTTGCGAATTTTATCTCCCAATATGACGGCCAAACAGTACACGGAACAAGACCTGCTCGATCGATGGATTGGTCTTAACGGTCCTTTATAAGAGGGCCACCAAGACCGCCGGATCTCACGCCCATGGACTTTTTTTAGTTGATTATTTTACGATGCTGTATCAATATCTCAGGTTATTTAACGTCTGAATGAGATGAAGGTGATAATGCCGGTGAAATGAGTCCGGGGTCCAGCACCGACAGTTACCCAGCATTTCCTCATAATGGGTTGAGGGAAAACCCTGGAAAAACCTCAACCAGGTAACTTGCCCCGACCGGGATTCGAACTCTGGCCACCTGGTTTCACTGTAAAACGCGCTAAGTGTGGGCTATATGCGTGATAAAATTTACGCAACACTACCCGAAAAGCAGGAATGGTCTTGTTGCAAGAATTAGGGAAGCAAGTGAAAATGTCACATCCCTCGTGGTACCGATGGTGCAAGAAAGCGTTACGAGGTGTAAAGTACTTTGTACAGAACAGAAGAGTGGTTATTTTAATGTGAATACTAAAATGGTACACAAGAAACAGCATTGTTTATTTACGTTTCGTTTTATGCCGTCTCGAACTTTTCACCTTTAGACTAGATCATCCCGCTGCACACCGCAACCAGAGAAGTTGCCGACACATCAGGCGTCTTTCTGTTATTCTTCAGCATCAAGGTTTAGGCCACAAGGTCTGTTCCGATTTTAGAGGATTGTCATTTATCCATCGTATTTTAGGTCTTCCAACACTTCTTCGTCCTTTCGACTGATAGTTAAGGAGTATTTTTGGCAATCTGTATCCTGTTTACCCTCTGAAGATATTTGGTTGTGTGAAAGTCTCCTGGCCGCGTTTACGATCGCTGCATAGGATAAGGACAATGACGGGGCTGCCATTTCAAAGCTCAGGTTCTAGCGTTCCTTGCACTAGCTCCTACAGGAAGGGATGTTTCGTCCGCTCTTCAAGCCGTATGCAGTTTTCAGTGAATCGCACGACGCCCTGTCGACCATCGAAGACTTCGCATGTATTTCTGTGCAGGAGGTCCTGTTATACCCCAGGATGTTGGGTCCCTGATAGAACTTAGCCACCTATAAAAGTGCCCACTACCACGACATGATTGCATCTGTCGAGAATTATTCTCGTGTATTCAGTTGCAGCTTTTATGACTATCCTGGAGTTTTAGGGTTCAAACTCTAACCCTAAATGCTTACGTCAGGACGCTACGAAAGGTATAACCTAATTCGGTAAATAATAATGATGGAGCATGACAACTTTAAGTGAAATTGCTACTAAATTGAAATGCTCTGTCCAGCTACTTTTTAACCACATAAACGCACTAACACTGCGAAACGAACACTCTACAAAATATTAATGCTATACAGGGCAGGAAATATAATTAGATCGATAATACTGAACTAGTATATATAATATATATTATAGAATAGTCCGCACCTGTGGATTAACGGTTAGCGCGTCTGGCCGCGAAAACAGGTGACACAGGTTCGATTCCCGGTCGGAGTGAGTTACCTGGTTGAGTTTCTTTCCAGGGTTTTCCCTCAACCCATAATGAGCAAATGTTGAGTAACTTTCGGTGCTGGACTCCGGACTCATTTCACCGGCATTATCACCTTCATCTCATTTATACACTTTAACTGTAGCTATATGAAGGGTTCAGAGCCATAACAGACCAAGCGCCATTTATTGAGAACGAAGAAAGCAAGGGTTAAAGTTAAGTAAATATCATAATTTAATGAAGATTGACGTATCATTTAATTTTAGTGTGCGTACTTTATCTTACTTGCTATATGTTTCGTTAAATTATGGTAATCACTTAATTTTAACTCTTGTATTCTCCGTTTTTAATAAATGGCGCTTGGCCCACTATGACTCTGAACCCTTCATATTCTCTATAAATACAATATATAAAATAATTGATTTAACAAAATCAGCTTCGTTACTGTAAACAAAAACATATATTTTGAGATTATGAAACTCACATCTTTTATGAGCACCGGATTGAATCTTTCTCCTTTGGTATTTTCCCGGAATCCCGGAATCTTGTTTTCTCCGTTTTTAATAAATGGCGCTTGGCCCACTATGGCTCTGAACCCTTCATATTCTCTATAAATACAATATGTAAAATAATTGATTTAACAAAATCAGCTTCGTTACGGTAAACAAAAACATATATTTTGAGATTATGAAACATCTTTTATGAGCACCGGATTGAATCTTTCTCCTTCGGTATTTTCCCGGAATCCCGGCCACCAGGTCACTCAAATGAGTGGCCTCGTTGTGTGATGACTGTTGGCTTAATATAATATATCTGTAGTGCTCGGGAAAAGTGGCACAATTCAAAAATGTTAATTTTACAGGAGAAGGAAGAAACTGTCTTCAGACTGGTTTATGTCGATTTGATTTTCTTCTGTATGAATTATTCTAATGGGAGAAATACTTATGTTTCTTTTTCCAAGCGAGCAGATGTTCCGTAAGTTGTCAATAAACTAATAAAAACTTTTTGTGGAAATTGACTTATGCCACTTTTTCCAAGCTTTGCAGATATGTCAATATTGACCTATATGTCGAACATGGAGTAAGACCGCTAAGGGAAAATATCAAAGGAGAAAGATTCGATACGGTGCTATGGATTGAGCCTCGGCGTAGCTCAGTGGTTAGAGCGACTAATGCGTAGAACTGGGGGTCTCAGGTTCGATTCCTGGTTCCGGAGCGAATTTTTCTCCATTAATAACAAATATTGGATAATAATTTACAGTGTGTTCTACAACCTAGTATTGCTCATGCAATGATTCTCAATGTAGAAAAATTGATAAAAGCAAAACATATTAAAAATATGAAATGACTAGCAAAGATACTAGTGTGATACAATAAATGGCTCTTAAAATCTCCCTTGTTTTTAAATATAATTATAAATTCCTCAGTTATTTAAACATAAATCTATAATAAGAGTTAAAACCAAAATAATTTGCTAGCTGGAAGTTAATTTCTTTCAATGTTATAATATTACAGACAAAATAATTAGTCTGTTTTATTTTAAATTGTAATTAGTAAGTAATATGGGAATTTAAAACTTTTTTTATAAACTGATGGTATGTTAAATAGATGTAACATATGAAGACAATTTTATCAAATTAATAAGTATGATTTATTTTGTGCCTTTAATAAATAGAGTGAAACTGACATTAATGCTGTACCTTCTAACATAAAAATAAGCAAATCAATATGAAAGGTAAAACCATTCTGTCAATAATTTAATAAATCAGGAACAGCAGCTCTTAAATCCGCCACTATTTAAAAATCTCTAACCCTTCCACTGCTTCTTCCACTATTTTGCTCCTTTATCTATGCTTCCCCCTCAAGGGCTCCAGAGACGTGCGACGTCAGAAAGTCTGCAGTTGGAAATGCCTGATGTAGATGGTGTCTTGCTGGTCATTGATATTTTACCAAACTAACAAAATATATTTAATTATTTAATATTTTATGTGAAATTTGTCAGCCAACTTTACAGTTCATAGTTATGGTGAGTTTTTAATTATTTAATATATTTAACTTTATTTGTAGAATGCGAAATAATCAGAAATTAAATTATTTAGTAGGGAACCAGGATATTGTTACATTTATTAAATTACAAAGATTAAGGTAGCTGAGACACCTTGAAAGAATGGAAGATAACTGTATGCCAAAAAAGAAGAAAAAGCCGTTCAAGAACCAGATAGCTAGACTGTATAGAGACAGATCTTGCTGCAATGAGGATTAGAGGCTGGAAACTTAAGGTTGGAAACGCAGATTGGAGGCGTATATTAGAGGAACCCAAGGCCCACACCTGGCTGTAGAGTTAGAATATTATTTGGACTATAATTACGGAATAAAAAGGAATTCCGAATAATTTCAATGGAGAAATTGTTCCTGGGCCGGATATCGAATCCTGGAACTTTGGCTGAGCAAGCCAACGCTATACCGACTGAGATACCCAGGAACTCTACCGAACTTGGACTCAATTATTCTCTTTTTTATATCCACATATCTCAAGCGGGTTGACAAGAAGTCAGAGACCCAACATTGAGTGCACACCATACTGTGTAACTTAAATTTGTGATTTCCTGTTAATTTTTTTAGTTGGTTATTTAACGACGCTGTATCAACTACGAGGTTATTTAGTATCGATGAGATTGGCGATCCTAGATGATATTTGTCGAGATAAGGCCAAGGATTCGCCATAGATCACCTTACGGTTGAGGGAAAACCTCGGAAAAAACCCAATCAGGTAATTAGCCTGAGCGGGAATCGAACCCGCGCCCGAGCGCAACTTTAGACCGGCAGGCAAGCGCCTTAACCGACTGAGCCACACAGTGGCCTGGGTGTGGTAGAGTTCCTGGGTTGCTCAGGTGATAGAAAATTGGCGCGCCCAGCCAAAGGTCCCGAGTTCGATACCCGGTCCCGGAACGGTTTTTCCCTAGAAATTATTGAAGTCAGCATCACAGAAAGCTATATGTGAAAGCCAGATTTGAAAAAAGGAATTCTATTTGTTTAATACATGATAATTGGCAACATACTCCTATAATATATTAAATAACGTTAAATTTTGTGACAGTGTGGGAAAATTTATGGCAAAAGTTCGACAGCTGAGGGTGGAACTGGCCGAGGGGGAGGGAGCCGAGGAAATAAGGCAAGAGTTATTTATTAGTGTTGCAATGGGTAGTATTAACGCTGAGCAAATGAGGTAATTAGGGGATAATGTTCTTTTTGTATTTATTGTCTTTTTTTTCTATTTGTATTTTATTGCGTGTATATATTTTTTATGTATTACCTTTATATTTATTAGTTGGATTATTTCTTGCAGTTTCAATAAGGAATTGAATTGTTTATATATATATATATATATATATATATATATATATATATATATATATATATATATACAGTATATGTTTCACTGTGTTTTTTTTTCTCTTTTCATATCTTATATTTATTTTATTTTTATTATTTTTGTGAAATTTGGTTTGAAGTTAGATTAGTTGTAGTTGTGATAATTAATGGTAACGGTAATAATAATAATAATAATAATAATAATAATAACTGTTGTTTTACTATTTTATTATTAGTAGGTATTATTTTCGTTTTGAAGATCCAAACTGTGCATAATTATAGCACGAATGGCCGTACGGGCTCGTGCGAAGGATCTTGTGTACATGAGTTTGTATAATTTATTATGCATCAATAAATGCACTTATCTATCTAGTTGTTTTTACTACGATTTAGTAGGAATTTCTTTATTGTTAGCAGCAGTGATTATGAGTTAGCATTCTTTATTGTTGTATGTATGACTGATGTTGCGTACCTGATAATATTATTGCAACTTCTGCTTCTTCTAACAATAATTATTGTTCTTAATGTCTTGATATTAAGCGGTAGCATTATGACTAAAGAATAACGGAAAGCCTTCATTTATAAAAGAGAACGATTAATTACTATTTACTCTAATTATAAAGCTGTAGAGTTAGTGTGGATAATAACGTGTTCGTAATTGGAGCTAATCCGGATGTGACATCACACTCGATGGAGGCGAAACCAATTTATGCGTCGTGTTTTAGAGGCAGGCTGTAGGCTTCACAGTAGCAATGTGTTCTGCGCTATTGCCCCTGACATGGTATGTGCCACTTATAACACCAGCCCCCGCTGTTTGCTAGCCATCTCGCCCTGCTCAAAAAAGATACATATTTTTTACCCCCTCTGCCGGACGGCCGGGTCTCTGTATGTGACTGCCAACGAAATTACAGCAGACGTCGCGCAGCCGGCTTTAAAACGTGTTCTTTAATTCTGTTGCTGAATTTAGAAATAATGGATGGCTACATGTTATGATTTGATCTTGGTCTCTGAGTCGATTCTCTATGGATTTTGTGCGTTCTTGCGTGTTTCTGCAACAACGAATTATCACACAGTTTCGTTCCGCATGCAAATGTATGCCTACATATTATTTTACAAATAAAAATGTATAGAATTTTTTTCCGTAAGTTTAGGCCTGAATGCTCAATTTGATTTCAGTGAATTGTTCATTATCCTTCTTTGGTATTTAACAACGTCATACAGTATTAGGAGTTCTGAATATAAATGTACACGCATTTTATGAATAAAATATTTTCATACGTAGTAAGATACGAGTTTTCATGTTGTGGATAAGACTATTTCGTAATAATAATATAATAATAATAATAATAATAATAATAATAATAATAATAATAATGGTGATAATAATAAATAGTTAAGAAAAAGAATATAACGTAATTGAGCACCCACGTGCAATACGTTTTTGAATACCTCTGATTGAGGTTCTGACTGATATGTATGTACATCTATTATCAGGAATATTTCCCACCAGAAATGAGACATTTGTCATACCGATTCGTATCCCAGGCGACAGACTTCTACAACACAAGGATACAAAAATGGATCCCATGCTATGACAAATGTGTACAATCATTAATAAATATGGTATAATAAATTGTGGTGGAATAGCATCATCTGTACTTAATCCATTAATTTTATTACACAGAAGGTTAATAAAAATTTGTGTGACAAAAAATATGGATTAGCCTACTCAAAAAATTTAATTTATACAGATTTTAATGTACTGTATTAACTATTAAAGGAATTTATAAATATACTTTACTAACTTACTACCACAGAAATCAAATAAAACATAAATCTAATCGACATGAATATCGTACTCGAAGAGAAAAGTCTACTTTCCCATTAATCGAGCCTAAATGTCATACAAGTGCAGCTCTTAAACATGGTGCTAGTTTCGGCCCAAGACTTTATAATAAAATTACAAACCATTTTCCATATTTGAAATATCTTAAAATTTAAGCTTTTAAAAATAAATTTATAAAATTATTCACGATATATAATATTGACAAATTTATTTTTTTTTTTTACCTTTTATTTCTGTCGACTATATTCATGTTTTTATTGAATATCTCTGGCTTCTGTCTGATTGTCAATTTATATTAAATGTTTATTTTTCTCTTTTTTTTTTTTTTTGCTCTTGTGTGTTATTTATTGGTTTGAATTAAGTTACTGTATTTAGTAAACTGTCCTTGTACATTTTATGTTATATTATTGGCTACGACTACACCGTACGGTACTGGCTAGAAACATTTTTGTTTTATAAATTTAATTTGTACTCACTAGCTAGCTGGTTAAATAAATAAATAAATAAATAGATAAATAAAGAAAGAAAGAAAGAAATAAAGAAAAAGAAATAAAGAAATAAACAAAGAAAGAAACAAAGAAAGAAAGAAATAAAGAAATAAACAAAGAAAGAAAGAAATAAATAAAGAAATAAAGAAATACATAAAGAAATAAAGAAATAAAAAAGAAAGAAAGACAGAAATAAAGAAATAAATAAATAAATAATGAAAGAAAGAAAGAAAGCAATAAAGAAATAAAGAAAGAAAGAAATAAAGAAATAAAGAAAGAAATAAATAAATAAACAAGTAAATAAATATATAAATAAATAAAGACAGAAAGAAATAGATAAATAGATAAATAGATAAATAGATAAATATGTAAATAGATAAATAGATAAATAGATAAAGAGATAAAGAGATAAATAAAGAGAGATAGAGAAAGAGAGAGATAGAGAAGGAGAGAAATAGAGAAAGAGAGAAAGAGAGAAATAAAGGAAGAATAAAGAAATAAAGAAATAAATAAAGAAATGAATAAAGAAATAAGGAAAGAAATAAAGAAAGAAATAAAGAGATAAAGAAATAAATAAAGAGATAAAGAAATAAATAAAGAGATAAATAAAGAAATCAATAAATAAATAAATAAATAAATAAATAAATAAAAAAGTCTCAATTCCAGTGGGAAACATGTTGAAAAATAGAGCAACAATTGATCTATCTGTTTCAATAAATCTTTCTATGAAATTGTGCTTTTTTCTGTATCCGGCCCCAGGGAAAATCACTTTCTGACGGCCTCGTGATTGCGATAAAGTGGTCAAAATTTGTATAAGCACTTGTTTCGACATTATTAACATATGGAAGAAAAAGATTTAACTTTTTTTTTATCTGCCCCCCATGAGAATGTTTGCTTATCATTTTATATTCCTGATCTAGACTACCGAGGAACATAATAATTATTATATCGCCGTTGTTCTTGCAATAACTTCTATAAATGCAAAATATAAAATTTTTCAGTAGAAAGAGAAAACAGATTTATTCATCCTATAGCAGCCATACATAGGAGACTGTGAATTCTTACATTTTCGAAACGAAGAAATGTAATTACATACAGGAGGTTTTATTATTTGCTGTATCACTATTTAAGTTATTTAATAGAGCAAAAATCTGCAAATCGATAAATATGTCACATAGGAGTTATTGCAGGAACAACGACGATATATTATATATTTTATTAGAAAGTAGGAATCATTGAAGAAGAAAATAAAAAATATAGAGTAGGGAGTTTTGTTTTTCAACAAAATAATCTACCTTCAATGAGGGTGACCATAAAGACCCAGAATAAAGCACTACATTGATTAGAGAGACAAAAAAAGATTAAATACAGGAACTGTTAAGTAAAAAAATCCAGAGAAATGCAAACCCAATAGAAACATTAATGGCCAAAATATCAATGGTAATACTTATAGAGATATGCCACTCCTGCACACAGGGCTTGATGCAGAGCCAGAGGAGGCTAGAGTCGGGACGCGACCGCTGTTCAATACATTAAAACCTGAGGGACCGTCGCTAATGACGGGTCTTGTTCATCTTACGTACACAAACGCACCGGTGTGAATACAGTGCGAATGCGGCGGGTCCTTGGACAATGCGACAACAAATCACAACGATTTGCGCTACATCACGGCTCCATCTTCACAAAGATCCTTGTCGATGAGTGCCAAGTGCTACACATTTAGTCTTCTGCGGCTTTCGCGGTTTCCCCATTCATTTGTTTCCTAGCATGTTAACGATTTGATTCACTGATCCACTTGCCCAGCTGTCAAATTTCGTATCACCACCACTACTACCAATCTGCTCTGTGAGGACACGGGCGTGCATTTTATTGTAAGGGACCAAATTCGAGTCCTTCGCTGTAAATCGTACTAGATATCAGGCAAACACAGATTTGAAGTTTCGTGGCAGTTTTCAGACTTTTCTGCCGTCTACATTAACTGCTAAAATACTTTCGCGAAATTTATCTAAAAACTTACAAAGGCTTTGATGCCAGTTTTATTTAATTCTACAGGGTGATTCACGAGGATTTACCGTCACATACGGAGCTTATTTCCGAAGAGATTCTGAGCAAAAAATGTTATATAAACATGTGTCCTAATCTCAGTATTTTCAGAGTTACACTAATTTGAAATTGTTAGTAAAATACATTTTTTCTTTACTCTTAAGGTAAAAAAAAATATTATAAATAGAGAATGAACTATTCAGAAGAATCATTTCTTTAATTGGCTAGTGTTCTGAAGTAAAAATGTGTTGTTAATTGCTTTTTACAGTACATATTTTGTTTTTCAACTTTTAACTAAAAATTACATGATTCTTACGCACTTATCACAAAAATTGTTGCAAATCATACGACTTTAGAAACTTCATTCTTTATAGTTTAATTATGCATCCTAATGTACAGTATTAAAGAATTTACAAGCATGAGTATTTGTAACATTGTTGTGATAAATGTGTAAGAAAATGTAATTTTGTGGTTAAAAAACGAAAACAAATTCTATACGAAGCAACTATGGAATTTACAACACATTTGTAGCATTAGAATATTACGATGAAAGAGTGATGGAACGTAGAAAAATTGTCTCCGGCACCGGGATTTGAACCCGGGTTTTCAGCTCTACGTGCTGATGTTTTAAGACGGCGCTTATTCCGTCGGATCCCGGCCAACTACTCACTCATAACGAGTGCACCTCAGCACATGTGTGGACTTCGGTCCTACGTTCATAGATATCTATGACGTAGTGCAGAGGGCTGCCACTAGAGGGAACCCAAGAGTTGGAACTTAAACTGAGACGATTCTGTCCGACACCGGGATGGGTATCCGGTGTGGCTTAGTGGATAAAGCATCAGCACGTAGAGCTGAAAACCCGGGTTCAAATCCCGGTGCCGGAGAGAATTTTTCTCCGTTCCATTACTCTTTCATCGTATGATGACGCAGAATATCTGCATGGAAATATCATATGTACTTCGGTACATTAAAATAATATATATTTAGAATATTAGCTAATTAAGGAAATGATACTTCTGAATAGTTCTTTATTTATCTGTAATATTCTTTTACCCTTAAAACAGAAGAATAATGGTATTTTACAAACAAATTCAAATTAGTCTGAAAATATTGAGTTAGGACAAATGTTTATATGACATATTTTTGCTCAGAACGTCTTCGGAAATAAGCTCTGTAAGGGACAGTAAATCCTTATATAAATCGCCCTGTATAGTATGAGAAAGAATAAAGGTTGGTCCACAATAAATCGAGAACGTGAATCAGAACGATAACGGAAAGCGAAGGACTTGAACGTTAAGATATTTATTCACAATAAACCGAGAACAGAAGAAACTATGCATATCGATTATGTCATTAACAATGTGTAAAGTCGATATTGTGCATTCTGGAGTTATTTGAGTGCAATTGACCAATGGTCTTCTCTCAAGAGTAGGCCTACAAGCCAGCCAACATGAACACACATTAACCAACCTAAAAATGTATGACACGGAACATTTAAGAATTCAATTCACGTGGTATTCTGGTCAAATATAGGCTAACGTAGCATATATTCAAAGTGATTCTACTGAATTTCTGGGTTAGGTACAAGTATTGGATGCAGAACAACAAATTATGTCACGGCCTCCTTGCTAGAAAATATGCGACGACCAAATAGCTTTTTGATGACAAGTGAACGAATCTAGTAGGCTGTGATCGGAAATGAGAACGGCAAAGTTAAACGTTTACCAATATTCATATTCCCGGTCCTGGGCCGGTAAGCTTCTTGTTAATTGTGAATGTTCACATTTAAATGTATGCATTCAAATAATTTTTCTGTTCTCGCTCTCGTTGTCATTTCCGTTCCCGGTTTATTGTGAACTAGCCTTAATGCTCAAACTGATCAGGAAGAGAAAAAGAAATTGTCTGGGTCACTGGCTAAGAATAAACTTGCTATTGGAGAATGCACTGGAAGGAATGGTGAACGGGAGAAAAAATTTGGGGCAGAAGAAGATATGAGATGATAGACAACATTAATATATATGGATCATATGCGGAGACAAAACGAAAGGCGAAAAATAGGAAAGATTGAATTGTGCTGGGTTCCCAGTGAAAGATCCTGCCTTGGACAGAAAACTATAAATGAATGAAAATCCTACTTATCAGTAAAATAACATCATTCCTTTTTTACTTCTAAATGACTGTCGTTGTCTTCTGTACTCATAGAAATACATTAACACGTTTGTAACTTTTATTGTTTATTGGACCATATTAATTAACCCATTTTCGTTCATTTCTCGAAAATATAATGTTTTTTTTTGTTTTATTACAGGATACTTTTACATACGATATTTGGATCGCAGTTTGTAATTAGATCATGTAAATTTCCGAAAAATTTAGAAATATATGAACGCCTTGGTTCCTCCAAATTCATATCAACTAGGTACTATAATTAAAATATTACAGTGACTAAAACTATAGGAAAGAATGGTGGAAAATAATAAAAGACTAACACAAGTAAAAAAATACAATAACTGGGAAATAAATATACAATGGAAAAGAACAAAAGGGTTAGAGATTTTTCGAAGATAGCTCAGAAGGAAGGCGTATGGTAGAAATACCAAGATTACACTGTCAAGTGCAGTTGGAAAAAATCTAGAATTTTGAATGGAAGGAGATGGATAAGAGTGTCAGAAGACAGACAAGGAGGATTATAAAGCTATATATAATATGATAATCATAATTGCATCTATTTCTTTTCGTTTACTGTGTTTCTGTATGTTGTTTTTAACTACAACCTGTGTGAGCAATATTGCTTTTTTTTTTCTTTTAATTAAAGAGGAAGTTGACGTGAGTATGTTAGGAGAAAATTCACAAACGATTAGGGAAAACACGGGAATTTTACTTGAAGCAAGTAAAGCGATAGATTTGGAAGTAAATCCCGAAAAGACAAAGTATATGATTATGTCTCGTCACCAGAATATTGTACGAAATGGAAACATGAAAATTGGAGATTTATCCTTCGAAGAGGTTGAAAAATTCAAATATCTTGGAGCAACAGTAACAAATATAAATGACACTCGGGAGGAAATTAAACACATAATAAATATGGAAAATTCCTGTTATTATTCGGTTGAGAAGCTTTTGTCATCTAGTTTGCTGTCAAAAAATCTGAAAATTAGAATTTATAAAACAGTTATATTACCGGCTGTTCTGTATGGTTGTGAAACTTGAACTCTCACTTTGAGAGAGGATCAGAGATTAAGGGTGTTTGAGAATAAGGTTCTTATGAAAATATTTGGGACTAAGAGGGATGAAGTTACAGGAGAATGGATAAAGTTACACAACGCAGAACTGCACGCATTGTATTCTTCACCCGACATTATTAGGAACATTAAATTCAGACGTTTGAGAAGGGCATGGCATGTAGCACGCATGGGCGAATCCAGAAATGTATACAGAGTGTTAGTTCGGAGACCGGAGGGAAAAAGACCTTTGGGGAGGCCGAGACGTAAATGGGAGGATAATATTAAAATGGACTTTAGGGAGGTGGGATATGATGATAGAGATTGAATTAAACTTGCTCAGGATAGGGACCGATGGCGGGCTTATGTGAGGGCGGCAATGGATCTGCGGGTTCCTTAAAAGCCATTTGTAAGTAAATAAATAATTAAAGAGAAAGTTACCAAGCATGGTATTGTCGTGGTTAACATACTATCACAATACAAATTCCATCGACGCTAGATAACCTGCCAGTTGATAAGCTTTGTTAAATACACGATTAAAAAGAAACGTGATTCTCATTTAATGTCAGCTAATCTTACGAAGAATCTTAGCTCTGTGACTTGCAATTGCTATAAATTTTGTGTGAACTCTCCCCTTTAACACGATGCGTCATTACTCAATAGAGTTTTATTAGCTAATCGCTTCGGTATTTGGTTAGTCAGTTTGTCATTAGATAGTCATTATAAAGTGTTTGAGTTCTGTGTTAGAGATGCGATCACAGCAGGGAGGTGTGTCATAATTATTATGCGAGAACAAACAATTCCGTTACATTGCTTGGCTCGGAATGAGATTGTGTACGTATTAGATGCGAGCGCCATAACCAGAATCCACATAACAGCGCTGCAATGTGCCCAGCTAATGAAGTGTGAACTTGGCGCGGTGTTTGCGGTATTATTTACAACAATTAACGGGGTTGGTTTTAGTTTCAATACCTCTCGGAACGGTTGATCGCTCGCTCTGGGGGTGCAGCTGGCCGCTTTCACAAACCGATATCGTGTTTGCATAGGGCTCGGTTGACATTGCTCATCGCATTATGTGTATCATGCTAATATATAACAACATTTATACGTCCACAGCGAACGAGGATAGGTCAGTCTCAATTTCAGTTATATATTCTGAAGTTTCAAGATTGCAATTCAAGCGTAAATATTGTACTACAATGCCTGCACCATAAGGAAATAAAGAATCGGTAACAGCGGATTCATAGAAACACTCTGATCTCTTGAATACGTCATTATTTTTATTTTTTTTAGAGTATTTTATTGTTATGTTTTTTTTTTTTTTTACAATTCGGGGGTGTGACTTTTATTCGGAAGTATTTTATTGTATTTGATTTGTATAGTCGCGACGCTGTTATTCCCGGCGTGACTCCTCCTCTTTGCTTACATCTTAGGAAGTCAAGGCTCTATAAAGTCTAGGTAGGTAGTATCGTTCGCCATTTTTGTTCTTTCGTTGCCGAGCTACCAGACGAGGGATCTATTTGCCACACCGTTAAACATCATCATGTCGTAGCTCCTATGATAATAAATCAAACGCACTGTAATTCAGCAAATAATTGAGCGGCAAATAACGTCCTGATGTGCTTTCTGCGAACGCCAACGAAAGAGCCAAAATGGCGGGCGATTATATTAAGTATTTATCCAGCCTTAGGAAATGCATGACGTTTTCATCAGCGAATCACAAGACGCACACGTTTAAATGTAGCCGATCTGCAACGTAATTGGCTGCCGGAAATTAGACTTCACGGGACTATAGTTATTAATATGCTTGAGTTACTGTCAGAGACCGGAATTTTGGCAGAATGGCTTATAAATGTGTTAAATCTATCTTCTTTTGAAAGTAAATCTGTACGAATAATACCTTTGTGATTGAAACGTCGCAGTTTTATGTTGCCCTTTTCTGCGTTTTTTAATATAAATTCCTAATTTACAAAAAAAAAAATTTTTTTTTGCTTTTATTTGATTATTTATCTATTATTTATAAATTTATTATTAAAAATGGCCTACAGGTATATTTTTTATTTATTTCTATAACTGCTACAATGAAAGTAACTTCACCGAATGTATATTATTGTCTTTCAGTTAGTTCTTATTCTCTTTGCAACAATGAGTGCTGCCGTGCAAAAATGTATAACAGTAAGCGTTTTAATTATCGCTTATGTTTATTTGACAAGGCAACAATGAGTGCGGGTCTAACGTTATTTTTAACGTTTATTTTTCTTACAGTTTTCATTGCGACGTTGTTGTAGCTAGCTAAATATTTCATATCGCAACATATCAGTACAACCAAACACAAAAATGCACTTTCCTAGGTACTGGGAAGAAGATTTCTTTGCTTCCAGCAGTACGAGTAATTGCAACATCGAGTCGAAAATCTAAATTTGCATTCGACTTATGTAAAGCTATTCTTGCTGCCGAAATCCCTTTGTGGAAAGTCCAAGGTTGTGGGTCTAGTGCAAGGTTTTTTTAATTGCCTTTTATTGCGTATTTTAGCTATTTATAATGCCTTTTTACCTGCCTATTTTAACTGTTTATAATGCCTTTTTGCCTGCTTATTTTAATGATTCACAATGCCTAAACTTCAGGTCTCTGCTTATAATACAGTGTGTCCGCAGAAACATTCCGCGTTATAAACTGGTATAATTCTGTCACTCTGTGATTTAAGAAATTCTTACCGGTGTCATTAGAAAGAATAGCTCAAAGAATTTCAGGAAATGCGTAATTGATAATTGTTGGCCGGAACAACAGATGGCAGCACAAGAAGAAACAAAAAAACGCCGTTTCGCTTGTCATTAAGGCATTGTTGGATATAAGCAAATTGTGTTAAATTATCTGAATGTTAAATTTTGAAGTCTGTGTGAATTCTGCAGCATTTAGAGGGTTATTTAGGTTATGGCGAAACCACAGGAACGTAGTTGATGTGTATTGGAATATCATAGTACTCGGAGTGTAGTAAGAGTACAGAGTGCTTTCAGACGGAATTTTCATCATGAGGCACCTACCGACAAAACGATTCTGAAGTGGTATAGAGATTTTGTAGAGCATGTGATAAAAGGAAAGGCCATTCAGGCAAACGGCCTATAAGTGCGGAAACTGTAGAACAGGTTCGGGAGGCGTTTGTACATAGTCCTCTAAAATGGGAATATTGCCTTGATGTCTGCAGTGTGACGCGTGGAGCGCACATCGAGTGTCTTTGAGGTAGGTACTAAAATTTTTGTTTCTCTTTCTAATGATACCGGTTTCGTATACATCCGGCAACTGACAGCGACTCTATAGCAGTTTATAACACCGGAATGTTTCTGCGGACACACTGTATAACCCTTATCGCTTATTCACTTGTAGGCTACGTAAATTACACAATACTCGACAGGTGGCAGAACGCGTACGCTTTAGCACATACAGCATCTAGCGGAGACGTTTTAAACTTCGTGTTACGCTAAAAATATTAGGTTTTCTTATTTTGAAAATCCATTGCACTACAAAAGTCAAATAATTAACGCACTCTTTCTTAGACAAAATAAATGTAATAGAGAATTATTTGACTCCAGTTAAATATCTATATTGATTCTTTTTCGTTCTGCCAGTTGAATTACTTATCAAATTAGGTATGGCTATTTTCGTGTATAAAGTTATTAACAATTTAATACATAGAAATATTATATTTCAATTTAATAAAGGTATATATAATTATTTAGTAAGACAAAAGAATTTTTTTTTCTCAGCATGGCTCAATAACTTATGAAACGAAAGGAATTAAGCCTTTTTTAAATAAAAATATCTAACCAACTTCCTTTGGAATAAAGAATACAGAATTTTACCAAATTGCCGATGTTTTGAGAATTGTTTAAAAAGTTTTTGAGAAGATTCATTCATTACATTCATTTAGTGTTCAGTCCAAAGGCAGGTCTTTCAATGCAAACCCAGCTTTCTCCAATCTTTCATATTTCCTGCTTTTCTCTTTATCATCTGATATCTTCTTCTGCCCCGAACTCTTCTTCCATTCATCATTCCTTCCAGTACATCCTTCAGTAGGCACTTTCTTCTCGGCCAGTGACCCAACCAATTCCTTTTCCTCTTCCTGATCATTTTCAGCATCATTCTTTCTTCACCCACTCTTTCCAACACAGCTTCATTTCTTATTGTCTGTCCACTTCACATGTTCCATTCTTCTCCATATCCACATTTCAAATGCTTCTATTCGTTTCTCTTCACTTCGTCGTAATGTCCATGTTTCTGCCCCCATACAATGCCACACTTCATACAAACCACTTCAATAGTCTCTTCCTTAGTCATTTTTCCAGAGGTCAGCAGAAGATAATCCTTTTTCTATTAAAAGCTTCCTTTGCCGTTGCTATTCTCCTTTTGATTTCCTGTACATTTCACAATAAATATATTTTTTTAATTTTGTGTTAGAAGAAAGTACTGATATTTGACAATTTTTAAATTAATTTATTTTTTATCAGACAATCTATCAAAGGTATAGAAGTGATCTTACATCATATTGTAGATATGACATGCAGAAATACACACAAAATATTTCGTCACAGAATGTTGGATAGTTTTTTAGTTACGTGGGAAAAGCTTCATCACTGCACAGTGAACTGAATTTTGAAATAAAAAATGTAAATAAGTTTTTTAAATCGTAAAAATATTTTTATATAGCAGAAGGACAGTGTTTTACACGTACTAATTTTTATTATTGCACAAGATACAGTAATGGAGGAAAAAAATGTTGAATATTTACAAAATTTTACTGCCGTAAGCTGCACCTAACCCCTTAAGAGAAAAGATAAGAGACAAAGAATAAAGAAAAATAAAGTTTCTACATTCCATTACTTCATGCTAATATTACTAACACAAACTTTTGTTTGTATTGTGAATTGAAACATGTTCTAGTTTTAAAAATGCTATTCTCCATTTGCAGATGTCAACACATCTACCAAGACAGGGCAGTCTTCTATAGTCTATTTACTTTAACATAATCAACTCGGACATCTCAGCATGGCGACAGGTAAGTTACAAAACTTTTCATATCTCGGAGAGGTCTCTCAGCGCTTGCACGTATGGAGGGATGCTGGAAAAGTTTTAACTGCGTCCACATTAGCCTAATGACTTCCCTTCTCTTTCCATCTCTGTCAACCATGAAATCATTTTTCCATTCCATGGTTTGCACTAGCTTTCACTGTCGAAGCTGTTGAGTTGTGTAACCCGATGTTATCTCTCTATGGGATTCTATCAAAGAGCAGATGTATTGACTCTCTTCCCCTTGAGTTGAAAACCTGTTTATCATAGCGTAAAGTAGTTGAATATGATGTTTCCAGCGGCAGAGAAAACTGTTCAGATCTAAAATTTCCGTATCAGGACGTGAGTTACTGGCATCAAATATTTGAAACTATTTTTCAGTTCTTTAATATAGCATGGGCGGCCGAGTATTTCAGGGCAACTGGCTATGAACTGGGAGATCTTGGGTTCAATCCCGCATAGTAACGGAATTTTCTCGTTATTGAGGTCTACCTTCATGCTCCCAGTCACCTTCATGACGTATGTAGAGTATACTTTCACCTTATCCCTTTTAAATTAGAATGACAACTACTTGTACTGTATTTTATTCAGAAGTTTTTTCTTATTATTATTCTTATTCTTCCAACTATAGTATAGGTACACTCCTCCGTCGATATAGTAGAAAGCAAATGTTTGCCTATTTAGATATGACACGTGGAGTAAGTCCCCTGCAATCGGAAAGCATCATAGGTAGACAGTATGAAATTCAACAATATTATGGACAACAAAAATCTATTATACGGGAATTGGCAATTAAAAATTGTGAATTCGTTATGAAAAGCAAATCTGATACAACATTCATACAAATTAATTTTATTTTCTAGAACAAAATATATAATACAATAATAAATAAATGAATAAATATAAACATAATTAGCAAATAAATAAACAAGTACATAAATTAATTAATACATAAATAAGTATATAAGTATGTAAATAAATAATGAGAAAAAGAAAGGAATGGGTGAGTCAATGAATGAATGAAGGTAGAAATGAATGAATGAAGGAAGGAAGAAATAAATGAAGGGATGAATGAATGAATGAGTGAATGAATGAATGAATGAATGAATGAATGACTGGAGGAGTGCATGAATGAATGAATGAATAAATAAATAAATAAATAAATAAATAAATAAATAAATAAATAAATAAGTAAATAAAACAGTAAAGAAATAAATCAATGAAGGAAGGATTTAATGAGGAAAAGATTCAGTAAACAAAGAAAATAATAAATATTACCTTATTCTTTCTAGCCATATCCTTAACATTTGCGCCGTTTTTGAAGGCGTTGAGTAGTATTTACTTTGAGAGAAATACTAAGACGTGAGAGTGTTTGTAACATAATGTCTTACCGGTATGCGGGGGCTTAGATTCTCGTCACAACAGACCACGTTGTACTGTTTTGCTGCTTTATTTAGACCCAAATGCATTCTACTAAATCGACGGAACAGTGTACTACATAAGAGAATTGATCAATCCATCTGCGGTCGTTCTAGATCTTTACTTCCTCAGGAAGTATAATGTAAAATTTTAAAAGGTAGGAAGTATTGTGGCATCCTAAGAATGATTATACTGTTTCCATTTTTGTTGATATGGATGGACTTCGCTAGTCATCTCTTCTGCACTGTAATGTTTCCTCAAATGTTCGCTTTTTATATGATCCCTCAGTATGAAACCTAACAAGGATCGTATAAATTTCATTTTTGAGACATTTATTCTGTTTTATTAATTTTTTTAACGCAGCGTCCAACATTCGCTGCCATATAAGAGACTGGGTTTTAATATTATACAGAAGGGTTCAAAATTGTTGCGCACAAACTTAGAGGAGCTTATATAGGGCTCGAAATACAAAAACTTTCGAATAGGAACTTGTGGTCTAGGAACGCTTGGGAATGTCAGATACTACATTGCAGTAGCAGCAGCAGCAGCAGCGGCAGTTTACATAACGACATTTTTTCAACTGCGGAAGTTAACTATGCCTTGACCAAAACTACTTCCGACTTGACAGTTTACAGAGCAGGGGGAGCAGTGTTGTCATGTTGCCCATCTTTCGTGTAAGCGAGCGCGCTGCCGATAGAGTGCAGTAATGAACGGCTCACATGAACGTATACATTTCTAACCAATTTGTTGAACACTAGGCATTAAAATTGGTGTACATTATTACTTTTATTAGTCTATTATTATTGTTATCATTATTATTATTATTATTATTATTATTATTAGTAGTAGTAGTAGTAGTAGTAGTAGTAGTAGTAGTAGTAGTGGTGGTGGTGGTATTCTTCAATGTAATACAGTTAGAAAAGCCCCGAAAGGATTGTAAACTGTAAAAACAGGTTTAAATTTAATACGAAGCCTTTACTTTTATGAGTGTCAGTACTCTTCAATGTAATGTTGTTAGAAAGACGTTGAAAAAGTAGTAAACTAAAAAATATTTATGAATAAAATCTCCACGGCCTTTTTCTTTTCCAATATCGATAACAGTGCTCTTATTAATTTTAACACAAGCAGCAGTTCTAATTACGACTTGCGCCAAAGGTAAAAGAGGCTTGACTCTTTAACGAGGCACCTTGTACAATATTCTTTGTTCTCCGCGTGCCTTTCCTTCCTCCCGACAATGCACAAGTCACCTGTTTAGAAACTCTCGCAGAAACTAGAAAACGCACACTAGCCACACACTCCACCAATGACAACGAAGATAATACGTGTAATATAATTTAAACACAATAATTATCGATACACTAAAATAATAATACAACTAAATAATAGTTTTAATTCACACAAAGGGCGCGTTAACCAGCCAACTCAGTCATTCCGGGCACTGCATTCACCGCTAGGGCGTGGTATCCACGTGCAGCTTGTAAACATAGACACGGCAACACCATCCCGTTACCATGGTTACGCGTCTCTCGTGATTGGTTGATTTGAATGGTTGCCATGGTAACATGCTAAAGGCGCCATTTGTCAGGTCGGAAGTTGTTTTGGACAGACCATAGCTTCGAAATTTTACTTGAACAGGAAATTATAGTCGCGACGCTGTTATTCCCGGCGTAACTCCTCCTCTTTGCTTACGTCTTAGGAAGTGAAGGCTCTATAAAGTCTAGGTAGGTAGTATCGTTAGCCATTTTTGTTCTTTCGTTGCCGAGCTACCATAAGAGGAATCTATTTGCCACACAGTTAAACATTATCATGTCGTAGCTCCTATGATAATAAATCAAACGCACTGTAATTCAGCAAATAATTGAGCGGCAAATAACGTCTTCGTGTGCTTTCTGCGAACGCCAAGGAAAGAGTAAAAAAGGCGGGCGATTATATTAAGTATTTTTCGAGCCTTAAGAAATGAATAACGTCTTCATCAGCGAATCACAAGACGCAAACGTTTAAATGTAGCCGACCTGCAATGCTATTGGCTGCCAGAAATTAGAGCGACGGGACTATAGATACAAAACTTCCTGGTGCTCCTACCAGGAACAGGGTCTTGTCTGTGCCTTAAATATACGACATAGGACCCACAATTTTACTGTCTTCCTTGAAGAAGCAATGACAATTATTTTATCGTCCTTTAAAATCCATCGATCTCTGGTTCGTGTTCATGACATATTTTGTGCGAGATCGTGCGTGTTTGCTTGGTTTCCACACAAAACCAATCGACGGAAAGTCTAAAATTCCACATTCAGTATTCCCAACCTAACACACATAACAATTTCCCTCTTCTTACCGCTTAAGTGACATATTGATTTTACTGCATTAGGCTTTTAACATATTATTTTTAAAGACGTTCAATATAGTAATAATTATAAATTGGAAACTTCACTGCAATTTCACCTAAATTGCACTGTTAATTGTTGTTTTTAAATGTTTGCAAAAATTAAGTAAACTCTACAACTCCACTAAAGTTACTGCATTCGTGATGCAAGTAACATTAAGGAAGCCGTGAAAAAATCAACAAGATTCCAGACTTGACCGGCAAAATTAAACTTGCCAATGTTATTACTGCAATGTTATATAAATAATATTGTTAAAAGATTAAAATGAAAAATAAATCATTATATAACCTCACCGTTTGTTTTAAGTTCGCATTTATAGACTGGGGATGGGGGGGAAGACAGACGTATATCACGGCCTGCTGGAGTATAGTAAACACAGAAAACATTTTAAAGCAACAATGTTGAAGACAGATATTTTTGTTTTGCTAATTTGCCGTCATCGAACAGAAACCAGGATGGAGATTTCATTGCAACTAATTAGGAATTCCTCTTTCAGGTATGTAATAAGTGATCTTCGCACAAAATAATGTACGATACACGAGCGGTATGTTTTCTTTCAATTCTCGGAAACTTTTCCTCGAACATGAAAACTTCAACATACCGCTCTTGTAACGCATAGGCTATTACTATTACCGTAGATCGCAGAGGTTGACGTCACATTGTTAGGAACAGATATTTCTCCCCTCTCAATGTCAAGATTTGAACCTGTGACCATTCCCATCGTAACATACGCCACCAATGAGCACAAAAAGCAAGCTGAAGCTGATCCATATTCATGGACACGGCAGTTATTCAACAAATTTCGAGTGGGATCAGTAATTAGACAGAGCAATAAATAGCAACGACTCGCATGAATTAATAAGCGTGCCACTGTTTCATGCTTGAAGGATTCAAACAGCTTTTTGCAGCTAGCGGCCTGATTAGCATTCAGTGCGGAGTCTAGCCTCCCCACCGACTTTCATTTGTCACTCCCCTCGCTCCTGTCCAATCAGACAATGAAATCTTATCTCCGAGTACAAGTGAATCCGGTTCCTTATGACGAGGTTAAATATTTCATTTCCGCTTTCGGAATATAAAGCTCCAATAATGCATTAGTGATAAAGATAAGTCTAGTGTGTACACTGTACCTCGTAGGAATGTATAACTTATGTTTGCAGAAGTGGTCCATCGGAATGAATTTTGTGATCAGCTACAGAGAAAAGTCTCTGATACCGACAATTTTTTTGTTTCAGACTTGAAAGTTAAAGCTTTATAAAGTGACTATTAATGAGCTGCTGCCCAAAGCTCCCCTGAAATTCCGCGAATATGTCTCCATAGCAGATGAACAGACGCAAAACTATTAATTAGTATAGGCCTACTAACTGTAAGTAAAGGTTTGAAAACTTACTTGGCATATTACATTAAGAAATAATAGCGAATAAGTTTATAGTGCGACCAATCTTTCAGCTGTATGGACAAAATACTGAACTAAACGTCTTACGTCATTCTTGACATTCGCAGAGGGTGTATAATAATAATAATAATAATAATAATAATAATAATAATAATAATGGCTTTATTTAACCTGGCAGAGTTAAGGCCGTAAGGCCTTCTCTTACACTGAACCAGGATTAAAACTTGCTTACATAGTTGAACATACTGTACAATATTGGATCGGAATTAAGTAATTAGGCTTACATAGGCTACTGATACGATGTATGTACGTAATGAGATCAAAAGAGGTAGTTGCATAAAAATTTACCTCATGAAATAAAAATAAACATTAGTGGAATACATATTAATGTTGTTAGAATCAAATACGAATCACACAAAAACTGAAGCCGATAATTCAATAAAAAATGTACACAGTAAAAATAAAAATAAATACATTGGAATACATATAACATACGAGTTGCCAACTTACGAGAGGTGAAATGCGTGAGATGGGAATGTAATAGGGAAGGTATGCTCATTCTCTGACTCCCGATTACGTTCTGTAATCACAACCTTCCAATGTAGAGCGTGCTGTTCCTCGTTCGAAGCTGGACGGATGACTGCGGAAGGCAGTTCAAGTACTTAGTAACGTACGAACAGTGCGGGACAATGACACAGTCAAAACCTTCTGTAAGCAAACAATTATTCCGTACAGTGTGGGAGGAAGACTATTTTTGTTGTGAAAACTTAAAGTGTTTACTACGTTGTAAGGTACTGTCAGGAATACTACTGAGCAACATAAAACATTAGACGCTCTGCCATCCAGAACATGCCGAAATGAAAGGGAAGCTGTTTTCTGTAATATGTATTCATATATTAACATTATTATTATGATTATTATTATTACTATTATTATTATTAGTACAATTATTGTTATTGTGGTGATTTTATTCCAACAGAAATACATGTTATGATAAAATAATTTTTCAGGGGTGCAACATGCACTACAGTTTCAAGAATTGAAAGCACTTCATGAAAGGCCAAACATTGAAGAAGGTCGAACAATTCAGAGTCTACGTTTAGGAGCAAGTTATGTAGTGTGTTGGGAATTACCTAAGGCACTAAAAACCCTTCACGGATGGTGAACTTGTAAAGAAATCTATGGTGCCTGAACAAAATATAGTTAATTACATCTCTGTACTGGAACAGCTGAAATGTGAATTCACAGAACACAGATTTAGTGATTTTAGACGTATGAAAAGTGATATTAATCTTTTTGTTAATTCTTTCGTAGTAAATTTAGTACAATCCGTGAGAGTGCAGTTCCAGGACGAGTAAATTGATTTACAAAGTAACGTATAGTTCAGAACTAAATGCGGAGAATATGACTTGCCAAGCATAGAAGTATTCAAAAATGAACAAAACGCAATATCCCAAGATGAACTTATTCGCTGTCACTCGAAATACAGTAGCCTATGTGTGCAAGTAATTATTTTCGAGAATGAAGGTTGCTAAATCCAAAAATCCAAACATAGATCCCGATTAAAAGATGAGAATCTTTTGTTCATTGCAGTAAATTCGTTGGAAATAGATTTCCGATTACTTGCAGAAAAGAATAGGCCTGTACATGTTGAATGTGGATAATATTATCTATGATATAATAGTATCATAACTGTATAAAATATAATAAATAATGTAATAACTGAATATTTCTTTTTTCAAATTCAGTTTATCATCCGTATTTGTAAGAAGTGAGAGCGATGCCACGGGCGGAGCTGCAATGTAGTTGCGGAGCCCAGTTCGTACACTGTGTGTGTTATGCAGTGCAGCATCATGTGTGTAATCGGCGCTTTTACAATTTTGAGCATACCTGTAATAGGAGATATGATTCTTAATAATAATAATAATAATAATAATAATAATAATAATAATAATAATAATAAGACAAAAATTGATAAAATATTATCAAAGAGATTTAATATATCCAAGGAACTACGTAACGGTTGTTGCCTACCTACACCATGATTAAGAATATTTCTTCAGGAAGCAGTGTAAGTTTGGAGACAGAAATGTCCACATTTGGGGTTCCATATGATGACAAACGACAGAATTACACAAAGTGGTAGTGAAATAACCCTGCAGATTTTCAAAGCGAATAGATCATGTTGTATGTAGGTAACAAAAAAGTGTAATACAGTATTGGTGGAAAGTTAATAGTTTCCTAAAAAAATATTCTTTCCAAATGTTTAACTCCCTCATATGTCCACCGTTATGGCTGAGGGGTTAGGGAGTCTAACTCTGAACCCAGTGGTCCCGGGTTCGATTCCCTGGGTGAGGTTTTTTCGAGGTTTTTCTCTCACTTCTATGGATGAATATCAGGTAACTTTATCAGGCGATTGGAACTCCACTCATCTTCGCCGCTTCCTTTCCTCCCCCATCATCCTTTGCTCATCATCCCGTTTCTGGTTTTTCAGATCACTCTACAGGTGGCCTCTCGAAGCTGCTGGCTCTCTCGACCGGCCTCCGTGGATTGTAGTTAAGCGACATTGGATGTCTTCTGCAACGAGCACCCGAGGCAGACCTACTCGGGGGAGGAGTTTCGCCTCGGACCGACAGGGGAGCCTTGGGGGAAGTTGCCGAAGCAGGAATGGTATATGGATTTCTGTCGGCTGTAGGGACCGTTCGTTAAGGGAGTCATGTGGTTAGGGCGGTGCGAGTAGGGGATCTGTGGCACGCAACTCATTCCATATCGAGGGTTAGCACAATTGATCTCAACAGCTCGCAGTGCTAGGCCATCAGTGTCCCCCTCAGTTAAATTCCATTCCATTCCAACTCCCTCTTATTCGGAAATTATTGCGAGTAGGATCGTGATTTTTGTTGTCTGGCGTATTTCAATAGCGTGGACGGTTTTCATGTAAATTTAACTTAAAAACCACTACTTTCAAGTCACTGAACGATGCGAACAATTTTAATTGTTGTAGTTAGAGAGGGAGACGTTCACCTAGCATACAGACCTCAGTTCGTTGACGTCTTACTTCTGTATTACGAGAAGAAAGAGCAGTGTGTTAGGGGCGATGTTGTCAGACTGCTGGAATTTCCAACTTAATTTCTAATTAACCGTGCATTTAATCACTAAACGTAATACAGGTTTCCCATTCATTTAAGAGTACCCTATCGTTCGTTTCAATCTGAAGGGTTATTTCATTTCCACTGTGTAGATATTTGCTTATGACCAAATTGTTATAAAGCTCAAGATCAAAAGGACATTGAATACATCTATGACTAGAAAAGTGCTATGGGAATATAAAAAATGACTAACAATAAACAGAAATAAATCAAAATATTTAGTAATTGGGAATACAGCACAATACTTTTTATTAACGAAGAGACAATTATTGAACAGCGTAATGAAATCAAATATTTAGGAATAATGATAAATCATGCTGAAGATTATGAACAACAAATAAAAAGAACAACTAATAAAGATGAAATTGTGATATAAGTATTAAAAATTGGTTTTTGTGGAAGAAAAGTATTCACAATGAAACAAAAATCATGATCTATAATAGCATTTTAAAGGGTACAATTGAAGGGTTCGGAGCCATAGTGGGCCAAGCGCCATTTATTAAAAACGGAGAAAGTAAAGGTTAAAGTTAAGTGATACCATAATTTAATGAACATTGACATATCATTTAGTTTTAATGTGTATACTTTATATTACTTGCTATATGCTTCCATTGTATTATGGTAATAACTTCATTTTAACTCTTGTTGTCTACGGTTTTAGAAAATGGCGCTTGGCCCACTATGGTTCTCAACCCTTCAATTACTTATGGAGGAGAAGTTTTGCAAAATAAAGGAAAGAACAGAATATAGCATTTCAAATTTAATATAATTTGAAAGCCCACCATATAATACAATTAATCCATGAACATGATGAAAAAAATAAACGATATTTTGGGTTTAGTTTTAAATTGTCGGATTTCACAAATCCTTCGCAAATGAACCGCAGTAGGTACAACTCTGAACACAGTGCGATTAGTACAACTTATATCATTAACCTACAAATACAGTGCATTTTATTCTCTGTAGCGCCTAAAATTTATAATACCTGTGTCACATGATTGACATCGTATCCAGCCTCCTATCAGAATTGATTCTCCGCTGTAATAACTCGCTAAACAGAAACGACACTCGTATTCAATCGACAGAATTGACATTGAATGCTATTGCTTATTGTGACAGGCAAATGTCATTTCAGATTATTTTTTCTCTCTGCAATCTTTCGTGACATTTGATTTTAAAACCAAATGGAAATAGTTGTAAGAAAAAAAAGTTCATAAATGTATCCCAACACTTTTAGAAATTGTGCTTCCCGCTAAATGTAATGGAATAACACATGGTTATAACTACCACGCATTAATAGCATAGGCTTATAACGTGCATTGGGTAACTCTTATCAAACACTACAGATTAGAGACTATCACTCACGAGCATAATATAAAGAGTGTAATGAAATAACACATATTACTATTAGCTACTTTATAACATGCCTACCTTTACAGATAAATTATTATAATTTCTGGTTGAATTAACAGTTAACTATATTACACTTAAGCAGAGAGATTACAAAGAAGTAATTGCCGAAATTATAATAATACACTGATACTGAAAACTACCAAAGTTTCAAACTAGAAATATGGATCAAAATTATATTCCTTTCAGAATTGTAGCATGTTCTAGAAAAATAGTCAGATACATTTATTCGTTCCATAATATTCTTAGAGCTGCTTTATAACTGGAATAAAGGACGTGTTCAATTCTTATGTTTAACATATTAAAATGTAAGCACGATATGAGTACAAAATTTTAATACTTAATACTGTAGTTACGGAAAATGTATGATAGTGCAGATTGGAAGTAGTACAACTGCGCAGATTTTAACGACTTATTCCTGGAATAAAGTACAACAAAATATTCTAATACCACATTAGTCCCAAATAAATATTTTTCTCAGAAAAAAAAATTTTTCTCCTAAATGTTGACACTGTTTTACTCGATAAGTACTTTCTGTACGATTCTGATTTTTACTCTTATCATTAGGGAGACTGATAAGGAATGATTTACCCTTCGACAGTTTTAAATAAAATGGACGGATTTCTTAGAAATTGAATAAAACCATTAACATGTATCGTTATTTCGTGTCATTAGGAAGTCTGACAACCCTACTGGAGTGACAGTGTTAGAATAATCCATCGTTGTGGCTGAGGGGTTAGCGAGTCTAACTCCGAACCCAGCGGGCCCGGGTTCGATTCCTGGTCGGAACGAGTTGCCTGGGTGAGGTTTCTTCGGGGTTTTCCCCACACTCCTATGGATGAATATCAGGCAACTTTATCAGGCGATTGGAACCCCACTCATCTTCGCCACTTCCTTTCCTCCCCTATCACCTTTCATTCATCATCCCGTTACTTCTTCTGGTTTTTAGATCGCTCTACAGGCGGAACTCCGAAGTTGCTGGCTCTCTCGACTGGCCTCCGTGGATTGTACTCAAGCGATGATGGATAGCTTCTACAACGGAACCCGGGGCAGACCTTCTCGGGGGAGAACTTCCGTCTTGGAGGGGAGGGTTGCCGAAGCAGGAGTGGTATATGGACTCTGTTGGCTGTAGGGATCGGTCGTTAAGGGGTTCAAGTGGTTAGGTCGGTGCGCGTAGAGGATCGATGGGCACGCAACTCATCCCATATGGGGGGAGGTGTTCAATATACCTATGGTAGTAGTGCGTGGGATGTTCCCTCCCTCCCTCTCTCTCTCTCTCTCTTTCTCTCTCTCTACTAACATGAAGAAAAAAGTGTCGAAATGCTGTTATTCAGACCGAGTGCGTGTGTGCATACGTAAGTTAGCCGGCGATGCTCTGTTGCCAAACCACGCAGACTTTCAGCCTAATTTTCTAATAAACAATGCACTTAATTACATAATAGGTTATTGATTTATTTTAATGTATTCCATTGTCCCTTTCAGTCTGCACAGCTGTATCACTTTTACTGTGAATATGACTACAAGGAATGGAGGTTAGAAATATAGGATGATGTTTTGCAGGGGCGAATGCTAGTCACGAAAGTTAGGCTTGCTCTTTTATTGATAGGGGAATATGGGAGGATATAATAATTCATAATGAATAAAAATAATCAGACCCACATAAACAATTTATTTTATAATTATGAAATCATTATGAGTCATGGCTCATATTCACTTATCAGATGTAGAAGTTCGATATAATATAACAAACATGACCAACAAAACAGTTTATTTAGTTTTTTCGACCCTGCCAACCAATGCATATTGTTGTATTGAGCTGAACGAGAGCACATATTCTCTATGTCTGTCTTCTCTTGAATAGTCTTTCGGGAAAATGGATTAAATAATAAGGTTTCAATAATAACACACAATTCCGAACTCATTGCAATACTTCAAATTAATGTTCAAGAATTAATAATACATGCAGCAGCTAACATATGCATTCCGCTCATTCAATTACATTGAAGTCGCAAATCACAGCACATTCCCGCTGTCAATACTGCTCTGTGTAACGTTAAATAGTCGTTGGTGTAGCTCTCGGACCAGAGCTTCAAACAACACACTACAGAAGCATGTGCGCCTAGGACGGACTAAGGAGGAAGGCACTTGTGCGCGCATCATATTCTCGCTATTTCTACGTCTTTCCTGTAGCTCCAAGAAACGAGCAACCGTTGCGATACTTGCGGTGTGCAGCCTGCGGATGGTATTACGCCTATACAGTATTCCAAAAATCAAAATCAATTTTAATGTACGTAATTCCATTTTGAGAAATACACATTCTACGAAAATATTGGGCTTGCGCAGCAAGCATAGCATGCCCTGAGAAATCGCCCCTGATGTTTTGGAAGCAGTGATGCTGTTTAATTACACTTTCCTGGTTATTACCATTACCCAAAAAGAGTACCTATTCCAATCACCACTACAAACCCGAATAAAAAGGACAGTCAATAGATTTTCTGCGGGAAAGATGAAAAAACTGCGCTCTAGAATGTGTTTAATGAGTGAAGGTGCCTTTAGGAAAATAGTGTGTTAATTTTATGTCCCTACCATCGGCAGTACTCTATTCGTAGAAGACACTACTTCGTTACCGGCCTTCAAAATGATAAAATCGAAAGACAGGTTTTCTACTAAAAATTTTTGCCGACATGAAAGATCTGAACTGAACTTCTCTCTACATCTATAAACACCTTCTAGTCAAAGTACGTAGGGTGTTAGAGTAATAAGGAATTTTTATCTACGACATAGAATATCCGGTATCTACTTGATTAGAGTCGAGACGACATGAAATATGATAGACATCGCACGAGTTGAGTAACATCTGAACTTTTATTTTAGATCTTCTAATTAAGTTTCTTCCATTTTAATCTCAATATAGACGGTCTCTTCGGCACCACCTTAATGAGGTGGTTTCGTATTTTAACTACTTCTGTGTTTTTACACTTTTACATTATATAGCCTCGGATAATGGAAGAGCAGTTAAAACGCGCCGCTCCTCTGTTATTGACGAGCTCCATTCCGTACTTTGGGAATAAAAAGAATTAGAAAGTTTCTCATTTCCAACTAGTTTGCTTCCTGCAACGCAGGAGAGGTAATCAACATGATCCTTCCTTAATTACACAACACCTTTTTGTAAGTTACATGCTAGGAAGCATAGCAATTAGCGCCTACACACAGAAACAAAGTTTATTGTTAGCAACAATAATATAATTTTATTTTTTGTGTATTTACTAACAATTTTTCTTATCTAAATTCCTAACTTTTCTTAAAAATTTGCGTACTAACAAAAAAACGAACATAATTTACGCAATTCCTTGTAATTAAAGGCAAAACATAATAATAATAATAATAATAATAATAATAATAATAATAATAATAATAATACTTACTTACTGGCTTTTAAGGAACCCGGAGGTTCATTGCCGCCCTTACATGAGCCCGCCATTGGTCCCTATCCTGAGCAAGATTAATCCAGTCTCTACCATCATATCCTACCTCCCTCAAATCCATTTTAATATTATCTTCCCATCTACGTCTCGGGCTCCCCAAAGGCCTTTTGCCCTCCGGCCTCCCAACTAACACTCTACATGCATTTCTGGATTCGCCCATACGTGCTACATGCCCTGCCCATCGCAAACGTCTCCATTTAATGTTCCTAATTATGTTAGGTGAAGAATACAATGCGTGCAGTTGTGTGTTGTGTAATTTTCTCCATTCTCCTGTAACTTCATCCCGCTTAGCCCCAAATATTTTCCTAAGAACCTTATTCTCAAACACCCTTAATCTCTGTTCCCCTCTCAAAGTGGGAGTCCAAGTTTCACAACCATACAGAACAACAGGTAATAGAACTGTTTTATAAATTCTAACTTTCAGATTTTTTGACAGAAGATTAGATGACAAAAGCTTCTCAACCGAATAATAACAGGCATTTCCCATATTTATTCTGCGTTTAATTTCCTCCCGAGAGTAATTTATGTTTGTTACTGTTGCTCCAAGATATTTGAATTTTTCCACCTCTTCGAAGGATAAATCTCAAATTTTTATAGTTCCATTTCGTACTATATTCTGGTCACGAGACATAATCATATACTTAGTCGTTTCGGGATTTACTCCCAACCCAACATAATAATAATAATAATAATAATAATAATAATAATAATAATAATAATAATAATAATAATAATAATAACTATTATTATTATTAGTATTATAACTGCACGCATTGTATTCTTCACCTGACATAATTAGGAACATTAAATCCAGACGTTTGAGATGGGCAGGGCATGTAGCACGTATGTGCGAATCCAGAAATGCATATAGAGTGTTAATTGGGAGGCCGGAGGGAAAAAGACCTTTGGGGAGGGCGAGACATACATGGGAGAATACTATTAAAATGGATTTGAGGGAGGTGGGATATGATGATAGAGACTGGATTAATCTTGCTCATGATAGGGACAAATGACGGGCTTATGTGAGGGCGGCAATGAATCTCCGGGTTCCTTAAAAACCAGTAAGTAAGTATTATTATTATCAAATATTTTAACCCTATTTTTGAGCTCGGGTTTGCGGTCGTTATAAGGCAACGAATGAAAAATCGAGAAATTAAAGAAATATAATAAATGAGTGAGTGGATAAGTAAACTAAATAATATCCAATTAATTACAGACAATCAAAAAAGTGAATAAAGTATCATAGAGTACTAATAGTCAGTGAGAGGAAACGATAATATGTGAATATGAAGGCAATAACTGAAAAAATGAATAATGAAAGGGTTCAGAGCCATAGTGGGCCAAGCGCCATTTATTAAAAACGGAGAAAGCTAGGGTTAAAGTTAAGTGAATGCCATAGTTTAATGAAGATTGACATATCATTTAGTGTTAATGTGTATATTTTATATTACTTGCTACATGTTTCCATTGAATTAGGGTAATAATTTCATTTTAACCCTTGTTTTCTAGTGTTTTAGTAAATGGCGTTTGGCCCACTATGATTCTAAACCCTTCAATCATAGGCGTACTTAAGTAGTAACTAATTCAAGAAATATATATAAATTAACAGAATTCTATCTCTATCGAGTAATGGTTAGCATGTCTGACCGTGAAACGAACTGGCCCGGATTGATACAAATTACCTGGTTGAGTTTTTTTCCAGAATATTTCCTTAGCCCATGAAGAGCAAACGCTCTGCATTCTGGACTCATTTCGCTGGCATTATCAAGAGTAAACTCACTGGAGGTTTTGATTTATGCATAGAAAATTAAAACTCGAGTGGGATTTATTTGATTATTACATGATTAGAAGAAAGTATGTAAATATTAGAAGAAATAAAGTACTCTAACACAATAAAATATTAATTGACTTACGAAAATACTAAACTGTCTTCAAATGTATTATTGTACCATCTCATCATTACAAATATTCCGCTAGATGGCAATAGTGTGTTATGATGAGCTGTTCTCTTTTTACCAGTTGTGTCAACTATATAATCTTCATTGAACTCGTCCACACCTGTGGAGTAACGGTCAGCGCGTCTGGCCGCGAAACCAGGTGGCGCGGGTTCGAAACCCGGTCGGGGCAAGTTACCTGGTTGAGGTTTTTTCCGGGATTTTCCCTCCACCCGATACGAGCAAATGCTGGGTAACTTTCGGTGCTGGACCCCGGACACATTTCACCGGTATTATCACCTTCATTTCATTCAGACGCTAAATAATCTGAGATGTTGTACAGCGTCGTAAAATAACCGAATAAAATAAAATAAAAATAAAAAATCATTGAACTCTATGGACGATCATGTTGTTTCGGTTTAATTTTTATTACAACAGTTGCATTGCACTTCAATTATCAATGTATTATATATTAAACAATCTCTGATAGCTTACGTGACAATAGAAGCTATAACATAATATAAATAATATAAATGATATAAAAGTTTTAATTAAGGATGATGAAATAAACATTAATAATTTTAAAATGTACAATTATTGAAAGTACCATGTTGGCAAACAAAGAAACAAATGTTAGGGAAGTGATAAAGAAGCAATGCTAGAGAGATGATAAAAACAAATGCTATGAAGGTGATAAAAATTATATTATAATCAGTCATGATCGGATGAAGCACGTCGTTCTTTATCCGTTTTATTGGTCGAAAGTAGTACCGGTATGACGTAATAGTAAAAGTGTAATAGTCAACAGTAATCTCACTAGATGTTTTGATTTATCTGGAAAAAATCAAAATTCGAGTGGCATTTGATTATTATACAATTAGAAGAAAGTATATAAAGATTAGAAGAAATGAAGTACTCTGATACAATAAAATATTAATTGACTTACTAAAATTACATTTCACTAATGTTAGCTTCACCGAAACGTTTGAACGGAGGCGCCATTTTCAGTCAACTATCTATCCGGGAAACACATGACGGTCGCAAAGCGTGTTTTATAGTACCGTAATGAATTTGCAGTTTGAAAAGTTGACAAACAAATGCTAGGGAAATGATAAATCAAACAAATGCTAGGGAAGTGATAAAATTGTAGCGATAAATAGCCATGATTGGTTGAAACACGTCCTTTCGTACCGTTTTATTGGTCAAAAAATATTATGACGTAGTAAAAGTGTATAGTCATCTTATTTCACTTGGATATTGGATAACCTTCGCAGTTGATAAATCGTCGCATAATAAATCAATAATAAATTATCGAAAAGAAAGTTAAAGGGAATAAGTAAATAAATATAGGCTATTCAATATGCGAATAAAACCGAGAAACGAATCATAAATGAGTGGTGAAAAAATTGAATTAGTGAACCATTAAATTAGATAGAAACTTAATACACTAATTCATGAAGCAAATATCTCTCGCATTTATATTATTCAACGGGACTGAATGGATAAATTAATTAATTTGCGTTTGAATTAAATGCAAATATATTTCAAGTAATGAGAGGTCTGGTGCTTTTCAAACGAACGATTTAAATGGTTTGAGTTTCGAGTTTGATGCTGGATGTGCCATTCTTTCACAAAATGAATGATTAACCAGCCGATGAATAAAAAATACCTTAAATGTGATTTCGTGTTAGGTACGCAGAGTTTTCGTGGTTGGGAATGCACGAAAATAAATCGCCTGCATTTTTGTGCAACTTGGATCTTGACATAGCATCAACTATTTAATAGAGCCGGCTTCAGTGACGGAAGTTGCGTTTGTTTTTAAGTATCCTACAGGAGTAACGTCTACATTCATATCTTCTGAAAATGAGCTATCGACATATGTCAAAACTGTACCTGTCCTAAATATCTTTGCAAAGAGAATGTATGTTTTGACGTCATTGACTTTGATGATATGCTACTGTATTTTGGAAGGCAGTATAACGAAGTCAAAATATAAAGTGCCCAAAAGTTTCTGAGCTCTTGGCAGAGAAAGCTGCAGTTCACCTTCTTTTAATGTAAGTGCTTACCTTTCTCTCAATTTCTAATAGGTACGCATGCACTTCGATAGCTCAGACCTACGCGAGATTTTAGTTCCATAAATCCGGCTTTTCGACAATAATTTTCTTTAACTACAATGGTCATAATATCATCATTCTACTATGGAGATGATACTTTTTTTTTGTCTGAAGTTCGGCGTTACCTCCAACCCGGAGACATCTGACGGCACGACTTGGGGTGCTCTCTCACCATCACGACATCCACAGCGCCGGCTGGACACTTAAACCAAGACCGGACCGCCGAAATGCTCTCTCCTCAACACATGTACCGCGACAGCTGAACACAAATCCCCAATCGAAGCACCTCTATCTCCGGGCCGGACATTTAAACTCTCACTTGACACAGGCTATCTCGTGCAACTATGTAGACCTATTACGATGGCTGGGTTACTGAAATACTGCTATTGTCAGAGGGTTATTGGTCTGTTTTTCTTGGAAATTGAGTACCAACTTAACATTTGCCTTTATTACTAGAAATGTAGATAACTTAATATAATATATTGAGGGAACCACGGAAAAAACCTAAATCAGGTTGATCGGCACCAGGGTTTGAACCCGGGACTAAGCCACTCTACGTAGGCCACTAGAGGGAACCCAAGAGGTGGAACTTAAACTGAGAGGATTCGATCCGACATCGGGATGTGGGAATCCGGTGTGGCTTAGTGGATAGAGCGTCAGCACGTAGAGCTGAAAACCCGGGTTCAAATCCCGATGCCGGAGAGAAGTTTTCTCTGTTCCACTCTTCCATCATCATATCTCGTTCTGATAAACCGTACACGCGAGTTGTACGTAGCTATTGAGTCAGGCAATAACGTTTTGCAGCGTTGTCATATTTCCGTACAATTTATAATTGAGGTGTTCTCTGGAACAACTACTTTAGTGAAATATCTTCAATTTGAGATATATGATATCTAAAATGTTTGATACTCCATAACAGCATAGAACGATATTCAAATTTATTTCCATAGAGCATTATGTTAATTGGAGAGAACTAATATTTTGTCACGAGCGAGATGTGTTATAAAGAATGCCACCGTATACTGGAAACGGAGAAACGACATAATGGACTTCGTTATTCCAGGAAACGCCTCAATTGTTCTGAGGAAGGAAAATTTAATTTTTTTAATTCAAATTTTTGCAAATACAATATAAGGGGAAAAATTCAAATTCATTCAATCATTCATATTATAATTCATCGCTCTATTAAATTGTCACTGCGTCTCAAAAATTCGCTATGTTTTTTTTTTATATATTTTGCAGTAGAAAGAAACAAGCATTGCCACTTTTAATTTCATTGATTTTCAAAGCTACTTTCGGTATAATTTCAGTCATTACATGATAAATGAAGAACTTATACCGAAAGTAGGATAGCCAGCGAATAGGGATTATAAAGAATGGACACTGAGCGAATTTTCCTGTGTTTTGTTTCTCTGTGCGCCAGCGGCTAGTTCCACTTTCAAGCGCTAGAGGTAGTGTAATCGAGCATACGCTAAGATAATAATTGAGAATAGAGTTAAGGCACAGGATCCAAACATCGCCTACCTTACTGCATAATCCAGTAACGCTTTGCTTCAAATAAATTCAAGTTAACAGCTTTTCCTTATTTCTCAGTGACAAACTAGTTGTAATAATAATATTTTATATTTCAGATATAATACATTATGTTATAAAATAATACAATACATTATAAAATTAAGTATCGAATTCGTTTCATATATGTATAATAATATAATATAGGTATATGGTTTTACTTCTCGTAAGAGTTTTGTTTTTCCATTTTCAGCGCTATCAAATCATTACATATTTTAATTGTTGTTGGGGCCAACGTCTCAACTCTCATTATAAAGGAACTCTAGAGTCTAGACATTGCAGTTAATGAAGGATTTATTATTTTATGGATCCAATTTATTTTATTTGGGTACATAATGTACCTAGATGTATTAATTGTATGTGTTATATTTCCGCTGTGTCGACTGCTAGCTGGAATGATGTCAGCGCCAACTCTAGGGAGAAAGCAGAATCTGACACTTTAGCTGGCTTGAAGGTCATTGAAATCAGTCCGGCTACATCAAAGGTACCGACGCGAAGTGTCCATTCTTTATAATCCCTATTCGCTGGGATAGCTTTGAAAATCAAGGGAATTGAAAATGACAATGCTTTTTTTCTCCTGCAAAATCTTTTTAAAAACACATAGTGGATTTTGGAGGCGCAGCGACGATATTGAGAATTTAGTCAATTTTTCTAAAATACACTACAAAACTTCTCAAAACATAAGGAAAAAGGAGTAATACTGTGCCAAAACTTTCTGTTTGAAATATCTCAAACATTAACTCCTGAAATTAATTATAGGCCTATGGCTCAGGTTTGATATGTTTCTATTAATTTTAATATTATATAATTAACCAAGGTCAAAAAATCTGAAAGTTAGAATTTATAAAACAGTTATATTACCGGTTGTTCTTTATGGTTGTGAAACTTGGACTCTCACTCTGAGAGAGGAACATAGGTTAAGGGTGTTTGAGAATTAGATTCTTCGGAAAATATTTGGGGCTAAGAGGGATGAAGTTACAGGAGAATGGAGAAAGTTACACAACACAGAACTGCACGCATTGTATTCTTCACCTAACATAATTAGGGACATTAAATGGAGACGTTTGCGATGGACAGGGCATGTAGCACGTATGGGCGAATCCAGAAATGCATATAGAGTGTTAGTTGGGAGACCGGAAGGAAAAAGACCTTTGGGGAGGCCGAGACGAAGATGGGAGGATAATATTAAAATGGATTTGAGGGAGGTGGGATATGATAGAAACTGGATTAATCTTGCACAGGATAAGGACCGATGGCGGGCTTATGTGAGGGCGGCAATGAACCTTCGGGTTCCTTAAAAGCCATTTGTAAGTAAGTAAGTATAATTAACTAAGCTAGTTAAGAAAACGCTGAAAGTCTCCATCTTATTGCTGCAGACATTTTTGGTACCTACTAATGAAACTAAACCTTATTCGCTATAGTTCAGCTGAGAAATGGTTGGGATCTACATGTTACTTCGTACACATTGTTTTCCCATTAACAATTCGCAAAATCCTTTAATAGGTTGTAATTATTGCGTCAGAGTAATTTAATATGATTTTAACTCTTCTGCACGGAACCACACAAAACATCCGCTTCCACTTCGAAGCAAAGGTCATGCTAGCTGTAGGATCTGAGATTCGTGGGTTGAAATTCTGCGGCGGGAGACAAATATTAAAAGGCGATAAAATCTCTTGCTTGACTTCCTCCAGAAGCGAAGTAAGATGGATCAAGACATGACTTTTATAAAATATAGTTTGAGATTCGAAATAGGTGGGCCAATGGTTTAAATAGGCCTGTTATAAGCACTTAAATACAACGAAAATAAATAATGTTGGGTATTAAAAGACAACAAAAAGAGTAATTTCATTAAAATTCCTTGCGTATTTCTTTGCCTGAAACGTCAATTTAATAAAACGTATTTAGGCCTACGTCAAACTCATGGGTGGGCAACTCGTGCTCTCAAACTGTCAACAAACATCAGTGCAGGTATAAAAACGGACTCTGTACTAACTGAAGTATCTGTATGCGGTTCTTGCAAGACGCAAATTCTCTCGCGTCTGCAGTAAGTGGCGGCTCGTTTTAAGTGAAAAACAATATAATCCCCACATTATTTCCCTTTCGTGATGAGTGGAAAGGGAAAGATTTTTTTTTATTAAGAAGGAAGGTCAAATTTGTATTATGTTTTATTACACTTTCTTACGCATGACATTTTATGTTACAAATAAACACAGTGAAGGTTTCAGTAAAGAAATACTCTCTAGATGTGCTTTAGGACAGCTAAAGGTAAAAATGGAATGTCAACAAGGTGACAATGATATCAAATATCGTTAGCATGTTGTGCGTGCGAGTTACAGAATTGCACGACATACCATCGACTAGCTAAGAACATTTATGGATAAATTTGAAATGTAGCAATATCACGTAGAACGTAGACAACTTCACTTTCTTCGACTGTAACTATCTTGAAGAGTGATAAGAAAATCTTCTTATCAAATATAATACCCTACTTGAAGAACTACAGCAGAATTCACTGGTAAATTTGGAGAAACAGTGACAATTGACAAGGACTCGATATTTTTCTGAAATCTTTTTGGCTTAAAGCGGATAGAAGATCCTGAACGTTTATAGCTTGAATTGATAAATCTACAGAAAAACACGCTACTCAGATTCCAGCGAAATCAGGAATCGAAATGTTCGTAATGCTGCCTAAGTCAGAATTTCCAAATATATTCTTTGCTTCCATATATACTGTATGTTCTTGAGGCAGAGTTTAATACAAGAAAAAAGTGTAAAAGCTCTCAATGTACTGAAAGAGCTCAGAAGTAAGTTTATTTCATTTGCCATGACATGTAAAAATTACTTCCTTGAATTTGTGATTATTTGTGAATACAGATTATTACCTTTCTGAGAACAGAGGATACTCGTTAATGTATACAGACTTGTAAATTCTCGCGTTCTATGTTTCAAATAAGACATATGATAAGAAATATTAACAAATAGTGTAACAATAAATAAGTGTTGCAGCTATATTACATTTGTTGTGTCTTGAAAAGGTTGTATTCAATTTGTGTTTCCAGTACGAAACTCATTTACAAAGCTAGGAAATAATATAATTTTGTTATGTGTGTTTTAGGTACAGTCTGTTTAAAATTAGTATAATTATTATACCATACGTCATTCTGAAATTCAAATAATGCAGTAGATATCACGACCACCTGCGTGAGCCGCCAGATCGCACCGTGGCAGTGAACTGCTTTTGCAGCGAAACTACAAACAGCTTGTAACTGTTGCGGCTGGCTCCGTCAGTCTTTCTCTCTTTCAAGGTTTTTTTAGCACTTTGTGAGCACGAGTTGCCCATCCGTGGTCAAACTCTTCGGAACTTTTTCTCCGCTATATCTTAAAATGTTTATTTAAAAGTAAACTTAAGCCTTAACCGAAAGAATTCTACAGTCTTAATATAGTTGCCGACATAATACCTTTATTTTTGCAAGTCAAAAATGAGCCGGAAATCTTTATGTGGAGACACGGGTGGTTTGTATAAAGCCACTAGTACTCTTGGAGTTAAAAGATTACGCAGGGTGGAAGAAAGTAATATAAACAAGAGCAGGAAGAGGAAGGAAAAAAGAGAAGAACCTGACGAAACTTTTAAAACAGTTTTGTGAAGGGTAGAACACAAGTAAAATAGTTAGAGGAAGTAGCGGCAAGGATCGTAACGACCCGAAGAAGTTGAACTTAACACAATTTGGGGCCGGTGCAGAACGTGGCGCAGGGAGGAGATCTGTCCGACGAGGCACAGCGGGGCCCATCGGCGAGGGGAAGGGGACAAGGAGTGTCTCATACATGAGATGCTCAATTCTAGGAATATTTCGAGCGATAGCTGGCCGATTTTCCTCTCAGGAAGTTCAAAGTTTGACCCGCTATTGAGTTTATTTTATTTCGTTTCCTTCATATCTCAATGAAAAGAAAACGAACAATAATATGTCCAACTGGAAGATACTACGACCTTGGAAACCCCGTCATACTTATATTTTATTTCCATTTGGGAAATTATAGGATTTATTTTTGTCGCTAGGGGAACTTCATTTAAGTTAACCAAAACCATTCTCCTTTCTCTTAAATTTTCTAATGAGGACATTAACAAAATTTATCTAATGGTATTTAGAGATTAATTATCCAATCATTTACACAATCACTTGTATAACACTACGTAATATTATTTTCTTCATTTCCTTATTCTTCATTGTACTTTCATCTCATTTTTCTCCGAAATCAAATTGTACTTTATATTTAAGTTTATCATTGTTTTGTATTCTCTCCGCAAATCATATTATATTTTATTTTGAAGGTAAATAATATTGGATTTTCTTATTTCATTAATTCATTCATTCATTTAGTTATTTACTTATTTATTCTTTATTAGTTTGTCTATTTTTTATTCATTGTTCGTCCGTTTGTTCATTTTTTCGTTTGTTCGCTTGTTTCCTTGTTTGTTTACACACTTATCTACTTACTTATTTGTTTAATTATTTATTTATTTATTTTCTCATTTCCTTATTTACTTATTTATTTGCTTACTTATTTATTCACTCACTTACTTACTTCTTTACTAACTTACCGACATTTATTTACTTATTAGGAGAGAGTCGGGTAGTATCGGACACCGGGTAGTATCGGACAGTGCGTTTCTTTCATCTACCATCATATGGTAGTACCTGAATGACATGATTACGTTTCTCTATGCGACATCACAGAAACGTAACCATGTCAATGAGGTACTAGCATCGCGTGGTAGATGAAAGAAACTCACTGTGCGATATTACCCGATGTCCGATACTACCCGACTCTCCCCTATGTATGTATTTAGTTACTCTTTTATTCATTTATTTACTCGTTTACACTGACTCAGTTTCTTCAGTTTCGTTCAGCATGATCCCATTAAATTTCAGCCGTCTGTTGGGGTCATACTCCAATTAGTCACGAATCAAGTTTGAACGACAAGCTTCGAACGCAATAGATTTCAGATATGCGAAATTTCCATTCCTGGTGATGCTCTTCTGATGGACTTTTGGAATTGTGGACAAATGTTTCGGCAGCAAGTTGCTTATTGTCCTCGATGCAAATTGTTTTGTGTCTACAAAGTTTTTGGGATATCAAGAATTTAGCCAATGGCATCAAATTTGTACCGAACGCGGTGAAAGGTTTATCTATTTAGGGTTTGAATACCAAATGTTTTCATCCAATTGGTCTAATATTCGCACACTCGGCATTTTGAGATTTCCAGTAGTCTTTTAAAACTTAGTTACTGCAACAGGTTTTTCATTATTTGCTAATATGTGTTCTTGAATAGAAGAAATGGGAATGATTACATTTAAATTTATAATTTAATCTACTGTCAACATATTTTAGCTTCACTGTATATAATCACCAGGGCTCGGATTTTCATGACGTAAAAATTCTTGAAGAAATGACCTATAAAATGACTCTTAAAATTTAATTTAAAAAAAGACTTAATAATAATTACAAAAAATTACCTAAAAATTGGAATTTGTATTTTAATTAATGAAATTGTTTATATTAAACTGTTGTACAAAAGTTATAGAGTAAAGATTATTGAATTAGTAGGAATACATATACTTAATTTTTAAAAATTAAAAAAGTAGAAAACAAGAGTAAAATTAATTGAATTAATTAGGTAATTTGAATAATTAATTTAAAATCTACAGTCTCAGAGCATCATTTTCCTCTTTGAAATTTCCGCAAAGAAAAAAAAATAGGATTTGAAATGTTGGATTACAGTAGCCGAGTAATAATTTATTTAAAAGTTTCATGAAAAAAATAACAGTACCGGTAACTAACATATTGTGACTGAAGTTTTCATTTTGGTAGGGGGCTTAGACCTATATTCACCTAATTGTGACTGAAACTTCTTCGCTGAAAACGTTATTGCAACGAAAGGCTAAAGGTTGGTCCACAATAAACCGGGAACGGAAACAACGAGAACGAGAACGGAAATATCGTTAAAATAAAATATGTATTTAAATGTGGGCATACACAATTAACTTTCACTTTCCCGTCCCCGGACACCGGCAAGCACCTCGTTAATTGTGAATTCTCACATTAAATATAATTTATTTTTAACAATGTTCCCGTTCTCGTTCTCGTTGTCGTTTCCGTTCCCGGTTTATTGTGGACCAGTCTTAAACGGTTTCATAATCGCGTTCTCATAACAAGGTATAAGCAGTCATTGTTGTAAATTATAAATTAGAATTATAAACCTCATTCTTCAAAAGTCTGTCACAAGAGAAAAATCCGTGTATTATATTCTCGTCGCTCTTAGTTCCGATAACGTTGCAGCTCGGCTACATTTAGACGTCTGCGTCTTGTCATTCGCTACTGTAGACATTATGCACTTCCTGAGGCTCGCCATTTTTGTTCTTTCGTTTTCATTCGCAGAAAGCAGACGAAAACTCGACGCGATGTAATATATATTGCCGTATGTTTCTGTTAGTTTCTTCCAATATATCAATGTAAATACGACAAAATATAATGCAGAAAGCAGATTGCGTTTGTGAAATTCCGTTAATGATGAAAATATTGACCTAAAACTTGAAAAAATGACCTAAAATGAAATACAGCTTTTAAAAATGATTTAAAACAAAAAAATGGCAAAAAAATGACCAACAAATGGCCTCTAAATTACAGATTTTTAGAATGTCGACGTCACAAATGGGATTTATAAACAAACGAGCAATGTCTCTGATACAAGGAAAACAAAAGATTTAATGTCATCAGAGTCCAGGTCCTGATAATCGCTGTCTAGCTCTAAAAGCAAATACCTTACTATAATAATACCGGACAGCTGTATACTAGCAGCATTGACCTGAGTGCGAAATATCGCGGACCTGGCATCTAGCGGAGCGGCGTGGAATTATGTCCACAAATACAAATATTAACATAGCGGTATTCGGACTATTGTTTAAAACATGAGGTACTAATGTGGAATAATATAATGTGATACACTTAAGAAATGTTGAATAGTATTTAATGTAAAATTATTATCTTATATCAAAGCTGCATATTATGAGAAATATTGCATACTTCATATTACTTTCCGTAATTAATTGTTACATATTTTTTCTTTAATTTAGTGAGACAAAATCAATTCTGACATTAAGAATGAATTTACAATAATGCTGTATATACGCATTGCTGACAACTGTAAAGATAAAATTGATAGTAATCTGATGCTTGTAATAATTAGTAAAGCCATGTGGAGAACAATAAAACTTAATTTGATAAAACCCTAAAATTTCTAATACATTTTAACTTCTATTCATTTATTAGGTCTAAATAAAAAAGCTAATTTGTATTTTTCTATCACCACAAAGACGAAGGAATTAGGCCTAATAAAGAATGTTGTTGACTCACGTTTTATGATCCCTCGGAAATCGAAAGTACGATTTGGAACAATTTGTAATGCTGTAATTGTAGCAATTATAAACAACACATATACACCCTGACATTTTAACACAACACTAATTAATAAAACTATTTTTTTATTTTATTTTAACTAGCCCAGTAACAATATAGGCTACATTGCAATTGATTACAGCTTGTTTCGCGAGTATCACCACACCGGCCGCATAGGTAGCAGCACCAGCGTCGTTCGCGCGCAGAACTGCTAGCTGTCCGGTATTATTATAGTAAGGTATTTTCTAAAAGCTCCTTTATTCTGCAAATAGGTCTATCAATCAGTATATGAATATGTATAGAGTGAAGTTTTTTAAAAATAAGATTATAATCACCATACAATATTTAAAATATTCTGTTAGATATAAGAAGGGACAACCCTTTCCTTGTTTTAAGATTAATGTTAAAAGCAGCTACGAGAGCACTTACTCTATTATCGCAAAAGCCACTTGATCAAAACGCATTAAACATTAAAGTTAGGCTTATTGATTCTCCCCATTTCCGAAATGCCGCCGGCTGCCATTGTCTGTGATTACTTCTCCTGCTGCAGGTTTAGAGTAATAGTTACAAAATAACAGGGAACCATTCCTGCATCGGCAGTGTTTCAGTAGACAGAGTCTTTACCACAGTGAGATATTCTTTTTAAGGGTTACTCTAAAAGCTTTTGGACGGGAGCTTTTTTTTATTTTAGGTTGAAGGGTGGAACTTCGTGCAATGCTGCCATCTATCGACCAGAAACACGCAACAACCACACCCACACATATCACGCAAATAAACTCTTCGAGCTGTAACTTATGTACAGACATCAATCTGAGGTTGTACCTCCACACTGAGCCTCACACGGCTTCTGCCAGTTGTTCTCCTCTGAACTAATCAGCCGGAACCGTAGACAACGTTGTTGATTACTCCTGACAACTTTGTAATCTTAACTGCCATTATTGAGCTTGGAAAGATTGGATGTACGCAATCTTTCTTTTACTTTGTTAAATGGTAGTCAAACTAACGAGCTCATCACTGAATGCGTGAAGGAAAGAACAGATAGACTATTTATATATAATACAGTATTTGAAAGGGCCTAAGGGCCTAAATCCACAAAAATACGAAAATGAGTTTTCATAGGAAAAATGATCATTCTTGATAGACACATCTTCCACATTGAAAGGGCGGTGTGAGACTGCTGTGTTCTTTGTCCTAAGAAATAGATTGTGTCCGGGGACTTGGGACTTTCGTCCTCGTTTTGTTATTTGACATTCCAGATTGAACATCATAATTACATAGAAGCAGGGGCGTATACTCAAGTGGGCTTACCGGCTCTGAACCTCACTTGAACTTAGAAAAAAATACATATTTAAAAACATAAAATTACTTAGTCATACGTTAAAGTGTCAAAATTTTAAAAAGGTATGTACCTTCGACAGACGGTCCGTTTCGACGTTATGTCTCGTCTTCTTCAGTGTCTCCTGAACTACTGGTGATTTTGATTCTGCGATTTGCATTTGTCGATGGTAGGGGTGGGGGTGTGTTGCTCTTATGGTGAGGGCTGGTTGTTTGTGTGTTATAACGTATCATGACGTCGAATAATGTGTCGGTATTGAACTGTAGTTGTGTGTTAAGTATATGTTGTGGGTATGTTATTTTATGTTTATATATTTCGTACTGTTCTAGGATGTTTAACTGTGAACTTTTTGGTGTGATATGTAAAATTTCCATATCTGTTTCTATATTATTGTAGTCGTGATTATTGTTGATAATGTGGTCTGCATAATTTGTTGTGATGTAGGGTTTGGTTATACGTAGCTTTAATATTGTAAATTCTTATACTAAACAACAATGTAATTTTATTATATCAACAATAATTATCACTCTCTACAATTTAATTTCACTCCCGTCAACAATGGGATTTGCTCTCCGCACAGCAACACAGCGTTCATTATTGCACTCTACAAACGAAATGACAATTTACTTGAACTATTACGAACAACAATGAACTGTTAATCTTAACTAATATTCACAAAGCACTATTTACAACACAGAACTGTCAGTTCTCAGTTCACAGCTCGTTTGTCTTGGCTAGTTCTTCTGACTCAGTCACTCGCGTTCACAGAATCTTGAACCCCAGACCTTCAGAGACGATCCGCTGAACTTCGAACTCAGGTCCCCCCAACTGCAGTCCACTGCACTCGAACTCCGGGCTTCAGGCTCCACAGTTACGGACACAACTCAAGTCGCGCTCTGGTCTCGAAGCTGGCTTCACTGCTACACAAGACTAACCTTACTTTCCAAATCTGCCTGTAACAACACTGGCTTACTGACGGGCTGACTAAACTGAACTGCTCAAGTTCACTCGCGTTTCTTCTTTTATAACTGAACCATAGTTACGAGAAATTTCTACGGGTGTCCAGGGATAGCTCTCTCGAATTATCTGGATATCTCCACTTCGACGGACTTCTGGACGATTCGGGAGGGTCCGTCCCCCCCTTAACTCCGCACGTAGCAGTTGCGCGCGCAACCTCCCCTCGCCGCGTTGCCGTAATACACCCCCTCTGCCCTCTCAGCATGCAGATGCTCCCCATACCAGCGTTTCGTCTGCCGCGCGCCCTGTCGGACACGCGTTCGAACCCCGGTGCAGCTGTCACAATATGTTCATTATATCTTGTGTGAAAGGATCTTCCTGTCTGTTCTATGTAAAAATGTGGGCAACTATTGCATTTTAGTTTGCAAACTCCAGTTGAATTATATTTATTTGAATGTTTAATGTGATTATTTAGATATTTCTGTGTTGTGTTATTTGTTTTGTATGCTATCTTGTATTTTAGTTTTCTGAATGAAGTTGCAATTTTGTGAGCATTGGTATTGTGATATGTTAATGTTATGAATTTATTCTCGCTTGGTGTTTGTGTTGGTTTGTTCTGTTTTTGTTTTGCCTTTTTATTAGTGTGTCTGTATGTTAGGGTTATATCCATTGTCTTTTGCTATATATTTTATTGTGTTTAATTCTTCAGTGTAGTTGTCATTGTTCACTGGTACAGTTCAATACCCACACAATATTCGACGTCATGATACGTCATAACACACAAACAACCAGCCCTCACCATAAGAGCAACACACTCCCACCCCTACCATCGACAAATGCAAATCGCAGAATAAAAGTCACCAGTAGTTCAGGAGACACTGAAGAAGACGAGACATAACGTCGAAACGGGCCGTCTGTCGAAGGTACATACCTTTATAAAATTTTAATACTTTTTAACGTATGACTAAGTAATTTTATGTTTTTAACAAAGTGTTAACGTGAACTTTAATCAATGACATATTTAAATTTGGATTTTTTTTTATCCATAATCGTTTTCCGGGGAAAAGAAACTGGCCATCCTTCCACCATTGTCTCCCGGCTTAGTTGTCTCATAAGTGGTACCTAATTGATATCGCTTGTGAGGTTCAGACCTACTTGACTAAACAAAAATCGTTTTCCCTTCTCTAATTTTTCACTATCAGAGTAACAAAATCTACATCGACAGAAGGCAAGTCCTCCTACCCCTCCTTCGTTATAATTGCTGTGCTTGGTGCTGCTGCACGTTGGAATTATAACAGTGCTTTCTTTATTATAGAGGGAAATACCACCTAGTACCGACTTTGTAATAAAATGAAGTCGACACAATATGAAATTTAACTTGTGAAACATATTGAAAAGGTTGTTTTGACAATTCTGCAGTGCAGATGTTAAATATTGTACATTGCCGATTTTAAACTCCTTTTAAGAGTGGGTATTTAACCGTCTGTTAGTTTGAATTCCGAATTTATTGCGAAACATTCGTTTAACTTTTGTGTCAAAGTTCATATTCTTACCACTACTAGACTACTACTACTACTACTACTACTACTACGTACTACTACTACTACTACTACTACTACTACTACTACTACTACTACTACTACTACTACTACTACATGTAATTATTGGAACAATCTTCCTAATGACATGTTTATTACGCCAAGGTTTGGAATAATTTCACATATTATATGTCATGAAAAAGATAAAAAGAAAGTATTCGGAAGAAGAATACTTCTGAAATAATAAATAAGATTAGCCTATATCTCATCGTAATCCTTTTGTTACTATTTTATTATGTAATCCTTGATAATTACCTTCTCGTACAATATTATCCATAATAATACACAGTGAAAATGAGCTACTACATAAGAAGTATCATGTAATACAATATAAATTGAATAATTTGCTAGTAAGTTACATCTTACTTGACGATAGGCGTATGTTTCAGAGGAAGAACAATTGTTTGTCCGCAACTGAAGTCTGATTAGTGTAATATGTAGCTAATCGGTGATGTATATGCAATCGAGGGGAAAAGGAACTGGCCACTCTACCTCATTATCTCCTGGTATAGTTGTCTCATAAGAGGTGCCTTGTTGGTATCACTTGTGAGGTTCAGACCTGTCTTTGGACAGTTGACTAAATAATAATAATAATAATAATAATAATAATAATAATAAAACACAAAATTTAAAATACCGATAATGTAAATTGTAAACGATTTTAATAATGGCCTTCCCTTGCATAGAAGGCTGTGGTATAAACAATCCTGCGGGTGTTTCTATTTGTGTTTCGTATGCTTATTTCGCAGTTTCGTTCCTGTTAACTGGTTAATTTAATATTCAGCAAACATTCTCTACACTGAAAACGGAGAGAAAGGTCTGACGTCAAGAATGTATTTAAACTCTCTCGAGCAGTATAAAAAAGATAAAAAAAAATAACAGCCACGAGAAAGCTTACCAGTTCTGCTGGTCATATTAATGGTTTCAGATAGTTTCAGAATTTAGTAATCGGCAAATTAGTTTTCCTAAAATGTTGGTTCTGGGTTTTAGGTCCTTTCGCTTTGTAATAATTCCTTCACTCTGCAGACAATCAACTTTCATACTGCTACAAATAGACTAATGTTTCAAAATAAATCCCGAATCTTGGTCAAGGGCTCGTCCAACGTCAGTGGTGGGACAGTTTTAGTAATATTGAACAGTACTATACTCCTATTTTTTCCTCCAATATCTGTCGTATGCAAAAAATCTGATCAACAGTCAATTTATTAAGCTGATAATTTTATCTACCATACCTAACTATATTAATCAGAAACTGAATGTACTAGGCTTGCAGCTTGCTGTACTCTGTAAACAGCTAGTTTCTTTCCAGTGGTTGGTGATCAAAAGATGGATTCATCACAATAGTGTGCTTTGGACTCTAGACCAGCGGCCATCAGCACAGTGCACCCTCGGGCTAGTGTCTCTTACCCGCGGATAAGAGATTGCATTATGGTGCATCCGTGACTGCTGGCGGGTATGCTGTCTCCCTCTTCCTGCTGCATGGCGGGGCATATTACGATGCACTGCATACTCGTTACCCATTGCAGCGAGTGCTGACGACACTGGTATAGACCATTTCTCATTGTGCACCAAGAGCAACGAGCATATTCCGAATCTCAGCGCTGAGCAATCTGATGGCATCATGGTGTACCGAACTTCACCAATGGCTACACTGATGCTCCACCGGTGTCGCACAGGTGCCATCAGCTTGCAGAGGTGGTTGCAGTCTCCATCAGCCGCCATCAGTGAATCTGATTGGTTCTTGTATAGGGCGGGAATTAGCAGACGAATGACATCGTGCACTGTTGTGTCATGGCGGTGTGTTCTGCTGTATTGTTTGTAATGAGCACAACGTAAAAACAATATGTTAATGGCTTATGAGCGAACATGTCAACGGACCAGTTATTACTACTGGTTCAAGAAATAAATTGTTTATGCTCTCTTTTACTTGAACGAGATGGCAGTACGGAAATTTTGAAAAATTTTGCTAGCGTAGCACAGACAACAACTTATACAGTCGCCATGACAGCCATCAAGTTTTGTTTCTAATTCGCTGCAGCGTGACGTCATTTTTGTCCGCCAGTCTGGTGAGATTCGGAATACGGTGAACGCTCTGTGGAAAACAGTCTACGAATATGGCGGGTTTCCCTTAGAGGGGGACATTGGGTTAAGTAATGCAAAAGTCAAGTAACCGCAGTTTAAGGAATTTCACTTTCGTTTCTACAGGGACATCATTTTATTTTTACTTCAACTTTTATTGTACCTGAGTTTTTGAATGTACTTCACTCTCACCCCTTCTACTAACGAAGTTCCAACTGTCCACACAGAACTAAGGCAGCAGTACTGAGTTAGTGATTATAGTGCGTTTCAGAAATATGTTCGCGTTTTCCAGTGACGAAAACTTCCAATATTGAATCTTATTTTCGCACAGGTACTGTCGTCCGTTTGCCTACGTCGCATCTCGATTTCCCCCACCTGCGTCTGCTCACTGCACTGTAAAGACTAGTGGCTGGGTTTTCTTAGCTCTTTTCTGAAAACATTAATTTCTGTTAGGAATTAATTGGACGTCTACGTAATATTATTCAACTGTTTAAAATAACTTAAATAAAAGGACCTCGTTAAGTAATTAACTATCACATGATTCGCCCCTTTCTACGATCCTGCGACATAACCACTTGGACGGACAGTAGATAGCATTTCTGAGTAATTTTATCTGTGCGGGTCGGGCAGAAGTGAAGACTGAATTTACAGTACGTAAGGTACTCTTTTATAGAGTAGGTACAGAATTATTTCAACATGAGTTACTAGTACGAAGGACGAAGCTGGTAATTGAAATAAGATGCAATAGTCTATAGTGCGATAATATGCACAAAAGAACTGAAGCCTGTATCGAAATGAACGGCCACCATTTTCAAAAATGTGTTTAAATATCCATATTAGCTTATGATTATTTTTCATTTTAACTTCATTCTCTATATTGTACGCTAATGTGCTGTAGACAGTATAATATACACTGCATAATATAGCCTATACGTTCGCATGGATAACTCAGTTCTTGAGCAAAAACACTTATTGTTAATACTGTACCGTATTTTGATTAAACAAAAACCTAATGAAAATTATCACACTCAAATTCGCGATATTTCCTACTTTACGTAAATGGGTGAACTACTTTTCTTCCCTCCTGTACCTAGGAAAGTGATTTGTTTGTATTTTACGCCAGTATCATCGGACTCGAGTCGTGGAAGGAGATAGTAAACGGTGTTTCCGGGTCTCAATCATTACTCCAAAGGTAGAGCCAGGTTAATATTAAAAATGTTAGTAAAAATAAAATGATGTCCCTGTATATCAGAAATTAAGGGAGACTGTGATTAGACCAGTGAATTAAAATCTGTCAATGAGTTTCATTTTACAGTTCTAGAACACTACTCGAAAAGCCGAATGACTTCAGAAAAAAGAAAGAGATAGCCATAGGTTTAAATTTTAAGTGGAGAATAAGATGGTAGTGGTGGTGGTGGTGATGGTGGTGGTGGTGGTGGTGGTGGTATCGCTTTCTTTTGTCATCATTATGCGGTGCAGATACCCAAGAGACTAACATCTCTAGTTATAATTAGCACCATTAATATTCTTAAGCGATGTTTACGGAAGCCAGCAAAGAGAATGTCGCCATACAGGTGTACAATTGTTTGCCGGCACAGCATAAGACAAAGTACGGCGCGGTGTCTGTCTCGTACCCTAATGTGAACCAGGTCGTCGCTAAACAATTGTGTGATCCTGCCTTCCAGTTAGCGGGGGCCGCCGGGATTACGCAAACCTCGGGGGGAATTAAAAAGTGGGAATGGTTTCTATTTATCCAGTCTAGTCTCTGCACAAACACAGCTGCAGCGTGTTTGATTTCCAACATTGTGGCAGGCCTCTGCAAGCCGCTCTGCTTCTTCTTGCTCGCTAAAATACGTGCTAAGATTATTTCATGCCTTATCTGTCTATGAGGTCCTCCGCTATAGCAAAACTGGTAGGTTTTCCATCTATAAATCCAGCAAAATTAGGTACCGTCGATAATCTGCAGCAAAGACCAGATTTATTTGTGTTTGTTTTGTATGGATTGACTTCTTGTCCACTCCTGTGGAGTAACGGTCAGCGCGTCTGGCCGCGAAACCAGGTGGCCCGGCTTCGAATCCCTGTTGGGGAAAGTTACCTGGTTGAGGTTTTTTAAGGGGTTTTCCCTCAACCCAATACGAGCAAATGCTGGTTAACTTTCAGTACTGGACCCCGGACTCATTTTTCCGGCATTATCACCTTCATTTCATTTAGACGCTAAATAACCTAGATGTTGATACAGCTTCATAAAATAACCCAATTGACTTTTTTGTGCTAAACTGATCATCAGGGAAAGGATTTATATGTAAATACATATTTACTTATAAAGCTAATATAATTTATATTTTGCATTATCTTTATGTTTCACAATGTGTAGGGTTGAAAAATCCTACTTTTATTTTCCATATTTTTCCATATTTTAGAGTTTAGTACATATTTTCGTTAATTTCCATATATTTTCCATATTTCATATAAAACAGTCCATATTATATTAGGTTTAACAATAAAACAAAACAAAATTCCATTAACTTTTAAAAATACATTTCAACAATAGAGATTTAAACACATGTTCAGTAATCCCTTTAACATCAGAGTTATTTGAAAATTAGCAGTCCTATCAACAATGGGAAAGTAAGTTACAAAACTGTATTAATTTAATTTAAAATTTTTAACAGACTTCAGTTGTGCAGCTCAACAGTTAAATGCCAGTCAGAGTACACATAGGTTCAGTTTTGTAAATCATACTATAAAGACGGTAAATATGCCAAAAGTACGTCATTCAGTCAATTTAAAATCAAAACTAACAAGTTACATTTCAGAATTTAAAGAAGATGGTTTATCAACTGACAATAAAATATTATTTTGTAATTTGTGTCAGTGTGCAGTATCATCTACACAAAAGTTCCTGGTGCAACAACACATTACAACTAGTAAACATCAGGCCAACAAACAACTAAATTCCAAGCAGAGACAATTGTTTTTAACACAACCAACAACATCGAATGTAAGATCTGAGTTTAACATCGACCTGTGCCGTTCTCTCATCTCTGCTGATATTCCTCTCTACAAACTAAAGAATAAGGTCTTCAGGGAATTCCTTGAAAAATATACTCAACATACAATCCCGGATGAGTCAACACTTAGGAAGACGTATGCTCCATCCATCTACGATGAGACAATACAGAAGATAAGAGATGAAATTAAAGATAGTTCAATTTGGGTTTCCATTGATGAGACTCCCGACAAAGAAGGTAGACTTGTTGGTAATGTAGTTATCGGTTTGTTAAGTGAACAATATTCTGAACGAATTCTTTTACATTGTGATGTTCTAGAAAAGTGCAATAACAAAACTATAGTTAAACTGTTCAACGAAGCTATGGGTATCCTGTGGCCAAAGGGTATTATGTACGATAATGTGTTATTCTTTATTAGCGATGCTGCCCCTTATATGGTCAAAGCTGGACAAGCATTATCTGTTGTATATCCTAAATTGACTCATTTTACTTGTGTGGCGCATGCATTTCATCGTGTGGCAGAAGTGGTCAGAGACAATTTCCCTAAAGTAGATTTGTTGATTTCATCAGTGAAAAAAGTATTTCTCAAAGCTCCCAGTAGAGTTAACGTGTTGAAAGAAATGTACCCTGAAATTCCATTGCCACCAAAGCCAATTTTAACTAGATGGGGTACATGGCTAGAAGCAGTTGAATATTATGCCGAACATATAGACTCTATTAACAATGTTCTCCTTGCATTGGACTCTGAAGATGCAGTCTCAATTGATACTGCGAAAACAGTTACCTGTGACATAAGTGTGAAGAATGACTTAGCTCACATTCAGCATACATTTTCATGCATCATAAAAACGCTCAAAAGTCTCCAAAATAGGCACCTTTCACTATCTGAAAGTTTTGAAATTATAAATAGTACTGTGGAACAACTGAATCGTGGTAGAGGTAAAGTTGCAGATGCAGTAAGAGCTAAGGTGGACACTGTACTTTCAAAAAACCCTGGATATGAAGAACTACAAAAGGTTGTTGCTGTGATGAGTGGTGAATCAACAGTGAAGATTAACTTGGACTTATCCCCAGCAGACATTGTGAAATTGAATTATGTACCAGTTACTTCTTGTGACGTCGAACGCTCTTTTAGTCAGTATAAATCTATCCTCAGAGACAATAGAAGAAGATTCACTTTTCAGCACTTGAAAGAAATGTTTGTAACCTATTGTTATGGTAACAGACAATAAAAATTGTGTTTTGTTGAAACTACATTGGAAGATAAGGTACGTCCATTATATTTTTTGTTTAGTTTGATTAAAATGTACCAATATTTAACGTACATAGTCATTTTTTTATAATTTTAAGTCCATATTTAATTCCATATTTTGGTAAAAATCCATATTTAATTCCATATTTTGGTAAAAATAACTACATATATATTTACATATTTCATATATTTTTAGTCCATATAAATCCGTTCCCTGCTGATCATAATAACCCTCCTTGGAGCACGTTGGAGAAGTTACGTAGATGAACACTCGGAGTCGTTAAGGAACAATACATTTTATAAATATAAATCTTGTGGTTATATATCATCACTTCTTTGTAGTCATTAGGACATAAATCATAATGACGTCACAATATCTTCCACAAAGCAGAATATTTATTAGGCTAATTCTTGTTCTTTGCTGGGCACGTTGTTTGTCACGTAGATGGGCAGTTGGGATCTTTAGGAACTCAGCATTTTTTAAGAAATCTTGTGGTTATACAATTCATTGCAGTCATAAATAATAATAATAATAATAATAATAATAATATTATTATTATTATTATTATTATTATTATTATTATTATTATGCGCAGATTTTTAAGAATTATTGTACACCAAAAATTATATTACATTTCTATTGGGATCTTTAAAAGCCCCAAGTGCCAATCGAACCAATTTAAAAATGTCATATCAATTTATGACAAGAGGAAAACACTTTTTTTATAATTAGAGAAATGAATTAATGTACAAAATCAATCAGAGGGAGATATTTTGAGTAGTGGTGAGCCAGGTACTGTATATGTACGTCATTCACTATATATTAAGAACAACTCTGGGATCTCAAAAGACCCCAGTTGTCCATGGTCCATGGGAGGGTTACGAGAAAGTATTATTATTATTATTATTATTATTATTATTATTATTATTATTATTATTATTATTATTATTATTATTATTTTAACGTGAATTTGTCTATAAGTTCGATCCATAATAGAGTAATAGAGCGCCATCCCAGAAAGTCGATCGACACATTTGAGGCCAATATTTTCCTCGCCTATAATTCTAAACTATATTAGTCTACATATTCCAATGAAGTAAACAGCGATCCACGGACAAGGATAAATGTATCCTACATGACATTGAGTTGGAGCTGATGACATCATCTAGCGATACGCTGGAGGGGGGTGTTGAGGCACGAAATGGCGGGTCTCGCGGCAGCCGAAGCAGTGTAACTCGAGAATGCGAAGTGAGGAACGTTCGCGGTGGTGTCAAACGATTTATATCGAACCAGGCTACAATCTTAATTGAGCAAAAATCAGCAGTAGACAAGTTGAATTGAAAAAAATATCGCGAGTGAATTTGAGTGAAGAGAGAAAATTTACAAAAGTCTCCGATACAGCCTGCCACGATATTTTCCTTTTTGTCTTTAAATGATGCACAGAGAGAAAGCTATGGTAGAGCTTCTAGTCACAATTTCCATGAAAATACATTTTTTATTTATTTTGTGCTTATATATGCCGTACGGCAGGTATAAGGTATTTGAAAACTATATAATTCATACGTAATGATCAGGGAACGGATTTATATGGACTAAAAATATATGAAATATGTAAATATATATGTAGTTATTTTTACCAAAATATGGAATTAAATATGGATTTTTACCAAAATATGGAATTAAATATGGACTTAAAATTATAAAAAAATGACTATGTACGTTAAATATTGGTACATTTTAATCAAACTAAACAAAAAATATAATGGACGTACCTTATCTTCCAATGTAGTTTCAACAAAACACAATTTTTATTGTCTGTTACCATAACAATAGGTTACAAACATTTCTTTCAAGTGCTGAAAAGTGAATCTTCTTCTATTGTCTCTGAGGATAGATTTATACTGACTAAAAGAGCGTTCGACGTCACAAGAAGTAACTGGTACATAATTCAATTTCACAATGTCTGCTGGGGATAAGTCCAAGTTAATCTTCACTGTTGATTCACCACTCATCACAGCAACAACCTTTTGTAGTTCTTCATATCCAGGGTTTTTTGAAAGTACAGTGTCCACCTTAGCTCTTACTGCATCTGCAACTTTACCTCTACCACGATTCAGTTGTTCCACAGTACTATTTATAATTTCAAAACTTTCAGATAGTGAAAGGTGCCTATTTTGGAGACTTTTGAGCGTTTTTATGATGCATGAAAATGTATGCTGAATGTGAGCTAAGTCATTCTTCACACTTATGTCACAGGTAACTGTTTTCGCAGTATCAATTGAGACTGCATCTTCAGAGTCCAATGCAAGGAGAACATTGTTAATAGAGTCTATATGTTCGGCATAATATTCAACTGCTTCTAGCCATGTACCCCATCTAGTTAAAATTGGCTTTGGTGGCAATGGAATTTCAGGGTACATTTCTTTCAACACGTTAACTCTACTGGGAGCTTTGAGAAATACTTTTTTCACTGATGAAATCAACAAATCTACTTTAGGGAAATTGTCTCTGACCACTTCTGCCACACGATGAAATGCATGCGCCACACAAGTAAAATGAGTCAATTTAGGATATACAACAGATAATGCTTGTCCAGCTTTGACCATATAAGGGGCAGCATCGCTAATAAAGAATAACACATTATCGTACATAATACCCTTTGGCCACAGGATACCCATAGCTTCGTTGAACAGTTTAACTATAGTTTTGTTATTGCACTTTTCTAGAACATCACAATGTAAAAGAATTCGTTCAGAATATTGTTCACTTAACAAACCGATAACTACATTACCAACAAGTCTACCTTCTTTGTCGGGAGTCTCATCAATGGAAACCCAAATTGAACTATCTTTAATTTCATCTCTTATCTTCTGTATTGTCTCATCGTAGATGGATGGAGCATACGTCTTCCTAAGTGTTGACTCATCCGGGATTGTATGTTGAGTATATTTTTCAAGGAATTCCCTGAAGACCTTATTCTTTAGTTTGTAGAGAGGAATATCAGCAGAGATGAGAGAACGGCACAGGTCGATGTTAAACTCAGATCTTACATTCGATGTTGTTGGTTGTGTTAAAAACAATTGTCTCTGCTTGGAATTTAGTTGTTTGTTGGCCTGATGTTTACTAGTTGTAATGTGTTGTTGCACCAGGAACTTTTGTGTAGATGATACTGCACACTGACACAAATTACAAAATAATATTTTATTGTCAGTTGATAAACCATCTTCTTTAAATTCTGAAATGTAACTTGTTAGTTTTGATTTTAAATTGACTGAATGACGTACTTTTGGCATATTTACCGTCTTTATAGTATGATTTACAAAACTGAACCTATGTGTACTCTGACTGGCATTTAACTGTTGAGCTGCACAACTGAAGTCTGTTAAAAATTTTAAATTAAATTAATACAGTTTTGTAACTTACTTTCCCATTGTTGATAGGACTGCTAATTTTCAAATAACTCTGATGTTAAAGGGATTACTGAACATGTGTTTAAATCTCTATTGTTGAAATGTATTTTTAAAAGTTAATGGAATTTTGTTTTGTTTTATTGTTAAACCTAATATAATATGGACTGTTTTATATGAAATATGGAAAATATATGGAAATTAACGAAAATATGTACTAAACTCTAAAATATGGAAAAATATGGAAAATAAAAGTAGGATTTTTCAACCCTACACATTGTGAAACATAAAGATAATGCAAAATATAAATTATATTAGCTTTATAAGTAAATATGTATTTACATATAAATCCTTTCCCTGGTAATGATGAACGGGAAAAAAGTTCGGGGCAGAAGAAGATATTAGATGATAGATGGCATTAAGATATATGGATCATAATATGAGGAGACAAAGAGAAAAGCAGAAAATAGGAAAGATTGGAGAAAGTTGGGTTTGCAGTAAAAGAACTGCCCTTGGGCAGAACAGTGAATGAATGACTTGATTAATTAATATAATGGACATCATCAAGGTCATGATGTCAATACAAAGATGATATTCTATCTATGACAACAGAAGATAGGGCCTATTGTGTCTCAGTGGTAGCGAAAAACATGCATGCCCTAGATCAGGTTCGAAATCAGTATATGGTCCTCCTCGAAACAGAACTGTGTACCTTAGCCGTTAATGTTACCCATATTTATAATTACTTACAGCTAAATATGATTCATATATAACATTTCACGTGCATTTTGTAAGAGTTCCAATTGCAAGGTGTTGTTGATACATCTTCTTCAAGATGTGGCGTCGGTTCTTTGTGTTGTAAAACTTGGTTTACGTTATTACTTATTAGGAGCGCCATCTTGTGACTGTTTTATGTTCCTATAAACAGATGTAAATACCGGCCGGCAGATGGCTCTGTGAACCTGCCTTATACACAATGTAGAGAATTGACAGACGTAATGGATTATTAATATCAAAGGAGTTTATAGCAACACATCAACATCTATCAGCACAAAGAGAAGTATTCGTTATGTTCAGATTATAAAACGCTAATAGATGAAAACATTCAGGAAAGAGAAATCAACATCCTGTTCACTATCATTATCACCGGTATCGATGACGTCTTTCAGGTATAATCTGTTATTGGCTTTTTCGTGTTCTATAATATTAATTAAAATGGAATTCTTGTAAGTTAAGAAGACTCGGTCCTGAAATATGATAATCCTGCAAATTTCAACGGATGTTTTTGGAAATTTTACTAGACACAACGACGATATTAATATATCACCAAATTTCAGCTGTAACATTTTAATCACCACCACTGTTATTGGTACCTATTTAAGTTTTTTTAACACTAGCGCATTAAAAATTATCCAACTTTAACAAATTTTGGTTTTTAATATTCAAATTATTATATAAGTTCAGAACTATGTCTGATATCGCACCCGGTCAAGAATCTTCTGCTTATACTGAAACGACGTTTATATGCCAAGATGAAAGGAGAGTTGAAGGAAGGGAAAATGTATGAGCGATGTAAATGGACTACTACGAACAATCGGCGAAAGATACCTAGAAAAATATAAAGTTTATATAGTATTTATGGACCTAGAAAAGGCTTTTGAAAGAGGGGATTGGAATTAACTTATGGGGATTCTGAAGAAAATAGGTGTTAATTGGAAAAAGCGGAGGGTATTTAGTAACATTTATGCAAAACGAGTCAGAGTCGGGATAGGAGAAGAAATATTAGAGGGAAGACGAATAGGATGACCTTTATCACCAACAATGTTCAACATCTACTTAGAGAATTTAGTGAAGGACCGTTTTCAGAACATGGAAGGGGTGATATTAAGAGGAAGACAAATGGAATACCTGTGCACAAAACATAGACGTTACGTCAAAGTAAAGAGAAACGACTATAAGTATTTAAAATATAGATATGGAGAAGACAGGAGCGTGTGAAATGAACAGACAGAATGAGATATTAAGCTGAGTTAGAAAGAGTGGGTGAAGAAAGAATAATGCTGAAACTTATCAGGAAGAGAAAAAGGATTTCGCTGGGTCACTGGCTAAGAAGAAACTGCATTAATTTTGCTTATATACGAGTATTTCTGTTATTTTTTTAATACTTGAATATTTAAAAATATAATATACCTTTAGTAATTTTTGCTAATTGATTCATTTCTCACATACAGAAAAAATGTAGTATCAAACAAATTTGTAGACATTTTGTTTCTGGGTCTGTACACCCCAAGTATTTTAAGCTGTCTACTTGTTCTACTGTCTCACTTCGAATTCGCACGTTTATCTTCTTTAGTTTTCTTCCGATAACTATGGTCTTCGTCTTGTTTTCATTTATCTTCATCCCATACTGCTCACAGCTGTTGTTATTTAGCTCCAGTAGCATATCCCTTAATATCATCTCTTTTGTTAACAACGCCATATCATCAGCAAATGTTATGCACTTTATTCTTCTTCCTCCTACTATCACCCCTTCCATATTCTGCAAACAGTTCATTAAATCCTCGTAGTAGATGAACAAGGTAGGTGATAAAGGGCATTCTTGTCGTAATGTTCTGCACGCATATAACAGAGTATTTTAGTTATGAATTTACTTACATGAAGTAATTTACCACGCTACGTATAAAAACGTGTAAAATATTATCTCAAGGGAAAAATTGTTCCGATGTCGGGCATCCAACAAATCTGTTCGTTAAAAAAAAAAAAAAAATTAAGTGACACACAAAGTGTGCACTCAGTGTTAGGTCTCTGTCGTCTTATTAACCCACTTGGGAATAGTTGAGCTGGTGTCTAGTAGAGTTCCTTCATAGCTCAGTCGGTAGAGACTCGGCGCGCTCAGCCAAACGTCCCGGGTTCGTTGCCTGGCTCCGAAATAATTGTTGCCTTGAAATTATTCAAATCAGCTTTACAGGGAGTTACAGCAGAGCATCGATTATCCGAATACCGATCAACCGAAAGCGTTCAAGTCGGCAAATTCAAATTTGCTCGCGTGCCTTGATGAAGTCCCGCTAGCGCTGTTTGCGAGATTTGGCTGCTTCGAAGCAAAAAAAATTGGACTTCTTTTCCTAAACTGTAGGCCTGCTTTAGTGGCCATTTTGAACTTGTCAAACTAAGCTAATCAGTTCTCTGTTTTATTTGTAAGACGCGTGATACAAAATATATAGCCTATGTACAGTTTTGTGTTTAATATCAGTGTTTCTTTGTTTCATACTGCTTCTATGACACCGGTACATTTGTTTTCGAAAATGATCGGTTTTTTTTTTCTTCTTTCCGGTTTAATTATCACCATGCCCCATGACGCGTAGTCATATTACATGGTTTATTGAAACTTGTTTATCAATTTTGTGTTCATAGGTTTCCCATTGTCTTTTGCTTCACTGTTTCGTGGTTTTGTTGATATTCATTATTGTGTTGTATTATTTTATGTTATTCACTGTTGAATGTTTTCTATCACTATCACTATTTTTGAGTTAATTATACTTGTTCTATTTACGCTGTATATATATATATATATATATATATATATATATATATATATATATACACACTTTTGGTAATTGGATCTTCACTATCACTCTCTTTCACTTAATGAAACTAATATCTTCACTATCATTCTCTTTCACTTATTGAAACTAATTCTATTTACACTATTTACATATATATACTTTAAGTAATTATAACTATAGTGTTTATAATATATTGCTAATTGAGTGTGTTTACGCATGTTACGAAACTGAGACATATATTTACAATTGTTCAAAGTTTATAGCTTTAATATAGTGCACAAATGACCTCAAATGCTATTTTATGATGTCCCTATAATTTATTGGCCAATTTCTTCCACTCCTTGTTGCTTCCTTGAAGACACTGCGTTGTTGGTTCAAGATTTGGCAATCCCACAGAAGATGATCGACTGTTTGGTCAGCTGCTCCGCAAGGACATCCTGGGTTTTCCGAAATTCTGAATCTATAGTAATAAGATCTGAGTTTCCCGTGACCAGTTAGTATAGATGCAAGGTTTGGTGTAGCTGGTATGTTGATTTTCATCCTATCCGTCACTGAAGGAAAAAATCTCTTCGTTAGTGCTCCTTTTGTTGTGTTTGACCACATCCTTTGCCATTTTTCAGTGCTTTTCTTTTTCTCTGCGTCTATTATTGTACTCTTAGGTATTTTATTGTAGATTACTGGTATGTGATCTTCTTCTGTTGCTTGCTTAGCTAATTTATCAGCTATTTCATTTCCATGGATGCCAACATGTGCTTTTATCCATTTAAAGTTAATCTTCCAATGCTGACTAAAGAGGATTTTAAGATTTTGCCTAATTTGCTCTATTATGTATCCATGTTTGTCGTTGTTCCTCAGTAAATCTATTGTGACTTTGCTGTCTGTGTAAATTGCCACTGTTCGTTTAATATTTGGTATGTCCATTTCCGTTATTATCTTTAGAGCTTGTAGGATTGCTATCTGTTCCGCTTGATTATTTGAGCATTTATTGTTTAGCCTGAATTTTTGTTGTTGGACTACTGTTTTGTTTCTAAATATGATTGCTGCTGCTCCTACTTTTCCATTAATTTTGCTGCCATCTGTGAACACTTCTATTTCGTATTGTTCATTTGTAGCTTCACAGATCTCTATTATTTCTGCAGGATGCATCCATTGTGTTGTATCTACTGGTTCGTCGTACTCCTGTAACAATCCGTGTGTGGCCTTATATATGTTTATCTTCTCTTCTATTATAATCTTTATTGGCTCGACTCCAGCTATGATACAAGATGCATCGTAAGATAGGGTCCTGTATGCTTTCGCCATTTTGATGTTGATTAGTCTTTGGACCCTTTGGTATTTCTTGATGTTATTTCCTTTTGTTAGTGCCTTCTCCCAGACGTTATCCAAAAAATCAGTTATCCGAACACCTCCCGTCCCCAATTGTTTCGGATAATCGATGCCGTGGCGAGAACGTGACTGGTGAGACATTGTGGCTCGCAGTGATAGCTGTGCATTTCGCTTGCTTCTAACCTCCGCCAACCCCCACCCTCTCACTCACTGGAGTCAAACTCCGTTCCATTTGCATTTGTCTCTGACCTGCGAGTGGTATATGTCTCTCTCGAAACCATGTACAAAAGTTCCAAGTAGTTTGGGAGGACGCATTTTTTTGCTGTCAATATGATGAGAATATTAAATGTATGATTTTTCACAAGTATTACAAGGAAAACAGTTGTATAACATAAAACGGCATTATACTACATGTTACTGATGAAACATTAAAAGTGTTATTGTTGTTGTCATCATCATCATCATCATCATCATCTCTCTACGTCGATCCTTTTTCAGCAGATATACGAATAATGCGGCTAGCTCTTCAATTTGAACTCACTGATTTACTATTATTATATGAAAGCTAGATGTAAGGACTTGACAAATTTGAACTTTCAAATCTTTGCCAAAAAATAAATATCCGAAGCTTCGTTCTTTCGCTTGCTCTGTTGAAGTCATGTTCGCTACAACTTACGTTTGTGAAAAATTATTTGCAACAATTAAAATAGTAAAAACCAAATTTAGATCACGACTGACAGACAAATACCTTCGTGATCAACTACGACTGGAAGTAAGTGACATAATTCCTGATTTTGAAACTTTGTCGCAGAGACATTCTGAAGACAGTTAATTTTAGGTTGTGATATTCTTCATTTATTGTCCATTTCTTTCTTCGTTACACGTACTAAACATTAGTTTGTAGCCTTGTACTGTATAAAATTATATTTAAGTGCTTGACGTAAGGAAAATGAAAATCCGTTAATAAGTCAGACAGTTGCTTCACTTCCCCTTCGGGTGTCCGCCTCCCTCCATAGGTGTTATGCACGTTGCAGATTACACAGTGGCTCGGCGCACGATTACATTTTCGCCACCGCTGTTCTACTGTATATCTAAATGTAAAATATTACTTTTCTACGCGACGTAAATTAGGTGCAATTTGCGTAAAATGAGTGTCGTGTAGTTTACGCGTGCAATCCTGAGTGTAGTTAAACCTCCACTGTTTTAAGGATCAAATGAATTTGCAACCGCGGTCAAAATATATAGAAGACAGAGACGAGGTACTGTATTTGTTGTCTAGTGGACAGCCCTTGAGCGAGTCTGGCCAGGAGAGAGAGACGTGGCATAAAAACGTCTCTTCTGGTCGACTGGCGCGTTATGTTATACTATTTTATTATGGGTCCGCCGCCACCGCTTCCAACTTCCCGCATGCAAAATGTAAGATACTCCGGGGCATGGCGGCCGGCAATACGACTGAATTCTTTCTTCCCTTTTTTCTCTCCCTCCCGCACTACCACTTCTGTCGCAACCCTCATTGTACAACTTGAACCCCGTGTGCTGTCGTGCGGATAGACGTGTGGGCCCACTCTTCGCTCGCCCCGTAATGCCCTTGTGTACAAAAATTGTGAGCACCTCAGTTTTCTTGTCCGTAATCGCGCCCACGTTCATCGCGCAACAGTTAGAAATTCTCTTCATGTTAATACTCCGCCTCTTCTTCTCCCACTTAACCCACTCTTACTCTTTTCCAATTATATAACTACTTTTGTCTGTTTTGCCTCCAGATTTGCGATCTCACCTTATTCTGCCAGTTGATGTATGTATTGGGTTATTTTACGACGCTGTATGAACATCTAGGTTATTTAGTGTCTGAATGAAATTAAGGTGATAATGCCGGTGAAATGAGTCCGGGGTCCAGCACCGAAAGTTTTTTTTTACTAGGTTATTTTACGACGCTTTATCAACATCTTAGGTTATTTAGCGTCTGAATGAGATGAAGGTGATAATGCCGGTGAAATGAGTCCGGGGTCCAACACCGAAAGTTACCCAGCATTTGCTCATATTGGGTTGAGGGAAAACCCCGGAAAAAACCTCAACCAGGTAACTTGCCCCGACCGGGAATCGAACCCGGGCCACCTGGTTTCGCGGCTAGACGCGCTAACCGTTACTCCACAGGTGTGGACGCACCGAAAGTTACCCAGCATTTGCTCGTATTGGGTTGAGGGAAAACCTCTGCCAGTTGATGAGTACAATGGAAAACCCTTCTGTATATTAATATTTCAACTAGACTCTGACTATGAATTAAAACTTTGTAGTACTATTACAATTTTTTACATGTTCCATATGAAGCGCTGTACGAATACCGATGAATGTAAATATAGGCTAGTACATTATGCAACGAGCCTATAACGGTAGTAATTAAGACGCGAGTATGTTTGTTTATGACACGAGCGCAAGCGAATTTCATAATTTTCATACGAGCGTCTTAATTACCATTATAGGCAAGTTTTATACGACTTTTTATGCTCGATCATATTTCTAACTTGAAATTATTCATAAGTATTCATGTTATGGTTATGTAAGTGAGGAGCGAAACTGACCTGAATTGTGAGATGTGCGCAGACGCGAAAGTATTGATTTTTCCGAGTCACGAATGTCATTGACCTTGATATAATCTAGAGAATAACATGAAGATTAGTCTTAATATAACCTGGAAATTGATTTAGAATTGAAAAACGAGATGACAAATTGAATTTATTTGAATATTATTTACAATTAACACTAATTATTGTAGTAACAGAACATAACCTTCTGCGACAGTATTGGATTTCCAGCCTCCGTGACTTTTCGCTAATTGTCTTTCGATTGCATATCCGAGAATAATCAATACTTGCGGTTTTATAATGGTACAATGGTGATTTCTCATTGGCTGAACAACTGAATTATAATGAATAGGTGTACTACTATCAGGTGTATAATTACTACATTTCGGCATGGTCGAGCATAAAATACAACACTGAAAGTTTCGAGTACTCTGATCTATGTATCATATCTTATTTGAAAGTTTATTGTGTCTAGTTTAGTAATTTAGCACTGAAAGTTAATCTGTTTTCTTTATGTAATAAAAAAAATACGTCAAACCTACCACTGTGTACTTAATTTGTAATATGATTGAGTAGTTATCAATTAATATTACTTCGTTCTTCCTACTCGATTATATGCACTCAAAGTTGGGTTCTATCGCCTTGTCAGCCCATTTGAGTTGTGTATAACTTTCCTCCAGGTATTTTTCTCATTCAACAATTTTATTTCATTGAGAAATGTGTCAAATCTTGAAGTGGCCGAATAATGTAAATTGATGAGTTACGGTAAATAATATGTCTGTCATATAGAACATATTTCAGACTTCATACCTACCCTAATTCTTTCGTGTTTTTCTTGTTGGCAAGCTTAAAACAAGGAAGGTTGTTACGTGGAGTGTCTGGATCCTGTGGAGAGGCAGCGAACCGCGAGGAGGACTCTCTTATTAATGATAACAATGAGGCAGGCGGTCTTAAGAAGCCAGGCGTTCGAGGGCCCCGTATTGAAAGCCGGTGTACGTGAGGGCTGAATAGGAGTTTCACAAAGCGCCCTCTTCACAGCAGAGTGGTCGAGATGTCGATCCGACGGTGTCGCAGTGTCTGTCCACACACATCACCACGCGTTACGGATTACGTCTGAGAAATAAAACAATGAAGAGTTATTGCTTTTTGCCCACAAGGACTCTGATTTCTGTCACAATTTTAATCTGATCAAGAATTCCCATCTGTTATATATACAGGGACATCATTTTAGTTTTACTTCAATTTTTTATTGTACCTGAGTTTTTGAATGTACTTCACTCCCACTCCTTCTACTAATGAAGTTCAACCGTCCTCCACACAGATCCAAGACCGCATATACAGTCATAGTAGCCTTACGGTCATAGTAAACAGTACGTTCCAAAAATATGTTCGCGTTTTCCAGTAACGAAAGAGCTTTCAATATTGAATCATTTTCGCACAGATACTGTCGTCCATTTGCCTACGTCGTATTACGGTTTCCCCCACCAGCTTTTATTCGCCAGCTAATGGCTAGGCTGTCTCAGCTCTTTTCTGAGAACATTAATTTCTGTTAGGAATTGGACGTCTACGTAATATTATACGACTGTTTAAAATAACTTAAGTAAAAGGGCCTCGTTAAGTAATTAATTGTCACGTGATTTCCTCCCTTTATACGACCCTATGATATAACTACTTGGACGGACAGTAGATAGTATGTCTGAATAATTTTATCTTTTCGGATCGGGCAGAATGAAGATTGAATTTAGAGTACGTAAGGTACTCTTTTATAGATAAGGTACAGAATTATTTCAACATGAGTTACTAGTACGAAGGACGAAACTGGTAATTGGGATTAGGTACAATAGTCTATAATAATATTATGATTATTTTTCAATTTAACTTCATTCTCTATATTGTACGCTAATGTGCTGTAGACAGTATAATATACACGGCATAATGAATACGTCCACATGGACAGCTCAGTTCGTGAGTAAAAACACTCATTGTTAATACTGTGCTGTATTTTGATTAAACAAAAACCTAATGAAAATGATCAAACTCAAAAGCGCGATATTTCCTAGTTTACGTAAATGGATGAACTACTTTTCTTCCCTCCTATACCTAATAAAGTTGTTTGTTTGTATATTACGCCAGTATCATCGAACTCCAGTCGTGGAAGGGAGTAGCAAACGGCGTTGATCCAAGGCATAGCCAGGTTAATATTAAAAACGTTAGTAAAAATAAAATGATGTCCCTGTATATATATATATATATATATATATATATATATATATATATTTGTGTGTATGTGTTTATTTGTTTATTCATATATTTACTTCATTATTGTTTATATATTACATATGCATCATTATTATATACAAATAAACAAATAAATAAATAAATATTTAAATGAATAAGTAGATAAATAAATAAACAAAAACAATTAATTATGTACTTGTTTATTTAATTCGTTTTATTATTTGTTTATATATTATTCTGGCGGAGTTCAGACCATCAGGCCTTCTCTTCCACTCATTCAGAAACAAAGGAATGCAGTAATATACAAATAGATTAAAAATTAAAAAATAAGATCCTGAAAGTGAAATCAATCAAAAACTCAATATTAGAATACAGAGTTAGACACCAATAACCGACCAGTCTCGTCTCACAAAGACGCACACGGAAGTGTTTGGATGCTGGTGGAGGACATTTCCAGTACCTATTTAATGCGAAGGTTACAGACACTTCGTTGCTTTAATTAGGCTATTCATTTTCACTTTCATTCTATATCGCATTAATTAACCCTTCAATGCTCGCGCCATAATTTGTGACGCCAGTACTCGCGCGAATTACATTTGTATTCCATCTTTTTTTTTAATAATAAATTCTTTTGCACGTAGGGATATATAATTTTACAACATAGGCTAATATATACAATAGTAACATTACTTTACTGATTCTATTACTGTTTGTGATATAACAGTATAACTCTATTTGAAATGTAATATATAAATCAGTGATGTCCTTGTGCTTGTATGATTGTATAATTTTTTATTAGTGTTCTTTAAATGTTGGTAAAATTGTGTCAGCTTCTTTCCTTTTTGGCTAAGTGGAAGAGAAGGCCTGATGGCCTTAACTTCGCCAGAATAAATAAATAAATAGATAGGTAAGTAGATAGACAGACAGACAGTCAGTCAGGCAGGCAGACAGATAGACAGGTAGATAGGTAGGCAGGTAGGTAGGTAGATATGTAGATAGATAGATAGATAGATAGATAGATAGATAGATAGATAGATAGATAGATAGATAGATAGATAGATAGATAGATAGATAGATAGATAGATAGATAGATAGATAGATAGATAGATAGATAGATAGATAGATAGATAGATAGATAGATAGATAGATAGATAGATAGATAGATAGATAGATAGATAGATAGATAGATAGATAGATAGATAGATAGATAGATAGATAGATAGATAGATAGATAGATAGATAGATAGATAGATAGATAGATAGATAGATAGATAGATAGATAGATAGATAGATAGATAGATAGATAGATAGATAGATAGATAGATAGATAGATAGATAGATAGATAGATAGATAGATAGATAGATAGATAGATAGATAGATAGATACTGTAGGTAGATAGATAGATAGATAAATACTGTAGGTAGATAGATAGATAGATAGATAGATAGATAGATAGATAGATAGATAGATAGATAGATAGATAGATAGATAGATAGATAGATAGATAGATAGATAGATAGATAGATAGATAGATAGATAGATAGATAGATAGATAGATAGATAGATAGATAGATAGATAGATAGATAGATAGATAGATAGATAGATAGATAGATAGATAGATAGATAGATAGATAGATAGATAGATAGATAGATAGATAGATAGATAGATAGATAGATAGATAGAGAGAGAGAGAGAGAGACAGACAGACAGATAAAATATAAGTGGTATTATGATGCAAAGAATGTAACTAAAAACTCAACCATTGAACCATTCAAAAGATGTTACATTACTATATAGCCTAAGCTTATAAGCACTTTAGGAAAAAACATTTATGTATTTGTATATTTTTAGTTATAAAATAATTGCAATCGATTGAAAATAGTAATTTTAGTTTACAACATAAACTTTAATTTGGTACCTCAATGAAGTCTTTTGCCCAAATGGAAGTCTACTTTTTTCTGTCGGAAAGGTACTAAATGCTGGAAAATGCGAAATAGGAGAAAACAGACACTGAAGATGACGTAAGGTATAAAAAGTATAGTGCGCATATATTATAAATTCCCAAAGAATTATGAAATTATTGAGATAATAGGTACAAGTTATATATTTTTTAAACTAAAAGAAATAAGCTTCCAAATGAGGCAAACACATTATTTACCAAAATTTTGAAGAAGTCTGACATTTCTAGAGTCTGTGTATACCTTAATCGTTTGCTGAGTTTGGAATCCATTCACTGTCACGTTGTCAGGAATTTTTCATGCAATCTTGCACCTAGCATTTTACAATTCACTCGCTCGCTCACTCACTCACTCACTCACTCACTCATTCACTCACTCACTCACTCACTCACTCACTCACTCACTCACTCACTCACTCACTCACTCACTCACTCAGAAATAGAAATGAACTCGTTCATTTACTCACTGTCACTTTAACTCACCCACAATAATCAGTTCATCAGCTTGCCCACATACTAACTCACTCTTTCACTTGTCCGTAAAAACCTCCCTCATGACTGGCAAACTTTGAATTTCAAACAAGTTGCTGCAGATGAGAATCACATACAAGCTCGTTTTTTCCAGTGTGTGGATTATTCCCTCTCCCTGAGTGTCATTAGGAGCCCCTAAATGCGGACGTGCTCCACCTGTGTCGATGCAGAGCAGCTTCTTGATTTATTCACCTTTCAATAAAGATTTCAGTTGAAAGCCCTGCTAGTAGACTTCGGCCCTAATTAGCTTTCACCGCAGAACGTGACAGAGCACGGGGAGAATCTGTCAGCCTGATATCTTACAGCTGCGCACTAATTCATTTTGTCGTCCCATATTTGACGTTTAGTTGCACTCGCTAGGAACACTGCAGGACTAGTTGATTTACGTCACAAGAACAGGTCAGTTGCATAGGGAATATGGCGCTGAATAGATGTCATCTTTCACTCTTTTCTTTTTCCTTCCTTACTTTCTTCCTTTTTTCTTTAGTTTTCTTCCTTTCTTTATTTGCCTTTCGTGTTGGCTTCTTCAGTCTTATATTATAATCACTTAGTGATTTAAGACGGCGCTTACTCCGTCGGATCCCGGCCACTTAGTCACTCATAACAAGTGCACCTCTGCACATGTGTGGAGATTGTGCCACTGTCATACATCTATGACGCAGTGCATGAGGGTAGGCCACTAGAAGGGACCCAAGAGGTGGAACTTAAAACTGAGAGGATTCAATCTGACATCGGGATGGTAATCCGGTGTGGCTTAGTAGTTGGAGCGTCAGCACTTAGAGCTGAAAACCCGGGTTCAAATCCCGGTGCCGGAGAGAATTTTTCTCTGTTACACTCATCCTTCTTTATTCTTGATTTATTGTAATGAATTTTTCGTTTCTCCTATCAATTATGTCTCCTTTCCTTTTGTAGTTTTCATACTTTTTTCCTCGTTTTCCGCGCACTCGTTTTCTTTCCGTTCCTTCTTCCTCCCTTGTACTTTTCCTGTTGCTTTTCTTCTTTTTTCCTTCGTACCTGACTACAATGTTTTCCTTTCATATTTGTGTGTCCATTCTTATTTCTTCATTATCTTCACCTATCACTTTTCCTTCCTTCTATTCTTTATTTCCTCTGTATTATATTTCTCATTTATTTTAATTCCTGTCATATTCTTCTCTTCTTACTTTCCCTGCTTTATTTCATTTTCATTTTTCTTTGTCCTTATTCTTCCCTATTACTTTAGAATACCTCTGGGAATAAAGGGGAAGGGGAAAAGAAAGGAGATACCGCGCCCATGTCCTACTCGCTTCACCGCTTTAGAAAAGAACACACAGTAAGGCACTATGCATTAGTGGTGGATTTTAGGCGACCAGCGAAAGCCGAAGGCTATGATACCTGCCTCATACAATCCGTCATTCAGCAATGTTTGTACTCGTATCTGTCCGAAAGATAACTGTCTCTGCCGGGGAAGGTGGCGTGGGGTGTTAAGGTGTAGTCTGCAGTGACTCAATTGTGTTATTAACGCCAAAGTCTGCTTTGGAACAACTTTACTTAGTTTTTATTTTCTTCTTGTTCCTCTTTCCTCTTCCTTCCTCCAGTTATTCTACTCTTTTGTTGTTCTTCTTGCTACGTCTGTTAGTTATATATTATTTTCTTTATTTAATCTATGTTTTGTTCCTTCGTATTTTCTTCCATTTACGTTTACATTATTTTGCCCTTTAGCCTTATTTTTCTTTCATACTCTTCTTCAATTTCCTTTCTTCATATTTGTGTTTCTATTATTCTTCAGTCTCTTTTACTTTTCTTTTTCCTTCCCTCTCTCCATATTAATGTTACGGTTTTCTTTTCTTTTTCCCCCCTTCTTTTATTTTTTCTTCTCTTTGATCTTATTCCTTCTTTCTTTCTGACTCCTCTTTTGCTTTTATCATTCCTCACTCTATCTTTCAACAAATTTTCCTTTCTGCCTTTTTTCATTTTTTTATACACCGTGTTTTTTCAGTTTGTTGCTGTTTTTCAGTTCACTTTCTCGTTTAATTTCTTGTCACTCTTTCCTTCATTCTTCTTTTTTTCATTTCATATCGTATATCTTTTTTTTTTCTTATTTCTATTTGTGTTCCTATTTCTGTTTAATTTTTCTTTCTTTCCCTACGTCTTTCTTCTCATTTTCTCTCTTAATTTTTCTTAACACATTTCCCTCTCTTTTTCAGTCGTCTAATTTTCTTTATTTTTTATTTTAGTAGGTTATGTTACGACTCTTTATCAACATCTTCGGTTATTTAGCGTCCGAATGAGATGAAGGTGATAATGCCGGTGAAATGAATCCGGGATCCAGCACCGAATGTTACCCAGCATTTGCTCATATTGGGTTGAGGGAAAACCCCGGAAAAAACCTCAACCAAGTAACTTTCCCCGGCCGGGAATCGAACCCGGGCCACCTGGTTTCGCGGCTAGACGCGCTAACTGTTACTCCACAGGTGTGGACTTTCGTTTTTATTTTAGTTCATCTATCATTTAACATATCCTTTTAAAACACTTTTATTTTTTCTATTCTCGTTTCCTTCTTAATTTCTCTTTCCTATTTCCTTTCATCTTCTTTTCTTCGCTCACTTATTATTCTTTTTGTTTCTGCTTTCTTTCTACTACTTTTCCTTCCGCCTTCTTTTACTTGTTTGTTATTAATTTTCTACTTCCTATTTTCTTCATTATCTTTTTCCTGTTCCTTGTTCCTTCAGTTTCTTGTCTCTTTTTCTTCATTGTATTATTTTTCGTACATTTTTTTACTTCCTATTTGAGCCGCTCAGGGCACAAATATATGCCAACCCATAAAATTGTATTTCCAGTTTACCTGTGTGTCCAGAAATGTTTAACTTTCACTTTTATTAACTTATTTAAAGAGATAATTATTATTTTAATTTAACATCTGAAATTTTATACTAAAATGAATTTGACATGAAACACCAGACAATTTTTTTTTATTTGTATATTTATTACAGCATTCTTTGAAATTTTCAACTGATTCGAATAAGAATTACACCGCATGGAGATTTTATACACAGCACAATGTTGAAAAAGATCTGAGAAAACAACCTTTTTAAAATAACTACTGGAGTCTTGAAAAAGAGCGAAATAGGTAAAGTAATAAACATACGACAATTTTTAGAGGATGAGTCCATTCATTCATTCATTCATTCATTCATTCATTCATTCATTTTCTCTTCCAGATAAGTTTACGCATTATTCTTGCTTCAATCTCTCTTTCTAGAACATTTTAATTTCTTATTTTGTCTTTGTATTTCACACGCTCTATTCTTCTCCATATCCACATTTCAAATCTTTCTCGTCGTTTCTCTTCACTTCGTGTCAATGTTCATATTTGTGCCCCATATAAAGCCACACTCCACAAAAAGCTCTTCAATAATCTCTTTCTTAGTTCTTTTTTCAAATGTCTGCAGATAATGCTCATTCTCTTATTTTCTCAACCTTAACTGACATTAAATACTGATGATAATGTCAAGGTTCACGTATCCGTTTATGAAACACCTTGAAATCTCGATGAAATATTTAGCTTTTACATTACACGTACGTTCAAGCACTACATCTTCAAGGATATGTTTTATTTAGGTTTCTCATAATCAAAAACGGATATGATATTTCAGACGTTCCCTGCTTCCACCTATCTAGCATTACAAGAAATTCAAATTTTGAAACGTCAGATTGAAATTCTACTACATGTTAAAAAATACATTGTGAGTATTGGTTCTCTGTATTGCCTCAAGACATCGTTGCAGTCGTTTGACGAGCACATGGACTAAAGGCAAATGTTGTTACAGCCAAGGTCACTACAGTAGTTTGCACGGAATTAAAAAATAACCTGTAGGCTTATTGTTATACAGCATGTTGTGATTTTGGTGATAGAGAAATTTCTGTGTGGCGGTGTAGTTGAATTTTGCTCATCTTGTATAATGTAGAAGGCGTAAGTCACTGGAAAGTTTAATGTTCTCAATTTTAGTGCATATGCAGTGTAATATTATTATGATTATTGTTATTGAGAATAGGTGAAATAATAGTCTACTTCAAACTAGAATTAGGACTTATGAATCGTTCCGCTCTCAAGAGAGGTCCTTCTATCTTCTCTAAAATCTGCCAGTATCTATTCTAAAGTGTCTTTGTCCTCAAAATAATTCCACGCATGAACTTGCAAGAATTGAACGTAGAGCTCCAGTGTTAAGAGCCGACACTCCGGTCGTTCCATTTTTGTAATTTTAAAAATATTCAGCATCAAGCCAGTGTTCTGCAGGCAGCGCAGAATGTGCAAACTTGCATGCATATACCTGCTTCTGATGCCATCTAAATACTACGGTTATCTTTATTAATTAGTCAGTTCCTAGATTTACATTTATGTGCAGCTCGATTGTAAAGCCTTGTTATGCGGAATGAAATGGGAGTGGTGTTTGCTTGAAATGAAAGGTGGACCATTTTGATCAGGATAAGGCAAACATCAACTTGATCACGAAGTCGTTATTTTTGTATTTTCGACTGGAGCTCGTGCGTTGTAGTGAAAATTAATTCTGTGGAGGAGTCTCTATAAATGAGGAAATGCTTTATGAAAATACGAAAGGGAGCAAAGTAAAGTTCCCAATCAAGTCAGTAGTTGTAACTTTCAGTATATTCGTATTGTCTGAGTTATTAGTTCTCAGAAAATTCAGAAACATGAGTTCAATTAATTCACAATTAATTCAAGATAACTTTTTTTTCGAGATGAAAGAGTAATGGAACGGAGGTTATTATATTGCATTCATTTTATTTACTAACTTACTGACCAACTGAATATGATCAATAATAGGTTCGAAAACTAAGGTGCGTATAAATGGGCCTCTTACTAACGAGATGCTATTCCTCAGGTTATTGTGGTGAGAAAATTTACAATAAGCTTTGGTTAAACTTTCAACGAATTGAGAATTATACAGGGTGATTCACGAAGATCGAATTGATTTCTGATATTATTGTGATGAAAAAAGTTCATAAACATATGTAATATTTCTACATTTGACTAAGTCACAAGCTCTTGAAAGTTTATTTATTTACTTATTTATTTGTTTATGTATTTATTTATTTATTTTGCTAATAATTGTAACATAAAATATTAAAAAAAAAAACAGAAAAACTTTAGCTCGCCTCTGAAAGAGTAGAACTCGTGCCCAGGGGTGGATTTCTGAATTGAAATTAAGAAGTATATAATGCAATTTGTCTTATGTCTACTACGCAATAAGAATAGGATAAATTTCAATTTACAATTTTTATAATTTTTATAAAATCCGTACATAACTTTTTAAATTTAATACTAGAATTGACAAGATTAGGATATTTAAATATAAATTTGTTATATATATTCTTGGGCCTAAATTACTACTATGATTAAATACTGTAGCAGTGTTGCATTTTGGTTCAAACAATCTTAAAGAATTCATACATTTTGTTTCATAACTATGCGAATAGAATTCAAAATTATTTCGATTTTATTGTTATGAATTTTATTAATACAATATAATAAATTTGTCTTATTTTAAGAACATTAAAGTATAAAAACAATTTTTGAGATGGAAAATCAGTAGGTTTATGAAGACATATTTTAATTATTTTCTACTGTAATAAATAAAGTGGATTAAAATTATATTTAAATAAGCTACCCCATCCTATAATTCCATACATAATTACCGATTGAAATAAAGTTTATTGTGGCTAATAAACTTATTGACAAATAATTCCTCAATAAAACAAAATAATATATTATTTTAGTTAAACACAGACGTGGAAGTTAAAGAGGTATAAGCATTTAAATATCTAGAAAATGGTACTGCGTATACTGTTAAATATATTCACATTATTATTGACCTGGAAATTATATTAAAGCAGTTTTTTTTTTTTTAATCTCATCTTATGCAGCAATGGACGTTGTCGCCCGAATGTAAACTGCGCGTGTCGCTTTGCCTAGCTTCCGTCATTTACACGGATAGATCAAAAGAAGTTGTCAACAATGGATTCAGTTTGTATGTAGTTCATTGTGAATTTTTATGCAATATTTTGTCCCGTGTTTAAAGCAGTAGGCTGCAGTACAAATCTAAAACTAGAGCGAAGATCACAAGAATCTGTATTATGGAAGCAAGAACAATGATTATTACAAAAACTATACAAAATCTAACACATGTAGACCTGAACATCTTTCTTTATAATGATATCAGGAATCACTTCCTAGGCTATTGCATGATCTTCGTGTATCAGCCTGGTATAATAAATATATTTAAGCAAACTTGTATTTTCGTATACTCTACAGCAGCGGTGGCGAAAATGTAATCGTGCGCCGATCCGCTGTGCAACGGGCATAGCACCTCTGGAGGGAGGCGGACACCCGAAGGGGAAGTGAAGCAACTGTCTGACTTATTAACGGATTTTCATTTTCCTTACGTCAAGCACTTAAATATAATTTTATACAGAACAAGGCTACAAACTAATGTTTGGTACGTGTAACGAAGAAAGAAATGAACAATATCACAACCTAAAATTAACTGTCTTCAGAATGTCTCTGTGACGAAGTTTCAAAATCAGGAATTATGTCACTTACTGCCAGTCGTACTTGATCACGAAGGTATTTGTCTGTCAGTCGTGATCTAATTTTGGTTTTTACTATTTTAATTGTTGAAAATAATTTTTCACAAACGTAAGTTGTAGCGAACATGGCTTCAAAAGAGCAAGCGAAAGAACGAAACTTCGGATATTTAGATATTTATTTTTTGGCAAAGATTTGTCAAGTCCTTATATCTAGCTTTCATTTGACATGACATAGTAAATGAGTGAGTTCAAATTGAAGAGCTAACCGCATTATTGGTACATCTGCTGAAAAAGGATCGACGTACAGAGATGATGATGATGATGATGATGATGATAACTACAACAATAACACTTAAGCTTTTAATGTTTCATCAGTAACATGTAGTATAATGCCGTTTTATGTTATACAACCGTTTTCCTCGTAATACTTGTGAACAAATCATACATTTAATATTCTCATCATATTGACAGCAAAAAAATGCGTCCTCCCATCCTACTTGGAACTTTCGTACATGGTTTCGAGATAGACATATGCCACTCGCAGGTCAGAGATAAATACAAATGGAACGGAGTTTGACTAGAGTGAGTGAGAGGGGGTTGGCGGAGGTTAGAAGCAAGCGAAATGCAGAACTATTACTGCGAGCCACAATGTCTCGCGAGTCACGTTCTCGCCACGGCTGCTCTACAGTCACTAGCTTCTTATGTTAGTTCTTTTCTTACTAAGCAGTGATAGGCGAAATATGAAATTTCAAATTCTAAACCATTTCTGCTAGCGGTATAGGAAGAATGCTTTTTACGATTTACGACGTGTACAATGCAATTAACACCAACAGCTTTCATATTTAATTGTGTTTTTTTTTTCTTAATTTTCGTATTTCGTGAACATTTTCACATTTTTTAAATTTTTGCATGGTATTGTTCCCTTCCTTAATATGTCTATAAGTTCCACTGCTCATTCTTTCGAATCCACTGAAAGTAGTTTCAGTGTTTAAATGTTATGTTTTATTTAATGACGCTCGCAACTGCCGAGGTTATATCAGCGTCGCCGGTGTGCCGGAATTTTGTCCCGCAAGAGTTCTTTTACATGCCAGTAAATCTACTGATAGTTTTAGTGTTGCCAGGTCTATTTATATACGTGTCAATTATTATTCTAAAGGAGTTTCAACCATCGGTTTTATGGTCTACTTAATTTATATTCTTTTTGCAAACTTAACGGGTCTTCATCCTACAGTATTAACGATAGAAGACGTAATATTCTGCCAGAAAATATAGAAAAGTTATTTGAGTTGCATTATAACCATTGTTGAGTCCCAGTTGGTTTTTTACGGTGGCCCAAATTTAAACTATTTTTATTATTAGCAGACTACTATTTTTAGTACAAGTGAGCTGATTATTAAACTCGCAAATAAGTTTTCTTTAAATGCAGAATAAATATGGCAACTGCTTCGGTCTAGAAGTTTTTGTCATGTACCCTTCTTAAAAAGAATTGAAAGTTAGAATTTATAAAACAGTTATTGGCCTATTATCGGTTGTTCTGTAGTGTTGTGAAACTTGGACTCTCACTTTGAGAGAGGAACAGAGGTTAAGGGTATTCGAGGATAAGATGATTATGAAAATATTTGAGCCTAAGAGGGATGAAGTTACAGGAGAATGGAGGTCACACAACATCCAGAAATTCATACAGAATGTTGGTTGGGAGACCTGAGGGAAGAAGATCCAGTGGCAATTCCTCCATGAAGGATATGAAGATGATCCTACAGTTTCATTTCGTGCCTCTGAGGATAGAAAACATTTTAATTACAGATTTTGATTTTAAATGCGTCCCGACGTAATAATTTCCTTTAAGCTTCCACTTTCTGTTGTGAGTTGTCGCCACTGCACATCTCAGAAATAATTTCCGAGGAACCATCCAAATATCTTGCAGCAAACGGTATTTATAACAGTGAAGTTAGCGGACAGGGGAGGATGCGGAGGGCGGGGTATGGCTTGAGTTTAAACGCGTTTGAGGATATGACCGTGCATTCTAATGCTACGACCCTTCTTTCTGGGTGGTGGAAATCCTGTCAGAGACTACAATAAGAATTATTTTCAAGTATCCTTATAGCCTTCTTAAATGAAGTTCATTGGTAATTTAGAAGAATAGAATAAACGAAATAATAAATAATTTAAAATGATATAATAAGTTATAAAATATAAAATGAATAAAGAATATAACTGCATAAAAATCAATAAGATAAGCTATAATGAATACAAGAATTAACTAGACTTTCAGATGACAGGACAACCGGAAGAATATCTGAAGTTGTATTTCATCATTTAGAAGAATTTAACTAGGCCTATAGTAAGAAATTAATTACGCAAAGGTACAAAGGAGCATCGGTAAATATCGGGCAGTACATTGGCTTAGGAGCCATCTTCGTAACTAAAGAGGGGAGGGGAATCGAACTTGACTACAAATAAATTGCCAGTTCCAGAATGGTGAGTCAAAGACTAACATAGGCCTACTTGTATTGATTTTGCATGCTCTATTATTATTACTATTATTAATATTATTAATAATAATATTATTACTACTATTATTATTATTATTATTATTATTATTATTATTATTATTATTGGTTTCTGTCTTGATCATCAGTCATCAACCTCATATCCTACATACAAAAAATATGACGAATCGCCATTGAGAAGATCTTTGGAAAGACGGAAGGATAGATGGAAGGATAATATTAAAATGGAGTTGAGGGAGGTGGGATATGGATGCTAGGGACTGGATTAATCCTGCTGAGGATAGGGACCGATGGATGGCGGGCTTATGTGAGGACGGTAATGTACCTCCGGGTTCTCTGAAGGTCATTTGTTCGAAAACATTAGGCTCGTTTTCAAGATGGATTTTATAACTATAAAAGAATTGCTTGTTTAATAGTATTTGGTAAGATTAATATAAAATGTCTTTAATCTTCGGTAAACAAAGGTTCAGAGGACTGGAAGTTTATTACTTTTTAATGAACGTAATATATACTAAATTATTAGCTATACTCTCAAATAAGGGTCAGAAATAATGTTTTTAAATTAAAATTACGGCAGTTATCAAATGAATTGCAGAAGTTAATTATGTCTAAGACATAATGTGCTGCAAGGAAGGGAGGTCGAACTCAGAACCTCCGGCACGCAGGCTGCAACAATTAGACACAAAGTAGAGCAGAGAGCGTGTCGTCAATAGGTACAACAAAGAGGTGGCGAGGAGGGAGGGCTGAGACAATGCGCGTTTCCTCTCTCCGTGACCGCATTCATTCGTCTCCTTCCTTAACTCCTTCCTTTCTCTCAACCGCGAGCAAACAATCCCACACACCCCATCCTTCAACCACCCCCAAGCAAACGCGTCTTCCACACCCTCTCATTCATTTCTGAACCACAATGGAGCAACTCCTCCCCCCTTCTCATTTTCAGCCCAGGAAGTGCAGAGCTATAGCTCCAGGAACCCACGGCAGAGGTGCCCGCAAATGTCTTAGAGAAGCCGAGGCCCTCTGTAAATTCTGGTTTCTTGTACCTCAACAAGGAAATGAATGGCAACAACCCATACGAGAGCAGCTATGTCTTCATGACGGGCATCCTTTCGTACCTGTAGGCTACGGATAGACTAGGTTGCTTGCATTTAATATGCCTGTCTCTGATATACGCACTACATTGTGGCTGAAGTAGGCATATAAATAATTAAGTTCGATTCCCAGCAGAAAAGTGACTATTTTTATCTTTGCACTCTTTCTGTATCTCTCTTTTCTCACTATTTCTCAAGGGAATAGGCGTGTGTGTATGGAATTTTGTGAATTCGGTCCTAATTCAGCGTCTTCAATGATCACATGGACTGGTTCCTACGATGTACTTTCTTTAACTCGGAGCTGGTTACTACTCGAATATTAGAATTTTGCTAAGTATACCAAATTCAAATTACACTCACACCAAAATAGGAGAAGTTGCAAGTTTGTCGTTCTCTCTAGCTGACTCTCTATGTGTTGGCTATTACCTGTCAGAAGATTTTTCTTCGAACAATATGGTACACTGCTCCGCCGACTTAAGGTGCGTACACACTTAGCGAACGAATGATGAAGCAAAACTTCGTTCTTCGTTCGCTGTTTGGAGCAACGTACAAATCATCAGCAAATGATCAGAAAACATTGACGTTTGCTGATTATCCGCAATATTGGCAGACGAAAATATAATTATATCAAGTGCAGCCGTTGTTATTATAGGTAGTTTAACAAAAAGAAAGTTAAAAAACAAAAGGCGATGGTGACAGACGCCACTCTACGAAAGTCGCAATCAATATAGAGGCACTGACTTGCTTCATGATTTACGTCGAATGGAATCGGAACAGTTTACAACTTCTGTCAGAAACAGACTTAGAAATATTATTGTGCAAAATAGGGCCAAAAATTTCTAAGAAAAACATAGGGTGGCGATGTTGACATTTCACCGAGATAAAGTTTGAAGTTTTCACTACAGACACAATTTGTTTTGCATGTGCAGCTCTAGCGAGAGAAGCATGAACTACGCAACAAAATGGCGCGCATATTACTGTCGTCAATTTGTGAAGAGAAGCGAAGTGTTGTGCGATTTCTGTGGACTAAAGGACATAATCCGAGTGAAATTCACAGGGACATGTGTGACGTGTACTGGGAAGACTGTATGGACCGTAGCAACATCCCCAGGTGGTGCGCTTCTTCGCAGGTGGCCGGTTGGAGTATAGCCATCTACGGACATTTGATTGCACTTTTGCATCGGTCGCAAAGCGATGGCCGGCCAGGAATTTCTTCATGAGACCAAACAGATGAAATTCCGACGGTGCAAGATCTGGACTGTATGGTGGATGATGGAGCACCTTCCAACCAAATGTGTTGGGTTTTCTCACGAACAGAAGCCGCAACATGGGGGCCGTGAGAACCTTTGTGATTCGCCACGTTCCTGGCGGCCGGTAACAACTGCAACCCAGCGGAATGTCACAGGCGAGTCAAGTTTGAACGACCTTATCTCAGCATCTCAACATTTCATACAGTGCGGTGTTCGATATTGTGCATGACACATTGAAATTTCATAAAGTTAGTGCCCACTGGGTGCCTAAGAACCTGACAGACGACCACAAGCGCCAGCGAATGATGACATGATGATGTCCTCCTGGAACAACTGTATATATGTAGGGCCTATATATAATTTGTAACATTCGTTCCCATACAAAGGCTCTTAACCACACATTCCCTCATCTCTCCTAGGCCATCGTAGAAGGTTGGTCATAATCTCGGAAACATCCTGTATATGTCACACAATTACCCGGTTAGGGCGGGTCTCCCCATTGGGCGTTACTCATTCTCCCCTACGGAAACGCATAATACCCTTATCCCCGCATAGGAACCTTCAAATGAAAATATTGTGGCTTTGGTGAGCTGTCACTTCCTTAATTATCGGATCTTGTCAAATACGAAATAACGAAAAATTAATACAAAAATACTTTCTCTGTATTGAACATTAAAGTTTTATATGAACTCAATATGTAGAATCATTTTTCTTTTATTTTCTTTTCTGTAGTCAGATATGGGATTTACCTTAAAAGATTGCTTGTTTCTCTATCTGACATTATACTATCATGAAATGGGTCTCTGAGGATTTGGGTTAACATGACTTTAGGTCGGAAATCTGGAGAAGGAAAAATATCAGTAATGTAGAGAAAATTTTAAACCGAAGTTTCCAAGCGAAATTAAAGCTAAAAGTCGTTGCACAATAATGCTCAAAATTACAATTTCAATATAGTAATAACAACGCAGTAAGCCAGAAAGTAGCATCGTTACAAAATATTTATATACGAATACGGCGGTCGATTTCAGATGTGAGAAATAAGTAAAAGCATATTTGATAGAATCTGGAATGATCATTGAAAACAAAAATGTAACGGATGGGTTGCAAAACATTTTTGCATCGATGAGTTGTCACAGCAGTTTATATGGTTTGTTAGGCTTATGTTCTGTCTGATTATTGTTAGTCTCCCAAATTTATGGCATTGTACATTGCATTCAAAGTGAAAGAAGACGGCATATTGAAGAGTACATAAGAGACAATGTTTATATTTTTATAGATATAATATAATATTCCTACGTTATTATGTAGTCTATATGTCATTAGTAATCAAGCATCAATTGTTGTGGATAAATGGATTTAAACGGAGGAATATCATTTCCAACTATGTTATAGTTGTCTATGCCGAATCCTCTTTTAAATTGAACGCTTTGTATTTACAGTTTGTGCATTCATATGTAATGATTGATTTTAAACAATTACTGGTATTTAAACTGGCATTTCTTTCACCATCAGTAGCAACCTAAACAATCACTATATTCACAGCAATGAAATGGAAGTTTTTAATTCATAGTAGTGAATAACAGTTATGAAATACCCAATACAAAGTAAAATTTGTTTCGATAATAAAATATTAGGAAGATGTAATAGTTCCCCATATTTAGGTTACAATCTTTCCATTTTTGAAGAATTGGACATATCACAGAGCTATGGGCATTATAAATAGTGTGATGAAACCATCCTTGGTTCAGGAACACACCCGCATACATCTCTACAAAACTTTGGCACGACCGATGCTCAGCTATGGCAGCAAAGCATGGACACTGAGGAAAGCAGATAAAAGCAGAAGAACGGCTTGTGCAATGCGATTCATGCGAAGAACAGCGGGCTATACTAAATGGGATCTGAAAAGAAATTTGAAATTTTAAAGTAACTAAAAACTCAACCAGTTTAAGATTACATTGTTCAATATCAGTCTAATTGGAAACATCATTTGGAAAGAATGAGTAATAGTAGACTCCCAAAGGCAATTTATAATTATGTACCACATGGCCAAAGATCTGTGGGTCGTCCTGCTAAGAGATGGCGTGAAAATTTTATATGAGACCGTAACAGGCCTTGTGGCCTAACACTTGTCAGGCAAAAGAAGAAGAAGAAGAAGAAGAAGAATAGTTATTTATAAGACAAGGTCGTAAAAGTTCTCTTTTGACACGAATATAAACTTTACACTCGTTCAAAAATATAACTTTAAGAATGTGTACCATACAATGTTTTTCTACAATAGCACAAATTTACATTAAACAAATATTTCAAGTTATAAGATGTCATGGCCTTCTAAACTCAGGACCATTAAGAAGTAAGTATGCCTATCCATGGAATGGCAGCCTGTTTTATTCACGTTTACGATTTCATGGTCGTCTAAACCGGCTATATAATCAACAAAGTGTTTAGATAAAGTTGAATATTACTTCTTGTTGCATTGAGTACTACATGTAACTTCAGAATAATAAGGTCTAAATCTAGATATGAATGTTAAATTTGTTATTTGTGTTACGTATAAAATTTACGTAATGAAAGATCGAGGTAATACATTAATTTCTTACTGAATGAAGTTTGTACAGTAGCCACCGGCGTAGCTCAGTCGGCTAAGGCGCTTGCCTGCCGATCTGGAGTTGCGTTCGGGCGCAGGTTCGATTCCTGCTTGGGCTGATTACCTGGTTGGGTTTTTCCCGAGGTTTTCCCCAACCATAAGGCAAATGTCAGGTAATCTATAGCGAATCCTCGGTTTCATCTCGCCAAATGTCATCTCGCTATCACTAATCCCATCGACGCTAAATAACCTCGTAGTTGATACAGCGTCGTTAAATAACCAAGTAAAAAAAAGTTTGTACATTGAATATTACATTTTCTTTGGCAGTGCGTAAAATGAAAAGCAGTGTGTAAAGTGAATTTTTTTTACGCATTAGTGTCTTACAGGCTCACTTTACGCAGTGTTAAAGTGGGTAAAATGCAACAACGTAGATAATATATACAACTCGTACAAAAGTAGCTTCATTAACTCGTTTGTCTTGGATCACTACGTCCTGTCGTGATCTAACTTCACCCACTCGATAATAAAGCTCCACTTTTGTACGCCATTATATAATAAATTATTATTCACCCTCTCTATTACAACCAACATATTAGCAACAAAAACATCCATACATTCATTCATATAACTTCTTCATAAACAACACATTAGGTACAAAGAAAAGACCTAGATTTAAAAATTAGATAATAAAATTTAGATATCAGTAATGGATAAAATAAGGTATAGGATACGAGAGTAAACAGATTTTATACGCCCATGAAAATTATTACCATCTGCTTCGCTTCGGGCGCTAAATTTTACACTCGCGAATAAAATCTAATTTTACTCTCTTATATGTACCATTCATTCATAGTGTTCTACCCAAGGACAAGCCTTTCACTGCAAACCCAGCATTCTCCAGTCTTTCCTATTTTCTGCCTTCCTCTTTGTTTCCTCATATGACCCATATATCTTAATGTCATCTATCATGTGATATCTTCTTCTGCACCGAACTCTTCTACAGTTCACCATTCCTTCCAGTGCATCCTTCAGTAGTCAGTTTCTTCTCAACCAGTGACTCACCCAATTCCTTCTCTCTTCCTGATCAGTTTCAGTATCATTCTTTCTTCATCCACTTTTTCCAACACAGCTTCATTTCTTATTCTGTTTGTCCACTTCACACGTTCCATCCCTCTCCATATCCACATTTCAAATGCTTCTAGTCGCCTCTCTTCACTTCGTCATAATGTCTATGTTTCTGCCCCATACAATGCTACGCTCTACACAAAGCACTTCACTAGTCTCTTCCTTAGTTCTTTCTCCGGAAGTCCGCAGAAGATGCTCCTTTTTCTATTAAAAGCTTCCTTTGCCATTGCTATTCTCCGACTTCCTGGCTGCAGCTCATGTTACTGTTTACGGTCACCTTGAATCTGTACCTTGTTCTACTGCCTCGTCGACCTGGTTGGCAAGTTGGTATAGCGCTGGCCTTCTATGCCAAAGGCTGCGGGTTCGATCCCGAGCCAGGTCGATGGCATTTAAGTGTGCTTAAATGCGACAGGCTCATGTCAGTAGATTTACTGGCATGTTAAAAAAACTCCTGCGGCACAAAGTTCCGGCACATCCGGCGACGCTGATATAACCTCTGCAGTTGCGAGCGTCGTTAAATAAAACATAACATTTTTTAACATCTACTGCCTCATTTAGAATTCGCAAGTTTAGCTTCTTTACTTTTCTTCCTATGACCATAGTATTCGTCTTGTTGGCATTTATCGTCATTCCATACTGCTCACAGCTGTCATTTAGCTCAGTATAGCATATCCCTTAGTATCACCTCCTCTTCTGCTAACAACGCCATAATTATCATCAGCAAATTTTATACACTTTATTCTTCTTCCTCGTACTATAACTCCTCCCATGTTCTGGAAACAGTTCTAAATTAAACCCTCCAAATAGGTGTTGAACAGGGTAGGTGATAAAGGGCATCCTTGTCGTACTCCTCTTCCTATTTCACTTCCTTCTGACATTTCTTCTCCTATCCTGGCTTTGACTCGTTATTTCTTATGACGTTTACTCAACAGATCCGTACCATAAATATTACTATTTTATTTAGCGGTGAAACACTCTCTTTATCTTTATTCACTACAATATAGTAGGCGAAAAAAATTATAAAACTATTAACATTTATATGAGTTACATTTCTTACTGATAGTTCATAATGAGAAAATTAAAAAAAAATAGACTGTTAGAATAGTTAGTTGCGTTCAAAAATTTTCCATTTGTCTATTAAAAAAATCACTCTAATTAAACTTCATAATTTCTGTAAATATATTTGATATTCTTACATCAATATCATAAATATTGTCTACTTTAAAGCATACGGTACTTCAGTTCCAAATTCTGCAAAAATATCAGCTTTTAATATACTGTCATTTATTTTGTGATTTGAAAATCAGCTTTCAAAAGAAGGTATGTTTATTTTATGAATAATAGAGTACAGTACTTTGAATTAGTGTTCCTGTGTATTTTAAGTGAATAATTCTTAGATCTCAAAACCACTGCTACGTCGATATAATTAAATCAGATATAACTCCTTAAGGCGAGAGGGTGGTATTTTTTGGTGAAAAATGAGTAAATTTTCAAAAAATGAATATTTAAAATATCCTGTGATATGTGTGAATGCATAGCATAACATTTTGTGGGTATTTGTGCCCTTATCGGATGTTGAGTCGCCATTTTTAAACTTCCTGCGTTATGGATTTTTAAATCACTCGCCCAATTTTATTGTTTCCGGTAAATTAAATTTTCAAAAATGAAAAATTTGGTTTTCTTTCAAATACCCTTTGATATGTGTGGAATGCATTGCATAACATTTTTTGGGTATTTGTGCCCTTGTCGGATGTTGAGACGTCATTTTTAAAGTTCCTGAGCTGTGGAGTTTTAAATCACACGCCTGCTTTTATTGGTTTCCAGTAACTTCATTTTTTTGCCACATTGCCAGACAAAAATGGATATAATTTCTGAACTATTAAAGATACATGCATGAAATTTAGAACACACATTCTTTAGACTATTAGGAAACTTTTCTCTGTAACAGAGTTTTGTTAATTGATTTCATTTTAAAAATACGTCCGTTTGTTTGCAAGACAGGAAATCAGAAAATTGTTATAAAATTTTAATTGTTTATTTTACAAACGTAGGGGCTAATATCAAAATCTGTTACAGACAGTTTGTAGAACATGCTTTAGCAAATGCATTGCAAAAAACTGTTTGAACCTATCTTTAGAAACGGTTTAGATATATCGGTTTTAGTATAATTCTGCATTGGGTATATTATTTTCAAATTTGGGCCCCCAAATAATTTTTTTAAATATTTTTATTTGGTTGAGTTGCCACAGCTATGAGCTCTCTACATACAAAAAATTAATCTTTTACACCAAATAGGAAAAAAGTTTTAAAAAATACCGTCCTCTCCCCTCAACGGTTGATAATCGGACACATGTTCATTATATTATGCTGAAAATGGCATACAGAACTGATTCCTAAAGCGCGGATCATTAATCGTGAATCACCCTGTGTATAGTGAACGTAATACCACTCAAGCTTGCGAACGAAAAGGAATAGAAATAGCGTAATGGAATTACAGATGAAATAATTGTAAAGGAAAATAAATACAATTTCTAAACGAAGGAATTGAACATATTTCTTGGTCTAACGTAAAGAAATGACAATTTGCTCATGAACTAAGTAAAAAGAAGTACATGACACATTAAGAATATAATTAAGACACAATTAAAGCATTTATTCTGCGTTGTACAGTGAAGAGTTTGTGACATAAAAAAGTTGCTTTTTCTGTCAGAAAAATAACTGAATATTTCCTCTAACCGTTTCCTGTTATAGCATTAGGCAAACATGATCTCCATACAATAATATTAGGTCCTGTTACTGCGAGCTTTGATTATTTTGTTGGTATATGCTGTGCGGTACTGTATTGCAATGGTAGTCGCTCTTGTAAATATTTTCGCCGGGTCCAGCCACAATGTTTAAACTTAATTAAATCATACCCATACACCACATCCCGATTTCAGAACGTGTGCGGTTGTATCCTCGGGAACAGAGATCCCGCAGAGGCGGTTTTGGTCCGTATGCTGGCTGAACGATCCCTTAAGGCCCACTGACCTCAAAAAATATTAATGATGGTAAAGAAATTATATGGAAGGTAAAGGATAAATATCTCTTCTAGTGTTTAGACGTAAATTAAAGTATTAAAATTTATTACATTAATTTATTCAATTTATCCTAAATGCCAGGACCTTACAAAAATTATATCCTTGTTATAAATTAACGACCTTACTAATAAAATGTGTATAATTTTTATACGAGACTTATAACATTATTACTATCGTGTTTATTTCCATTATACAAGGTGAGCTATAAGTATGTTTGGAAAACGCGTGAGCGTGCTCCTGGATCAAAAATAAGAATAATTCCTTTATGAAAATTTGACTGAATAAGCTTATTTAGTGGAAAAAATAATAATAGTGACTTTTGCTTTCATAATTATCTGATCATATTATTGTGTTGTTTTTGTTTTGATTTTGTATCAGAGTTTGTTTACGAACAACATACTGACAAGACAGTAGTATATTGTTTTTGTTTTGATTGGACACGCTGGTCCAGTGCCTTGACCACCCATATCACCCGACCTCACCCATTAGATTTTTATCTTTGGGGTCACTTGATCCGTGATGACAGCATGGCGTTTGAGCGAACTCGGCAGTCGTGTGTACGTCGAGCTCAGGCATGTGTGAACAATGGAGGTGGGCACATTGAGCTCCTTTTAAAAACTCTAAATGACAAGTTTCCAAACATGTACTTGAGACACCAAAAAAAGAACAAAAGCAATGTATGACCATTTCTCCAATAAATAAGCGTTTCCCGTCAAATTTTCATACAAGGAATTGTTCTTATTTTTGATCCAGGAACACGCTCACGCGTTTTCCAAATATACTTATGACTCATCCTGTATATATATATATAATTCACGAGGATTTACCGTCCCTTAAGGAGCTTATTTCCGAAGAAATTCTGAGCAAAAAATGTCATAAATGTCCTAATCTCAATATTTTCAAAGTTACATTAATTTGAAGTTATTAAAATACCTATTTTCTTTAGTTTTAAGGGTAAAAAAATATTACAAATAGAGAATGAACTATTCAAAGGCGTCATTTCTTTAATTGACTAGTGTTCTGAAGCTATAAATGTGTTAATTGATTTGCACAGATTTTATTTGTCAATTTTCAACTAAAAATGACTTCATTCCTACGCGTCTAACAAAAAAAAAAATGTTACAAATCATACGATTTTAGGAACTTGTATCTTTTGCGGTTTAATTATGCATCTTAATGTACAGCCATAAAGGATTTATAAGAGTGGCGTGATTTGTAACAATATGTTGTGATAATTGCATAAGAAAATTTAATTTTTTAGTTAAAAATAAAAAAAAAATTCTATACGAAGCAATTATGGAATTCACGACATATTTTTAGCTTCAGAATACTAGCTAATTAAAGAAATGATACTCCTGAATAGTTCATTCTTTAGCTGTAATATTCTTTTACTCTTAAAACTCAAGAATAATGGTATTTAACAAACAACTTCAAATTAGTGTAATTCTGAAAATAGTGAGATTAAGACATATGTTTATATGACATTTTTGCTCAGAATGTCTTCGGAAATAAGCACAGTAAGGCAGGTAAATCCTCGTGAATCACCCTGTATGAGTGTGTATATATATATATATATATATATATATGGTATATATATGTCCCGCGCCGTGGCGTCGTAGTCTAAGGCATCCTGCCTAGGACTCGCGTTACGGAATGCGCTCTGGTTCGAGTCCTCATGGGGGAAGAAATTTTCTCATGAAATTTCGGCTAGTGTATGGGACCGATGCCCACCCAGCATCGTGATGCACTTGGGGAGCTACGATAGATAGAGAAATCCGGTTGCGAATACCAGCTATAACGGCTGGGGGATCATCGTGCTAACCACACGATATTTCCTTTCAGGTTGGATGATCGTCCACCTCTGCTTCGGCATGTGGGCGTGAGACCAGCAGCCGCCTGGTCGGTCTAGGTCCTTCACAGGCTGTAGCACCACGGATTATATATATATATATATATATATATATATACATATATATGTTTCAACATCACATCTTTGACAACATTTATGAACTCATCAGAAAGCACTAAAAGTTGCTAAAGAGTTAACAATGAGTTTTTATATTAATTTCCACATAAATATATGCACTAGGTATGTATAACGTTCTTGAAAATTTGTAAAATAAGATTAGAATAAGAAATTTCTATTTCGTTGTCCACCCTTACATATAAATTGAAAATCTTCATTTAGGTAGACGACAGTAGAACAAAGCGAGTTACTAAATCATGGCATTGAGCATTGATTAATGCAAATGCGATAAGAAGGCTTATTCTATTAATCGTATTTTGAGTTTCAATGACACCGATTACTTTACGATCTATATTTTTATGCAAATGAGAACATAACGATGTTGATTGGTTAAGTGAAGTATTACATCATTTTAACTTCGCACCTGACTTTAACATAGCGAGAGAGGAAGATAAATGAGTGAAGCGAATTTTTTCTGTGTCATATCGTTCTTGACCTTAATAACCCAGATATGAGTGACGTATTTCAAATTTTCTAAAAGGGTTTTAATGTATTCGTTCTGTGTAACAGATCAGTTAAATTTTTAACAGATTCTGACACTGACTTAACTGCTATCTTACAGAACACGAATACATTAAAATCCTTTTAGAGGTTTTAAAATAGATTGTAATCTCATTATAAAGGTTCTTTCTTCTTTCTAGAAAAGATAGCAAGTTGCTGAAGTCTTCTATAGGGAGATACTGAAAATCTGTCGACTTTAGAACTTATCCGACTTCAGATTCTTGGGAAATACTGAACAATTTGTGATTAAAGAAACGAGTGTAGGGTAATTGAGGAGTTGAATCGAAAACGGGCGTAATCCATATTTTGCCCTCTTTCCGTTCAATGCACTATTAGATTCTCTAGTGTGTATTTTGTCACCCTACAAAATTTCGATTTGATATCTCTTTTCTAGTGATCTGTGGCGCAGTATAAGTGTTGAGCTGTTTTCACAGTTTAATGTTGGTTATCAGGTGATGGTTGGAAGGTTGTGTTTTCTAATTCCTACGTACATGCTTGGGACTTAAGAGAGAGCTCAATTTTTTATTGTTTTAATGTTATTCATTTTTTAAAATGCCTAGTGAATTTTATGTGTTCAGTGATGATGCATCTTTCGGTTCAAGCAAATGTGAAAGTGAATGTGGTGAACGATGTACCGGTAACAAACAAAGCGATGAGAAAACGAAAAATAAAATCTAGATTCAGCTATAATACCAAGAAAGAAAAATCTAAAAAATTATACTTCGAAAATCTCAGTCTCAATATAAAGGTGTTGTTCAATCTTATTAGCTCTTACTACAGGCCAGAAACGGGCACAACTCTAAAAAAAAGTACAGATCCTATTTCAACTTTTACAAGAGGACAGATTATGCTTCCAGATTACCACGAACAATTGTTTGAGTTAGAGTTTGATTATGTCCAGAATTTAGCACGTCCCAGATTGAATGTTACCTTTCAGTTTATTTAGAGACTACTGTGGTTTTACATGTACAATATCCCCTGTCACAAAGATGACTCCAGCTTCTTTTACTACTTCCTAGAGACAAAGTCGGGAAAAGATCCTAACACAGTATGACTATATTCACAATATACGAACTCTACAAATATGCAGGAGACATTTCTCTTTTTCAGATTCAGTCAAAAGAAGAACCTCACAATGGTACGTTTCTGTTCATGGTTGATGACGAAGACAAACGTTTAAAGCTACCCATATTTTTCCAGTTCGTGGTCACTCTTACAACCGGTGTGACTAGGTTTTGGGTTTGTATAGCATGATAGTCAAGAAGAAAGAAAATATTTACACAGCTGCGAAATATGCTCAGATTCTTCTAACCTGTACGCTGAGTCCAGCTCTATATAAGGTGATTAAATGAAATGAGTATACCTCTGACTGGAGCCAAACTTTGACAAATCTTTTCAAGGATAAGAAACCCGCAATGAAAGATCAGGATTTCAAAATTCAGTCATATACAAAACTGAAAAATTCTTCTATTGGCATCGTGTCTGCTTCAGAGAATTTTCTCGGTTGTTACTGTACATATTCTTTTGGAAAGAAGACGCAGCATTTAAGGGGTTAGCTACAGCTTCAGTAGTAAAATTTTGGAAATATTCAACATTTTTTTCTCCATTACTGTATCTTGTACAATAATGAAAATTGGTATGTTTAAAACAGTGTCATTCTGCTATATGAAAAAAAATATTTGTACGTTTAAAAAATATTTACATTTTTTGTTCAAAATTCAGTTCACTGTGCAGTGATGAAGCGTTTCCCACATACATGTCATATCTACAATATGATGCAAGATCACTCCTCTACCTTTGAGAGATTCTCTGATAAAAAATAAATTTCTTTAAAAAATGGTCAAATTAATATATTATTTTCTTCTAACAAAAAAATGAAAAAAATATATTATTTATCAAGGAATGTAGTTGAAAGAGCATGATATTGTAAATATGAGTTTCAGCAATAAAATAAAAGAGACAGTACATGAAAAAGTTAACAAGTTAATAAGTTTATGAGTTATGAAGGAAACGCTTCATCACTGCACAGTGAACTGCCACCATTTTTACTTTTGAAAAAAAATATAATTTTTTTTTTAATTCTTAAAAATACTTTTTTCATATAGGAGAAGGACAGTGTTTTACACATACCAATTTTCATTATTGTACAAGATACAGTAATGGAGGAAAAAATGTTGAATATTTCCAAAAATTTTACTGCTATAAGCTGTACCTAACCCCTTAACGGATTTAGATGTTCCGGAAGTCCCACCAAACCCTGTGAAACTGAGGAAGGAAAATGATATAAGGAGTATGTACATATTCCTGTCAGAAGAACAGAAGACTTAGGTTACTTTGAACTAGTCTTTGCTAAGTTTCATCAATTAACTTGACTTTTATTGTATCTAGCATATTTTTTCGTAAGGAATTTCCTCATGATAATTTTTAACACAATAACTTTACTATTTCAAGTGGAATCTTTAATAGTGTTCTGAAAATATTGTTGTGTTTACAAAAAAGGAAGCATTTTACTTTAATCATTACTTACTTACTTACAAATGGCTTTTAAGGAACCCGAAGGTTCATTGCCGCCCTCACATAAGCCCGCCATCGGTCCCTATCCTGTGCAAGATTAATCCAGTCTCTATCATCATATCCCACCTCCCTCAAATCCATTTTAATATTAACCTCCCATCTACGTCTCGGCCTCCCTAAAGGTCTTTTTCCCTCCGGTCTCCCAACTAACACTCTATATGCATTTCTGGATTCGCCCATACGTGCTACATGCCCTGCCCATCACAAACGCCTGGATTTAATGTTCCTAATTATGTCAGGTGAAGAATACAATGCGTGCAGTCCTGCGTTGTGTAACTTTCTCCATCCTCCTGTAACTTCATCCCGCTTAACCCCAAATATTTTCCTAAGTACCTTATTCTCAAACACCCTTAACCTATGTTCCTCTCTCAGAGTGAGGGTCCAAGTTTCACAACCATACAGAAGAACCGGTAATATAACTGTTTTATAAATTCTAACTTTCAGATTTTCGACAGCAGACTGGATGATAAGAGCTTCTCAACCGAATAATAACACGCATTTCCCATATTTATTCTGCGTTTAATTTCCTCCCGAGTGTCATTTATATTTGTTACTGTTGCTCCAAGATATTTGAAATTTTCCACCTCTTCGAAGGATAAATCTCCAATTTTATAGTTCCATTTCGTACAATATTCTGCTCACGAGACATAATCATATACTTTGTCTTTTCGGGACTTACTTCCAAACCGATCGCTTTACTTGTTTCAAGTAAAATTTCCGTGTTTTCCCTAATCGTTTGTGTATTTTCTCCTAACACATTCACGTCATCCGCATAGACAAGAAGCTGATGTAACCCGTTCAATTCCAAACCCTGCCTGTTATCCTGAACTTTCCTAATGGCATATTCTAAAGCGAAGTTAAAAAGTGAAGGTGATAGTGCATCTCCCTGCTTTAGCCCGCAGTGAATTGGAAAAGCATCAGATAGAAACTGACCTATACGGACTCTGCTGTATGTTTCACTGAGACACATTTTAATTAATCGAACTAGTTTCTTGGGAATACCAAATTCAATAAGAATATCATATAAAACTTCTCTCTTAACCGAGTCATATGCCTTTTTGAAGTCTATGAATAATTGATGTACTGTACCCTTATACTCCCATTTTTTCTCCATTATCTGTCGAATACAAAAAATCTTATCAATAGTCGATCTATTACGCCGAAAACCGCACTGATGATCTCCAATAATATCATCTACGTACGGAGTTAATCTTCTCAAAAGGATATTGGACAAAATTTTGTACGACGTGAACAACAAAAGTGATATTCCTCGAAAGTTACCACAGTTGGTTCTGTCCCCCTTTTTAAAAATAGGTACAATTATGGACTCCTTCCATTGTTCTGGTACAATTTCCTTTTCCCAAATAGCAAGTACAAGTTTATAAATTTCGCTATATAATGCACTTCCACCCTCACGAATTTTAAAATATGATGAAACACAATGTTGTCCTTAAAACAGTATAAATTGTTTGTTCATATCCTTGTGTAATCCTCTTTATTTAATCCTCTACAAGTAATCGCAGAAGGAAATTTGTTCTACCGTTTTTCCATGCATAGGGTAATTGAATGCAAGAAAGGTTATTGAATGGAATAAGGACAATTGCAAGGTTATTTTATAACGACTATTTCTTCCGTACTGTATACATGTTTATATCAATTAAATATTTTTCAGTTAATAAAATATTGAATAATAGCGTGAATCTCCGTCGTATTATTTATACAGATACCAAATATTTCAAAGGCTTTGCCTCAAAACTCAATTTCTGGGTTACGCCCGTTTTCGATTCAACTCCTGAATTAATCTTCATATATTTAAAGTTTCGATATTGTCGCCATTCTACATTAGTCCTTCTCATTTATTTATCTTTCGTGGTGAATATTACGTGACCAGAAAAGTTGGGTTTGTGCATAGTTTGTAATGCTTGCCATACCAGCAGGGCTATCTGAACTTGTTAGAGAACAAGAATTGTATAATAACATATATCAAATATGATTAATTATTATTCAGTAAATATGGCTTAAGCATTGCATTACATATGAAAGAAAAACACATGAGAAAAAATATTGACGTGTTACATCCTATTTAATCTTGATACAAACGTTTTCGCCCCTAATGGGGCATCTTCAGGTACAAATATAAGTATCATCTAAAATCAATTACAATACAAGCTTTACATGTGAAACTGCCTTGACTAGAATAAAATATGACATAGTGACAATATTATCTACACCAACATTAAATTTCCTGTCAAAATATTAAAAAGAAATTTATTTTAAAACAATGTGAATGTGTTTAGCTATACGAAGTAGATCCCCTTGTATGGTATCTCAAATATATTGTGTTGTTGTCAATAAAATCATTAAAATACTAAAACTATACAAATTAAAATCTAATATTATCAAATGTGGAGTCATAAAAGCATGTATAGCTAATTTCGTGGAGCAATTGGAATTCTCGTAAAATGTTCAATGCCCTCGTATAACATCATGCGAATCTAATCATCATACACGAGTTGTTGAACAGAAGGGATGTGTTTTGCCCGTAATCGGTCTAATGGAATAAACTGCAATCCGATGACAAGTTGTTTGTATTAATTTTAATAGAGCAATAGAACCGTGTGCAGCTGTAGGCTTGGGTGTTTTCTTATAGTTGGTATAGATAATATTGTCACTATGTCATATTTTATTCTAGTCAAGGCAGTTTCAAATGTAAAGCTTACATTGTAATTGATTTTAGATGATACTTATATTTGTACCTGAAGATGCCCCATTAGGGACGAAAACGTTTGTATCAAGATTAAATAGGATGTAACACATCAATATTTTTTCTCATATGTTTTTCTTTCATATGTAATGCAATGCTTAAGCCATATTGACTGAATAATAACTAATCATATTTGATATATGTTATTAACACGAGGCTTAGCTGAACATTTTCCAACATGAATTGTAAAAGAATTGTATAGGTATATGTTTTTGAGAAATACCTTTGAAAATGCACGTTTAGTTGGAATAAGTTAACGACAAAGTAGTGTTTAAAGTCATAAAACAAGCTGGTTTACTTCACGAGTTCAGGCTGTGTACACAAACAATAGAAGCAGCTTGAAAGATAGACCTGCTCTTCGTTCACTGATATTTTAGCCAGTGGAAGCGGTAGAACCTGTCCAGGTTGGAGCCAGTGAAGCATATCGGCAGCATACAAAAATTAGAAAGAAACCAAGGGGAGCTACAACACGTTACTTGAAGACGAGGCTAGTTCGTATTCTTCGAGTACGAGTTCAAACTAAAAGTTATTCTGTTGGTGTTTGTTGCAAACCAGTTGTTATTATATGGCGTCTTTGGGAGTCTGCGCCGCAGAATATTGGTAGTGATAATAATGAACGTTGTGTGTCACCACTTGCACGCGATGAACTTATACATACTTGGCTTGGCATTGACGTGGGCTGGACCCGGGACGGATTCGTACACTTAGACATGCTTTGGCCCATCCGACTCTGACGACCTGGTCAGGGATCGAACCCGAGCCGCCTGGACGGAAAGCCAGCGCTCTAGCACTGTAGCCAGAGACAGGGCAACTCATACATTCACTGCCAGCTAAAATCATTCGAACTATATACATATTATTTTAAGAGGGAGAAGGGCAATGCCGTGGCCCAATAGTAAAAACCATAGCTACAACTGAAGTACAGTTCACTGATGTACTGTACATAAGCACATGAGAATATTCCGTAAATATTGTTAATGTTATTTATCCATCTGAATGTGAACAATTCTAGCTAGAGTTAACTTTCTATAGTATTGAGCACGCATCTCTTTCACGTCAAAATTAAAGTACAACAGAATAAATCATTTTAAAAATACATTACAACCCCCATGGATTACAAATAACCTCTTCCATGTAAGTTATGTATACTGTATATGCGGATTTACTTTCTTTATAGAAATGGACTCGTTCACAATTGTGATTTTATCACAGCCGCTTACACATGTATAACGGCCAAGCCATAATTACAGAGGGTCGTGCTGAAAGTCGTGAGCAACACATTGTTTTAATTTCAATTGAAACATTGTAACATAAATGACTATATGATCGTAATCTACAGACTTTATACTATGTATTGACTTATTGTGATGTCAGTAACTTCTATCATGTGACCACAGGCAATGTTTGCAAAATGGCACTGATTTCTAAACTATTGGTATCAGCTCTCATCTATAGCAACTTGTTCCACTAACTGCTAAGCTTAAAGTGTGAGTTAGGTTATGTATTACTCGACCAAGGCGAGTGGAGCCGCGGGCGTAATATGAACTATCGCGATCACGCTATACGAACGAAGGAGCAATACAAGTGGCGCTCCGCGCAGGACTCCACTGCCTCGGTCGAGTAATACGTACATATTATGAGGTATTGATAATTATTTGGGATTTTGTTACAGCAGATAGATAGGCATCAATTACAAAGTAAATATTTAGAGCTAATGTTGCAAAAAAGTAACTCATCTCATATCTCCAAAGCTAGAAATCACCAATCACTGACATAAAACGTAGGATTTTTTCAACAGTAATCTCACTAGAGGTTTTGATTTATCTAGAGAAAATCAAAACTCGAGTGGGATTTAATTGACTATTACACGATTCGAAGAAAGTATGTAAAGATTAGAGGTAACGAATTACTCCAATACAATAAAATATTAATTGGCTTACGAAAATACAACTGTCTTCAAATGTATTATTGTACCACCTCAACATTACGCTAGATGGCAGTAGTGTTTTATGATTATATTTTCTTGTTATCAGTTGCCAACTATGGAATCTTCATTGAACTCTGTGGATGGTTACTAGTCAAGAAGGCTTTGTTGATTCAGTTTCATTTTTATTAAAACAGTTGCATTCGACTTCAATCATCCGGATCCGAGTAATCAACGTCACTTGACAGATGATTTTCAGTAAATCTTAGTATTAAACAATCTCTGATACGTGACTATCCATAATATCATATAGCAGAAGCTATAACAAACATAACCTAAATAATATAAACAAGTGTTAGAATAGTTTTAATTAGGGATGATGAAATAAAAAAGAAATGTTTTAATTAACGATGATGAAATACAAAATAAACATGAATAATTTTAAAAGAAACAATTATTGAAAGTATAATTTTCAAATTTTAATGTTTTAGTGGTTGGTGGTTCAGTTGGACGTGTGCGTAAAAGAAGTGAACTCGTTGATATACATGGTGTATCCCGCAACTTATTCAGGATTTCCGAATGGTGCTCTTCATATATGACCAGTGATCTTTATTAATTCTTGTTCTTGAATTCCAATGCGAGTCATATTTGAAACTGCTGTGCATCGACTGGAGTGGTTTGTAATTTTCTGTTTTTTGACGTCCAGACCAGTGCAGTTTGAAATGTTGTCAAACAAAGAAACAAATGCTAGGGTAGTGATAAAAATAAGCAAATGCTAGGGACGCGATAAAATTAAACAAATGCTAGGGACGCGATAAAATTGTGCGATAAGCAGCCATGATTGGTTGAAAGACGTCCTTTCGTACCGTTTTATTGGTCAAAAGTAGTGTGACGTAGTAAAAGTGTAATAGTCACCATAAGACCTCTCAACTGGAAAAGCAGGACTGCCACATCACACACAGAAGTAGGAAAAAAAAAAACTAGATTGGGATCTTTGCCTCGTGTGCACTTTTGTCCCTGCCTATTCTATGTAATAAGAAAGTGTACGTTATTTATATACGAATTTTGTATTTTATGAAAGTGCAGAAACTCAACGTTAACCGTATCAACTGAATGAGATTTTGCACTTGGATGCACATCGATATGTGCCTGTAATATCAACAGAGTGGAACGCAAGCTGAGGTTGACAGGTCTTTTATTGCGCAAACTGGAAACTTATTTGCTGACTGTCTAGTCATTACCGTTGCCTTATTTAACAGTACAGTACACAAAGTTATTCGCAGGGAACTAAACTTGTTTGCGGAATCTCGTGTTGTTTCTGCTATATTATTTAACAGCATATTGTACCATCGAAGTTCCTATTGCTAATATTACACTACTAACAGACGTTACTTGCACACCTGAGTGAAATCTTGGGTTCGAAACCTGCATGTAATGATAATTGAACGTCAGCATATCACACTATTTCTTTCTCATCTGTCTATTACTCAGCGCTGTCCCTGTCGTTTCTGTCCTGACGGCCCCGTTTCAATGCCCGGACAGGTCATTATAGAATTTGTAGTGGAAAAGGCAGATATTGCAATATTTTTTTTCCCCCAAGATACTTCGGCTTCCTTTTTTCATTAATGTAATACATTATATGATATTCTTATTGAATTTAGTATTCGCAAGAAACTAGTTCGATTAATTAAGTTGTGTCTCAGTGAAACTTACAGCAAAGTTCTTACAGGTCAGTTTCTGTCGAATGCTTTTCCAATTCACTGCGGGCTAAAGCAAGGAGATACACTATCACCTTTACATTTTAATTTTGCTCTGGAATATGTCATTAGGAAAGGCCAGGATAAAAGAGGTTTGGAATTGAACGGGTTACATCAGCTGCTTGTCTATGCGGATGACGTGAATATGTTAGGAGAAAATCCACAAACGATTAGGGAAAATACGGGAATTTTACATGAAGCGAGTAAAGCGATAGGTTTGGAAGTAAATCCCGAAAAGAGAAAGTATATGATTATGTCTCGTGACCAGAATATTGTACGAAATGGAAATATAAAAATTGGAAATATATCCTTCGAAGAGGTGGAAAAATTCAAATATCTTGAAGCAACAGTAACAAATATGAATGACACTCGGGAGGAAATTAAACGCAGAATAAATATGGGAAATGCGTGTTATTATTCGGTTGAGAAGCTTTTGTCATCTAGTCTGCTGTCAAAAAATCTGAAAGTTAGAATATATAAAACAGTTATATTACCGATTGTTCTGTATGGTTGTGAAACTTGGATTCTCACCTTGAAGGAGGAACAGAGTTTGAGAATAAGGTTCTTAGGAAAATATTTGGGGCTAAAAGGAATGAAGTTACGGAGAATGGAGAAAGTTACACAACGCAGAACTTCATGCATTGTATTCTTCACCTGACATAATTAAGAACATTAAATCCAGATGTTTGAGATGGGCAGGGCATGTAGCACGTATGGGCGAAATGCATATAGAATGTTAGTTGGGAGTCCGGAGGAAAAAAGACCTTTAGGGAGGCCGAGACGTAGATGGGAGGATAATATTAAAACGGATTTGAGGGAATTGGAATATGATGGTAGAGACTGGATTAATCTTGCACAGGATAGGGACCAATGGCGGGTTTATATGAGGACGGCAACCTCCGGGTTTCTTAAAAGCCATAAGTAAATAAGTAAGTATAACACATTCAACCTTCTCCTATTTTCAAATATTATCTGCAATAGTCAAATATAGGGTGTAGTGAAATCTTGAAGGTAGTACGGGTTTTGGGTGCTGTTGTACGTTCTGCGAGTTTGGAGGCCCAAGATCTAGGCTCTATCAAGTAGGTTCTCACCTGAAGATGAGAGCTGAGGCAGTATGTCTCGCATATCAGCTTCGGATTCACGAATGCTATTGAAACAACCTGTCGGGCTTAGAAAAATAATCACATATTTGATGATTCAGAAGAAATAGCAAATATTTCAGGGAGTGGTAGCATCACAGTTTAGTATATACAGTTGCGAAGCTTGGGATGATTTTTTGCGTTTCTCGCGATAGTTGCTAGCCGCTTAGAGCGCTGTGTGTACTTTATAGACTGTGTCACTGCCATCGTGATCTAATACAGGCCGTAAGGCAGACTATGTAACTCGCTTAACCTGATCACGAAGTGCGGCGTTTCAACCATATAAACTAGTTGGAATGCATAAAGAGTAACATATATTTCTCTAATATGTAGTGTAATTGCATTAATAAAATTTAAAACAATGATTATGAGACACTTCAGACATAAATCACTTGCGAGTTAAGACGAAATATTATTTTTGGTGTGAAAATTACGTTGTTCGTATGTGTAATACTTGCCTTTATTTCGATTAAATATTGCGAAATTTTTGTACATTCATTTATGCACGATTGAATAATTTTCAGTTGCACCGCACGGATGTTTAGATATGTTGAAATTATAGGTTATGTTTACTGTCCCAGTTGCCCCTTTCTGTTTAATTTTAGTGGTCTCTAATGCCCTGCCATTCATTTGGAAATATTATAGGTTATGTTTACTATATCTTATAGCCTATTCCTAATTTTGCAATTATACATTATAATTAAGCATAATGTCATGTATGATACTCCGCACATTCAATTTGTCTGTATTTTAATACTACAATTGAGTATTGAATTATTGTATTTATCTACTACCTAAGAGACGAAGTAACAATCGTACGTGCACTAATTTCATAGGAGTGGTATGATAAATTTTCTGTCTTTATTCTATATTAAATCACAATATAAATTCTTTTTTTTATTAAACCTCAAAATAGCTTCCATTCTAAACTTAAAATGTTGATGCGAAAAGATTATGTTAACATGTAAAATTCTCTTCACATTAAATTAACACAGTTGTGTAATTATTTCTGCAACATAGGCTATTATGCAACAAGAAGTAAAGAGAACTTATGGACACATTACACTATATTTAGTTAAATAAAACTTAGCTATGATACGCAATAAAGCTATAATAATTCACTGAGCTCCATACACTGAAATAGAAAACCCGAACATATACAGTATTACGGCCTGGTCTAGATCGAAAAGGCATTGACTGTGCCGTATTTCGTATTGTTATGAAAAGTTGTGTAAACTGTGAAATGTTCGTTATCGGTTGTAATAAATGTAAATGGCTAAAATACAATAATTTGAATATTAATATGGGACAAGGAGACGTTTGTAGCACTATAAATTTTAAGAAAAAGAGATCAAAGTTATCCTTCTTCCGAAAGATCCAGGAAAGTGAGTTTATAAAGTATAATATATACTTTATGAAAACAAACCTTATGTATTTCGTATTTCAATAGTGGAAGGAAGGTGTTAATTTTTCAAAAGAACACGATATCAAAAGTACAATACATTTTATCGTCTGCTAGGGAAAGAGTCTGTGATGAGGCGATAGTAGCGATCCTGGTGGCTAGCAACTATCTATGGATGCATGTTTCAACTGTCTATGTTTGCATATTTAGTAAGTATTGAGCTTCGCAACTGTATATACTAAACTGTGGTAGCATGGTCTATTCTGTGTAAAAAAAGTTTATTTAACTTCCTGAGTCCTGAGACATCTGTTGTTTTATTTCTAAAGTTCAGTATATTTCTACACTAAAATAAAAGTCACTGACATGAGGAAAAATGCTTGAAAAAATTCTGCAGGTTACAGTTAGGGCACAAATGCAGGTATATTACAATATACTTCGGGTCTCTGCACATAAATCTTATATGTGATGTATGGTATAATATATTATACTCTCAGTACTTAGAAGGATAAATGTGTGTCCAGTTTTAAGTGGGTGTGGAGATACAGCTGTCTGAATGTTACGCAGAACAAGCCTTAAAATGGTATGAAAGAACTTGAAATGATTACGTACTTGTCGCTCTTCTCAGTTCGTCTGTGGGCAACACTGTTCACAATGGGTGTAGAGGAAAACCTGTTTGTTGTTCCCTTGGCTACAAGGATGGGCGTGTTCTTCCAGCAAGACGGAGCCCCTGAAAATTTAGCTGACAAATAGCACATCATCTAGATCTTTCATTCCTCCCACAGTGTACGAGCCGCAATGGTAACGTGCATTGGCCACGAAGTTCCCAGAACTTACTCCTGTCGATTTTTGTCTGTAAGGGTGGATGAAGACAAAATATACTAAAAGTGGCCTCGTCTGAAGGGACACTAAAGCTGTATCTGCCTTCCTTCAGTCGTCGTAAATTTAGGAGTGCGTTGGAAGCATTCCTTGAGACGGTGACTGCGTTCCGAGAACTATGGAGCATTAAGACAAGACACGGCAAATGGAAATAATACACCGAGAGCGGCGGTTCATGATCGCTAATATACCGCTCCTGGGAGGTTCACATATCACCGCGCTAATATGAGATTTAATCGCAACTCGGAGCCTTGCATCCGCCGTCTGGAGACCAACAACACAACATCGCAATATTGTATCGCTCCACGTTTCATTTCTATTGGAGGCGAGGAAATCACTCTGCGAGTTTACGTTGTTCTTCCGTATATACCCTCAACATATAGGCCTAACCTTAAGAAGGACGATATATCAACTTTACCCGCTTTATGAAGTTGCATAAAATATCGCTCTTCATATAAACTTTGGACACTTAAATACAGAAGAGTTTAACATAGACGTAATATTTCTTAAGAAGAAAACGACATTGATATTTTTATAGCAATAATAATAATAATAATAATAATAATAATAATAATAATAATAATAATCCGTGAGGGCACAATCTTTTAAGAGTCCAGACCGAGTAGCTGGCCTCACATCCACATGCCGAAGCAGAGGTGGACGATCACCCAACCAGAATGTAGGTGAAAATTTTGAGGGAAAAATTGTTCCGGGGCCGAGTATCGAACCCGGGACCTTTGGTTAAAGGTACCGATCCAATTCTTCCAGAGTTAGTGTGCACTCAATGTTGGTTGCTTGACGGTTGTCAGCCCACTTTGAGGTCTGTGAATATAGAGGGAAGAATTGGATCGGTGTCTGGTAGAGTTCCCGGGTAGCTCAGTTGGGAGAGCGTTGGTACCTTTAACCAAAGGTCCCGGGTTCGATACCCGGCGCCGGAACAATTTTCCCCTCAAAATTGTTCAAATCAACTTTACAGGGAGTTATACCTGAAAGCTTGATTTGCAGAATGTAGGTGTCGTGTGGTTAGCACGATGATCCCGCCAGCAGTTATAACTGACTTTCGTAATCGGATTTCGCTATCTATCTTAGCTCCCCAAGCGCATCACATGTTGAGTGAACACCGTTCCCATACACTGACCGAAATTTCATGAGAAAATTTCTCCTTCATGGGGAATAGAACCACATCGCATTCCGTAACGCGAGTCTTAGACAGGATGTTTTAGAGACCACGACGCCGCGGCGCGGGATTAATTTTATTACACATCTTGCAATCGATCAGTAGTGTCAGAGTTGTAAGCTCCAAAACCAGTTGTGGAGCTAGATCGGAGCTTGAACTTGCTTATGTCTGTGGAAACACCGGAGCACGCAACCAGTCTAGTGGGGCGCTCCGCTCCGTTTAATCTCTGCCTGACAACGCTGCAATAGATGATAATATATTATATTTCTGTTGTATATATGTTATTATTGTACTGTTAATTATCCAATGACATATGTTGGTTGTTGCTTTAGAATTTACGGCCCGATTCCACAAAACACTATTCAATTTTGATACAACTATTAGTTCTTAGAAGTCAAAAGGAGAATAGCAATGGCAAAGGAAGCTTTTAATAGAAAGAGGATATTTTCTACGGATCTCTGGAGAAAGAACTAAGGAAGAGACTAGTGAAGTGCTTTGTGTGGAGTGTAGCATTGTATGTGGCAGAAACATGAACATTACCACGAAGTGAAGAGAAGCGAATAGAAGCATTTGAAATGTGGATATGGAGAAGAATGGAGCATGTGAAATGGGCAGACAGAATAAGAAATGAAGTTGTGTTGGAAAAAGTGGATGAAGAAAAAATCATGCTGAAACGAATCAGAAAGAGGAAAAAGAATTGGCTGGGGCACTGGTTGAGAAGATACTGCCTACTGAAGGATGCAACGGAAGGAATGGTAAACGGGAGAAGAGTTCGGAGCAGAAGTAGTTATCAGATGATAGAAGACATTAAGAATATAGATCATATGAGGAGGCAAAGAGAGAGGCAGAAAATAGGAAAGACTGAAGAATGCTGAGTTTGCAGTGAAAGACCTGTCCTTGGGCAGAACACTATGAAGAAACAGTCGCGCCTAACCTTGTAACATTAAAAGTCGCGGGGATATTGCTGACGCCCCATTATAATGGGCTATTTTTTTAGAGAAAAATTAAAATACCGCTCGTTTTTATTTGTACAACAATATGAAATACTTTAACACCTATGACAATGTTATATTTAAGGAACAGTAATGGTAATATTTCAATATTGGTGCAAACGTAATATTCGAACGTCTATTCACTTCTAATCATATTTATTTTTTGTCTTTCTTTCCAGACAACTTTCTTATTTTGTCTGTGGTCACAGTCACTACTTAACATTCATTGTTATTATTTGTTACCCAAGTATGGTGAGTTTAGTCACTGTTATCATTTACAAAAGCAGCATTGTTGTAACATTTCGTCATCCCACACCACTGAAACCGTTGAGTACGCGAATGCTGATTTCAAGCATGTTTACAGATATTGTTGCCTTACCAATTCTAAGAAAGGTACAGTACTGAAAGTTTCAGAAATACAGGCTGTGCCGTTTTAGTTTCGGCACTCTGTGTTTCTTTCTTTCTTTTCTTTTTTCTTCCTTATTTATTTCATTTTTCCAGTTGTTAGTTATCCTTACTTCTCATAGATGGCATTCTATTCCGCCATTTTAGGTCTCTTTCTTCCTTTTATATATAGCTTGTTTTCTTTCCGCCATTGATGGTCTCTTACTTCTCACGTATAAGGAGCGAATTTAAGTTATCACGTGACATGGGCTTTAGATTTTCATTGGCTCTATTCACATTAATTATTAATTAGCGTCTATTCTCCTGAGAGGGACTCTTGACGCGGTGCAGTCTGGGTCGACGCTCGAAGAGTAGTGTTATGTGACAGCCATGGAGAGCTGAGAGAGATTTTGTTTAGCGGTTATCTGTGATGGGATCACGGATAACCCAGTCCGGGCAGGGACGTGTACTGCTGTAGTCGGGGCTCGATCGGGGATAGTCTCTAACTACGTGTGGAAACGTGGCCGACCTGTGGTTTGGTGTTCTGTGTGATAACGGAGGCATGAGAGTTGAAGAGAGACCATTGTTGTTTGGTTTAGAGACTGGCCTACCAGGGATCATAACAGGTTTTTCTACATCAGTAATTGTATGTTTCTTTTGATTAGTAGAAGTATATTTGATTTCATACAGAGTATTAGGTAATTCAAGAATAAGCTGGCATTCGTCAAGTATATATTTTACATTGGTTGTGTTTGGTTTCGTATTGGTGCTTTCTGCCACATCCGACAAGTTTGGACTTGTGTAGCAAGTTACTTATACCCTAGATCATATGTAACAGATAACTCCTCGCTACGTTAAAATCGGCAGCACTTTGAAGAGAACAACCGCCAGGATCGCCACCCGTCCGCCGTAAACGAACACGAGATGGCAGCACAGTCGCTAATACTATTCAAATGGGAATTTTGACGTGACTCCTTATGTAACAACTAGATGGCAGCGTAATAAACCTGACAAAAGTTGTTAACCTCAAAGCCTATAACCCCGACATCTGTTACATATATGATCTAGGCTTATACTTATAATCTGTGGGTATAGATGGTGTTACTATTGTGTGTAATGGTGAATGCCAGTTGAGTGACGAATAGTGGCAAGCCAGTTTCGATGCATTGGTGAAGTATCGGTGATTGTATTTCTACTGCATCCTTTTGTTCATTTTCCAATTACCGGAAGTGCTAATTAATAAATGTAAACAGATATTTGATCATTTATGCTGAGTGTTTTCTTTTGTACCACCTCACCCATGAGACAATCGACCCTATCATACGTTTGACGGCAGGGTAAAACTTAATCGTTTAGGTATTATTTACTTATTATTTATACCAACTATTCAAATTAAACAGAGGCCCACCGTTGCAAGGCTTACTCAATATATGGTTAACAGCTCCGTATATGTGACTGGGGTGTTGACAACACCTCGCGCGACTACTAAAGGGTTAATTTTATCACTAATTTCTGTCATGTTTTTCCATGTTCATTTATTTTGATACGCACATAAATATATCGACAATAACAAAATAACAAGAGCACATGAATAATTTTTATTGATGTATAATTAGTAAGAAGTTTCATGAAAGTAAACTTTATATTCAAAAGTCGGAGATGTTCAATTTCTGCGTTAATCAAGTAATTATTTAACTCCAAAGCTTATTACTGTATAGCCAGAAAGTTGTCATTCATGTGTTACTTTGTACAACGTCAGAAATTCGACGTCGTGCTTTCAGAGGAGCCGCCTTTACGAACGAAGGCGTAATGCTCTAAGACGACGCGACGCGACGGTTTGAGCTTCGCAAGACTAGAGAGAGAAGTCTTACTGGAGCCGCTTTAATTCACCTGCAGAATTAATCTATTCATTATAATTCTATAATTGAATCCCCAGCATACAAATCAAGCGAATTAGTTTATGGAACTATGCAGATCTTACTTCTGTGTTCGAGGCCACTGGAACATTGAGATGGATTCTGCCTGCTAATAATTTCACATATGGGCCTTACTCTAAGCCACGGGCGAGCCCGAGAGATGACTTCATGATTAAGAAAGCAACACAGAAATGTTTAATTTCCTCACTACTTTAATGTTCTCTACATTTTTACCACATGGAGTATGTAGCCTTAACGGTCTCGCTTTAAGGAAGACGTACTGACAAGAAGAAATAAAATAAGAACTTATAGAGGAAATTAATAATAATAACACTAGTCAATAGCATTTTTTTTGCCGACAAACAGAATGCTGATTATTACCAAGTATGATGCACTGATTACGAATATAAAATCAGATTTTTTCCATCACGTCAGGTTTCCGAGCACTGCAACAATGTTATATTTTATGAATAGCCATAAATACAGTGCGGGCGGGAAGTAACTAGGTATTATTAATTGGCTGTGGAATTTTTAATATTGATGCAACTATAATGAAAATTGTGTGTACATGTAAATCATTAAATAGAGTTTGAACTTTTGCGCGTCCGTAGTATAGATGGTGGCCGTGAGGGGCGGTTCGCGCCACAATAGCAAAGATGGTAGATCACCTGTTTGTTCGCGAACGAACTGCACGCTATGAAGTGTGGAATTCCGTTGTTTTCATTCAGAGATGGTGCCATAGGGAGAAAGGAAAGTATGCCACAATCCGTCCAGAGAAAATAAAGAATTGGAAGCGCGGATTCGGGGCATTATCACCAATGCCCCACGCAACTTCCTTCAGAAGACTGTGGATTCCATTACCGGCCGCTTGAGGAGACTGGTGGAAGCCACAGGAGCCTACGTTTAATTTCATTATATGCATACGTATTCCCATTTGACAAGATACACATGAAATAAATTTCAATAATTTAGCTTTATAAATATAGAATTTATACACTTTTTCAATACCTAGTATACGTGTACCAAGTCCCTCTTCACTTGACACATCTGAAACATGGTTTCTTGATACTTGAAAAAAAAATAGACTTACAGGGTGCCTGGTAATGAAAACAGAGACAGTCAGTCTGAATTTTGTTTAGTTCGGGTGTAGAGGTTTTGTTAGTAGTGTGAACTGTTCTGTGTGAAATTAAATCAAGAAGCAAAGGCGTAGTTGTAAAAACTTTCAGAACCAATGGTATGGCGTGAACAAAAGCACCACGAAGATGACTATTATTTCTGCTTAACCAATGTTACTGGATTTTCTTAAAAAAATAAGAGACTCATTCAGTTTCCTAATCTCCCGTCAGCTATAAGACCAATACCTCATGGAGAAAATTCACCTGTTCCCATTCCACCTTCAACATGACAAGAAGAATCGGAATCTGACATAACGTCATCTGATGATGTGCAGCCCTCTACATCAAGGGATGACGTCTACATTCCAGATGAAGAGAGAGAAGAAAAGCCACATTTAAAACACAGATGGAACTCAACGATCTGGTACGTGATTTGTACTTAACTAAACAGTTGACTGAGCTTCTAGAATCTCGTCTTCAGGAATGGAAGGTGCTGGATAAATATACTAATGTTTCAGTATTTAGAAACATAAATAAGGATCTATTACCATTTTTCATAGTTACAGATTCTGGAGTTTGTACATGCAGCGATGTAAATGGACTGATTAAAACTAGGTATTACACATAATGATGAAGAGTGGCGCTTATTTATATATGCTTCTAAAATTAGTCTGAAAGCCGTTTTGTTACACAATCGTAATAAACTTTCCTATATATCTGTAGCATACAGTGCAGCAATGAAAGAAATATATGAAAACATGCGTCGTATTCTTGAGGACATTAAAATATGAAAACCATTGTTGGCATATTTGCGGGATCTTAAAGTCTACTACATGGAATGCAGAGTGGATTCACTAAATATGCTTTTTTTCTGTGTTTTTGGGACAGCCAAGATACTCAACATCACTATATAATTAAGGAATGGTCAAGAAGAGAAGATTTCACTCCTGGGAAACATAATGTAAAATTTAAACTTTTAGTTGACCCACCAAAAGTATATATCCATCCTTTACACATTAAATTAGGGCTCATGAAGAACTTTATGAAAGGTATGGACACAATAGGCAAAGGTTCCAAATATGTACGAAGAATATTCCCTGGCTTGAGTGCTGAAAAATTAAAAGAAGGAATATTCATTGGACCTGAGGTTAAAAAAATGATGTGTGATCGATTTTTATAGAAAAATTAACTCCAAACGAACGTATAGCATGGGAGTCATTTAAAAGTGTTATGAATGAGTTCCTTGGCATCAAGAAGAAAGAAAATAATGACAACTACTTCAGAGTATCTTTCAAAATTATGAGAATTTTGGATACAGGATGTCTGTCAAAATTCACTTCCTGCATTCTCATTTAGATTTTTTCCTAAAAACTTGGGTGCAGTGAGTGACGAACAAGGGGAACGCTTTCACCAAGACATTTTACAGATGGAACAACGTTATAAAGGTAGATGGGATCCGTCTATGATGAGTGATTACTGCTCGTACATACAAAGAGAGAATACTAAAACACACACAAAAAAGTGTTTTAAAGCGACGCCTCCTTCCACTACGTAAATGTAAATAGCTATTTACATCATTATGACATGAAGAATACTTTATTTTTAGTACTAACACCACTATAATAGTGAAAGACTATGTTTATGCACTCTGTATTAGGTATTAAAAATGTGGAACTGCTTAGTTAGTATCGAACTTTTCAGAAGTGTAATAAGGGTAATAACTGAAAATCTGAGGGTGCTGCTGAAAAATGGGTTCCAGTTTTGGATTCAGCATGGCAAATATGTGGATAGTAACAATGTTTCATTTCGGCACAATTTTCAAAGTTAAAATTTGTTGTCTAGTGTAATAATAATAATAATAATAATAATAATAATAATAATAATAATAATAATAATAATAATAATAATAACAACAACAACAAAATAATAATAATAATAATAATAATAATAATAATAATAATAATAACAACAACAAAATAATAATAATAATAATAATAATAACAACAACAACAAAATAATAATAATAATAATAACAAAATAATAATAATAATAATAATAATAATAATAATAATAATAATAATAATAATAATAATAATAATAATAATGTCTTTATTTAACCTGGCAGTGTTAAGGCCGTAAGGCCTTCTCTTACACTCAACCAGGATTAACACTTGCTTACATAGTTGAACATAAAATTGGATCAGAATTAAGTAATTACATACTGATACAATTTAGGTACATAATGATATCAAAAGAGGTAGTTACATAAAAATTTACCTCATAAAATAAAAATAAACTTAGTGGAATACATATTAATGTTGTTAGAATCAAATATGAATCACATAAAACAGAAGCCGATAATTCAATAAAAAATGTACACAGTAAAAATAAACTAAACACCTTAGTATACATATTAATATTAGATTACAATTAATTAGGATTTACATAATTAAACCAGAAACCGACAATTGAATAAAATGTACTCAAAAAATAGATTAATAATAAAAAACAACACAGTGGGATACATATTGGCGTTAAGTGATAAATAAACACGATTTACATGATTACACAATAAAAATAAGAAACAAAAAAATAAAAATAAAAATAAATAGAAATAAATACAGTGGAACACATTCCATTAAATATTTGCAACGCATTTGGTCTGGCAACTCATCATAAGATATTTTTCTAATTTACATTTAAAGGAAATTAAAGTTCGGCAGCCCTTGACTTCAGACGGCAGAGAATTCCAGTGACGAGAAGTTGCAACAGTGAAAGATGAAGAATAAAGAGATGATGAGTAGAGTGGTATTTCTAGCGTGTTATATTGTTACCGAGTATTTAAGTTATGATACTGAGAAAGAGTGTGGAATCGGACAGATAAGTAAGAGGGAGTAGAGGTGTGCAAAATTCGGTATAAGAGAGAAAGGGAATACGCAACAAGATAAAAATTAAAGTAAGCCGGAAAGAATAGTATATTAAAGAGTTTATACCCCTGTAATATTAATATTAATATAATAAAAACTAAAAAAATAGACATATATTACATTTATATGAAGCGTTTACAGCCATAGTGGGCCAAGCGCCATGCATTAAAAACGGAGGAAACAAGGATTAAAATTTACTACCATAATTCAATGAAACATACAGCAAATAATATAAATAAATGATATGTCAGTCTTCAATAAAGTATGGTATTCACCTAACTTTAACCCTTCCTTTCCCCGTTTTTAATAAATGTCGCTTGGCCCACTATGGCTCTGAACCCTTCATATATGAATTTAATTTATTTCCTGGAAAACCAAATTGAATAAAAGTAGATCAGTTTCAATTTGTTAAAGTATTATTTTAACTAAATTTTATTTCATTGTACTATTTACACATTTTATTGGAAATTTTCATGAAATTGTTTTTTATTTTTAATTTTGACTGAATTCGTAATTATTGATATTTATTTTTTAATAATTTTGTTAAAATTTAAGAAAGAAACACCACGCCTGTGGAGTAACGGTCAGCGCGTCTGGCCGTGAAACCAGGTGGCCAGGGTTCGAATCCCGGTCGGGGCAAGTTACCTGGTTGAGATTTTTTCCGGGATTTGCCCTCAACCCAATACGAGCAAATGCTGGGTAACTTTCGGTGCTGGACCCCGGACTCATTTCACCTGCATTATCACCTTCATTTCATTCAGACGCTAAATAACCTGAGATGTTGATACTGCGTCGTAAAATAACCCAATAAAATAAAATAAACAGGCAAATAATATTCTCGTATGTTTGTGGAAAACATTTATTCTTTGTAAGTATACAAAGATATAGAGAAATTAAAAAAAATTAAATGATTGCAACGAAAGAAACGAAGGCTGTCTAGAGATAAGGAGCGAAGAGAGAAATGTCAGAGGCTATGTACATTGACACAGCCTCAATGTTTCAACGTAGAAAAGATAGATTGAGAATGACAAGTTTTTATCATCATTGGCAAGCTTTGTATTGCCTAAGATAGGTCCATGATATGAGAAGGAAGAAATGAAAAGGATATTGTCTGATAAATACCAAGTCTAAAAATAAACTAGTTTAGAGCGTCTGGTCTGAACAGAGTTTAGACTGGGAACCCGAACTAGGGTAGAATCTTTGTTGAAGTCTCCTGTGAGAATCATAGGCACTTACAAAGACGTGTAGAAGTAAAACTAAAATAAATATTACTTGTATATACGTTCATTCCTTATAAAGAGGTAGTTTCTCCCATCTAAACGTAATCAAATTTCGTACAAAAAATGCTATGTTTTATTTAACGACGCTCGCAACTGGAGAGGTTATATCAGCGTCGCCGGATGTGCCGGAATTTTGTCCCGCAGGAGTTCTTTTACATGTCAGTATATATAAGCACACTTAAATGCCATCGACCTGACCCGGGATCGAACCCGCAACCTTGGGCATAGAAGGCCAGCGCTATACCAACTCGCCAACCAGGTCGACAATTTCGTACATAAAACAAGTAAGCTACTTGTAATTTTTGGTATCAGTTGACTGTAGGATGAAAACACAGCTTATTTTGTGTAATTTAATCAATAAGGATGAATTTTATGTTCTGTCTTGAAGGGTATACACTATTTTAAAATAATTTAATACACAAATACAACTATTACATGAAATGCTCAATAAGTTTTTGTAGCTTTATTCCCTTCAGCTCTAATCAACAATAACAACAATACAGATTAAGGCGACGATAGAGAACAAAAGATGCGAAAACAAATCAATGAGATGTATAAATAATTGAATGCTGTTTCGTATTTAAGTATAAAATTATAGAGCTGCCATTTGAAATTTCAAAGTGGGCGTGGCTGGAAGTGGGGGGTAAAATCTAAAATGCAATTAAGCCTGGTTTTAGACTTCCCCCTAAATATCTAAATTGGCGTTTTTTCTGTTTAAATTGAATTCAGTTTAAATAATTAGCTATTTAGACTGCGAAGTTTTGAAATGAAACCCCTGTGTAAATTTTGTTCTTGGAACAAATTATCTTAATTTATTTATTTTGAGCCACCAATGACCACAGTGATACCCAATGTAACAAAATAATTCTGGTAGTAGGAGGATTAAGGGGTAGTTGATCTTATTCAAACGTAATCAGATTTCATAAGCAAAACAAGCATGCTACCTGTAACTAACTTAGAGGGTCGATTTCTAAAACGAGGTCTAGACCCCGGCCATGGCTATAAATTCCGTTTGGATTTATAAAACGAGATCTTTTTCACTTTTCTGAGTCATGGCTCGAAACTATGGTCTGAAGCAGAGACCACGGCTGGGGTAGGTTTAAAACCATTGCTTCATGTATACAAGATGGAGATAGTAGATCAGCTGGATATTATCAAATGAAAATTTGTCTCTGCGTTATTAAATCACCAGATTAGAGTGATGAGTGACAGAGATAATCCTTTGTAACTATATAACAACGATAATTTCAGACGAATATTTCGATTTTCGAAGGAATCAACACAAAATAAATTGAGCAAGAACGCTAAATAATAATGTGCAACGAAGTGCAAGAGGCGGCGGGTTGACAATTTTTTTTACATCTTCTTGTTGATTTCAGGGAAGTAAGATATAATATTTTATATTAATTATAAATTTATGCACATAAGACTATATAACTTAATTCTTAGTTTTTACAGTAATTTTGGACATTTTATTTAATACTCGAAATTGATGTGGGCCTATAAAAATATAAAGCAAACGTGATTTTGTCTTGTTATTTTTAAGTTTTATGCTACTGGGGCTTTCCACGTAGTACTAGCCTAGTATATGTGAAAACAGTTTCAATTGAAATTTTAATCAAGTTAATATTTAGGTTAATAATTCCTTAGAACCGGGTTTTCAGGTAGATAATGTTGGTAGTAGTTATGAACAAATGATGAACTACAATATAAACGCTCAATTTATGCTAATTATTTGGGAAATATAATTCTGGTACCCAAAAATCCGTTCCCTATTAAATACTAAGTAATACTAGTATTTTAAACGCACATATATTCTGTAAATTTGTAAATATAACATTACATTAGCTGAGAACAAAAGAATGTGACTTTATGCAATTCAATATAAATATTAATCCCGATGTTCAATCTTTTCCAATATCGACTGTTTAGAAGAATAAAAATCGATTCTAAGCTGCGTTGCCATATCGTCGCCTGAATGCAAGAACTAGGTAACTTGATTTTTCATATTTTGTGACATCGCCTATTTACTTATTTATTGCACTAAGGAATATGTCTCGTTTTCTTTTACCTATTTGTTATATTGGAAAATAGATGTCGCTGGTATCGTTCGATCAGTTACCTAGATCCTAGAATACATTTTGTGCGATTTTTGCTATGCTATAAAAGAGGTAACTAAAAAACGCAAATTTTGAGTTACCTAGTTCTTGCATTCAGGCGACGATATATAAAGCCCACGAACCTCGGTTTCTTCTCAAGCCGCGTCTCGACTTCGTTTTAGAAATCGCATAAGGATTCAGACCTCGATCGCGGTTCAAAAGCCGAGGTTTGGAACCACGATTTCGTCCGTGTTTTAGAAATCGACCCACAAAGTTTTATGAAAATCTGTCATACAAAAGAGAAGCTCTTAACCTCTTCCAGCTGTAGCACAGTGTATTTCAACTCTAAAAACAACCTCTGCGATCGAGAAGCCGTTAAATAAAGCACTACTGTTTACAGAATACGAAGTATAGCATTGAAATACAATTCTACTATTGTAACATATTTCAAATAATGAACATTCTGTTACTGGGCGTTCCCCACAGTACACTGTTGATATGAAATTCAGTTCATATCGGATAGAGGAATAGAGTAATCCCAATGCTTATCCAGTTTCAACACGCTAACATAGACCCTTGCGATAAAGGGACAATAATAAGTGGTAGAGAATAAAAGGCAACAAACCCAACTATTTTGTTTAATTTTTCTCGTTTATTTAGCCCGAGGACAATGCCGGACAGTACTGCACTCATCAAGTATTTATTAGTGTTTTGTGCACAAAAATGGTCATTGTTTCTAGACTAGCGACGTGAATGATGGCTGAATATACTCTATTGTGTAGAACAATTGTGACTAGCTTAGTTTAAAAGCGTTCTTCTGTATGAAATTTAACAGCTACACTGCACTGAATTAATTTCAGAAGGCGTCATCATGTCGTCATAATAGTCTTTTATCTGTAAGAGGAAAACAGTCAGGATGAAGGTTTAATAAATCTTTTAATCGTTCAGTGGAGTTACATTTCTTAAGCCGTCATCTTCCTTGAGTGACGAGTGACGTAAAAATTCGGTCACTGCTGCTTTCAACAGAAACAGAAACATAGGTGAATATCGATGGTATTTGGATAAAAGGAGATAAGTCATAAAAACGAGTTTTGAGATATATGAAAATTAAACTTCGAACCCTTATTGCAAATTAGTACATTATGCAACGAGCCTATAATGATAGTAATTAAGACGCGAGGATGTTTATGAAACAAGCGCAAGCGAGTTTCATAATTTTCATACGAGCGTCTTAATTACCATTATAGGCAAGTTTCATACGACTTTTTATGCTCGACCATATTTCTAATTTGAAATTTGAAGGTATTCATGTTACGGTTATGTGACTGGGGAGCGAACTGACCTTGTGCAATCTCGTAAATTGTGAGACGTGCGCAGACGCGAAAGTATTGATTTTTTCCGGGCAACGAATGTCGACGACCTTGATATAACCTAGTAAGATAAACGTTAAACTTGATATAACCTTGAAATTGAATTCGACATTGAAAAACGAGATGACAAATTGAATTTATTTGAATATTATTTACAATTAATTATTATAGTAACAGAACATAACCTTCTGCGACAGTATTGGATTTCCAGCCTGCGTGACGTTTTGCTAGTTGTCTTTCGATTGCATATCCGAGAATAATCGAAAACCTGAACTTTAATGAATAGGTGTACTTTAATGACATGCATTAAAGGCCTGCTACCAGGTGTATAATTACTACATTTCGGCATGGTCGAGCATAAAAGTTTTTACACAAATGAAACAAAGCAAATGATAATATTAATTTGTATTTGCACATCCACTTGTAGGATTTTCCTTGTGCATTCATCTGGCGAACAAAACTAAATTTGAACAAAAAATGACAACCCCCTTTACCCGAACACCATCGATTATTTACTGCATCGAATCCCTATAATTATTGCGTCAAATTTTTTTGCGGTTCGTGATTGTTATTGTGACCACGGTTGGAAATGTAAGCATGTTTAGATTCTAAATAATATTTTGATATTTCTTTTCATTTCTTTCGAGTTGGTTTCTTCATAATTGCCTTCTCATTCCATGAGTCCTAGTGTAGAGATAACACACATCAGTCTAACGTTAGTGACTTGTTTTTATTGTAATGATTAATAATACATCATTACAGAGACTTGGACCCATTTGTAAATTAATATCACAGTTGAGTATTTCAGAGGTACACTATGCTAATTTAACTTCTTCTGTCTTTGTAGTACCCGACCCTGAAATTTCAACATACATAACAAACCCGACAGATAGGTTACCCTATTCTTACTCTCTCTCTCTCTTTCTGTCTCTCTCTCTCATGATGTATAGGCCTATACTCATACATTGCTCCTAAAGATTGAATATGTCGACTTCTGGGATCAATTTGGGGAGCTACAATGTGTAGGCCTAGTGGAATTTGGTTTCAAAATCTAGTTATAATGGCTGAAAAGATATCGTGTTTAAATCCACGTTAAACATGTATCTGTGGGATGATCGTTTACTTTCTCTTTTTTCTTTAGTAGGTTATTTTACGACGCTTTACCAACATCTCAGGTTATTTAGCGTCTGAATGAGATGAAGGTGATGATGACGGTGAAATGAGTCCAGGGTCCAGCACCGAAAGTTACCCAGCATTTGCTTATATTTGGTTGAGGGGAAAACCCCTGAAAAAACCTCAACCAGGTAACTTGCCCCGACCGGAAATCGAACCCGGGCCACGCGTTAACCGTTACTCCACAGGTGTGGACTGATCATTTACCTCTGCTGAAGCCTGTAAACGTGAGGCTAGGATGAGCTGGTAAGTCTTGGTCTTCCATGAACCTTAGCGCAATGATGATGTTTATTTTTATTGTATTTTGTGACACGCTGCGGAAACCAAAATACATGTATTTACATCACGTTGAACACCACTAAAAACTTAACTGTTTCACTTTTTATTTGGGATTTAGTTTCCATTAGTATTTATTGTAAATTTCAAATATACGTAATTGAAACATGTTTATCAACAGTAATCTCACTAGAGGTTTTGTTTTATCTAGAGAAAATCAAAACTCGAGTGGGATTTAATTGACTATTACACGATTTGGAGAAAGTATATAAAGATTAGAAGTAACGAAGTACTCCAATACAATAAAATATTAATTGACTTACGAAAACACAAGACTGTCTTCAAATTTGTACCATCTCAACATTACAAATATTACGCTAGTAGATGGCAGTAGTGTATTATGGTTAGCTATTTTCTTGTTATCAGTTTTGCCAACTATGGAATCTTCATTGAACTCTGTGGTCGGTTACAGGTCAAGAAGGCTTTGTTGATTCAGTTTCATTTTTATTAAAACATTTTCATTCCACTTCAATCATCCGGATCCCAGTAATCAACGTCACTTGACAGATGAATTTCAATAAATCTTAATATTAAACAATCTCTGATACGTGACTAATCATAATATCATATACCAGAAGCTATAACATAACCTAAATAATATTAACAAGTGTTAGAATAGTTTTAATTAGGGATGATGAAATAAACAAGAAACGTTTTAATTAACGATGATGAAATAAAGAATAAACATGAATAATTTTAAAAGAAACAGTTATTGAAAGTACAATTTTCAAATTTGAATGTTTTAGTGGTTGGTGGTTCAGTTGATGTTATATTGGACGTGGGCGTAAAAGAAGTAAACTCGTTGATGTACATGGTATATCCCTCAACTTATTCTGGATTTCCGAATGGTGCTCTTCATTTATTTGTAAATAGGGTTTCAGGGAAGATGCATAGCTATGACCAGTGATCTTTATTAATTCTTGTTCTTGAATACGAATGCGAGTCATATTTGAAAGTGCTGGGCATCGACTGGAGTGGTTTGTAATTTTCTGTTTTTTGACGTCCAGACCAGAGCAGTTTGAAATATTGGCAAACAAAGAAACAAATGCTAGGGTAGTGATAAAAATAAACAAATGCTAGGGACGCGATAAAACTAAACAAATGCTAGGGACGCGATAACATTGTGCGATAAGCAGCCATGATTGGTTGAAAGCCGTCTTTTCGTACCGTTGGTCAAAAGTAGTGTGACGTAGTAAAAATGTAATAGTCACCATGTAATCTCTTAGAGTAGCTATAACGTTTTGTGTATATGGAGACTAAGGAATATGCGTGCCTTCCCTCTTTTGTACAACTGTAAGCTGCGATACGCTTGTAAGTTGAAGTTATTTTTCTTTCAGAAATAAAACAAAGCAACAACCTGAGGACTACCATGTGTATTTTCTGGATGCTCGTGGCAACTTGGGCTTAGATATATGCACCAAATTCTCCGCACGTTTAATTTCCGAGCTCAGATTTTGTATGAGACTCAGCCGGGGGTTGTGTGGGCATACGCCATGTTGGCGAACTGTCTGGCATACTCTATTCAGCAATTTGTCACAGCAAGTAGTCCAAAGCCAGATTCAAAGTGGAGCGATATCTTTTTCATTATCCTGGAAACTCTCTGGGAATAACAATAATAATTTCACTTGCCTCAAGCCTAGAGTATATTAAAAACCGTTTTAGAGTTTATGTCTAACTGTAGGAACGTTAAAACGTGTAAGAATGGAAGTAGGACATTTATATTGATGCTCTTTTCTTAAACTCCAGAAAAGTTTTAATACAATTGTGAGTATTTAGCATCTCCAATTCCCTCAAGTTCGTTGCTTTTTCTCCCAGGCAATGGACACGTTTCTCTTACATGAGGCTGAAGACATTAATTTATATTGGATTCTTTCAAATATTCTTTGCTCTCTTATGCAGGTTATCAAATAGCGAATACTGTATAATGTTTTTTTTAACATACATATCCCCTACTTATATTAACTTTCAAAGATAATCCTAAGACAAATGGCTGACCAGTTTAATGATCAACAAAACGAGAGAGTGATGATATGACATAGAATAGCTGATTTAGCGACAAACTTAATCACTGATAGAGAAACTGACTGCCTGTCTAAGTGGATGACTTATTGTGAATAGGCTATCAATATATCTGAAAAATTGAGGGCTGGCTGACTGGGAGACTGTTTATCCGAAAGACTGGCTGATTAGGAGATTATCTGACGGAATATCTGACTCACTCACTGACTGGTAGATTGACTGATTCACGGATAGTCTGATTCACTCACTGATTGGGAATTTGACTGACTCAAGGAATGTCAGACTTACTGTCTGGAAGACTAACTAACTGGAGGATCGACTCACTCACTGACTGGAAGTCTGGCTCACTGTGAAATTGACTGACTCATGGAATGTCTGACTCACTCGCTGACTGCGAGATTGACTGATTCACGAATTGTCTAACTTACTCAATGACTAGAAAATTGACTGGCTCACTGACTGTAAGATTGACTAATTGGTGGATTCACTGATTCATAGATCGCCTTATTCACTCATAGACTGGAAGACTGGCTAACTGTGAGATTAATTGAATTGACTGACTCATGGAATGTCTGACTCACTAACTGGTTGGAACATTGACTGATTCACGGATTGTCTGACTTACTCAATAACTAGAAGATTGACTGACTCAAGGAATGTCTAACTCACTCACAGATTGGGAGATTGACTGATTCACGGAATGCCTGACTCACTAACTGTCGGAACATTGACTGATTCACGAATTGTCTGTCTTATTCAATAACTAGAAGATTGACTGACTCTTGGAATGATTGACTCACTCACTGATGGGAAATTGACTGATTTAAGGATTGTCTAACTTACTCAATGACTAGAAGATTGACCGACTCAAGGAATTTCTGACTCACTCACTGATTGGGAGATTTACTGAGTCACGGATTGTCTGACTTAATGACTAAGAGATTGACTGACTCACGGAATGCCTGACTCACTACCTGGTTGGGACATTGACTGATTCAAAAATTGTCTGACTTACTCAATGACTAGGAGATTGACTGACTCATGAATGTCTGACTCACCAACTGATTGGGAGATTGACTGATTCACGGATTGTCTGACTTACGCAATGACTAGGAGCTTGATTGACTTCGACACACTGACTGGAAGATTGACTAACTGGTGGACTTACTGACTCATTGACTGAAAGACTGGCTAACCATGAGAGTGACTGAATTGACTGACTCACGGAATGTTTGACTCACTCACTGATTAGAAGATTGACTGATTCACGACTCACTCAGTGACTAGGAGATTGACTGACTCATTGAACGTCTGATTCACTTACTGACTGGAAGATTGACTAAGCAGAGCCATTTATCACTGAAATATTGTCGACTTGATATGTCACTTGTCTTGTCGCTGATGGTTCGTGGTTGTTTTCACATATCAGTGAGTAACAACATAACCTGATTATTACCAATATACACAATTAGCTTTGGCTTCCTTAATTGAACATCTAATTAAATTTACCTCTAATCGCATTTGTGAAAATAATAATTTACATTATTACTTTGTTTCCGTCATTCAGGTGTAGTAAGAATAGTTAACAGTAGGTGGCTCTGATCTTATTTGCAGTAATAGTAGATATTATCTTCAGTTTAGTAATTATTTATTTGATACTTCACTTGCAAAATAGACTTATTACATGTCATGTAAGATTTTAGTTCTCTTTGCTCTAATGTACAGTAGCGGCAAAAAAAAAAAAACCGGACCGACAGAATAATCAAAGTCCCCAAAATGAGACACTGCGCATGCCACGCCCGCATTCTTTGTTCTTAACTCCTATGATAAAATGTCTAGCTTTCATTAATCAGGTAATCTTGTCGTACTTTAATTTTTATTGTAATTGTAATTGTAAATTTAATATTAATTGTAATTTTATTCTTTATATTATAGTTGTAATCCTCTGGTAGAGGGGCAGAGAAGGCCTGACGGCCTTATCTCTACCAGGTTAAATAAATAAATACTACTACTACTACTACTACTACTACTACTACTACTACTACTACTACTACTACTACTACTACTACATTCACAAAATAGCGAGTAATCTATTGAAATTGTTGTAGTTTCGACTGCTGACGTGGTCTATTTCGAAAGTCATTAAAAAATAAGCTGGCAAAATTCATGTTCTGGGAATAATAAGTTAATTAAATAGCAAAATATCGCTGCAATGGAAAAGTATTGGGAATAAATTTGAATAAGGAACAAAAAAAGTTTCCTTCCCAGGTATAATTCGAACCACGAAAGTCTTGGGGTGCTATTCATAGACATTTCGCAGCACGCGCTACGAGCGTGCTAAACTAGCCCCGGCTATCCTCTGGTTACTTGTACAGAATTCAAATCATATCCTATCGCTAACACTGGTTTATGAATACGAAAAACGCTGATCATCCACCGGAAGCCCGAGCTAAAAATGTCTATGAATACGGCCCTTGGTTACCTGTCTATCGTGCTCTGGAGTGAACAAGACTCTGAAATCAGCTACAAGGGTCGGTCCGGTTTTTTTTTTTGCCACTACTGTACTCCACAGTATATACTGAAAGTACTATGTGCAATATTTGAACAAATTTTTCACTTTCACATATTAAACGGAAAGTATAACTTTTAATCGCCATAATTTAATTTTTATTTCCTTAAATCAAAAGGGAATAAGTGATTACCGCTACTGAAAAGAATTGTTGAATTCTTCTCGTAAGTGAACAAAATGCCTACTGCCTACGTCATTAGGTCTAATTAACGAAGAGCAATTATATTCTGACGATGACTCATCGTAAAATAACTTCATTTGGTTCCTTGGAAGGGGAAAAAATGTGGTGAGTAATTGGTCCGCAGCTGCAAGACGAAAAGTAACCATTGATTCAGCAGAATCCCTTGTACTCCCTCGTACTAAATCAATATCCAATAGAGAGATGCGAAAACTGCAGATATCTCTTCTTTATTTAAAAAATAAGCACACATTTTTGTTTGTTACAACAACATTGTAATTGACGGAACCTTGGATATGCAATTCAGGATATTATACGCCAATTATATACAGGCATGCATTGTTAGGTGTGTATCTTGTTATTATCACTTCGTTTTCTAGTATGTTGTGTTTAATTTTATTAAAAAGAGGTCCGAAAACTGAAAGCATGTAAAGAATAGGTATTTTTGGTACAACAGATCGTATTATACGAGTCAAATTAATTGGGAGCCTTTCTTTTTTAGTTTAATGATAAAAATGTGATATAGTATGAGAATGCCTAACTATTTATGTTTGTTAGTTTATCTGTGTCCCTGCCTATCTATCTATCTATCTATCTATCTATCTATCTATCTATCTATCTATCTATCTATCTATCTATCTATCTATCTATCTATCTATCTATCTATCTATCTATCTATCTATCTATCTATCTATCTATCTATCTATCTATCTATCTATCTATCTATCTATCTATCTATCTATCTATCTATCTATCTATCTATCTATCTATCTATCTATCTATCTATCTATCTATCTATCTATCTATCTATCTATCTATCTATCTATCTATCTATCTATCTATCTATCTATCTATCTATCTATCTATCTATCTATCTATCTATCTATCTATCTATCTATCTATCTATCTATCTATCTATCTATCTATCTATCTATCTATCTATCTATCTATCTATCTATCTATCTATCTATCTATCTATCTATCTATCTATCTATCTATCTATCTATCTATCTATCTATCTATCTATCTATCTATCTATCTATCTATCTATCTATCTATCTATCTATCTATCTATCTATCTATCTATCTATCTATCTATCTATCTATCTATCTATCTATCTATCTATCTATCTATCTATCTATCTATCTATCTATCTATCTATCTATCTATCTATCTATCTATCTATCTATCTATCTATCTATCTATCTATCTATCTATCTATCTATCTATCTATCTATCTATCTATCTATCTATCTATCTATCTATCTATCTATCTATCTATCTATCTATCTATCTATCTATCTATCTATCTATCTATCTATCTATCTATCTATCTATCTATCTATCTATCTATCTATCTATCTATCTATCTATCTATCTATCTATCTATCTATCTATCTATCTATCTATCTATCTATCTATCTATCTATCTATCTATCTATCTATCTATCTATCTATCTATCTATCTATCTATCTATCTATCTATCTATCTATCTATCTATCTATCTATCTATCTATCTATCTATCTATCTATCTATCTATCTATCTATCTATCTATCTATCTATCTATCTATCTATCTATCTATCTATCTATCTATCTATCTATCTATCTATCTATCTATCTATCTATCTATCTATCTATCTATCTATCTATCTATCTATCTATCTATCTATCTATCTATCTATCTATCTATCTATCTATCTATCTATCTATCTATCTATCTATCTATCTATCTATCTATCTATCTATCTATCTATCTATCTATCTATCTATCTATCTATCTATCTATCTATCTATCTATCTATCTATCTATCTATCTATCTATCTATCTATCTATCTATCTATCTATCTATCTATCTATCTATCTATCTATCTATCTATCTATCTATCTATCTATCTATCTATCTATCTATCTATCTATCTATCTATCTATCTATCTATCTATCTATCTATCTATCTATCTATCTATCTATCTATCTATCTATCTATCTATCTATCTATCTATCTATCTATCTATCTATCTATCTATCTATCTATCTATCTATCTATCTATCTATCTATCTATCTATCTCTTGTCTTGTCTTGTCTTGTCTCTGTGCCTGCTTGTGTCTGTCTTGTCTTGTCTTCTCGCTGTGCCTGCTTGTGTCTGTATGCCTGCCTGCCTGTGTCTGTCTGTCGGCCTGTCCGCCCGTCTGTCAGATCCTTTCGGGACTCTCTGTTTGTATGTATGTTGTTGATACATTGCGATTCCATTTTCCTGTCATCCGTGGACCATCGTTTACAAGCTATGGATACAGGTCTCAATATCGGTATCACTATCTTTTTTGTAATGAAATTGGAAAAAAATTGTGGTTATTGTCTTTTGGCGTAACTCGATTTCTAAATAATTTATGATTGAGGAAACCACTCAAAACTGCTACTGGATAAGTATATTCCGGGATTTGAACCCAAGACTCGAGTCTTATGTTTTAGGACTGAGCTACATCGCTCGATAGATTATGGATAATTATTCTGAAGAATAGAGTGTTTTTTTATTATATTTCTATACATTTTAACGTGGAATATTTAAGTAGGCACCTACTTGGGAAAAATGTCCGCTACCATTTCTGTAATACTCCACGAACATCTTGCTTCTTAGCAGGAGAGCGCCGTTGCAATCGCAACTTATCATTTCTCCTTAGCAGTAGAGAGTGGAAATAACACGCAATGTGGTATAAACTATAAAGGATGTAAAATAAAATAACTCTTAATACTGCAACCTGCGTAATGATTTTTAATTTATTTCATATACATCATAACCTATAAACGTCCAAAGCCATAGACCACAAAATCACTTAACCATTCCACGCAATTATAGAGATTCTACGAATCCCCTGTAATGCTTTATTAATTACTATGAAATACAATATCAAAAAGTGGGGAAAATAAAAATAGAAATAAAGTTGGAATTCATTCTCATTTAGATTGATTTGATTCTAAGAGAAAAGAGTAACAAAAATTCTGAAATATTAGTTGGGACTGTACCGAGTATTAAGACTTCATTAACACTCGAACAGATTGAGATGAACAGTAATAATGCACGATAAAAAGAAGGTTCGATATGTACTTAGCCTACATAAAAAACATTAGATACCATTACACCTATGCTAGAACGAGCACCACAAAAATCTCATAGGAAACCGGTGTTTCATAAATTTTATTCAATTCTGCAAATAAGCAATTGAAACTTTAACCCTTCAAAATAACAAGTGTTCATTCATTAAATGTGCCTGATCCTACTAAACGGGTAAATTATTACAACCAGTTTTTCAAACAAGAGCGCAGCGGTGAACTACTCGTAGATTCCTCATTAATGTCGTTCTCCAATGAAGCTTGCTCCAATGAAGTTATCTACGGATAACTGAATTCGCATAACGATTTCAGAGAACCCTCACCTCACATAATTCATGAAATTCCACTTCGTGGCGATAAGTTTAGTGTTCGGTGTACGATAAATGCGGAGATAATAATTATCTTCATACATTTTTACGGAAATCATTACATCTGAATGCTATATTGAACAAATATTTAACTCATATTTCTACAGTCATACGCAAGAAGAAAGGCAATGTGCATTTTCTTCAGATAGATTTTGACACCATCCACACAGCAAATGCTAGTATTACAGCACTAAAAGACGTTTTAATGACAAAGTAATTTGTAGAGAGGATGCAGAGCGTAATGTAACGGGTTTATCATGTACGACGCAACTCCAGGTCTTCGACGTTGCTCGGAAAGCATTAGCTTGGCAGGAAGGCAGCACTCAACGATTGCGCGGTTGACGGCCTCCCGCGTTTCTCGTAGAAAGATTAGCCTTGAAGCTCCTTAGCTGTAAACAGTGCGTATTACTCAGCCTCGTTCACTTTCGCTTGCTGTGTGATTGAGTACACGTTTGTTCATTCTTATTGTGTTTAGTTTCGTTCACTATGTTATACCTTATGGAGCAACGAGAGTTTGTGTTAAACTATGCAAGAACAGAGTCGTATGTGGGATGTCAGCTTGCTTTTATACAGAAATTTCCCGGCATACATGTTCCCAATAAATCGACAATATGCAGATTACTAGAAACATTTAAATAGACTGGATTCGTGTTAAACACAAACAGAACTAAAAAATCAAGCGTACTAACCGAGGAAAAATTAGACGAGATAGGAGCGGCCTTAGAAAGAGAAAATCATTTCCTCGGTTAGTATTTAATTGATTTTGACTTCAACAATTTCTTTAAAGCCTTATTATGTATATGTGCTGGAATAGTAGGCCTAATTCATGTTATAAAAGATTCTCAAGGTATCTGTTTTACAACCTTCCTACTTACGTATAAACTATACTACGACACTCAACTTTACATTTTTCATCAAATCATCATTTTGTATTTAAAGGGGAGCCGAAATTCGTCAAGTGTTTAATAAAGTGTTCAAAAGGTGCCAGGCTTCTCTAGCAGCAGAGGGACTCATTTCGAGCACATTCTGTAAATAAAGATACGCTTAATGTAGATCCATTACTTCTTAGTTTACGCATAACTCAGGGTAAACAAGCCGGGCCGTGACGCGGCAACTGTGCTAGGCGTTTCGGTAACGTACCATGGGAGATGTAGGCAGGCGATTGCGTCGTACGTGATAAACCCTGTACAATGGACATAAACTACTGCAAACTCAAACTGTCATCAACATAGGAGTCTTCATGTGTCAAAAAACCGTGTGTTTTTATTTATGTGTTTTTTTATTTGTCTATTTAATTATAATTTACGGTATTTATTTATTTACTTAATATATTTACATTGTGCCCGCATGAAACCTTTACAACTTCAGATGTAAATACAAATTATTGACACACAATATCTCGATGCGGTTTTCTGCTTGTTAATCAGAAATTGTCAAAGTTTTTATGACAAGATCGCTAGACCTCTACAGTCCGCATTTCACGAGAAGATCCGAGCAAGGAATGCGAGTTTTTCCCCCACTCTTATAACTTATTCCCGACAAGGAACCAGCCGGCCATTGACTGAATCTTGTTTGTACCAGCCAACCTATGACACCACTCCCATCCACCTGCTTCTTCAAGAACGCTGAGTTACTGGCTTACTCTCTCCTCTTACCCCGCAAGGACCGTACTCTCTTCGTAGTGATCCTCTCGTGAAATTTGGACAGTACATGTGCGCCGTTAGCTGCACTTAACACATCAAACCGACACTCGATTTCCTGCCATGTTCGTTGGAGAATCTGGACATCAGCGGCTGCAATGGCTTCCTCAATTCTTCGCTTCAGTTCGTTGATGTTGGTAACCAGTATTCCGCGTCAATTCTAGCCAGCATGTCGACAGCAAATGCTGTGCTGCGTGCATGATCATCTGGCTGAAGAGCTTGGACCATCTAAGCTTTGTACAGCCTCACATTCTTGTGAAGGACTTTGTGGACAGTCAAAAGCGGCAAGTTCAATTTCCCGCCGGCGGCACTGCGAATGGACTTAGTACGGCCACAGTCAAATATATATAGTCACGAAGCTCAATAAGTAGTAAATATGCATCCATAGATAGTTGCTTACCACTAGGATCGCTAATATCACCTCATTAGAGACGATGCGAAATAGTACCGGCACAGTCTTTTGTTCCTAGCATCCTCACAACTCAAGCTTCGTAACTGTATATACTAGACTGTGGTACGGCTTCGGACAAATGCACCTTGCGCACGTTCAATGTCCTCCACAATTGTGCTTCGCCACACGTTGTCTTTTTGCCGTAGCACACTCTGTCTTCATAAATTTTCGGTGCCATTCCCAGATTATTGGCCTTGCTGACGGTTTTCTTCCATACTGAGTCCGAAAGTGACGTTGCATCTGTGTATATGATCGTGTCTCGATAAACCAGGATACACATTTTGTCATCTCTTGAACTGTCCACTGGTGTCGTACATTAAAGGCGCATTGTTCAGTTCAAGTTTGTCGGGTATGACGAAGTTCTATATTCGCCGAAGTTCGTTCTTCAGAAGGAGGCTGTCGTGTTTGTTCCACCTTGTTATAAAAATATTCGCTGTCCTCCATGCATGCTTTAATTGCTCAAGAATTGTAGCACTTATCTTGCAATTAGTTTTTCATACGAAATAAGACGAAGTTTTTAATGTCTTGGTTGCTTCTGTCAAGTTCGAACACTGCAGGACACTAGTGTCCACATCTCCTTTACTGTCAGATTTCATATCTTGTCGAGCTTACAAATTTGACAGAGGCTGGGCATGAAGTGACAGTGACGATTATGAAGGTGATTATGGCGGCGCCGACTTTGATGACGACGTCGATGGGCTCTGTGATGAAGAGCGTTGTTCACCCGTTGCAGGACGGACGCTCCCGCCCTCTGGACCGCTGCATGTAACGCTACAAAGGATTATTGGCTCAACTTTGAAAAAAAAGCTCCCAGACCACCTCATGACACCGTAATAAAACATGTTTACAAACACGATGTCATTGAAACCATCCACGTACAGGAAGATCCGATATTTTAGATCTCCATGCTCAGCTTCTTGAATAAAACTATATTAAGATTTTATTGTTCTTTTCTATGTCTACAGTTCATGTTATTAGGACAATGTAATATGTACAATTTTTATATAGCTCAACTAAAATATGTTTTTATATTGACTTAATCTGTTTACTATGCACTTTATATTTTTTTAGCATAACTGATGAATTGTATGTGCTGTAAATTGAATAGTATACTGTATAGGTGAACTGATGAATTTTTTAAGCTTATAAATTGAATTAATCTACTTCATATGAATTGTACAATTTTGTATAGCTTAACGAAAATAAGTTTGTAAATTGAACTAATTTGATTGTATATGTTTGTATAGTTTGGCTGATGAATTGTATATGCTTTTAAAATGATTTCTAGTCTGTGTAGCTCTTCTGATGAATTGTATATAGGCCTACTGTAAATTGCATGGTAGTCTGTATAGCTCAATTGATGAATTGTACTGTATATGCTGTAAATTGTGTATTAGTCTGTATAGCTCAACTGATGAATTATTTATGATTATAAATTGAATTAATCTACTTGATATTAATTGCACAAATTTGTATAGCTTAATGAAAGTATGCTTGTAAATTAAATTATTCTGCTTACTTTGTATTGTATATATTTGTATAGTTTTGGCCGATGAATTAATATGCTTTAAATTGAATAGTATTCTATATAGCTCTGTTGATAAATTGTTTGTGTTTGTAATTTGAAGTAGTTTGCATGATATGTATTATACATTTGTGTATGGTTGAATTGTTTATGCCTTAAATTTAATTAACTTACTTGTTTTGTATTATACATATAGCTCAACTTATGAATGATCGTTTGCGTTTGTAAATTTAATAATCTGATTGGCTATATATTGTATACTTTTAGTAGAGCCATCGATGTAGCTCAGTCGGCAGACTCGCTGGGCTGCTGATCCGGAGCTGTGTTCGGGCTTGGGTTGGATCCCCCTTTGGTCTTTTGGTTTCTTCCGAGGTTTTCCACAGCCGTGGGACTGAAGCCGGATGGTCTATGGCGAGTCCTCGGCATCAACCCCTTAGATTTAATTACCCCCCTTTGATTTGATTACCTGGTTGGGTTTTTCCGAGGTTTTCCTCAACCAAAAGGCAAAAACCGGATAATATTTTGGCGAATCCTCGGACCTCACCTCATCTCACTACATCTCGCCAAAATATTGTAAAAAAGTGCACAAAATTGTAAAAATTGTAGAAAATTACTAAATTGTAAAGCTGTAAAATTTGTAAAAATTGCAATTGTAATATTGTAAAATTTTGACTTGTTCCACATCTTAAAGCTTCATTGCTCATGTAAGATCTATGGAATAAAATAAATAAATGAATGAATGAATGAATGAATGAATGAATGAATGAATGAATGAATGAATGAATGAATGAATGAATGAATGAATGAATGAATGAATGAATGAATGAATGAATGAATGAATGAACGAATAAGGAGAATCGACTGTTAAATCATGGTTTTGTAAACTTTAACATTTTTAATAGTGATCTTCACTGAAAACTTATTACTATATCATGAAAGAAAAAAAAGACTATTGTTTGAAAAAGCTAAGACGGTTACTATTTAATAACTATTGAAAGATAAATAATAAAACCATAATAAACCTTGAAACCCAAGAAGGATTTATCCAAAAAGTCAGTACTATGTGGGAGAAATATAAAAAAACAATTAAAGAGATTGAAAGCTCACCTTTTTCAACATGTCCCATATCCCGAATTGAAGTTAACCAGGTGATTGAAACAATTACAGCTAAAAACAAATTCGACCCATTGGATTAACCTTGGAAACCATTCATGTTCGGTACCCAAAGAAGATCGACTGCACATAAACACAGATGTATCACGTGTAGGCAGAACTAGAATGCTGGTGCAGGAATTCGTTCCTAAATTTTCAGCTTCTGTTTGAGTTTGGATTCAAAACCAACTTATTTCAATGGAGAAATAATTGAAGTCATTAACGCAAGCTTAAAACAAGTCCTCAATTCCATACATAAATATAGCAAAATTGTCACATTTTGTGATTCGAGATCAGCAATACAAGCTAAAACAACACAATACTCAAGTGATAGTATAATAAAAGAAATGTATTGTTATGTTTTGAATCTCGTACAAAATCTTGGAAAACAAATTTTGAATTGATATCATCACGTAATAGTATTGAAGGAAATGAACAAGGGGATATACTATATTAGCAAAAATAATTAAGCAATTAAGAAATAAGTAGATGACACATCGTTCATCCACACTAGAAGTGAAACATAAAAAAAAAACGAAGAATTAGAAACAACAATGCTGGAAGAAGAAATGGAGTATCATTTTCGAAAATAAAAATTTGATTCCTGATTTTCCACGAAAAAAGCAATAGTATTATTTCGATTAACTGCTGAGCATGATTGATTGGCTGCATATCTTCACAAATGGAACATCTACACCTCACCCCAATATACCATCTGCAAACAACCAGACACGATAATGAGCGGAAAATATCTACTACAGTGTCAAGCAATAACCAGAATCCAAGGAAACATACCAACCCAGCTAACGAAGCATTATTGGTATGCTAGATGAAGAATGAAAGAAATCTAAAATTCAGAGCATTAGTAAACAACAGAATATTAATTATAGTATCTAACAAACCTATGTAATAATCTGATCGATTATTCCTTTGAGGAATTTTAAGCTGTTACAAAAATAGTTACTGATACTAATACGAACTGTAAAACAAAAAATTCACAGGTGCACAGACACTTACATTTCTTTACGTAGAGTCCACACCTGTGGAGTAACGGTCAGCACGTCTGGCCGCGAAACCAGGTGGCCCGTGTTCGAATCCCGGTCGGGGCAAGTTACCTGGTTGAGGTTTTTTCCGGGGTTTTCCCTCAACCCAATACGAGCAAATGCAGGGTAACTTTCGGTGCTGGACCCCGGACTCATTTCACCGGCATTATCACCTTCATATCATTCAGACGCTAAATAACCTAGATGTTGATACAGCGTCGTAAAATAACCCAATAAAATTAAAATCTTTACGTAGAATTACGTGTGGGTGCGGTCACCCGTTGACAAGTGCATAGCTTAACTATGCTGCATATTATCTTTACGTAAAACTACGTGTGGGTGCGGTCACCCGTTGACAAATGCATAGCTTTACAATGCTGCATATTATCTTTACGTAAAACTACGTGAGGGTGCGGTCACCCGTTGACAAATGCATAGCTTTACAATGCTGCATATTATCTTTACGTAAAACTACGTGAGGGTGCGGTCACCCGTTGACAAATGCATAGCTTTACTATGCTGCATATTATCTTTACGTAAAACTACGTGTGGGTGCGGTCACCCGTTGACAAGTGCATAGCTTTACTATGCTGCATATTATCTTTACGTAAAGCTACGTGTGGGTGCGGTCACCCGTTGACAAATGCATAGCTTTACTATGCTGCATATTATCTTTACGTAAAACTACGTGTGGGTGCGGTCACCCGTTGACAAGTGCATAGCTTTACTATGCTGCATATTACCTTTACGTAAAACTACGTGAGGGTGCGGTCACCCGTTGACAAGTGCATAGCTTTACTATGCTGCATATTATCTTTACGTAAAACTACGTGAGGGTGCGGTCACCCGTTGACAAATGCATAGCTCTACTATGCTGCATATCTTTATATAAAACTACGCATGGGTGATTCGGGAAATGAAATAAGGAGAATGTAAGGAGAATAAAAGGTTAACTGACAGACAAGGAGAATAAGGGGAATGCTAGAATGTGAACGGTATGCAAGGGGAACAAGGGTAAGACAAATAGAAAAGGGGAAATGCAAGGATAGCAAGGAGAATACAAGGAGAACAAGAGAAATGCAAAGAGTACAAAGGGAATCTTGGGAGAACAAGAGGAATACAAGGAGAACAATGGGAGTGCAAGGAGAACAACATGAATGTAAGGAGAACAAATAAAATAGAAAAATAGCACCTACAAGTAGCACAATATGAAGACAGGGAGCCAAAGGGAAGCATAAGGCGAAAAATGGGAACACAAAGAGAACATGGGGAATACAAGGAAAACAAGAGGAAGACAAGGAGAACAAGGGGAGAACAAAGGTAACAAAGGTAACAAGGGGAAGACAAGGGGACACAAAGGCGAATAAAGAGAATACGCGTAGTAAAGAGGCATATAAGGAGAACAAGGGGAAGACAAGTAGAGACCAAGGCGCATAAAGAAAATACTAGTAGAAAAGGAGAATGCAAGGAGAACAAGAGGAATACAATGGGAACATGGGAATATAAGGAAAACATCAGAATATAAGGAGAACATGGGAGGAGGCAAATTTTTACGTAAAGGCCAATTCCCGAGTTACCTCCTCCCATAACGAATGTAGTTCTACGTAAAAAAAAAAATAGTCCAGGTAAAGGGATTTGTGATCTCCCTGGAGCGATTTAAACTCACGAGATGTAGACCTCTCTCTTCTGTTTCGAGTTTTCCACACTTCTACTCCAAATTATCTTCGTTCCCGGTTTAACTACTTATCCTCCAATCACAATCTAAACACCAGGTCACAGGAGAGCCAAATCCTAGCAATTCCTGCCCATAGAACATCCCACTATTCATCCTCTTTTACTGTCTCAGTCTCCCGTGAATGGAATTCTCTATCTCAGAAGATTAAGGGCTGCCAGACAATAACCACTTTCAAGAAAAGGCTAAACGATTTCTTACGGGCGCAGTCAATTTGAAGTTATAATTGTGATCGAGTTTAATAATTTAATTTAATTTAGGTATGACTATCATTTACTATTATTATTATTATTATTATTATTATTATTATTATTACATAATTATTTTATTGGTGTTGTGAAGATGAAAAGAATTGTCATTGTATTATATTAATTATGTATTATATTGTCTTGTATTGTAGTACTGTATTGCTTTGTATTGTGTTGTATTAATTATATTATATTCACAGCATTGTAGTCATTTTCTATCATACTGGTTGAGTGGAAGAGAAGGCCGAATGGCCTTAACTCTGCCAATTAAAATAAACCATTATTATTATTATTATTATTATTATTATTATTATTATTATTATTATAAATGACAGAAAACCATCGATGAGGCAAAAGAATACCAGGTAAGTGTATATAGACATTTGTAATCATCTTCTAAGTGTTTAGAGATTGAGATTAATATATTTCATTATTCTATAGACATTCCACATAGCTAGGTTTGTCTCCTGTTTCAACATAATGCCTTAGTTAATTTGTATATTTCATTATACATTAAAACCTTTAGAGTTATATACTGGGTAATATGGTGCATAAATAACTTTAATGGTTGCTCTGTTTTTGAAGAGTGAGACAAGTTGCACACGCTAGGCATTACGTATTGTGTAACCACTAGCAGCGGTATTGAACAAAAGAAAAGAACAACGCCCCTTATTTACAACGGATTTTAAGATTATTTAGCTGAAGGTTTACCTCTGATTAAAGTTCTGACTGATGTGTACCGGTACATCTATTATCAGGGAGTATATCTCACTTGACGATAGAGGAAGAACAATTGTTTGTATAGGGTACATCTGAAGTCTGATTAGTGTAATATGTAGCTAATCGGCAATGTATGCAATGAAGGGGAAAAGGAACTGACCACCCTACCCCATTATCTCGTGTCTTAGTTGCCTCATAAGCGATGTCTTATTGTAACTTAGAAGGTTCAAACCTGTCCTCGGACAATTGAATAAACAAGAAACAACAGCTGAAGTCATCTAATTAAAGGGGACTGGATTTAGAACACACTTAGATCAGGTCAGATTTCAGGTTGACAGATTCAGAGCGAATATTCCCTTTTTGTGGTTTTTGAGGTTTTATTTTTCCAGTAATTTATATTGTAACATTGCAGCTTGAAGTTCATGATATTGACTCGTTGAAAGGACGCTTCTGTCTTGCATAGAATGAATGCAGCATACTGTAGTAGCAAACCAAATTGAAAGAATTCCTTAAGGTCCACAAGATATCACTCTCCTTCATGACAACGCCCTTATCATAAAAAATCACACAAGATAACTTTACTGAACTTGGCTATGTAGTACTGTCACATCCCTCACATTTCCCTCCTATATTTTTCCCTCTGGTTGAACAAAACCATAGGAACCAAATCAATTTTTGGGAATGACCTGACGATGACAAGAGTAGGCTACATTATTAATTCCAGAAGCAACTGAAAATATCCTTGCAAGGAGAAATAACAAAGCTCCCCGATCGATGGCAGGAATCTTTCTATATGTTAGGGAACTATTACAAAATAAATAGGGTTTGAATTTTATGTGTTACATAATGTGCACAAATATGTCCGGATTAAAATTATAAACCCTTGGAGTACTTCGCAATTACTATAGTATTATATGGTAGAACATGTTTGTAGATAGCTCCTCCATGGCCGTAAACGATGGTCACCATCACTCTCTCTTTATCATTAATAGTGTTGGTTTTTCTAAGAATGGAAGAATCTGAAGACTTCAATTGAGAGCTCTGCTGTTTCGTTTCTTTATCAGAATGGAAAATCCAGGGCATATTAAATTGTCTTGACGTTAAAATATTTATTTTGTTCATGTTGAAATTTTTCTGCGATTCATTGTAAACGATAATACGACGCTACATATATTTTGATCTAGAGACAACCAACTACGGTTTCGTCTGCAAGAAACACGACAACGTTTTGTTGATCAATTTCTCTTTACGACAACGACAAGATGGCCAACTTTATTATAGTTTCAACAAATTATTTTTCCCTTGAAAACCTCCATGGTTGTTCGTGACGTGCTTCAAATACTTTTTGCAAAATGAATATTACCTTTGGAATTTCTTCAAACGACAACGAAACTTTATCGTATGTCTTTGTTATAAATTATTGCATTTATATTTCAGGTGACTAATATGGCAGTCATATATATTTTTCAGAATTCAGGTAACCAAAAACATCCAAAGAATACTAACAGAAGATAAAACTGTTATAATAAGGAATCAATCACATAGTCGCGGTAATATAAATTGCTCTTTATTTCTGTAAGCTACAGGGCAAATGATTTCTCGTGACAAAGACTCATTATAACATTCTATTTCCGCCCCAGTCTAGAGTTATATGAAGTATTAGCACAATCTAGTATATTCAGTCACGAAGGTTGAGTTGTTGAGGTAGCTAGGAACAATAGACAGTGCAGGTACTATTTCGCATTGTCTGTAATGAGGCGATAGTAGCGATCCTAGTGGTTAGCAACTATCTATGGATGCATATTTATTACATATTGAGCTTCGTGACTGTATATACTAGACTGTGGTATTAGCATATTAAGTTGGGAATTCTCATTTGTATAGTTGCTGCTTGAACTATTTAAGGCATAAACGGAAGCGAAATTTGACCCTCGAATAGTCCGGAATCCATGAGTAAATATACTGTAATGTACCAATATATTAATCTTCTGAAATGAATGTTTTATTAACGCAGATAATTTATAGAAGAGCTGGCATTGCTCGATTACAACATTTTTGTGCGATTGGATATTTCGTCCATATTTGCACAACTCTGTAAACTTTAAATGTTTATCGACTCTTTTCATATGATTCCATTTGGCCAAAAAAAAGAGGTTGAATTAGAAAGGAACATTTACTCTCTCAGTAAAAGTGTCACAATTTGGAAACGCACTGTACCGTGTCGCAGAGGCTATCTATTTACATGCATGACAACAAGTTGATGCGTGTTGTAATTAAAAACCCGTCCACTAGGTTGTGAGGTGTCAAAAAAAGTCATATCGAGGCTCGGAACTACAGTTATTACGTAGTGTAAACAGTGCGCCCGACAAAGGAAAATCGGTTTCACTGCGGAGTTTGGTTACCAGTACACAGCGCCCCTGTGTTTGTTCTTACGCACTAACGACACCAGAATCTGCGCAGGACTTAACAGATACATTTAGAACAACAAACGTGCATGAAGCGTGCAGATTACATGATATGCACAGGGTGATCCAAGAAAATTAGTGGATATTTCAAGAGGAGATAGTGTGAAATATTCTCAGTAAATAAGTTCATATAAACATGTGTCCAATTATCAGTCTGTGTGGAGATACAGCTATTTCAATGTTGCGCATAATAAACATAACTAGTGACAAGAAGGAAATACAAATAATGATTCAATGATTTCATTTATTGCTTATTTATAAGCAGGGGCAGGTATTTATGGAGATTAATTTTATCATTTGTGTTTTTTTTAATATTGGTGTCGGCGGAGATTGTTGGAGATTGATTTGTACTCTTGGCGGGTATTAATGCAAATTTTGGAAGGTGCAATTATTTTGGAATTGGAGTATTAATTCAGTATGAATATTACTTTCCAAATAATTAACATTAAAGATCGTTGGGTTCTGGTAAAGGTGCAATATGGCCAATATACAATATTTATTGGATTGAGACTGTATTTAATACATATTCATTAAAAAACTTGCAGCACTCAAATTAACACTTTCAAATCATTAGTGAAATGCTGAATGCTCCGTCTTTTGAGTTCTCTAATGTAATCAGAATTCCTGGAATACCATGCAATGCAGCCTACTTGAATATATAACAAATTCAAGTGAAAAAAAAAATCCGAAAAATCTCAGAATATGAAATTCGCTATAAAATGACGCAATAGTAATAATTCGTGAATGTGTTCATATTTCGCTATGAGAACTCTACTTCGCGATCTGTAACGATTGTTTTATCCGGATATTATTAATCAGAAGCACATAATTTGTAAAGATTAATAAAAATCTATTGTATATCTATTATGTCGTGATATTCGCAATCTCCATAAATATCCAGCCCTGTTTATGTGGTACGAATTCATTTCAACATTTCAGTATACTGTTACACTCTGTTGAGAACAATAGATCTAAGTGTTACTCATCTGAGATTTTGTCATTTTATGAGGCTAGCATTATTCGTATTGCGAGCGACCAATTCGTCCATCATTGTATTTACTTTGTTTTTGTATACTTCGCCTTCTATCTACATCCACAGACAAAAATTGACAACGGTAAAGTCTGGGGACCTTGGTGGCCAATGTACGTGACCACCGGATAATCCATCGTTCGAGGAACGTGAGACTTCATTTCTATAGCAACGTTTTAGCGACGTCATTCACCGTCATATTACAGCCACTAGATTACATTACCGCTACCAGAAGAAACCTAAGCTTTAGATGATTTCACCTGACGGCTAAAATGTTCAGGGGCCCCGTCACGCTGGAAGAATATGCCTATTCTTGTAGACAAGGAAGGTATAAACAACTGTTTCTCTACACTCATTATCAACAGTGTTGTCCTTAGACGATATGAGAAAAGCGATGCGTGCTCTTGCGTCAGAAGGCAAAAAGAAGTAGCGCAAAAACACGCGTTTCCAGGTTATATTTGATTCATATGTAATATTTTATGCTTGTTTCGATATTCATACTCCCGAATTGCAGGGATGGAGAGTTGCATATATATTTCGTTATTCAAAGAAAGTAAGTTATAAAGCTGTATGCAAAATGGAACTTTCATATCACCATATCTCAAAATGCAGCTTTTGGACTTACTTCCTTCTGGATTCTAGTGTAAGTATGTACTATTCCTTTGTACGTAGTCAATAGTAAATATTCAGTTTCAAAAACTCATTTTTTTCCGGAACTGATAGGGCTATGCAGGATGTTTCCGAGGTGGTGTTACAAACTTTCAGGGATGATGGCGAAGGGCACATGTATCAATTTGAGATAAAGAACCTTGGTCCGGAAATGACTGAGTTGAAAGTTACACGCAAAATAGTTCTGTGGAAATGAAATAATTTTATTCCTCTGTACATATTATTTATGTGCATTTATCTGTACATCTTCCGGGTAGGCAAACCAGCTATAACAGCTGGGGGGCTCATCGTGCTAACCACACGATACCTCCATTCTGGTTGGATGATCGTCCACCTCTGCTTCGGAGTGTGGCCGTGAGGCCAGCAGCCGGCTGGTCGGTCTTGGTCCTTCGTGGGCAATAGCGCCACGGATTATTATTATCTCTGTACATCTTACACATCTGACGTGTTTACGTTGTCTACTTAAGTATTCCATTCATTGCGCTGTCTGAGGGATGGGGACAGGAAACTACACTAAAGCTATGCAGATAGCGTAATGTGTAACGGACATGGTCGGTCCTGATATGCACGTCTGTAGACAGCAGTGTATGTGTACAAGTTGCAGTGCCCAGTCGATCAGTCCTAGTGAAATGGAGGAGTACAAGAGAGCGGAATAAGCAGAAATGATTTTCGAATACGGATGAGCCAATGGAAACAGTAGACAAGCTCACAGATTGTATCGGGGCAAGTACCACATAGGAGACATCCGGCCCATATCATTTTTCCACGACTGTTCCAAAAGTTAAGGGAAGGAGGGCACATGGTGCCAAAATAGAATTCCATTTTCACACAACTATTCGACTCAGTCATTTCCGGACCATGGTTCCTTATCTCAAATTGATACATTTGCCCTTTCCCATCATCCCTGAAAGTTTGTAACACCACCTCGGAAACATTCTGTATATGAACCTCAATTTAATACGTCTTTATTTGAAATAAACAGCATAAAACAGTGATGAATTCAGAATCGGTCCACAAGATTTTTATTTTTTATTTTTTGTCATATAAAATGAATGACACGAGTTACAGAATATGTTAAAAGTACTTTATGTTAAAGAGAAATAAATTGTTGCGTTAAAATTTATGTTAGTTCTCCTATACTTTTCTTTGGGAATACTATAAATCTCAAGACATTATCAGTTCAAAATCTTGAAGCAATATTAATGTTTTTTCTTAATTCGACTTCAATTTTTGGGTCGCTTACAGGCAGAAGTAATAACTGAAAATTTAGAACTTTTCTTCTCGATGAAATAACGTACGCGACAAGAACTTAACGGTATCCTCTCGATTTTAATCTACAATTAACCATATAAAAGTCATAACTGTAGACAGAATGACGTTATTGTTAAGATAAAGTGTTAATTAACGATCAGTTGAATGAATCTTGAAGCATAAATAAAACGTTCTTCGGTGCAAACACATTATCAAATACGAATACCACGCGACAATGAAACATTTGAGACGCGCGGCGAACAAATACACGGCTTTGCCACATTAACAATTCGCGTGACAAATACGGGCAACAGGTGGTCCGCAATTAATGTCAGTGATCAGTCCAGATTAACATTCTCCTGGACGTTACGTCACGACCTAGAACGGTTGGAGCTTTGTCAGGATACATAATGCTCTGCTGACGTTTTGTATAAATGTTCTCTGAATCTATATCATTTAAGTTAATACAAGTTATGTAGGTAGTAGATCTACTTTACCCTTAAGTTATCCGTTGTAGCTTATGCCACTTTACTACATATATGCAAACTTATTCGCTGTCTAACTGGCAAGAGAATTTAATTTCGTTCGTAGGACCTTAGTGTATGTCCCTTCTATTTGTCATTTTGTATTGTTCTAAGCTACAATTTTTTAGTCTGGATTGATACGTAAGCAAGGAATTTCTGTACAGAGCATATTCGGTTTATTGATTTAATAATATTATTATTAAATTAATAACTAATAAATAGTTAACCTGATCTAAAGATTAAGAAGATTAAAACTGAGATAAAACCTAATAATTTTATCCTTCTAGGGAGAAGAACTAAAAATATCAATACTCATGCACGTACAAAAGAATTATAGAAAAACACACTTAGTGATCAATAATAATAATAATAATAATAATAATAATAATAATAATAATAATAATAATACATTATTCAGCGTGGCAATTAATGTTTTTATGTACTCCTAATTGAACTGTTGAGCAAAGTAAACACACAATATTTTGCCCGACAGAACAACAAAAAAGTTCTCCTTCTCATTCTTTACGAAAGCACTTCTTACTGCTTGTAAAGACAGAGTTTATAGGGCGACATGATACCGCCAATACTTGCCTTCGGTACGTGAATGAAACACACAACAATGTACAGGAAACTCCTCGTACCCGTTTGAATGTCTGTGATTACACGATGTAATCATGACACCCTCTTTGTTCACCGCTGTTCTACAGCGACAAAAATGTGGTGAACCTAGCTTTAAAAAAATATGAAAATTTGTAATTTCAGTATAGTGTTCCCTTAAATGTAATGTCCCAATTTCTGTCGCGTACTGGCCTGGTTTAGTAAAATGCTTATTTCATTAAGTGGGTCATTCAGGAAATAAAAGGGATAAAAGTAGTATTTTGTACACGTGAAATTGTACAAATATGTATTGTATTAATTCTTTAGTTTTTGTTACCCTTTTATTTTATTATTGCTGTTATATCAAATTCATGTGTTCTACGTGTATATTTTATTTGACTAGCAGAAGCATAAATATCGTCTTATTGCTTTAACCTTTTAAACATTTTACTAAGTCTTCTTCTGTTCTGGTACAATACCTTCAAAACTAGTATAAATTTAAAAATGAATCGGTTAGTGGAATAAGGACCGAAGTCCAGAGAAGTAAATTTTTCAGGAGACGAAAAAAACATCACATCTCCTAAATCATTAGACCAAAACTAACAAAAATTTGCACAGTTGTAGGTCATAGTGCACCACTCTGACTGATAATGAATACTCACGTGTTAGTGTAATTGTATGGCTAATAAATATGATGATAAGTGGTGGACTTAGTTCCTTATTACATTGTTTCACTAAGCAAATGTAAAAGGCAAGCACGATAATCTGAAATAGTGAATTTTGTATGTATTTACTTACACTGCAAGTGGGCAAGCACCCGGTGGCAGTGGTATATACAATATAACAATACACAATAAAATTTACAATACACAATACAATTTTACAATACATATACAATTTTATACACAATACAATAAGAATACACAATACCATTTAACACAATAATAATAAAACATAAATAAAATACCTAATTTTACAATACAACCTACATAATTATGTATAAGCCCTACATAAGTTTCAATAGTCTTTCACTTTACTCTCATCTCATTTCCTGTAGTGGCACTATGACGTATTTCATTGACACTTTAGCACACATTTCACTGACACTCTGTAACACATTTCACTGACACTATAGAACACATTTCATTGACGCTATAAATTATCACTGATCGGAACTGTGCACCATAACTTCACTGACTCACCTCGCTTCACTGATACAACAGTTCAAATAAGTCAAATAATTACATCCTTATGCATACTTATAAACAGAACTACATTTAAACTAAACATTTCTAGTCTAAGGCCCTCTTACACGCTATTTTTAAATAATTTACAATTCAAAGCAAGGAAGTAACTCGTCAGGCTAGATAAATACATGTCACCTTAAAAAATTAAATGTTGAATGTCACCTTAATTTTAATTTGTACTTTATACACAACTTTTTAAATTATTCCTGAATCTCCTTAAGGAAGGACAGCCCTCAAAGACCGCTGCAGGTGGGTCATTCCAATCATTTATAGTCCTATTTAAAAATGAGAATTTACCTACATCCGTTTTCTGTTTCCTACATTTGATTTTAAAATCATGATCGTTCCTACCATAGTACATTGATATTTCTAACCGAGCCGTTATGTCTACCCATGCTTTCTGACCTAGGTGTGCTCTATACAATGATGTTATTCTAGTTTTCCTACGTCTGTTTTCCAAAGTTTCCCATTTAAGTTTTTTTATCGTATCGTTTCCATCTTCTCTTTTACCTTTAACAAATTTAGCTGCCCTATACTGTTTTCTTTCTTTTTAAGGAATTTATCTGATATATTCTATAGGGATCCCAACATGTAGTTCCGTATTCCATTAACGGTCGCACTAACGTTAGATATGCTATTTCCCTCGATTTGGGGCTAACCTTTCTCAAGATTCTTATAATAAAGTGAAGTGCCCTCCATGCTTTACCCGTAACATTATCAACATGCTCTCCCCAAGAAAGTTTGGAGTTTAAATACACTCCCAGGTATTTAGAACATTGTTCTTGAGGAATTACAACACCACTGAATTCGTAGTTAAGACTAGTTTCCTCTCGGGTTTTACAAAATGTTATAGATTTACTTTTAGAACCATTTATTTTCATCCTATGCATTAGCGCCCAGTTATAAATTTTATTCAAGTCTGTTTGAATAGCATCTACATCTGAATAGAATCTACATTTATTTATTGATTAAGTTGTATTTTCAGAATACACATATCACTTGACCTACTTGTCTAGAAAAAACAGGATATGACACCAATATGATTAATAATAATACTTATAATAAAGAAACTATTTCAATGTAATGAGAAACTGCCTTCTGTCTTTAGTCACTGCCATCATTCTGAGTTCTGCTACCTACCTCACCCTTAATACTCTGCAAGTACTGTTGTGCATTCTCTGATAGATATTGCAGGAATTTAGATACATCACGTACCTTTGCACTTTTAATGGATAACTGCCGGTGATACAGCTGTGGTACATTGAGGTTTTATTTATTTAAATTCAAATATACAGAATAAAGGAATATAATTACAAAACAAACACAGAGAAATACAAATAAAATAATACAAGCAATATAAAAAGAAGATACAGTAGTACTAACAAAATTTGAGACCGAATGAGCAGCGCTCGTGCTCGGTCGCAGTTCAGATATAATATTAAAATAAATAATAATAATAATAATAATAATAATATAAATAAATAAGTAAAATAAAATAGGAACTAAAATATAATTACAGCGGCAATGGAATTATATAATATAATATTAACACTAGAGAAGAATAATCTCGCACGTGAAAAGTAGGACTAATATATATTTCAAAATTATAGAATACAAATATAATATAGGTTGATTAATTCATACACACAGGCTATAAATTTATTTAATCAAATTGAAGATATTAACACGTTTCTAATTGTCTTGTTATATGTTAGTGGGTTACATATTAGAAGTTCTGGGTGTAATTTAGTGAAAGCATTGTACAACCGAGGGCCAAAATTTATGCTATGCTTTAGACCAGCAGATGTGAGACATTTAGGTTCTACTAATGTTGAATTAATATTTCGTCTTGTGTCATAATTGTGTGTCTGTAATACAAACTTATTACGATTTTTATGATAAAATTTTAACAGCGTATACTTATAAATTTGTTCCATAGTCAATACATTAAATTTAGAATAAATTAATTTAGTTGGATAATCGAAACGTTTCTTCAAACAAATTTTAATTATTCGTTTTTGTAGTAAATTTAACGGACTAAGATTAATTTTTGTACTTCCACCCCAAACAATTATACCATATTGAATGATAGACTGAATAATGGCCAAATAAACATTTTGTAGAACTCTAATAGGTAAGGTTGGGAGTCACGTTTTGTTTAAGGAGACGGAAGCTGCTCATGACCATTCCGCTCATTAGTTTACTGACCTCTACCTGGTCTTTGTGCAAATAATGGTATTGGAAAATCTTGTATTTTGATACCTGAAAAACTGTGTGAAATACCCATCAAAGTCATTGAAAGCAGTGTGTGTCATTTCAACAACTTGGAAGTGACGTTTAACAAGTTCAATCCATTCACTTGGGATCTCTACTTTTTCCACCTGCAGCACCTCTGTGAGACACTCTCCGAGTCATACTTGTAGCTCGGCCAATATAATAATTTCATTTTGTTATGGGATGTTCCGATAAGCAAGTTATAATACAATATTAAGTTTCAAATGGGCCGTCTATGCTTATCTGATTTTATGAAATACTAATTATAACAGTTATTCGGACGATGGCAACCCAGAATTTGTAACATCTAAACATCGGCAATCTGAAGAAAACAAATACCAGGTATTACAATAATTAATCACCGCAACTTACATTTCGTGTCACACACCATGTTTTATTATTGCGAAGTGCTTCATTATGTGAAAGTGATCAACAGAAGACAAGTGGACCTTGATCAATAAGAAACGATTTCATAACTTCCACAGTTCAATTAACATTTTAATATTTTATATCATAGAGCAACTAAACAACGTTTTTAATATAAAACTGGATCACTCCATTTGACACAGTTACAACGTCAAGTTAACCACAACGCTCATCACACAACGATGGACATTGTAATAGCAAAACAATATTTTAATTTACTGTTTTTAAGTGTTTGTTTTAATTAACTATATGTAAGGGTTTTCTATCTCATGTTATAATTTAAGGGTATACACTATACGTTTTTACACATATAATGATCATGTTTTACGTGTATCTATTTGACAATGTAACGAGGCAGCGTCTTCTATACATTTGAAAATGGCACACTGGTGCCGAAAACGTTCATGTTATAATTAGTATTTCATAATAGTAATATTCGTTACAAGGGCGGTATGTTGACGTTTTCATGGTCGAGGAAAAGATTGAAAAAGCGAAACGTAGTTGAGCTTTTTTAATTTCCGAGAACATGAAAACAAACATACCGCTCGTGTATCGTACATTATTTTGTGCGAAGATCGTCTATTACATACCTGAAAGACGAATTTCTAATTAGTTGCAATGAAATTCCATTTTGGTTTCTGTTTGATGACGGCAACTTCGGAAAACCAAAATATCTTTCTTCAACATTGTTCCTATAAAATGTTTTCTGTGTTTACTATACTCCATGATATACGTCTGTCTTTTTTTTTCCCCAGTCTATAAATGCGAACTTAAAACAAACGGTAAGGTTATGTAATGATTTATTTTTCATTTTAGTATTTTAACAATATTATTTAGGGCGGCCGGGTAGCTCAGTTGGTAGAGCAGCTGGCTACGGACTGGGAGGTCCGGGGTTCGACCCCAGGTGGTGACAGGATTTTTTCTCGTTGCCAAACTTTCAGAACGTCCCCGAGGTTCACTCAGCCTCCTATAAAATTGAGTACCGGGTCTTTCCCGGGGGTAAAAGGCGGTCAGAGCATGGTGCCGACCACACCACCTCATTCTAGTGCCGAGGTCAAGGAAAGCATGGGGCTCTACCTCCATGCCCCCCAAATGCCTTCATGGCATGTTACGGGGATACCTTTACCTTTTTACAATATTATTTATATAACATATTGCAGTAATAACATCGGCATCTGAAATCTTGTTGATTTTTTCACGGCTTCCTTAATGTTACTTGTATCAGGAATGCAATAAGTTTCGTGGAGTAGTAGACTTTACTTAATTTTTGCAAATATTTAAAAACAATAATTAACATTGCAATTTAGGTGAAATTGCAGTGGTAAGTTTCCAATTTATAATTATTACTGTGTTAAACGTCTCTAAAAATAATATGTTAAAAGCCTAAAGCAGTAAAATGAATGTCGCGCTCAAGCGGTAAGAAGAGGGAAATTGTTATGTGTGTTACGTTGGGAATACTGAATGTGGTATTTCACACTTACCGCGTATTGGTTCTGTGCGGAAAACAAACAAATACGCACGACCTCGCACAAAATCAGATAAGCATAGACGACCCATTTGAAACTTAATATTGAATAATACAATAACGTCCCAAGTCCTGGACATCGGACCTTGTTCCATGGATTGAAATTTTTAAGCTGCTGTAATATGGTAACGGGCATGGATATCGGTCATTTTAATAGTGCATAATGCACACTTTGCGTTTAAGAATAAATTGCGCTCAAAAAATCATTTTCTGCAGAACTTGGACTTCTGCCCTTATTCCACTGACTGCTTCATTAATGTAAAAACTAAAATTAAGTCATGGTTCTCTAATTTGCATTTTAATATGCTATGAATTGAATTGCAGTAAAAGAATGTCTGGAAATGCAATATGTAAAATTGTTACAGCTAGATTTTCTCTGGTTGCTCTACTTTCTCATATCATTTATTGCTGTTGTGTAAGTGTGACGGAAAACGTGTTATTAATGGAAGTGGAAGTAATGGAGGATCATAAAATAAAAACAGTTTCGTAATTGTTAGCGACTCTGCATGATGTGAGAGGTGCGGTAAATAAACATTTATCTGATAGTAGGATTATGACTATGAAAATGTGCTACAGCTCGTAAAGTCTAGCGTAAATTAATACTACATGGAAACAGCGTGCAAGGCGCAAGTGCTTAAACCTCAAACATAAACTTTCATCGCCGTTATGAATCATGTAGTACACGCACAGCTCTTGTGTGTGTCAAAACCTTCACACAGGCGCAACTCTTCGTGATTGCGTGGACTTCTCCTTCACTAAGTGAAGAGAAAAAGTATTGCAAAGCAGGGAAATATCGATTTAGAAGTTTTCGCGTAAATTAGCGGTTTCATCAGTTACGAAAGTAGATTTTCTGTACCTTCCGTGTACCTGTCCTTTCATCTTCTGTGTACAGCGTCGTTTTCAAAATGTTCCGTAAGTTTTGATCATATTGAGTACTGCCAACGTTAAAATATTTCCAGGAATGATACAAAAGCAATGTGATAACTCTTATCTAAAGATCATGCAATTTTAACTGCTAATTTCACAATTTGGGACATCTGGGGCCTGTTTCTCAAAAATACTAGTTTAATAGTTCACCAGTTACTAGTTACCAGAGTATATTTCATCAGCTCTAGTAGATTCTGTTTCTCAAATTATTTCACCAGTCTAGGAACTTGTGACAATTTTTCACTAGTCACGTGACCTCTTTCACTAGTCAGTTGATTGAGTTCATTTGTTTATAGTCATTGCTAGGTGTTGTTATTTGAGGTTAGAAGGCTAAGTTTTTTTTGTGTTTTGGTTTTGATTTCTCTTTTCGGTTAAAATTCCGTCAATTGAAAGCAAATTAACTATACTGAATATGATTAATGAATCAAAGGATATACTATTCGGTGCTTTTTCAAGCATAATAAGAAAAAATTATAAAGTAAACGAATGGACAAAAAATGTTGTAATGTGTGAGGCTGTGGAACTGATACCTCAGAACAAAGATTATGCATACGTTAGGGACACTTACTGGCCCAACATTAAGAAAGCAACTTTGATGAGTACCAATTCAAGTTCACAGTATCATCACAGTCTAGTATATACAGTCACGAAACTTGAGTTGTGAGGGTGCTAGGAACAATAGACTGTGCCGGTACTATTTCGCATTGTATGTAATGAGGCGATATTAGCGATGCTAGTAGTTAGCAACTATCTATGGATGCATAATTACTACGTATTGAGCTTTGTGACTGTATATACTAGACTGTGGTATCATAATATAAACATATTATGTAGCTAGCGGGTCTACTGCCGACATGAATGCTACTTATAACTTAATGAAAAAAAAACGCTATTTTTTTCAGTTTTACATTTGATCTATTCATAAATTAGTATCGTTTTATATTTAATTTGTAGTTTAAAGTTGGCAATGCCAGAACAACTTGCAGTGGAGGAAGAAAGTCAGCAAAATTCACTGCAGTTGATGAATTGGTATTAGATTATTAGGAAAATATTCTGCATGTGTTGCTGGTCTGGAACAGAAAGACCTGATGGCATTGGAAAATAATCAACTTTCCAATTTGTAGAGCAATTTCTATTTGAAGCTTTGCTGATAATGCATAACTTCTATTATATGTCTTGTTATGGCAGGTTCCACTATATTTAACAACTCTCCAAGCTTTTCAAAATTGAAATTATGGTTTATTTAACGATGCTCGCAACTGCAGAGGTTATATCAGTGTCGCCGATCTGCTGGAATTTTGTCCCGCAGGAGTTCTTTTACATGCCAGTAAATTTACTGATATGAGCCTGTCGCATTTAAACACACTTAAATATCATCGACCTAGGTCGGGATCGAACCCGCAACCCCGAGCATAGAAGGCCAGTGCTATACCAAGTACGCTACCGAGGCTGACTCCAAGCTTTTCAGCACTTTACCTAAACTGTTCATTATATTTAAATAAATGCTCCCGTAAAGGAATAATAATTGTTCTTTCTCGATATGGTATTACCTCTTTTCACAACTTCGTCACTTCATTCGGAATCACTAAACCACATGTATTAAAAGAAATAAATACAATATTTTGTTTTGATTATCTGAGAAAGGTCACTGGTAACTGATAATATAGAAATCGCCAGTCTTTAGAGTCTTGTAGGAATATTCCTGTTGAATACTAGTATAATCAACTAATTAGCATTTTGAGAAACAGACTCACTTATGAACTGGTGAAATCGACCAATATTACTAGTCTGTGAACTGGTAACTACTACTTTACCCTTGTAGTTTCTAGAAACACAGACTTGTAAAATAAACTAATATTACTACTGTACAGACTAGTATTACTAGTCCGTGAGTTTTGAGAAACAGGCCCCTGGCCGACTTCTACGGTTAACCACTAGGATTCAGAATACAAAGCAGAGGTTAATTTAAAAATTAAATACAATATGATTTGTGGAGAGAATACAAAACAATGATAAATTTGAAAAAAAAAAAAGTACAATTTGATTTCGGAGAAACATGAGATGAAAGTAAATTAAGAATAATGAAATGAAATAAATAATATTACGTAGTGTTTTACAGGTGATTGTGTAAAATGGATCAAGAATCTCTCAATACCATTAGACAAATTTTGTTAATGTCCTCATTAGAAAATTTAAGAGAAAGGAGAATGGTTTTGGTTAACTTAAATGAAGTTCCCCTAGCGCCAAAAAGAAGTCCTTTCACTTCTCATGTATTAATATTCATTTTGTATCTCTCATTGAAATGAGGACATGGATTGTAAATAGACTTCTTTTCACCGTTAACGTTATTAGCTTGTTGATTATCCTTCTCAAGTTACCTGGTTGAGGTTTTTTTCGAGGTTTTCCCTCAACACAATGAGCAAATGCTGGGTAACTATCGGTGCTGGACCCTGGAGTCATTTCATCGGCAATATCATCTTCATCACAGTCAGACGCTAAATAACCTAAAATATTGATAAAGCATCGTAAAATAACCTCTAAAAACATACGCGCCAAGTAGTCTAGTAGGAATTTGAATGTGAGACTCCAACGTAGGCCTAATAATTTGACGATCCTATACAGACTACAGTTAACTCTTATTTTTATTTCATAAATATTTCAGGAACTTTAAATAATACGTTTGAAACAAACTTTTGTGTTCATACAAATACTCACTGTAAGCATTTGTATTGTGCTGAAGTTACTTCACATTCCCAACAGTTTCTAACTAAACACTGCTCAAAGTTACTGCTGATATTATTCCAGTCTGTAATGTTGGTATACGTGTTTGCGAATTAAAGTTTACAAATTTTTCTAATTAATCATTGCCGGCATGTAAATTTGTATACTTACTCATGAGTGACTTTAATTCTTCATGTTTTACAGTATTTACTTTCCTAACAAAAAAATCATTCATTTTTTATGGCGTAAAGCCACATTACAATACCACAAAATTTACTGAAAGTAGTGAAGTTTCTCGTGACGTCTAGAGGTACAAGCCAGCCTCTGTATTTAATCTCTTCACGCCCTTACAATAATTATTATTACAAAAGCTTTGCCTCGCAAGTAGACAAACAAGTACAAGAAAGTTGTGGGTGTTGCCTAGCAACTAAGGCGTCACGCCTCGAGCATCGAGGGGAGGTCACGTTCATTGTTGTAAGCGAAGGAAACATTTCCTGTTGGAATAATTACTATATGCATTCGGTTTTCGAAAACCTTCCAAAACAGAACTCTAAAACTTTTACCTCAGAGGCGGCTCAGTGAATAAGTATAAAAGCCTATACATTCATGTAAAACAAAACAACATCGAGAATCAGATGGCTGTGAACAGCTAGCAGAGGCTGCAAATGAGATTGAACGTTGATATCGGAGTAAAGTAGGACGTAATGGGGGCACATTATCGGAATGCACAGAGTCGTCTGTCTTTAGTTCAAATCCCCGGCGATTCCAACTGGAACCAAACGGAAATTGTAGCTTACCAAAAAATGAATCGCCATCTGGGAATTGTTTCACGAAAGCGCAAATTATGAATTTCGGAAGAAAAGGTTAAAAATCTACATATTTACAATAATTGTGCTTTACAAAGGTACTCTTAAGGGGGGAATGTAGGTATCGGTAGGTCCCTATCTCCGCCATGTTAAATTGGTTCACTTTATGTACCTTTTTCTCTGAATGTATTTAAGGTAGAATCATACAATTTTGCACATTAGTACACAAGAATGGTTTTAATCATCCTTGGATTTTCCAGATTATAATGTCAGAAATACTGAGATTTGTCACCAAACATACCTACATTCTCCCCTTATAGTTGATAGTGAAGTAGAAAAAAACGGGTTCCAGACGAATTGTATGTTACGAATTTACGAATGTTGTTACAAATTCTTACCTCGAGTAGGCTTTAATTGACTAAGACACGACTAGAAAAAAGTATATGAAGATTAGAAAAATGAAGTATTATAATAAAATAAAATATTAATTGACTTACTGAAATTCTGTTTCACTAATGTTAACTTCACCAAAACGTTTGAACCGAGCCGCCATTTTCAGTTGACTGTCTATGCAGTAAACAAATGACGATCGCAAAACATGTTTTATAGTACCGTAAAGAATTTGCAGTTTCAAATGTTGGCAAACAAAGAAAGCAATTGTAAGAAGGTGATAAAAACAGGAGAAAATATATAAAGACTAGATGAAATGAAGTACTCTAATGCATTAAAATAGATATTAATTGACTTACTAAAATTCTATTTCACTAATGTTACCTTCACCAAAATGTTTGAACGTAGCCGTCATTTTCAGTCGACTTTCTATACGGGAAACAAATTACGACCGCAAAGCATGTTTTATAGTACCATAATGAATTTGCAGTTTGAAATGTTGGCAAACAAAGAAACAAATGGTATGAAGGTGATGAAAACAGGAGAAAGTATATGAAGATTAGAAGAAATAAAGTACTCTAAAATTTATATTAATTGACTTACTAAAATTGTATTTCACTAATGTTACTTTCACTAAAATGTTTGAACGGAGCCGCCATTTTCAGTCGACTACTTATGCGGAAATCAAATTACGATCGCACAGCATGTTTTATAGTACCGTCAAGAATTTGTAGTTTGAAATGTTGGCAAACAAAAAAAACAAATGCTAGGTTAGTGATAAAAACAAACAAAAGCTAGGGAAGCAATAAAATGAAACAAATCCTAGGTAAGCAATAAAATTGTTGCGATAAGCAGCCATGATTGGTTGAAAGACGTCCTTTCCTACCGTTTTATTGGTCAAAAGTAGTATGACATGGTAAAAGTGTAATGGTCAATTAAAAAGAAAGAGGTAAATAAAAAGAAACAAAGCGTGCTTTTTAATATGATATCAAAGTAACAACAAACGTGTGATAAATTCTGAAAACATTGGATTCATAACATCCCTCTTTGTTTGCACATAAAATGCGTAGGCTAGTGTTTATCAATTTATTTTCTAACATTCAGTGACAGAAATTGTACACCCGAAACCAATTTAATATTTGTCGACGAAGTGAATACAGAATGGAGTCAATCGATTGATTTATACGGTTGTTAGAACTCAGGATTGTGAAATTTACTTTAGTTTACAGGGAAGGTAGAAGTCAATTGTAGGTTATTTAAAAGTAAAGCAGGCAGTAACGGATGTTTTATAAATATGTTTGTATGGTCTGTTAAAAATATTTCATCATAGAGGAAATCCTAATTAATTAAAATCCCACTCTAAGCAAAAATTTTTAATGAATACATGAAAGGATGTAAATGTTTTATAATGAAATATAATCTATTAATTATGAAAGACGCGAAATCGGGTTATGACAATGATAAATGTAGACTCATATTAGGTCACGAAGTACGCAACTAGTGAAGAGTTGTGTAACGTTTTCTTAGAGCAATGGCTATGCATAATCTATCATCTGCAATACTTAAAAGTAGTAGTAATGGTTTCCGATGCTGATATAGGATCGGGTTGGGGATCCGTGCCCGAGGCTTATCAGGTAAATGTATAAATATTGGATCTTCCTCTGACAGGATTGAGACAGGAAGGCCCACTTGTCAGCATACGATTCACGAAAGCCACTCGTCGGACTTGGAATACCATAATATATACAGGGTGTTAAAAAAAGTATCCAATATTTTAGGAGGTGATAGTATGGATCAAAACAAGAAAATAATGTGTTATAGACATGGGTCCTGCAACACATACTTTCTGAGATCTGAACGCTTCTTCATAGGAGGTGTCAATCTGCGTCCATTCATGTTAATGCATTCCTCTGTCCTTTGGTGTAAGGAATCACGCACTCTTTGAAATTGACCTGGATCCTTCATGTGTCCCCATAAACAAAAGTCTAGGGGATTTAGGTTTGGGGAACGAGCATGGCAAGGTGTGATGCTTCTCCGACAAATGCAGTGTTCCTGAAATATCAACGTGAGGTGTTCAGGCACATTGCGGAGTAAATGTACTGCTGCGCCATCGTGCATGAACCACATCTGTAGTCCTGCTAACATGGCACATTCTCCAGCAAGGCAGGCAGGCAATACGTTAATAAGAAAGTTCTGAATGTCTCTGTGGTAGCACGTATGGCCCTATTAATCTGTCACCAAGAACGCCTGCCCATACGTTGATTGAGAATCGGTGCTGATGCCTTGTTTCTTCAACTGCATAGGGATTTTTCTTCAGCCCACACATGCTAATAACGAAAATTCACAACACCATCTCTGCCTACCCAGCTCATATCCGCAACCAGACTTTTGTTTTCAGTATTCTTTGCGACGTATCATTATTCCATGGCAAGGGTGTCAACTACGGTATGATTTTCTGGTCGTCTGCTGTATTGTAGGGCACAGAAATGTATTGCCATGAATGGACGTCACACTGAGCACCCCCTATGAACAAGTGTTCAGATCTCAGAAAGTAGGGGAGAGTCGGGTAGTTTCGGACATCGGGTAGTATCGGACAGTGCGTTTCTTTCATCTACCACCGTATGGTAGTACCTGAATGACATAGTTACGTTTCTCTATGCGACATCAAAGAAACGTAACCAATCAGGTACTATGATCGTGTGGTAGATGAAAGAAACTCACTGTCCGATATTACCCGCTGTCCGATACTACCCGACTCTCCCCTATGTGTTGTAGGACCCATGTTCATTAGACATTATTTTTTTTTAGTTTGATGCATATTATCACCTTCTAAAATATTGGATACTTTTCTTTAACACCTGTATACACGGTGTAACTAAAACGTACGTCAAACTTTAGAGGCACTTTCTTCTCATATAGAGGATGTAAAAATGTTATAATATGAACATTGGTCCGAAAACACTTTATTTCCTTGTTACAGCCCTTGTATAATGCTGTACATTATCAAATAAAAATAGCATACGTCATGAAAATCTCTTACAGCAAGTGCTCAAGATGGTCCCCGTTAGCATGAATACATGCATCAACCCGTCGTCGCATTGAATCTCATTGTATTCCTGGAGAATGCCGTTTTGTCTCGCAGCCTTTCAAAATACGGGCTCGAACACTCTCGTCGTCTTACGCTTGGGTTCCATTTACAAGTTCTTTTAAATGACACCACAAATAAAAGTCTAGTGTGTTTAGGTCTGGAGAGCGCAAGGGTTAAGGAATTAGTCGTTCTCTACCTACCCGTCTGTCACGAAACCTTTAATTTAGAAAGAGAATTCTGGAATGTTAAATGTTATGTTTTATTTTATTTAACGACGCTCGCAACTGCAGAGGTTATATCAGCGTCGCCGGATGTGCCGGAATTTTGTCCCACAGGAGTTCTTTTACATGCCAGTAAATCTATTGACGTGAGCCTGTCGCTTTTAAGCACACTTAAATGGCATCGACCTGGCCCGGGATCGAAATCAACCTTAGAATTCTGGAAAATTATAGGAAAGATAATAACAATAATAACAGTAATGAAAAATGTTATAATAAAAATGCTATATCTTGATGATGATGATTATTATTATTGTTATTCTTCTTCTTCTTATTATTATTGTTATTATTATTAGTTATTGTTACTATTGTTATTGTTATTACTATTGTTATTGTTGTTATTATTAGTTAGAATTATTGTTAGAATTATTATTATTATTATCAGGGAACGGATTTATATGGACTAAAAATATATGAAATATGTAAATATATATGTAGTTATTTTTACCAAAATATGGAATTAAATATGGATTTTTACCAAAATATGGAATTAAATATGGACTTAAAATTATAAAAAAATGACTATGTACGTTAAATATTGGTACATTTTAATCAAACTAAACAAAAAATATAATGGACGTACCTTATCTTCCAATGTAGTTTCAACAAAACACAATTTTTATTGTCTGTTACCATAACAATAGGTTACAAACATTTCTTTCAAGTGCTGAAAAGTGAATCTTCTTCTATTGTCTCTGAGGATAGATTTATACTGACTAAAAGAGCGTTCGACGTCACAAGAAGTAACTGGTACATAATTCAATTTCACAATGTCTGCTGGGGATAAGTCCAAGTTAATCTTCACTGTTGATTCACCACTCATCACAGCAACAACCTTTTGTAGTTCTTCATATCCAGGGTTTTTTGAAAGTACAGTGTCCACCTTAGCTCTTACTGCATCTGCAACTTTACCTCTACCACGATTCAGTTGTTCCACAGTACTATTTATAATTTCAAAACTTTCAGATAGTGAAAGGTGCCTATTTTGGAGACTTTTGAGCGTTTTTATGATGCATGAAAATGTATGCTGAATGTGAGCTAAGTCATTCTTCACACTTATGTCACAGGTAACTGTTTTCGCAGTATCAATTGAGACTGCATCTTCAGAGTCCAATGCAAGGAGAACATTGTTAATAGAGTCTATATGTTCGGCATAATATTCAACTGCTTCTAGCCATGTACCCCATCTAGTTAAAATTGGCTTTGGTGGCAATGGAATTTCAGGGTACATTTCTTTCAACACGTTAACTCTACTGGGAGCTTTGAGAAATACTTTTTTCACTGATGAAATCAACAAATCTACTTTAGGGAAATTGTCTCTGACCACTTCTGCCACACGATGAAATGCATGCGCCACACAAGTAAAATGAGTCAATTTAGGATATACAACAGATAATGCTTGTCCAGCTTTGACCATATAAGGGGCAGCATCGCTAATAAAGAATAACACATTATCGTACATAATACCCTTTGGCCACAGGATACCCATAGCTTCGTTGAACAGTTTAACTATAGTTTTGTTATTGCACTTTTCTAGAACATCACAATGTAAAAGAATTCGTTCAGAATATTTTTCACTTAACAAACCGATAACTACATTACCAACAAGTCTACCTTCTTTGTCGGGAGTCTCATCAATGGAAACCCAAATTGAACTATCTTTAATTTCATCTCTTATCTTCTGTATTGTCTCATCGTAGATGGATGGAGCATACGTCTTCCTAAGTGTTGACTCATCCGGGATTGTATGTTGAGTATATTTTTCAAGGAATTCCCTGAAGACCTTATTCTTTAGTTTGTAGAGAGGAATATCAGCAGAGATGAGAGAACGGCACAGGTCGATGTTAAACTCAGATCTTACATTCGATGTTGTTGGTTGTGTTAAAAACAATTGTCTCTGCTTGGAATTTAGTTGTTTGTTGGCCTGATGTTTACTAGTTGTAATGTGTTGTTGCACCAGGAACTTTTGTGTAGATGATACTGCACACTGACACAAATTACAAAATAATATTTTATTGTCAGTTGATAAACCATCTTCTTTAAATTCTGAAATGTAACTTGTTAGTTTTGATTTTAAATTGACTGAATGACGTACTTTTGGCATATTTACCGTCTTTATAGTATGATTTACAAAACTGAACCTATGTGTACTCTGACTGGCATTTAACTGTTGAGCTGCACAACTGAAGTCTGTTAAAAATTTTAAATTAAATTAATACAGTTTTGTAACTTACTTTCCCATTGTTGATAGGACTGCTAATTTTCAAATAACTCTGATGTTAAAGGGATTACTGAACATGTGTTTAAATCTCTATTGTTGAAATGTATTTTTAAAAGTTAATGGAATTTTGTTTTGTTTTATTGTTAAACCTAATATAATATGGACTGTTTTATATGAAATATGGAAAATATATGGAAATTAACGAAAATATGTACTAAACTCTAAAATATGGAAAAATATGGAAAATAAAAGTAGGATTTTTCAACCCTACACATTGTGAAACATAAAGATAATGCAAAATATAAATTATATTAGCTTTATAAGTAAATATGTATTTACATATAAATCCTTTCCCTGATTATTATTATTATTATTATTATTATTATTATTAATGACCCCATTAAGAAATCATATAGCAAGGTAGTGTCTGTGAACAAAGCTGCTGACAACTTGCATACTTGCAATTCTGATGCGTCAGCAACAAGGAAGTCTGTGTCAACAACTCCTCCTGCTAATGATAGACATAACAATATTGAACTAAATCAGTCCAATGCTTCAACTTCTGCCAACGTATCTGATGGTTTTCAATTAGTTACTCGCAAAAAAATATTGTCAATTTTATTAGTTACAATAATGTAATTTATTCGTCACAACAATAATTCCTTTCTACAATTCACCTTAAACGCTCTCGTCAACAATTGGATCTTCACTCAACACAGTATTCGTTATAGCACTCAACCGACGACAATGACAGTTTACTTGGACTATTACGCACAACAATAAACTGTTAATCTTAACTAATATTTACAAAGCACTATTTACAAATCAGAACTATCAGTTCTCAGTTCACAGTTCTTCTATCTCAGTCACTCGAGTTCACAGTATCTCGAACCACAGACCTTCAGAGACAGTTCACTGTACTCGAACTCAGGTCCCTCCAACTGCGGTCCACTGAACTCGAACTCAGGTCCCTCCAACTGCAGTCCACTGCACTCGAACTCAGGCCTTCGGATGCTGACGCAGATGCGGACGCACACTCGAGTCGAACTCCGGCACACAAGTCTGGCTTGCTTGCTCTGGCTTACTCACTGACTGAATAACTGAAAACTACTGTCGTTCCTTCGCGTCCGTAATTTATAACCACAGCGACGTAGCCTCGAAGGTTCCACGCGTCTCTAGAGATGGCACTCCAGAAAAAGCCAGAGCCCTCTCCTCTCTACCAGCACCAGATGCGCGCGCACTCTCGCTCCACTCTCTCGCCGCGTTTGCCCTTTCCCCTCTTCGCCGCGAGCCATTCCTCCGTGCTCCGCGCGATCTGCTTTCTTGCGGGACGCTGGTCGTGAGTTCGAATCTCATGTCGCTGTCACAATATAAAAAATAGAACCTAAAGTTGGAACATTTGCCATGAGTAGCATTGAAATGGCCCCTGAGAGAATTAAAACTAAATCTCTATTTGTTTCGAGATTTAGTTCCAAAGTCAACACAAACAGTATAGAGGACTCCCTGAAGAATCAACTTCAGCTAAGATCTCTTGCTGTAACTAAACTAAACACCAAATATCAATCATATTCTTCCTTTCACATCACTGTTGATGTGAGGGATTTCGATTCCATTAACAAACCTGAAGTTTGGCCTGCTGGTTGCCTAATTGCACCATTTTATGGTAAATTAAAGCCTGAGCAGCACTTTGCGCATTCTGCTAATTCGAACTCTGTTGATTCTCAGGGAAATGCCTCTTAGTCTTAGTCTTGCTCGCTCTCATTTTTAGTGTTCAGTTCTATTAATCATCTCGAGATTTTCTACCAAAATGTTCGAGGACTTAACACTAAAGTTGATGAAATTTTTCAGAATATAGTGAGTAATAATGATCTCATTATCTGTCTCACTGAAACATGGTTATCTGAGTCAGTTATTAATTCTAATTTATTTCCAAATAACTATACTGTGTTTCGTGCAGATAGACTGTTTGAAGACACTAACAAAAAAAGAGGTGGTGTTGTCCTAACAGCGATTAGCAACCAGTTACCTTTTACTAAAAGACGTTTTGACTTAGAAATTATTAGTGAATGCGTTTGGGTTGAACTTAGAATGACTGATGGTTTTAATCTGTTATTAGGTAACCATTATTTCTCTCCTGATACAGATCATATTCATTTAAAATCTTATCTTAATTTTCTTGAAAAAATCTCGACACTCATAATTTTAGAATAGTAATCCTTGGTGATTTAATACTCCTGGTATGGACTGGACAACTGGTTCCAATCTTAATGATACTCATTATTACTCTAAAATTAAGGCTAAGGATTTATATTCCTCGTCCTGCCTTCTTGGATTAATTCAAATTAACTCTACCGTTACGAGTAAAAAGCTTCTTGATTTGGTTTTTACTAATGATAAAAACAGTACAGTTAAACTTGCCGATCACTCTCTAGTTTTAGAGGATACTTATCATCCATCTATCTCTATTTATATTAAAGTAAAATTATCGTTACCGGAACACTCTCTAATCAGCTCTTATTTAAATTATTCTCAAGGTGATTATCTGAATCTTTATTCTATTCTATACAATTATGATTGGACTAGTATATATCAGACTACTGATGTAAACACTGCTGCAAATTCCTTGTCTCAAATTATAAACAATGCTATATCCCTTTGTGTCCCTGTCACCTTTGTTAAAAAATCGCACTATCCTAAATGGTTTTCAAACGATTTACGTCAGCTTATAAAGGAAAAAAATAAAGCTCATAAAAATTACAAAAAAATATAAAACTGATCATCATTATCAAATTTTTTCTAATTTTAGAAAACAAGTCAAAGCCATGATGAAATCTGATAAATTCAAATGGTTACAATCAATTGATGATAACCTAAAGCACGAACCAAATAAATTTTGGAAATATGTAGAAACTTTTCGAAAAACTAATAGTAATCTCACAGAACTAATAATAAATGGCGTTCACATCACAGATGAAAAAGAAATTGCAAATGCATTTGCTTGTCAATTTAAATCTGTTCAACAAAATTGTAACTCTAATTTCATTACTTATGATTCTAATATTACTGACTGTTTGTCCCTGCCTAATATTACATTCGATGATGTAAATAAAGCTATTAAAAGCTAAAGCCTAATAAATGTAAAGGTACTGATAGCATTCCTAATTTTATAATCAAGGGTTGCTCTAATATTCTCTTGCCTGTTTTAACTTTTTTTTCAATCTTAGCTTAAAAACAGGAATTTACCCGTCACTTTGGAAGGAAGCATCCATTATTCCAGTTTTCAAAAATGGTAATAAAAATAGTGTTACTAATTATAGACCCATTTCTATCCTAAACAATTTTTCTAAAATTTTTGAAAAAATTATTCACAAACACATTTCATTTTATGTCAAAAATAAGATCAATTCTTCCCAACATGGATTTACAGGAGGGAAATCTACTACTACTAATTTAGTTTCCTATCTTAATCTCATAATGCCTATAGTTGAAAATCAAGGTCAAATTGACTCAATTTATTTTGATTTTAGCAAAGCATTTGATGTTGTTTCTCGCAAAATTTTATTAAATAAATTAAGTAATTTTGGTCTCTCCACTAACTACGTTAATTGGTTTGAAAATTATTTAACAGATAGACAGTCTTGTGTTCGACTAGATAATTCTCTCTCGGTTCCATTTAATAGTTTATGCGGTGTTCCTCAAGGGTCTACTTTGGGACCTCTCTTATTTTTATTATTTATAAATGATATAAGTAAAAGAATAAGTTCTAGCTGCCTTTTATTTGCGGATGATCTCAAAATCTTTCGCAAAATTAATAGTTTGGTTGATTGTCAAATTCTTCAAAATGACATTAATTCAATTTCACAATGGTCTGTTGAAAATGGAATGAAAATTAATCAGTCCAAAACTTTTGTTATTTCCTTTTCACTGAAAACTATCTCCCTAAAATTTAACTATTCTCTCAGTAATGTCGTAATTACTAAGAAAGATTGTATTAGAGATCTTGGTGTCCTACTTGACTCAAAATTATTTTTCCATGATCATTTGCAATATATTTATACCCAGTCGTTAAGAATGCTTGGTCTAATTAGGTCTATAACTCATTCTTTTTCCACTCCTATGTGTTTATTAATTTTATACTATACGTTGGTTAGATCCAAGCTTGAATATGCATCTGTTGTATGGAACTCCATCACTTCCACTGACTCGGCTAAATTGGAGAATATTCAAAGAAAATTTACTTCCTTGTGTTCTTATAGATTTTTACCAAATTCCGATTATAACTATGAGATTAAATGCAATTATTTCAATTGCGGTAGTTTGTTCACCAGACGTCAGGATCTTGATTATTTATTTTTTTGTAAAGTCATTAAGGGTGATATTGATTGTGAATCTTTCATAAGCAATATCAGTCTTCGTATTCCTGCTAATGGTTTAAGATTTCATAAATTGTTTTATAATAAGAATCCTAAATCTCTCTCTCCGGTCTGCAGATGCATTAAATATGCTAATTTGCATGGATTCAACTTGGATCCATTTAATGTGTAGTATATCTTTGAGTTTTTAACTCACTGATCTAATTTTAATAATTATTTGTCCATTTTATTTCTTGCATTTGGTCAATTGATTAATGTAAACTATTCCACTATTTCAATTATCTCATTGTACTAATTTTATAATTATTATTTGATCAATGATTGATGTAGACTATTATATTGTTTGTATTTCATCTCATTGCCATTTTCTATCATTTATTCTCATCATCATTTGTTGTTTTGTTCTGTTTTGTATCGTGCTAAACTGTAATTGGCTTTGTGCTGTTGTTTTAGCACGTTAATATTCTAAATAAATAAATAAAGAAATAAATAAATATTATTATTATTATTATTATTATTATAGGGCCACCAGCGCTGCTCAGTCGGTTAAGGCGCTTGCCTGCCGGTCTGAAGTTGCGTTCGGGCGCGGGTTCGATCCCCGATTGGGCTAATTACCCGGTTGGGTTTTTTCCGAGGTTTTCCCCAACCGTAATGTGAATGCAAGGTAATCTATGGTGAATCCTCGGCCTCATCTCGCCAAATATTATCTCGCTATCACCAATCTCATCGACGCTAAATAATCTAGTAGTTGATACAGCGTCGTTAAATAACCAACTAAAATAAATTATTATTATTATTATTATTATTATTATTATTATTATTCTATTATTATTATTATTATTATTATTATTATTATTATTATTGTTGTTGTTGTTGTTGATACTCACTTACTTACTTACTGGCTTTAAAGAACCCGGAGGTTCATTGCCGCCCTCACATAAGCCTGCCATTGGTCCCTATCCTGAGCAAGATTAATCCATTCTCTATCATCATATCTCACCTCCCTCAAATCCATTTCAAATATTATCGCCCCATCTACGTCTCGGCCTTCCTAAAGGTCATTTTCCCCTCCGGCCTCCCAACTATCACTCTATATGCATTTCTGGATTCGCCCATACGTGCTACATGCCCTGCCCATCTCAAACCTCTGGATTTAATGTTCTTAATTATGTCAGGTGAAGAATACAATGCGTGCAGTTCTATGTTGTGTAACTTTCTCCATTCTCCTGTAACTTCATCCCTCTTAGCCCCAAATATTTTCCTAAGCACCTTATTCTCAAACGCCCATAATCTCTGTTCCCCTCTCAAAGTTTCACAACCATGGAGAACAACCGGTAATATAACTGTTTTATAAATTCTAACTTTCAGATTTTTCGACAGCAGACTGGATGATAAAAGCTTCTCAACCGAATAATAACAGGCATTTCCCATATTTATTTTGTGTTTAATTTCCTCCCAACTATCATTTATATTTGTTACTGTTGCTCCCAGGTATTTGAATTTCTCCACCTCTTCAAAAGATAAATTTCCAATTTTTATATTTCCATTTCGTATAATATTCTGGTCACGAGACATAATCATATACTTTGTCTTTTCGGGATTTACTTCCAAACCTATCTGTATAATGATAAAGATGTATATTAAGTAGAGAAAGATCATCGATTTCCAAGTCTTTTTTACATGATAGTCTTCCCAATATTACCTGGAAGAACACAATATATTATCTTTCAAGCAGAGCTTATAGAAGTTGTGTTGATTGGTGTGGCCGATCACTTTATATTCATTGTCTGCTCTTATATTTAGTACTTTATAATATGGGACTAGAAAATGAAATACCACAGGCAGTACCTTTGATTTATGCAGCCCGGAGATGTTCTACAGAACAAGAAGTCGCTCTCCTGTGGTGAAATTCGTAGAATTTTCACATTCACATGCTAGAGAACTTCGACTATATTATGGTAGCTGGGAATGAATGAGAATGTATCCCGCTGTGAACTGATTACAGCGAGAAATTTATATTATTTTATACCGAGACAAGAGAAGTGGAAAGAAAGATATTTTCTGTTAAAATACAAAATATTATAATGAAGAGGAATGCCCATTGTGATTCGTAATGAAGAAGACGACCTCCTGATATTGAGGCAAACTGCACATATAGTTCACACCTAACATGCAGCAATTTTTATCGGCCGTTCAAAATACGGTACCAGTATGTTATACAGGGACATCACTTTATTTTTACCAACATTTTTAACATTAACCTGGCTATACCCCCTTCCATTACAGGAGTTTGGTGTTACATATGTAAACAAATCATTTTACTAACTATAGAAGGAGAGAAAAGTAGTGTATCCATTTATGTTACAGGGAAATACAGTAGCCTATTACGATTTTCAGTTTGATCATTACTTTTACGGTATTTTACCAAAGAAACAGTAGAGGAGTAACAATTTTTTTTTTCACAAACTGACTCTTCAGGCGGTTATATTCATTATGTAATGTCTACTTTTTTCAGCATATTACTAACCTAATTTATTCCTGAGAATTTTGTGAGCACTTCTGTAAGAAACCCCAATTTCTACAGCTAACTTCTTGACCGACTTATTAGGACTTTGCTGCTTCCTTTCTCTAGCATCTTCTACAGCATCTTCTGTCATCTTTGTTGGCCATCTTATACTTTTTTTTCTTTTCTGTACACACTGTTGCTCTAAATTTATCTACCAGATTAATGATATTTCTACGAATATATTCCGTAATGATATAATCAGGAAAAAAAACTGTTGTTCACATTCGGTTATATTGTCATTCCAATTTCCATCATCGTCCTTCATACCTACAAATAGTAAAACGAAACTCTTGTTTAAATAATGCTGTTAAGCACCGTACCATATTATAGGGTACCGTACTTTCGGTAACTCTAATCTTCAAAATTAATTGATGAACTAGTGGACCTACTCGTGTTAAATATGTAATATTTATTCGGCTTACAGCTGTTTCAGTGCTTCATGCACCATCATCAGAGCCTACTAGATCGCGGCGTCATCTCGAACTTCTCTGCCTGTTAGGAGGGTGTGTTTTATTGTTGGAAGGTGTTGAAGTGTGGAGTCGAATAGTGTGTGTGTACTGAAATTGATCTGTGTGTTGAGGATTTGATCGGGGTGGTGCGTGAAGTACTGAAACAGATATAAGCAGGACAAATATTACATATTTAACACGAGTAAGTCCACTAGTTCATCAATTAATTATATTCAAGTGTTAAAAGTGGTGTACGCAAGATTCAAAATGGGTCTAATCTTCACTTGTGCTCAGTCCAAACAGATAAATTCAGTTATGCTACACACTGTACCCGTGTGAAAATAAACTTCAATAATATAAGCTCTTTCTTCTATAGAAAATACAACATATTTATGAATCACACTGTACTCTTCTAGCAACAGCGGCCGTAAGTTTGTTTGGCTGACGTTAGCAAGAATATTAGTGAAAGGGGTGGGAGTCAAGTACATTAAAAAATGCAGGTACAATAAAAATGCAAGTAAAAATTAAATGATGTCCCTGTATATAGCATATAGTATCCCAGAAATCCCATCTATATTATTCGAATAGACAAAACATTTCTTCAGGGATGAGTAAACATGCTAGTTTAACGAGTTTTAATACTTAAAAGGAAAATAAACCTTAATTGAATATAACTTTCATCAGTCCTGATACTCCTTCATAATACATCGAACATGGAATGTGAGCGAAACGAGGATACTACAGTATAACTTGGATAAATGGACGGAGTTTCTGGGCTACGTTGTATATGCATGATATAATGCATGGAAGATATTGAAGTGTCAATGAAATACTTATAACTGAAGGCAGTGGTTAAATTTCATTCCTATTAAGAAATGGGAAATAACCCTTCAAAGAAAATAGACCACTTTATTTGAGAGATGAAGCATATTTATTTATTTATTTATTTATTTTGCTAATAATTGCAACATAAAATATAATAATATATACAGAAAACTTTAGCTCGCCCCTGAAAGAGTAGAACTCATGCTCAGGAGCGGATTCCTGAATTGAAATTAATAAGTATACATAACAATTAGTCTTATGTCTACTATGCAATTATAATATATAAATTAAAAATGACAATTTTTCAACTTTTATAAAATCCATACACAACTTTTTTAATCTATACTAATAATAAATCTGTAGCCGAAATTTTTCTGGTAATTTTCGATTTTTTTAAATATAATTGGTGTTAACATGTGTAATTAACCATCCTAAAACCGAAAATCGATTTTTTGAAATTTTTGTTTGTCTGTCTGTCTGTCTGGATGTTTGTTACCTTTTCACGCGATAATGGCTGAACCGATTTATATGAAAATTGGAATATAAATTAGGTTCGTCGTAACTTAGATTTTAGGCTATATGGCTTCAAAATACTTTATTTAAAAGGGGGGGGGGGTTATAAGGGGGCCTGAATGAAGTAAATCGAAATATCTCGCTTATTACTGATTTTCATGAAAAATATTACATAACAAAAGTTTCTTTAAAACTAATGTCCGATAAGTTTTATTCTATACAAAATTTTGATAGGACTGCTATTTAATGAGATAAATGAATTTTAAAATTACAATAACAACGCCATCTAAGGCGCTGTACTGAAATAAAAAAATGACTTCGTCTACAAGGGGCCGTCCACACCTGTGGAGTAACGGTCAGCGCGTCTGGCTGTGAAACCAGGTGGCCCGGGTTCGAATCCCGGTCGGGGCAAGTTACCTGGTTGAGGTTTTTTCCGGGGTTTTCCCTCAACCCAATACGAGCAATTGCTGGGTAACTTTCGGTGCTGGACCCCGGACTCATTTCACCGGCATTATCACCTTCATATCATTCAGACGCTAAATAACCTGGATGTTGATACAGCATCGTAAAATAACCCAATAAAAAAATAAAAAAAATAAATAAAATAAATACAAGGGGCCTTGGACAACAACAATAGAAAGCTATTAAACATAGCTTAAGAGAATGTTTCTGTGTTTGTATGAAGTAATATCGGAAGCTAATTAATTGTTTAATTATTATTTCACCATTGGAAAGTGTAGTTTCTCTAGATGGACATAATTCTACAATGTTAATAACTGCTTGAACAACGTACGGAAAGCATTAGAAAAATATAATATTAATAAAAATTCTATTATTATAATCAAGAACTTGTACCAAAATTCTTCTTCGAAAATTAAACTAGGCAAAAAATTATCTTCGAATTTTATGTAACATAGAGACGATGACAAGGATGTGGTTTGTCGTGTACTCTATTAAGATAATATAATATAGGTGTTTCAGAAAAACTTTAACAAACCTTGGGGGCATGTTCCTCACAACAAAGCAAGGAAAAGTTCATATAAACATATGTCCGAAAATTCTTAGTTTTTTAGTTATTAATGAAAGAACACCTGTTAGATATTGTCAGCTTGGTAGCAAGTGTTGCAACTTTAATCAAATCAGAAACTCATAACAATGAAAGTTTACGTTAACACGTTTCGAGGTACAATCCAACAACTTAACTGGAGTTTGCAACCCATTCATTTTGTTAGATAATCGAATGATGTCCGAGATCTGACGAGTGAATGCGTGTGTGGAAGCAAGAGGAGAATATTTTGAACATGTAAGTATACCAGTAAGCCGTTTTTGCTTTGCTGAGTTTCTCTTTCTGTTGTGTGTTGTGGATAGCTTGTGCTCATGTAACTAATTTTAGGTTTTTGATTAATATTTAAGATATTGGCGATTGAGGTGGTGATGAATCATGGTATGTAAATTTCCAATCCAGAATTTACCCTTATGACCAAGGTAAACCATGAAAATCTGCAGTCAGATTGGCTGATCACGGGGTCTGGACCTCCCGAATGCGAGTCTCAAATGCTACCGTTTGAGCCAACTCGCTCGGTATTAAGTAGATATTATATAAAAATGTCCTCCTTCAGATGATATTGAGAAAACTGTAGAGTGCCATTTAAAATATTCTCGTTGACGTCATGACTGGAAGAACTATAGTTGCAAAATGTATCCATAAAAATATTCGTTTATGAATATAGTACATGATTTTCATGTGTCTGAACTCTTTTTTTTAAATCTCCCTTCAAATTTAATGGCAATTATATAAATACTGCATTTATGGGACAGTCAGGTAGTATCGGACATCGGGTAATATCGGACAGTGAGTTTCTTTCATCTACCACACGATGAGAGTACCTGATTGACATGGTTACGTTTCTGTGATGTCGCATAGAGAAACGTAACCATGTCATTCAGGTACTACCATATGGTGTTAAAGATGAAAGAAACGCACTGTCCGATACTACCCGACTCTCTCCTACATATACACACCCAACACACACATGCCTATAATAGACATACATATAGGCATGTACAGTAGTAGCTAAAAAAAAAAAAACCGGACCGACCCTTGTAGCTGATTTCAGTGCCTTGTTCATTCCAGAGCACGATAGACTGGTAATTAAAACTTTCGTGGTTAGAATCTTGCCTGGGAAGGAGAATTTTTTTTTGTTCCTTATTCAAATTTATTCCCAATACTTTTCGATTGCTGGTAAAATTCATGTTCTGGGAATAATAAGTTAATTAAGTAGTGAAATATCGCTGCAGTCGAAAAGTATTGGGCATAAATTTGAATAAGGAACAAAAAAAAAGTTTCCTTCCCAGGCAGGATTCGAACTACGGAAGTCTTAGTTACCAGTCTATCGTACTCTGGAGTGAACAAGGCTCTGAAATCAGCTACAAGGGTCGGTCCGACTTTTTTTGCCACTACTATACATAATTTTCTACGTCATCTGGAACATAGTTTGCTCATTGCGTCATGGCATCTCAAAGCTAGCCAGCCAGCGATGCAAGTGTCCTACAGTACTTGTAGTGTTATTTTAGTTTGTGCAGGATTAATTTAAGCAAGGACATTAAATTGCTTTAAGAAATAATAATATATTTCATCAAATTACACACTACAAAACCTTAAAACTCTTAACAAAAACATAATTTTCCGTGTATTTCAGAACGTTAACAGTAGGCTTAAGTTTGGATATAAAATCCGAATATTAGTAGCCTATTGCAAATCTTTAGCAGATTGTTATTGTTATTTACGGTTATTTTTGCGTAGACATTAGTATAAGAGCTTCCTTTGCTATTTGTTTAGTCGCAAGATAATAAGAAAGCAATTGTGCCACCAATAATCGACAAGCCCATTCCCAGGAAATGTTGCGGTACACATGGTCGATATGCAGGCGGTGCGACAAACTTCTGCCGGGGTTGGGGGTGCAGGTGGGCTTGGTTTTGGTTGGATATGCGAAGCAACATCACTACCAAAGTAATTATAGTTCGCGATGCGTTTCCTTGTTTCTCTTGCATGGCAATGGCATAAAGCATATAGAATAATAATCATAATGGATTGAAGCTCACGTCCACAGTGGCGGCCATTGCATCTCCAATGAAAACGCTATACATTTTGTAATTTATTTGTATATTTATTCGTTTAGAGTGATGATAATGACAATGATAGTAGTAATAATAATAATAATAATAATAATAATAATAATAATAATACTTACTTATTGGCATTTAAGGAACCCGGAGGTTCATTGCCGCCCTCACATAAGCTCGCCATTGATCCCTATCCTGAGCAAGATTAATCCAGTCTCTACCATCATATCCCACCTCCCTCAAATCCATTTTAATGTTGTCTTCCCATCTACGTCTCGGCCTCCCCAAAGGTCTTTTTCCCGCCGGCCTCCCAACCAACACTCTATATGCATTTCTGGATTCGCCCATATGTGTGCTACATGCCCTGCCCATCTAAAGCGTCTGGATTTAATGTTCCTAATTATGTCAGGTGAAGAATACAATGCGTGCAGCTCTGCGTTGTGTAACTTTCTCCATTCTCCTGTAACTTCATCCCTCTTAGCCCCAAATATTTTCCTAAGAACCTTATTCTCAAACACCCTTAATCTCTGTTCCTCTCTCAAAGTGAGAGTCCAAGCTTCACAACCATATATAACAACCGGTAATATAACTGTTTTATAAATTCTAACTTTCAGATTTTTTGACAGCAGACTAGATGACAAAAGCTTCTCAACCGAATAATAACAGGCATTTCCCATATTTATTCTGTGTTTAATTTCCTCTTGAGTGTCATTTATATTTGTTACTGTTGCTCCAAGATATTTGAATTTTTCCACCTCTTCGAAGGATAAAAATAATAATAATAATAAATATATATATTAATAATATAATCTCATTTTTCTCAAAACATATTTTGAAGACATATTCCCCTTTACTTGAAAGCACAGATATTACAGCGCTGTAAAATCTGTGGATTTCGAGTAAAGAGGAATATGTCTTCAAAATATGTTTTGAGAAAAGTTGGAACAGTTACTGTAAATCTGTGATAGGCGTACAATTTTTATTGAAATTTTTTACATGAGGCCAACTATTACAATATTCTAAATGGTATACAAGCAAAAAACTTTTGAAGTATTTATTTTCAAAGTGTTTAGAACATGAAACAAGCTATTTCCTTTTACACAAAACTACTTTTTGTAGTAGATGTTTCCCTTTACATATTTCATTACACGTTGGCAAGCTCTTGCCTTACCTCGTTTTCTCTCCATAGAGAATGTTTGGGCCACCATATACATGTACCAACATGTGGTGTAAAATGATATACTTTACATACCGGTACGTTTGTAAACGCTTCGTTTTAGATTTAACTAGAGACATGAGATGTGACTATTGTTGAGAATGTTGTGTCATTTCTAGGTATACGCTGGGAATGAAGTCCGCATTAAAAGTTCAGTATTAAGCAGAGCATGGAAAAGCTCTTGTTAAATTTTTGGCCTGCGGTTTGCTCCGTGTTAAATCATGCATGCGGATGCTAAATATAGTTCTCGACCTAAGCACAACATAGCAATTTCAGATCTCCCCGGCAAAGGCGTCTATGTTCAAGACCTAACTGTACATTAATTATCGTAAACCGGGGCTACTTTGACAAGTAATTTACAATTTATTTTATATATCAATATGCCTGGTAAATTATTAATAAGTATTTAATGAATTTCAATCTTAAGACATATCAACTTGCAAATGTTTATTTGCTATTTAATAACAATATATGAACGTTTTCGCCGTTTAGGGCATCTTCAGATATAACAAAACATATAATCTGGACCTATAATAGTAAATTATGCAAATAACAAGGAAATAGAGAACAATATATGTGATACATGAAATTCATGAGCTTTATGTAAATATAACATAATACAGGATGAATATTGAGATAATCTTTGGATTTTGAACTTAGACTGCACGAATATTTTATTTTATGCATATAGCTCATATTACAATTAATATACAATGTTCAAAATTTGTCAATGATGTTAAATTTAAAATTTACAATGATGATAATAAAATATTTAAAGTAATCATGGCTGAAAGTTGTCGTAAGATACAAGATAGTTGCGTAGTTAATGTTCGTGTGTTTTGTAATTATTTCACTTAGAGAGGCCGTTGGCATTTGATTTAATGTTGTAAGAATTTAATTTCGTTTCTGATCCTAATTGTTTGGGCCGTAGTTTTTGTTCTTTTAGTTGATTGGGTTTTGTTTTTAATTTTGATTTTTGCATAATTGGGTACTAAGTTTTCTTTCAAACATTGTTTGTTAAACCAAATGTTTGCGTTGGTATTGTGCAACTTAATCTTTAGGTTCAGATAGCGTTTATACAAAGTTGTCTGATTGACATTGAGTAATTTACAATTCATTTTATATATCAATATGCCTGGTAAATTATTAATAAGTATTTAATGAATTTCAATCTTAAGACATGTCAACTTGCAAATGTTTATTTGCTATTTAATAACAATATATGAACGTTTTCGCCGTTTAGGGCATCTTCAGATATAACAAAACATATAATCTGGACCTATAATGGTAAATTATGCAAATAATAAGGAAATAGAGAACAATATATGTGATAAATGAAATTCATGAGCTTTATGTAAAATATAACATAATACAGGATGAATATTGAGGTAATCTTTGGATTTTGAACTTAGACTGGACGAATATTTTATTTTATACATATAGCTCATGTTACAATTAATATACAACTTTCAGCCATGATTACTTTAAATATTTTATTATCATCATTGTAAATTTTAAATTTAACATCATTGACAAATTTTTAAACATTGTATATTAATTGTAACATGAGCTATATGTATAAAATAAAATATTCGTCCAGTTTAACATGAGCTATATGTATAAAATAAAATATTCGTCCAGTCTAACTTCAAAATCCAAAGATTATCTCAATATTCATCCTGTACTATATTATATTCACATAAAGCTCATGAATTTCATGTATCACATATATTGTTCTCTATTTCCTTGTTATTTGCATAATTTACCATTATAGGTCCAGATTATATGTTTTGTTATATCTGAAGATGCCCTAAACGGCGAAAACGTTCATATATTGTTATTAAATAGCAAATAAACATTTGCAAGTTGATATGTCTTAAGATTGAAATTCATTAAATACTTATTAATACTTTGACAAGGTTTTAATAGATGTTATTAACTACACTTTTTGTAATTTTCGTTGATATAATGCAAAATATGTAATATCACACCAAATGATTCTTGGTCTATAAATTTATAATGGTGTGATTTTCGTATATTAACAATAAATATGTAAAAAGTCCCTTCTTTGGTGTCAATGTAGCCCCGTGTTAGGGATTATTTTGATATACCATTTACTTCCGATGTAGTTAAACTTTACGTGAATATGTTAGGAGAAAATCCACAGGGTATTAGGGAAAACACGGAAATTTTACTTGAAGCAAGTAAAGAGATAGGTTTGAAAGTAAGTCCCGAAAAGACAAAGTATATGATTATGTCTCGTGACGAGAATATTGTACGAAATGGAAATATAAAACTTGGAAATTTAATCTTTCATGAAGTGGAAAAATTCGAATATCTTGGAGCAGTAGTAACAAATATAAATTATTCTCGGGAGGAAATAAAACGCGGAATAAATATGGGAAATGCCTGTTATTATTCGGTTGAGTCTGCTGTCAAAAAAACTGAAAGTTAGAATTTATAAAACAGTTACATTACCGGTTGTTCTGTATGCATGTGAAACTTGGACTCTCACTTTGAGAGAGGTACAGAAGTTAAGAATGTTTGAAAATAAGGTGCTTAGAAAAATATTTGGGGTTAAGAGGGATGAAGTTACAGGAGGAGAGAAAGTTACACAACGGAGGACTACACGCATTGTATTCTTCTGACATAATTAGGAACATTAAATCTAGACGTTTGAGATGGACAGGGCATGTAGCACGTATGGGTGAATCCTGAAATGCATATAGAGTGTTAATTGGGAGACCGGAGGGAAAGAAGACCTTTGGGGAGGTCGAGATGTAGGTGGAAGGATATTATTAAAATTAATTTATGGGAGCTGGAATATAATTGTAGAGACTGATTAATTTTGCTCAGGATAGGGACCGATGGCGGGCTTATGTGAGGGCGAGAATGAACCTCCTGGTTCCTTAAAAGTCGTAAGTAAGTAAGTAGTTCAAATTTAGCCCTATGTATGGTATACATTGCAATAATACTCTTTAAAAATGTTTCAAATTAAGAGAGCTTACTATCGTGGTTTATTTTGGATTTATTTGTTCTTATTTAAACTTTATTAATAATGTAATAGTCAAGTCAGTGGATTAGGTGTAGGATAGAAAGAAAAGGTAATGAATCGAGCACATCATTAGAATTTATAGAAACAGAATTGTAATAATTGCAAGGTACTAATTAAGAGGCAATAATTATAAAAAAAAATACACTGAGTTGCCTGCTGAGTGTTACTGAATTGATATTATACCTTGATTCGTTTCGAATTGCTTGACACCACTGCGAATGTTCTATTGCTTTGAATTCTCAACATACTCTTCCTCGGCTGCTGCGCGACCAGCCAATTTTTTCCTCAATTTTCCCTCTCCTGTGTATCACAAAATGACGTCACCCGCTCCAACTCTGGATCACGTTGGATATACTGTTCTCCAACCAGGAGATCAACCGTGAAAGGAATGTGCTTACTATTGCGTCATCTATTGGAACGAAGTAGATAGATAATATTACCGTTATAACGTCAGTTTAAAAACCATGCGCTCTCCTGCATATGTTATTTCCTGTATGGAGGGATTAAAAGACCAGGAGATTAACAGCGATCTAATTTTGTAACTAGGATAGTATAAATATGTGTGCATCCATATTTTGGTTTGTGCTGTGAGTGCTAGCCAATAGAGATACGAGTACCCACGTGTATGACCTTATGGCATTTCATGACATCAACATTCATTCAGAGCATTACCCCGCTTGGTCCCATTCCGCAAAGACTTTCTCGTGGTTGGAGTACAGTACTGGCCATTCGTCTGTCGATCGCCGTTTACTTTGCTGGAATTTGTGATATAGTTTAGAAATTATAAGGATGACAATACTGACCTAGAAATGGAAACGTGCCGGTCGACTTTCTTGAATGGCACCTTAGGCCAGCACTGGATCGAAATTGCATCTGTGTTTGGAATCTCTAGATCTACGAGACCAAATAAGCCCTTTGGCAAGTGGTGAATAGAGGGGGCTAGACCTCTCTGAGGAAGGCATTGCTTGAAGGCAGAGAGTGACTGCTGAGAGGGAATCAATTGTAACTGAACTCAACTCCAGTTAAGATGCCACACTACCTGTTAATACTATGTCACCTTATGCCACGCGCATCTTACCCCTTAGGGGCCGCGAGCCGATGCTTCCCGCAACACACTCCCGTACTGCTACGCTTCGCCCATTCGCTTGTCTCCATATCCATCCAAATGCGCCGACTACTTGTAACGGAGTATAGACTTATTCACTTAAATAATGGAAGAAATATTCTGAGAGTGCTGGGTAGAACAGTTAGCATAAGTGAAGGTGAAGAGCTGAAGAGAAGGGCGTAACCACCAATAAAGAATTAAAATTCGTAAAATAATGAAAATTTTGGAGAACAACAGGTCACTAATATAAGTAAAGACAAACAGCAAACACATGCACCGACAGAGAATTCATGTCTGATAAAATAAAATATTTTGACCTGGCTTCACGTAAGTAATAACTGATGCTGTATATTAGTGATTTATTTACACAATATTGGAAGTAATGGCGGACATGTTCCGCATGGATTATGTAATTTTGATGCGCTCTATAGTTGTCAGAGATGTCAGAGATATAGGCAATCTGACATCACGACCCTCAATCAATCGGCATTGACGTTGACGTGGAATATTGGGTGATAGTTGTGCGAGTCATTATCGGTTTAGATTTGCACGCTGATAACAACAAGCACTGAAACAGGAGTGTTGGTCTATATTGAAAACACGCTTCCTAAATTATTTTTCGCAAAACCTGTTTATTATTTAAAACTGCTGACACTCTCTGATTTTTTATGTACAAGGTGTCTCGTAGTGTTTTACAATAAACTGAAATGTATTCAAAGATAAACCACAAGATTGGGCCAATTATACAGTGTTCATAGATTTGATGAGAAACGTAAAAAAATATATATTACAGTTATATGAACACTAATAAATATAATATAAGTATTAAAAAATTAGTAAAAGTCAGACATGTTTCGGAGATGCTTCTCCATCCTCAGTGACTTTACCACGACGGCTGGTTCAGGTGATCGAACCGCGTTGTTGCTTGGCTTGTTGCTTTCCTTTGTCAGTCTCCTTTAAGCCAAGCAAAAACTCGGTTCGATCACCTGAACCAGCCGTTGTGGTAAAGTCACTGAGGATGGAGAAGCATCTCCGAAACAGTCTGACTTTTACTAATTTTTTAATAATTATATTGTATTTATTAGTGTTCATATAACTGTAATATATAATTTTTTACGTTTCTTAAACTGAAATGTATAGTAACTGACCCAAAAGCCAATAATAATTATTATACTTTTAATATATGGGTCTTCTCATACGCTTCTTTTCTTAAAGCCAACTTCGCTCAGATGTTCCAGTGCTTATTCCTCGTGGCCTTGTAATAGTAGAATTCAAAATGGTAATCTTGCATACTCTAATCTTAATGTTTAGAAGACTTGTAGATTCGACGTGTCCCATGCACATAATGTGAAAGGAAATTACGATGTTTTGGAGATTGGCTCTGTCTTCGTACTCATTGACAGATAAAGGGAAAATTGGTACGAGAATGTAATTACCTAAATGAGAGAGAAAGCAATGATGGATTATCTGCATGAGGCGTGGATTGCATATAATGAAAAAGAGAATCTTGATGTTCTGAAGATTGGCTCTATCTTCAAATTCATGTGAACAAAAAATGGCCTGAAAGGGTAGGATACTCTTCTAGTTGGGTATAAATCCGTTTGAAGAGTTAGTACATACATACAGTGGACTTTCCTAAGTTCGACAGAACAGAATTGAAAGTTTTGACCAATAAGAGTAGTGGGTGTGGCAGGTGAAATGAATACAAATTCTTACTGGCTATCCATCAACGAATACAGTACTGTACTTGCATTTCCTGTCCGACCCGCTGCGCTTCTAGTACCACAATGGGTTTCGACAGTTCCGTCTCACAAACGGCACAATTTTCAATATGGATGTCCTAATCAATAAAATATTCTATTTTCTTTTAACAAAAGTATCACTACAAGACACAGAAACAATTTTCATTCAAATGGTAAACCCATTTCTTAGTGACCATATAGGGGCGTGTCTAATTCTCCTACGTAAGTAGTCGAACTAAAGAATGTCGAACTTGATTTCTGTCGAACTTAGAGCTTCCACTGTACTATGGTTCGTCCCATGAATCTGTAGAGAGAATTGGCGCATAAGGGAGCGGAGTGTATCTGTGCCGGAGTGTATTGCGGGTAGCATCTGCTCGAGGCAGCTAAGGGGTAAGATGCTCGTGGTAGTGTGTACAGATGGAAACGATCCTCTTCCTGCAAGCGATTGGTAGCTTCGTTAACCAATGCCTCCGCCCAGAGCGGCCATTGCTCTTGCTCTCCCACATACCACTTGCGCAGAGGTCTTATTTCGTATTTCTACTCTACAGATTTCTGAGACGGACCATAGGTGACCATTTTGTGTATGGAATGTAAACATCGGCGCTGTGAACTATGTTGTTACTGTGTGGGAAAGAGAAAAAAGAAAGTCTATGACAGAATGAGAGAGCGATCGTACTGCACAGATGACGTAACAGCGGCGCGCTGTGTTAGTACAAACGACTGCCGTTCCACAAACAGAATAGTTGGGTAATACTCACTCACTCACTCACTCACTCCAGAGCCATCAGCTTTGTTTTGTTGCGTCGCTTGTTCATTGACCATAGTCTTCATTCTTCGATAGCCCCGTATATTATTGCTTGTTTCCGAGCAGGACAAAAATATTCAATGAAAAGAATTTTTCTGTCGAGTAATAACTTTTCTCTACTTCATTCATTCGTTCATAGTTTTCTATCCCTGGACAGATCTTTCACTGCAAATCCAGCAGTCTCCAATCTTTCATTTTTTCCGCCTTTCTCTTAGTCTCCACATAATATGATCCATATGTCTTAAGGAGAAACTCCACTAAAAATGACAACTGTTTTCCTAATTTTTTCAACCAAATTATGAGAACATGTTTACTATGTAAAAGAATAACAACATCCAAATTTTGATCTCTCAAATGTTTTTGGCTTTTTATTATTATTTTTGTATAAAATTTTCAAACCAAAGCTTTTAGTAGAAGATCTCAATTTCTTTTTGGTTATATTCACAAAACGTATAGAAACATTTCTGTACATTCATTTTACGAAGTATCTCTTGTATTTGCTTTCAAAAATTGTTTTGAAATTTTGAAAATGTTATGTTATCTACAATCCATGAAAGAAAATATTAATAAAAATAAACTAGTAGCATTTTTTTTACAAAATACATGCATAGAAACATGCAGCTGTCCCATAAATACTTGCAGTAAAATTTTTACCTACATTCATTAATAGACCTATTTGGCGTAAAAAAGTTGGTGTTGAATCAAGAAAAATAAACTTAAGGAAAGTTGGATTGAAAAGAAAAATGAATATTTATGTAACACACACCTATTAAATTGTCGTTTTTCCAGTAACTTTAGAGAAACAACTTTAGAACAAAAAGTTACTAGATTTGTAATCAGAAATTTGTATAAAAATTTCTTTGATGAAAAAATAATTTTGACAGCTCTTTAACTGCAACGTCCCCCGTTACAGCCTTAATTAAGAATAATTATTAATCATATTTGTAATCAGAATTGAACTAAATCCATTTGGGATATGAAAATATATATACTAAAGAAATGAAATAGCCAATAAAAATTTTTTGCAAAATTTTCATGATTTTCAGTGGAGTCTCCTCTTAATATTGTCTATCATCTAACTTAATATTTTTTTCTGTCACGAACTCTTCTTCTTACAGTTTCCGATTTTTCCTGGCCTCTTCGGTAAAAGGATTTCATGGCTTCTTCCTTAGGGAAAAAATATTGAGCCTATAATGGAAGTGATAGGAAACAAATTCCAATTTCCAAGTGTGCCTATAATAATAATAATAATAATAATAATAATAATAATAATAATAATAATAATAATAATTTATTTATTTATATTTATTTAATGTGCTGTACAACAGCCAGTGGCCAATTACAGTTCAGCACAAATATAACAAAAACATAAAACAAAAATAATTATTACACATAAATATAATTACAATTAATTACAATAATGAAGATGAATAATAATAATAATAATAATAATAATAATAATAATAATAATAATAATAATAATAATGTATGCTACCTTCTGAAGTAAGAACAGAAAAATATGGAAGAGTATACTTTCACGAAATTATTTTATATAATTTAATTTTTACCTTATTTACTGCATAAAGTTGTGTCTTGAGAAATTTAGCGTTATTTGTTTTAAAAGGTTTACTATCTGTACAAAATTATCTTTAGATACTGATCTAGCGATTGCAAGATTCCAAAATTCATTAATGATTTCTTCTGATTTTTCAGGCTTCACCGCTTGTAATTTCTGTAGTAAAACTACACACATTTGGAACCCGTGTACACAATACGGAAGTTTATTACTTTTCTGCTTTTATATCTTGATAGTTTGTACAAAATGCGCGTATGTGTAAACAGTCCTTTGGATATACCTTTAAAGCAAAGATTCTAAATGGCTGTATGGCATGTTCCGAAAGGCTGGGAAGCGTTGAATGATTTAAAGTCTTTTCTTGAAGGGTGCTGAGAAATAAAAGAAGGCGAGATGTTGAATTTTGAAGGGTGTAGGAATTGCACATAGGTTTGATACGATGCATTGATCCGAACAAGCTCCTAACAGCCGAATTGCATGTGGCCAGTTCCCAGTGGAGGTCAATCAAGTTGTTACAGAGAGAACTGACCAAACATTCGTGATCTCTGGGTAGCTTTCAACATGGACGGTCTAATCACAAGAAGTTGTAACATTATCAGGGCAACAGAAATTGAGATATTAGCAAAGTTAATTTTGGAGATTGAATTGTGGTTATATTGAATTTGGATGTTAAAAGCGAACAGAAGTACAATTACGACTAATTTTTAAGAGGTAATAATTTCTTAGCATTTTTTATAAAATTAAATTCAAATTAAATCCATGAAGCAACTACCTTTGAAAGGCTAAAATCGACACTGGTCTCACATAAGTAGTCAACATACCTTAGCAGAGATTAACCATCATTCAACTGTTACCGGTTTGTTTTTATTTATGTGTTTGTTTGTTTTTTGGTGTATTTGCTTCTACACTTGTTTGTTTGTTTACTTCTGTATTTCTTTGACAGATAGACAGACAGACAGAGAGGTAGGCAGGCAGGGAGGCAGGTGTCAATCGATCGATCAAATCGTTCATTGATTCATTTATTAATTGGCTGACTGACTGACTGACATTGATTGATTGATTGATTGATTGATTGAGTAATTCATTCATTCATTCCATTCTGTCCTTTTCTTATTGTAGGTATTTTTTTATTTATTATTTTTTACTGACTTATTTACTTACTTATGTATTTATTTATCTATTTACTTGTTTATTATTTGCTGGATTATTTATTTTTATATTTGTTTTATTTTGTTTTTATTTATTAATTTATTTAGTGACACATTTATTAATTTTGTTCATTTAATTGTTTGTTTATTTATTAATTTATTTCTTTATTTGTCAATTCGCTCACTCACTCACTCACTCACTCACTCACTCACTCACTCACTCACTCACTCACTCACTCACTCACTCACTCACTCATTTATTTATTTGAAATATGTGTTACAAGAGAGCAAAAGCTCCACTTGCAGTAGATACATATGGTATGTTATACATACAGTAATATACAAAGTAAAATTCTGAGAAATAGAGAGAGATAACAAAAGAAAGGGGAAAAGTGGAAGGTAAGGGATGAGTGATGTAGAGATAGAAGGATCAATACTAATGTAATATTAAACAAAAAATGAAAATTACAATATTCTATACACATACAAAAAATTAAGTTAAGAATTGGAAGTCTGTTATTTCGGAAACTTTTAATAAAATCATCTTATACTGCATAATGGATCATATGCGGAGACTAAGAGGAAGACAGAAAATAGGAAAGACTGGACCTTGGGACTAGCAGTTCATATAAAGTTTAAGATGAGTCCCAAGAGCGTTTTCAAGGACGAGAACTCGTGAACTTTTAGCCTACACTGCCTCCTTTCTCTCTCATTGATAGACAGACAGACAGATAGAGGCAAGCAGGCAGGCAGGCAGGCAGGCAGGTCAATCGATCGATCAAATCATTCATTCATTCATTCATTCATTGACTGACTGACATTGATTGATTGATTGATTCATTCATTCATTCATTCCATACCCTTCTTTTCTTATGGTAGGTATTAGGTTACTTACGTTCATTTCCGGTTTTCCCCCTTAAAAATTATCAGAAATTCCTTCGATAAAAGGATTAGAAATTGAATGAGACAAATGTCGCCAGGTTTGGAATTAACATAGGCTTTTTTCCTCACAACCCCAAATTGCCCCTGCAAAGAAGCGGAATTGCATTCTTTTTTGTTATTTCTCTTCCTATTTCCCCTTGCAAAGACTCGAACTCGTGTACCTTCTAGATTAAAATTTCTCTTCTCTCTCTCTCTCTCTCTCTCTCTCTCTCTATCTCACTGATTGAGTGATTAATAAATAAATGTATTTATATATTATATATTCTCTTCGCCATGTGTATGTATTAAGTTACGTCATTTCCTGTTTTTCCCCTTATAAATTATCTGAAATTCCTCCGACAGAAGGATTAGAAACTGAATGAGACAAATGTCACCAGGCTTTTCATATAGGCTTTTTTCCTCATAACCTCAAATTACCTTGCAAGGATGCGGGATTACGTACTTTTTTGTTATTTCTCTTCCTATTTCCCCTTGCAAAGACTCGAATTCGTGCACCTTCTAGGTTACAATTTCTATTTTTTCCTCTCTCTCATTGATTGATTAATGCATTAGGCTAATTCATTCATTCTATACGACACTCTTCGCCATGTGTTAGGTATTAGGTTACATCCATTTCCGGCTTTCTCCTTCAAAATTCTCTAAATTTCTTCGACAGAATGATTAGGAACTGAATGAGACAAAATGTCACCAGGTTTGAAATGCACATAGGTTTATTTCCTCACAACCCCAAATTACCCTAGCAAGGATAAGCGATTACATTCAACTTTTTAATTATTTCTCTTCCTATTTGCCCTGGCAATGACTCAAAATAATCTACCTTTAGCTTACACTTCCTCCTTTCCCTCCCTTCCTCCCCCCCCCTCTCTCTCCTTTTCTCCCTTTCATTGATTAATTGATAGATAGATAGATAGATAGATAGATAGATAGATAGATAGATAGATAGATAGATAGATAGATAGATAGATAGATAGATAGATAGATAGATAGATAGATAGATAGATAGATAGATAGATAGATAGATAGATAGATAGATAGATAGATAGATAGATAGATAGATAGATAGATAGATAGATAGATAGATAGATAGATAGATAGATAGATAGATAGATAGATAGATAGATAGATAGATAGATGGATGGATGGATGGATGGATGGATGGATGGATGGATGGATGGATGGATGGATAGATGGATGGATGGATGGATGGATGGATGGATAGGTTTATTGGGTTGGGTTGGGTTGGGTTGGTTGGTTCTCTTCTTCTTGTTGTAGCTATTAGATTATGTTCATTTTGTACTTTTCTCCTTCACAGTTCTCTGAAGTTCCTTCAACGGAACGGTGGGAAACTGACGGAGACTATTGGACAATAGGCTTGGAATTCGCATACATTTTTCCTGACTGTCCCCAAATTACCTCTCCAGGAACGCCCGATCATCGTCTCTTTTCTTAGTTCCCGTTCTTTCATTGTGCCATTCCATATGGTCAGTTTCGCTATTTATAGGATAGGTTGTACTCATCCTGCATGTGGTGGTATTTATTTAATCCTTACATTCATTCTTATCTAATCTAAAAATTAAGTACATACTCGTACTAAGGAATAAAGACGTTTCACGCAATTCGAGGGATTTCATAAACCCGCTGTCAATTTATGTTGAGTATTTTTCCGTTTGGATAGAAGTTGTCTTGGTCACCTTGTAGGAACTGACAGAATAGACTCGACATTTCATACCAATCCATTATATTTATTTAGTTTACAGTAGGTTGAATTTATTTCAAAATGGAATTGATTGGTTTTTATTACATTTATATAATGTAGCTTCACAGCTGGGTGGATAAAAAGAATTTCTTAACAAAGGCTTCAGTCAATTTTAAACTTGACGTTAGTTTATGCTGGCATATGGAAATATTCCATTGTTTTTACCGCTTGATATCATGGCGCGTGTGCAGTTATTCAATCCCTGTTTTATTAAGCTCTGTAAACAAAACGCTTCTGAGAAAATTACTCCATGGACAAAAAGAGAGGTCGATTTCAACCTAATACGAAATCCCTGAAGCGTGCAAGCGTACGAATTGCAAGAGTGAGGTACAATAAAAATATTCAGAGTATCTGGTCAGTGCATTCTTCTGCATTCTTGGTTGCCACGCTGTACCGACTGTGTTTGAAGGAAGTAATTTCCTCTCCGACGTCATTGTTATGTTGTCAGAATTGATAAATTGCATTGATTAATAGAGAGTTTTCATTTTTATTCCATTAAAAGTTGCGTACAAAAACTTGTTTGATAAAATGTTTGTTGTTGGGGAGGATGGCAAGAGGAAGTAAACACAGAATCTAACACATAACACTCTCAGGAAATTAAGACCCGTCCAGTTTTGTTTGTAGGACTTTATTACACAGTTATAAAAATGGGAGTTGAAATCTTTTCATCTAGACACGGGCATTTGTTTTGTGTCAGATATCATTCGTTTTACACACCATGAACCTTCGTTATGTTCCATGTTTTGGAAAGCTTTATAAGATCTTATCGAAAGTAATGGTCACGAAACAGACATTGTAGTCGATTTGTAATTCCGACCACAAGGAAAATATGCATACTTCTCAACTGATTTAAGCTGACTTAACATTGAGTTTGAATTTGTGAAATGATCCTTTTAGACTTCCTAAAACATTTGATACGATAAAACTATATTTTCTATTTTAAATACTTAGACAAAACAAATTACAAATCTGTTGTTACATAACATAACGGAAATATATCGAACAACAAACCTAAAAATAATAATAATATGTAACTAATGAGTGAGTGAATTTTTACGAGTGTTTATAATGAAGATTATACAGGTTATATACAACGTTTTATGCTATTCTAGCATTGAAATACGTAAATAAAAAATAAATTATTATTAATTTAAAAAACATGACGTTATGACGTAGTGGAGACATGAGTACTGGATATGACGGAGTTCTATTGCATTCTTACTAAGTAACCGTTTCTAAGACTATGTTATTTTGTTGTTGTTTTGAAGCTTTATCTTACAGGTTGGCCTACGTTGTATAAAATTGTGTTGTGAAGAGGTGATGACGTCATGGAGTACTAGGTGCCAGGTAACCTTTTCTGACACCAGTGCCAGAATTAGGCCAATTGTGCTCGATTTAAAGCGTCATAATAAGCGTGTTTTAATGCTAGAATTGCATAAAAGTAAATTGTAAAATGTCAATTGTAAAACGAATTAACACAGAAGTATAACAGAATTATCCATTGCTGTCTTACTTACTTACTTACTGGCTTTTAAGGACCCCGGAGGTTCATTGCCGCCCTCACATAAGCCCGCCATTGGTCCCTATCCTGAGCAAGATTAATCCAATCTCTATCATCATATCCCACCTCCCTCAAATCCATTTTAATATTATCTTCCCATCTACGTCTCGGCCTCCCTAAAGGTTTTTTTCCCTCCGGCCTCCCAACTAACACTCTATATGCATTTCTGGATTCGCCCATACGTGCTACATGCCCTGCCCATCTCAAACGTCTGGATTTAATGTTACTAATTATGTCAGGTGAAGAATACAATGCGTGCAGTTCTGCGTTGTGTAACTTTCTCCATTCTCCTGTAACTTCATCCCTTTTAGCCCCAAATATTTTCATAAGCACCTTATTCGCAAACACCCTTAACTTATGTTCCTCTCTCAAAGTGAGAGTCCAAGTTTCACAACCATAAAGAACAACCGTCCATTGCTGTCTGCATTGTTTTAATATGTACATAAAGGAAACAGTTTCTAAGTAGAATAAATTAAAAAAGAAATTAAAATAAATCGTAACAAAAAGCCAATGATTTAGTAATCATACTTAATTCGGAAGGTTACTTGGAAAGTGATGATTTTTCTTGGAAAATATTTTTATTGACATATTAGAATCGAAAGTTAACGGGCACCATTTTAAGTAAGAAATCTGTAAGATGTTCAATAGTATTAAATACTACAATATCAAAATAAGTAAATACAATGAACTATACAGTATGCCTGTTATCATATATGAAAGTTAAATTAAATTACAATAAATATTAGACGTATTAAGTCAAATTTTAAAATTGAACAGGTTTAGAAATGACTAAGGTGTGACCAGTTCTGGTTTTAGGTCTACTGTATGATAGCGAAATTTGGATAATTCCCGGACAAGACATAACAATACTAAATATTACAAAAAAAAAATCAAATTTTTAGGAAAAGAATTGGATCCACTTTGTCACACCATAAGATAAAATAGAATTTGCACTTGCTTCAAATATTACGAACAATTGGTTCAGGGAATATTCTTCACCGAATACAGAATCGGCGTTTATATTCTAAGATGGAAGGATAGTTGGAAGAAGAGCATTTTGGTTTCAGAAAGGGAAAGGTACGAGAGATGCAATTGGACTGATGCGAACAATCGGATTTTTGTACATTGTTAACATGACTGCTTTATGTTATGCGGAAGCACAATGTCATGCTGACACATTCCACGTGAGTCCTGACGCTTTATGTAGTCTAAAGTTCGGATTCAGAACTCCTCATAAAGTAGAGCAAGACCCACTAACAATAGCAATTAGAGACACGTGTTCCATTAAAGTATATATTCAGTAGCGTTAATGAGGTCGTAGATTAACTCTGACAATGGCGAGTTCTACCTTTATTTCGAGGTCAACCACATTTAATTACGGATGTGCACACAAACTCTTTAAATAAAAATCGTGTTAATGCAATTACGTTTACATCGGCGAAATAGAAACTTCTTTCTCAACATCTAATACCTCATTTCCCTAGAAAATGTATTGGCCTCATCAACAGAGTAAACACTTCATGTATGGACATATTTTGGCTTAATAATTCTAAATGTAAATTCGCAATTTTTCTTAATAACTTATAACAGAAAGACAAAGTATATTTTATTTTCAACTCTACTCTTTTTCTATTAAATTCCTCTCCTCTCCTCTCCTCTCCTCTCCTCTCCTCTCCTCTCCTCTCCTCTCCTCTCCTCTTCTCTCCTCTCCTCTCCTCTCCTCTCCTCTCCTCTCCTCTCCTCTCCTCTCCTCTCCTCTCCTCTCCTCTCCTCTCCTCTCCTCTCCTCTCCTCTCCTCTCCTCTCCTCTCCTCTGCCTTCCCTTGCCCGCCACTACTTTTCTCCCCTCCCATATCTGTTCCTTCACTCCGGTGTCGCTTCTATCTTCATTTGTTTCAATTTCATTTTTCCATTCATTTCCTTTAGTCTCCTCTCCCTTAGCTTTTTCCTCCTTTTTCCTTTCACCTTTCTTTACTTTATATTTCTCATTTTTATATTATTTTTATTAATAATATTTTTTCTTTCAATTAATTCAATTGCTTTTATCTCTTTCTCTATTTTTTACTTCATTACTCTGTTGTCTTTCCCTCCTCCACTTTCTTCCTTCTTCCATTCCTTTCTCCTGTCTTTAATCCTTTCATTCTGTATTATCATTTATTTCCTTTTAATATTCTTTAATTTAGTTTCCGTATCCCCTTATTTCGTCGCTTTTTAAATTATCTCTTCTTTCTATTTTCTAATTCTATCTTCTATTATTCCTATTATTTTCTCATTTTGTTTACAAGAGATGGGGTCCTATGGAGTAACAGCATGGGAGGAAAAAGCGTAATGTGGAAATGATCTAGAGAACAATATTAATGCAGGCAGTGGTCAAGGGTCACATAAAAACCATCATTTGCTGAAGGGCTTAGAGAATTACTTAATTACTTACAAATAATATGTTGTTGTTTTCTAATGCCAGGCGTTTGACAATAAAGTCATTATGACCTCTTGCACTCCAATATTTTTCAAAGATATTATCATGGTCAGCCACTGAAACACAGATTTTGAGGTGTTCCGAATCCATTTCTTGGTTTGAGTTGTACAATGGACAGTTAGGGGACTGATATATTCCAATTCTATGCAGGTGTTTGGCCAAACAATCATGGCCTGTTGCCAATCTAAATGCAGCTACAGACGATTTTCGTGGTAAATCGGGAATTAACTGTGGATTATGATGCAGAGAGTTCCATTTTTTCCCTTGAGATTGTGTTATCAAATTTTGTTTGTTGAAATCTAAGTATGTAGATGAAGTAGCAGTGCTGCCCTTCTTTGCTAATGCATCCGCATTTTCGTTTCCCAGGATTCCACAATGGGATGGTATCTATTGGAATACAATTCTTTTATTGAGTGATATTAATTGAGAGAGCATTTTAGTTATTTCTGCTGTTTGAGATGAAAGTGTGTGTTTAGAGACTATTGATAGAATAGCTGCTTTGGAGTCTGACAATATAACTGCATTCTTAAATTTATTGATGTGGCATAGAAGATTCCTGAGACTTTCACTTACAAATAATATAAATTAACATATAAGCTTTCACGTAGAAGTTACCATGCTGCTAATGAACTGGAAAATCTCAGTTAAGAAGAGTGTGGACATCTTGATTAATAGTCACGCTGGTTCGAAGTCAACTTCGTAATGATTCCGCCGACTTACTATACTTTTTAGTAGGTTATTTTACGGCGCTTTATCAACATCTTTGGTTATTTAGCGTCGGAATGAAATGAAGGTGATAATGCCGGTGAAATGAGTCCGGGGTCCAACAACGATAGTTACCCAGCATTTGCTCATATTGGGTTGAGGGAAAACCCCGGAAAAACCTCAACCAGGTAACTTGCCCCGACCGGGAATCGAATCCGGGCCACCTGGTTTCGCGGCCAGACGCACTAACCGTTACTCCACAGATATGGATCTTACTATACTAATTTCCATAATTTGAGTTAACAAAACAAGAAAAAGACCTTTTGGCGACGGTAGTCGCGAATAAAGCAGTGACACTGTGACTGAAAAATGGAACAGTTCTCTTGGATTTGTCACCCAAAATGTTGACTGTTGGAGATAAATTGGCAACATCTTCTTGAAGATAGTGTATGAAAGCACAGAGCACGTGGGTTATGTCTTGCTTTGCGGGGCAACAGTAAGTTTCTATATTCTTAAATTCGCACTTGTGAGTATTGTGAGCGCAAGAAATAAACTCATACGCGACGATTTAACTAAGCGACACCGCTTCACTGTCACTGGCTAGTCGACATAGACCGGCCTGAACTAGCTCCGCCTTATATGCCTTCTTATTCTGAAAGCGCTCTAGAGGTTTTGATTTATGTAGAGAAAATCGTAACTTGGGTGAGATTTAATTAGAAGAAAATATATAAAGATTAGAAGAAATTGCTCTAATGCAATAAAATATTAATTGATTTACTAAAATACTAAACTGTCTTAAAAATATATTATTGTACCATCTTATCATTACAAATATTCCGCTAGATGTTAGTAGTTGTTATGATGAGCTGTTCTCTTGTTACCAGTTGTGTCAACTATACAATATCAATTGAACTCTATGGACGATTACTAGTCAAGATGGGTTTGTTGATTCAGTTTCATTTTTATTAAAACAGTTGCATTCCAACAATTATCAATATACAGTATATTAAACAATCTCTGATACGTGACTATCTATAATCTCAGGCAGCAGAAACTATAACATAACCTAAATAATATAAACAAGACATGATAGAAAAGTTTTAATTGAAATAAACATGAATCATTTTGAAAGGTACAATAAAATTACTGAAAGTACAATGTTGGCAAAAAAAGAAACAAATGCTAGGGAGGTGACAAAAATTGTATAATAAGCAGCCATGATTGGTTGAAACACGTCGTCCCGTACGATTTACTGGTAAAAAGTAGTATTTTTTTTTAGTCGGTTATTTAACGACGCTGTATCAACTACGAGGTTAATTAGCGTCGATGAGTTTAGTGATAGCGAGATGGTATTTGGCGAGATGAGGCTGAGGATTCGCCATAGATTACCTGGAATTCACCTTACGGTTGGGGAAGACCTCGGAAAAAACACACCCAGATAATCAGCCCAAGCGGGGATTGAACCCGCGCCCGAGCGCAACTTCAGACCGGCGGGCAAGCGCCTTAACCGACTGAGCCAAGCCGGTGGCCTCAAAAGTAGTATTACGTAGTGGAAGTGTAATAGTCGCAATAATTATTTTTTAATTTATAACTAATAAAATATTTCTTTTTTTTTTTACTTTTATGACAAACGTTGTTATTTTTATGTTTCTAAATATAAAATAATTGTATGTTAGTAAAACGTTTTTGGTTTATTTTGTAAATAATCTCGCAACTCCCCTTAAGTCGCGACCCCCACTTTGGGAACCACTGATTCTTACAATAGGCCTAATATTTCTTTGTCTAATATTTTTTTCCTCTTCTGATACCTAACATTGCTCGGCGTTAGAATTAGTTTCCATGACTTGGTGAATTACGTCTTGTATAACTCGGGATTCGAATTACGACTTCTGAAATGACTCGATCCATTATAGTTCATAATAAAGATTAGGCAGTGTAGTGCAGCATCAGAGGGACAAAAGAACTGGTTGAAGTGACTTGGAAAGCAGGTTGGCTGGATGAGTGGTTACATAATGCATCAAAAGCCAATTCGAAAAGTCGACCCCTCATTCGTTCTCTTGCACATCGAACAAACAGACTCCGGGATTTCCTGTTGAATGGTCGCGGGTTAATAAGCACACTTCGCCATCGCCAGCCGAGCTACAGTCTGAGCTCTCTGTTAAGATATTTCCCCATGTTTCGTGTTACGAACTTCTCTGTCGACATGGAATTAAACACAAATCCAGATACTCTAAAATACTGGCTTATACTGATTATCGGGCTTATGTAGGCATGTAGAGTAAATTTTACTTTTAATGTGAAATATTTATGCGCATGTCATATCAGATATCTGGTCACAATTTCTGTTAATATGGTGACGTCATTAATTACAGTAGGACTTGTACAGGACTGAAATTATAATATTATAAATAATTGACTAAATGGCGATCTTACTCTTGTTAATTATGTAAGCATGTGTGGCTTACAGCTGTTTCGGTGCTACTTGACACCATCCTCAGAGCCTACTAGATATCGGCGCTATCTCAACTTTGCTGCCTGTTGTGTTGGTGCGTTCGTGTGATGAAGAGTTGTGTCAAATACTGCGTGTTCAGTTCAAAGTGTGTCATGGCTCGCTGTATGCCGTCACGTGGCTAGCCGATGAGCCTAGAGAATTCAATCTTCCTACAGTTCCGCAGAGGCGTATTACCTATGTGCCGGAGGAGTTGCCTAGCATGTACGGCGTTCATTCTGAAAAGTACGTACCGATACCTACGGTAACGCCGTTTGTGGCAGGAATGTGAACTGTTTGGAAACACGTACTGAGGTTAGTTTTTTTCTTACTGTCGAGATATGGGGAGAGGGTTAAGACGACTACTTCCGTATTTGTTGACATTAACTTCGACGGTCAACATGGACACGGAGCATTTGATTTGTGTTGTGGAATATTACGGTACGCAAACGATAATAAATACCCTGCGTACGACCCTAGATCATATATGTAACAGATATGTCGGAGTTATAGGCTTTGAGGTTAACAACTTTTGTCAGGTTTACTACGCTGTCATCTAGTTGTTACATAAGGAGTCACGTCATAATACCCATTTGAATTGCATTAGCGACTGTGCTGCCATCTCGTGTTCGTTTACGGCGGACGGGTGGCGATCCTGGCGGTTGTTCTCTTCAAAGTGCTGCCGATTTTAACGTAGCGAGGAGTTATCTGTTACATATATGATCTAGGGTACGACATGCCCGCGCAAAACACATTTCGAAAGAGGTTATGGTAGCACACAGACCGTACAGACCACCATCTGTTGCTACGACATTCAAGTTATACCGTACACGTTCTCAAGTTCAGATTGAACGCCTTGAATAATAGGCAACTTCTCTGACATAGAAGCTGAACCTCGCTTCAAATCGCTGACTCAACAACAGTGACGTCATGACATACTTTTAAATGAACACCCAGTAGTGTGTGTGTTCTGAAATTGATCTGTGTGTTGAGAATTTGATTAGGGTGTGTTTTAGTGTGTTTGTATATTTCATATTGTTCTAGTGTGTTGAGTTTTTGGTTTTTGGGGTAGTATGTGTAGGATTTCCATGTCTGTATTTATGTTATTGTATGTGTGGTTGGCATTAGTTATGTGTTCGGCATATGTACATGTATTGTGTCCTCTGGTTATTGCTTTAATATGTTCTTTGTATCGAGTTTGGAATGATCTGTCTGTCTGACTAATGTAGAAACTGTCGCAACTATTGCATGTGAATTTGTATACGCCTGTGTGGTTGTCTTTATTTGTTTGTGTTGTTTGTATGTTGAGATGTCTTTGTAGTGTGTTTTCTGTTCTGTATGCTATGTTGTATATCTGTTTTCTGAATGAGGATGCGATCTTGTGTGTGTTTTTGTTTTCGTATGTTAGTGTGATGTATTTCTTGTGTTTTTGTGTTTGTGTTGTGTTTTGTGTGCATTTGTGTTTGTTGATTTTTTTATGTTTGAAAGAAAGTTGTTTCGAATCTATCCAGCTGTTATAAAATAAAAGGAGATATTTATAATAAATCATAGCCATCTTAAATTTACAAGCCATGTTCATAAACTTGACACCGTTGCTACCGCAGTATAAGGTGGCCCGACTGCAAAAAAAAAGTAGAAAACACATTCGCGAAATATGTTTAAAATTTTTCATTTTTAATAACTTTATAGTAGCTAACAGAAAAAGCTTATCCTCCTGAGTCCTGAGAGTATGGTATACTATACTATACTATACTATACTTCATATATGATTATGATATAAGATGTACTATGTGCAGAGACCCGAAGTGTAGTATAATATACCTGCATTTGTACAGTAACTAACCTGCAGAATTTTTTCAGAATTTCTCCTCATGTCAGTGATTTTATTTGAGTGTAGAATTATATTGAAGTTTAAAAATAAAACAACATATGTCTCAGGACTCAGGAGATTGAACATAGAAGTGATTTATGATCTATATACATTATATTATTTCGTAATCACGATATATAAACAAAAAACCTGTACTTCATTTTTATACATGTAGTTGCGTTTCTGATAGATGCGTTTCCAATTCACTGTGGGCTAAATAAAGTAAGGAGATGCACTATTACCTTTACTTTTTAACTTTGCTCTAGATTATGCCATTAGGAAAGTCCAGGATAACAGAGAGGGTTTGGAATTGAACGGGTTACATCAGCTGCTTGTATATGCGGATGACGTGAATATGTTAGTAGAAAATCCACAAACGATTAGGGACAACACGGGAATTTTACTGGAAGCAAGTAAAGAGATAGGTTTGGAAGTAAATCCCGAAAAGACAAAGTATATGATTATGTCTCGTGACGAGAATATTGTACGAAATGGAAATATAAAAATTGGAAATTTCTCTTTTGAAGAGGTGGAGAAGTTCAAATATCTTGGAGCAACAGTAACAAATATAAATGATACTCGGGAGAGAAATTAAACACAGAATAAATATGGGAAATGCGTGTTATTATTCGGTTGAGAAGCTTTTATCATCCAGTCTGCTGTCAAAAAATCTGAAAGTTAGACTTTATAAAACAGTTATATTACCGGTTGTTCATTATGGTTATGAAACTTAGACTCTCACTTTGAGAGAGGAACATAGGTTAAGGGTGTTTGAGAATAAGGTTCTTAGGAAAATATTTGGGGCTAAGAGGGATGAAGTTACAGGAGAATGGAGAAAGTTACACAACACAGAATGCACGCAATGTATTCTTCACGTGACATAATAAGGAACATTAAGTCCAGACGTTTGAGATGGGCAGGGCATGTAGCACGTATGGGCGAATCCAGAAATGCATATAAGGTGTTTAGTTGGGAGGCCGGAGGGAAAAAGACCTTTGGGGAGGCCGAGACGTAGATGGGAAGATAATATTAAAATGGATTTGAGGGAGGTAGGATATGATGTTAGAGACTGGATTAATCTTGCTCAGGATAGGGACCAATGACAGGCTTATGTGAGGGCGGCAATGAACATCCGGGTTCCTTCAAAGCCAGTAAGTAAGTAAGTAAGTGCGTATAGGCTATATGTAATTAAGGTATAAACCTAACTTATTAAGTATATTTTTACAACACACTACAAGATAAAATGAAAACAATAGACAAAAATAGTCGTTCATCTTTTTTCTTTGATTTGCATTAAAATAAGAAAAAAATTATTTAAACAAATTGTTGTTTTAAAAATCAATGGGCCTGTACCTGAAGGCAAATTATCGTGATATTACTATAAATTAAACAGGGGGGAACCCATCAATTTAATAGTTCAACTTTGACATTTGAAAACTTGCCGAATTGAAATTAAAATTTGTCTAAAATATGAACAGGTAACCATCAATACCTTACCTAACTATGATGAAAAGGAAGGAAAATTATGTTATTAAGTTGGGTTCCACGAACGCAAAACATATTTGTCGATCCCCATCGCTAAGGCTAGTGTGACATAGTACCTTTCTGCGACAAAGATCACAATATTTCTTGATGCAAGTGGATATGAAAGAACATTACATTCTGTATAGAATGAGAATTTTATATTTTGGGCATTTAATACTACAGTGCAAATATTTAAATGACAACATGACACGCAAACTAAGTAAAAAAAAAAAACATTTGTTATGTTCCTAAGAATTTTCGCTTACAATAAATTCGAAAAAATCAAAAGACACTTGGATGAGTATTTTATATTTTGAGCATTTAATATACTGCAAATTTTAAATAACAAAATGAAACACAAACTAAATAAAAAGCATTCTTTATATTCGTAAGAACTTTTGCTTAAGACAAATTCAAAGAATCAAAAGACACATAGAATCAGAATTTTATATTTTGGGCTCGAAAATGTTTCCACTCAAGAATAAATGAGCCGTTCAGAGCAAAAGTGGTGTAAGTCAAAATTGGATAATGAGTTTTAAAGTAAACATTCTGTAAAATACAGCGCAAAGTAGCAATTAATATGGCCTTCTTGCTATTCATTGACTACTAATGGTTCAAATAAATTGAATATTAATTGCTACTTTGCGCTGTATTTCACAGAATGTTTACCTTAACCCTTATTACCCATTTTTGACTTACATCACTTCTGCTCTGAATGACTCAAAATTGAAGTAGCTTTTAGTAGCATGAACATTCGATAGTTGGCGCAACTTTACAAACTCGCCTTTTTTAATTTAATGGCATCAGTTACACTTGCCCCAAATTTATAATTACCTCGGTTTACCTTAATAATAATGGTGGGCTTTCGAGGGAAATTGTATTCGAACAATAATTTGTAATTTTACACCACATAAGCATAATTTAAGTTATTGAACTGATTGATAAATTTATAATATAGCTACGTAATAACGTAATGTAATGTTTTCGATTGTCCTGCTGTGACATTTACACACTTAGAGTAGTTGCTCAACATTATGTTGGCAAACGCAGAAAAATTCTGTGAATTATTACATTAAATTTTTGCTCATATACACTTTGCTTTTCTACCAACACACTGTTGGATTTCAAACTGAACTCTGCCAATTGAGTGAGAAGCATTTTCTTCTGAGCATTTAGAGAAATTTAATTTTTTAAATATACTTTTAAAGTTAGGTTGTTATAAAAATACTACATATTACGCTTATGTCACTATCAACTTGCTGTTATACTGATATTACAGTTTAATTGTACAGCCAGACAAAATCATCATTTCATTTAAGGAGACATTTTCAAAAACTTAAATTTGGAGGGAACTTAACCACAAAGCTATTAAAATTACTTATTACGTTTTGTTTTCAATACTAGTAGGCTATCTGTTTTTTTATTTAATTTTTCTTTAGTGTATCTTGTAGGATTTCGATTATGTTCTTCATTCGGTTTCGCTGAACTCAGAGCATACATTTTGGAAATTATGAGGCACTATATCGATCGAAGAAGTAATTTCGTAAGTGTTCCATCAAGTTGTCTATTGTTGTCAGAATCACATCTTTCCGTCAAATTTGTTGATGTACGCAGCTGATGATGGGATAGGAATCCAATCTTTTCGAGGTACTGCATGGATCCATGCTTGTCTTCTGTTTTCATCTTTGGGGAATGAAAAAACGTTGTTACATGCTTGCCTGATTATAATATTATAATTTAGTTAGACTTGCATTCGGGAACACAGTATCGTCTGGACATATAAAATCTAAAATATTTAAACTTTAATGATATAAATACGTCTAAAATGAAATGTAAAAAAATTAGTGTATGTAAGTTAAATTAAATATAAAAAACGATTAGGCTAATAGTAATAGAAGAGTCCACTGCAAGAATGATGGATGTCATTTGGAATACATTTTGCAGGAGAAGCAATTGAAAGTTTTAAATGCTTAGCGCTGGAAGCTTAACTGAGATTTTCTGATCATTACTGGACAATGACTATCAGTGTTAATGCCACATAAATCTCTATGTACATTATATATGTCTTGAGCCATGCATTGACAGTCTTGGTTCTTTTTCGACAAGAAAGTGACATCCATCATTCTTGCAGTGGACTCTTCAATTCTTATTGTTATATTTTTCTCACAGTCAAGTAAAAAAAAAACAGAAGCAGTTGTTAACAACGATATCCACACTTAAGAAAATTAAATAGGCCTATTATTTTAAAGTCTCACTGCAATCTTCGATCATTCTCCCGCTCTCGACATTAAATTGCATTAAGCCTTGGTTTTTCTGAACCAATGCATGCGACGTCCGGATTACACGAGAGATAGTGAGTGGTTTCTATAACTGCGAGGTACGCAGATATCGCACAAATCCGGACTACACGAGAGAGAGAGAGAGTGAGTGGTTCCTATAACTGCGAGGTACGTAGACCTCACATCTCACAGCTATAGAAACCACTCACTATCTCTCGTGTAGTTTGGATTTGTGCGAGGCAGGCCTCGCATCTCGCAGTCGCATGCATCGGTTCAGAAAAACCAAGGGTTAAATCTCCAACTCAGAATCGGATTCGGTCCAACGCATTGGATTTATTATTGCATCTATGCCGAAAACATATATTTGTGTACAACAGTGAGAAACCGTCAGAAAACATCCAGCTTAAATCGAAAAACCATCCTCAGTTTTTTCTCTTTCCTGTCAAATTACTGAAAATGGACGTAACTCTTTTCGGAGAAAGCTCTTCAATTATTACAAGTGGGGTGTATCTTGAGAGTATTACGGATATGAGATATATTATGTAGGATGAAGGGCTTTGGACTTCAGGCCATGGGGCTTATCAGCTAGGTACTCGTATGGAGGGTAAATGTGGCATTGAGATAATCATCGCAAATAGGCCTACTGCATAAGTGCACGAATTCGTCTGGTACTATGACCTCATTGAGTACGGAAGTGAAACTTCACAACATGAGATCTCCGGATTCCAACCCTTGAAACTTGGGTTCGATGACGATCTTGATAACAGCTAGATCACCGAAGACGAATTCAAATAGCCAAATAGCCAATTTAGGATAAGAGTATCATTAAATCAAACACTATCTTTCGAATTATCTTCAGTATAATTTGGAAAAAAGTTGTCGTGTCCCACATGTTATAAACCTCTGTAATTTCGCAGATAGATCAGTGAGGATGGGTCGAAAGGAGCGTCTAAAAAACGTGGAGGCGAGCTAAAACCGTTTAACGGGTTTATCACTGCTCCATAGCCCTCGTTTATCATCCCCACCCTGGCGGCGCGGGGAGGTTTCGAGCTTCAATTTGTCGTCGAGGTCCTCTACACATAGCAAAGGGGTGGTGGTGGTGTCGGAGCTGAGAGAGATGTAAAATGAGCAAGAAAAACTGGCAAAGAAAATTATAGGAAATACTGAAAGTATGCTGAGGCTTATATATTCTTTGAAGAATAAAGATGTACGGATATAAAGTTGTAATGTAGTTTAAATGCAGGAGATTCGGGGTTCAGTGTCCGTGTCCAACTGTCACACATGTGGTTCGTGGAATTTTTCAGACACTTTATATTGATGATTCTTATGGATTTTGGGTAAAATTTAAGGAATAAAGCTCTATAGTCCTGATAGGAATAAGTTAATATAAGAAATAAAGGATAAAAGAAACAAATAAATGAAACAAAAATAAGGGAATAAAAGAAAAAGAAAGAAGACAGAAACAAGCAAGCAAGAAACAAATAAAGAAACAAATAAAAAGTCAATAAAGGTGAACAGTATCATCGCAGAATTTTTTTAGTTGGTTATTTAATAACCCTGTATCAACTACTAGGTTAGGATATGTCATTAGGAAAGTTCAGGATAACACAAAGGGTTTGGAATTGAACGGGTTACATCAGCTTCTTGTCTATGCGGAAGACGTTAATATGTTAGCAGAAAATCCACAAACAATTAGGGAAAACGCGGAAATTCTACTTGAAACAAGTAAAGAGATAGGGTTGGAAGTAAATCCCGAAAAGACTAAGTATATGATTATGTCTCGTGATAAGAATATTGTACGAAATGGAACTATAAAAGTTGGAGATTTATACTTCGAAGAGGTGGAAAAATTCAAATATCTTGGAGCAACAGTAACAAATATAAATGATACTCGGGAGGAAATTAAACGGAGAATAATTATGGGAAATGCCTGTTATTATTCGGTTGAGAAGCTTTTGTCATCTAGTCTGCTGTCAAAAAATCTGAAAGTTAGAATTTATAAAACAGTTATATTACCGGTTGTTCTGTATGGTTGTGAAACTTGAACTCTCACTTTGAGAGAGGATCAGAGACTACGGGTGTTTGAGAATAAGTTTCTTAGGAAAATATTTGGGGCTGAGAGGGATGAAGTTACAGGAGAATGGAGAAAGTTACACAACGCAGAGCTGCACGCATTGTATTCTCCACCTGACATAATTAGGAACATTAAATCCAGACGTTCGAGGTGGGCAGGACATGTAGCACGTATGGGCGAATCCAGAAATGCATATAGAGTGTTAGTTGGGGGGCCGGAGGGAAAAAGACCTTTGGGGAGGCCGAGACGTAGATGGGAGGATAATATTAAAATGGATTTGAGGGAGGTGGGATATGATTGTAGAGACGGGATTAATCTAGCTCAGGATAGGGACCAATGGCGGGCTTATGTGAGGGCGGCAATGAACCTCCGGGTTCCTTAAAAGCCAGTAAGTACGTAAGTATCAACTACTAGGTTATTTAACGTCGATGAGATTGGTGATAGCGAGATGACGCCGAAGATTCGCCATAGATTACCTGACATTTGCCTTAGGGTTGGGGAAAACCTCGAAAAAACCTAAACAGATATCAGCCTAAGCGGGAATCGAACCCACGCCCGAGCACAACTCCGAATCATCCGCACCTGTGGAGTAACGGTCAGCGCGTCTGGCCGCGAAACCAGGTGGCCCGGGTTCGAATCCCGGTCGGGGCAAGTTACCTGGTTGAGGTTTTTTCCGGGGTTTTCCCTCAACCCAATATTAGCAAATGCTGGGTAACTTTCGATGCTGGACCCCGGGCTCATTTCACCGGCATTATCACCTTCATTTCATTCAGACGCTAAATAACCTAGATGTTGATAGAGCGTCGTAAAATAACCCAATAAAATAAAAAAATAAAAACAACTCCGAATCATCAGGTAAGTGCCCCAACCGACTGAGCTATGCCATAGCCTGTTTTGCAGATCTTCACCACAATGTATTATAAGAGATAGACCTATCACATCGGAAATAATAAAACGATTGAATTGATCTATCACGATTTTAGATCTTGTTAGATAGCTTTATAGAGGAAGTGATTAATTTTAATTAATCATATTGTGAGACCTATTAGATTTTTGTAACGTAAAAAATTGAATGAGAAAATATAATATTTGAGACGAGATTCTTTTATTTAGGCCTATGTTCAAGAAGTTTTCAGTCGATTATTTTATGACGCTGCACCTACTACTAGTTTACTTAGCGTCTATAGAGTTCGTGATAACGGAATGGTGTTTGGCAAGACGAAGCCAAGGATTCGCAATAGATTATCTAACATTCGTCTTACGGTTGGGGAAAACCTCAGGAAAAACGCAACCAGGTAACCAGTGGGAAGGGGAATTGAAACCTTGCCCCAGCGTTGCTCTGGATAAGCAAGAAACGGCCCCAGGGCAACTTACTTTCAGGCGACCTTTGTAATTGCGTTCGAGTGGCCAAAATTTATATAAGTCCTTGTTTCGATGTTATTAACATGGTGGAAGAAAAAAATAACTTTTCCATCTGGCCCCATGAGTATGTTTGCTTGCTAACAAGTGACGCAGCCAATTTCATTTTCTCTTCATGAACACTTTCAGCATGATTCTTTCTCCGCCTCCTCTTTCTAGCACAACTTCATTTATTATTCTGTATGTCCATTTTATTTACTCTATTCTTCTTCTTATCCACATTTCAAATGCTTTTAGTCGTTTCTCTTCACTTCGTTGTAATGACCATGTTTTTGATCCATACAATCCCTCACTCCACACAAACCACTTCACTAGTTTCTTTTTCAGAGGTCCGCAAAAGATGCTGGTTTTCTATTAGAAGCTTTCTTAGGCGTTGCTATCCTCCTTTTTGCTTCCTGACAGGAAACCCCAATCGTATACATTTATAATAACTATCTTTACATAATGTAATATATGTGTTTATAAAATATTAGCATATTAACATTACTTTGTGGATTTAATATATAAATGATTTGAATTAAATGTCCGTAGCAGTAACCAAATTTTATGACTGTGAATGATGAAGGAAAATATAAAAACGTTTCACAGCATGAATGAAAATACGAGAAGCAATGGGATTTTATGCTAAAACCATGTAGGTGTAGAGTTGAGCTTGTAAAATACAGAATATGCAAGCATTAAATTAAAATACTACAATTACAGATAGAAGTAATACACATTATTTCAGGATTCTCTCGCAAAATCCAGTTCTTAATGTCTCTAATTACACAGCTTAGCGGCTTCAAGCTCTAAACTTAAATTTAAACCCGTACAGGGTGTTTAATAAGTTACTTTATTCAATAACTGTCCGCCGAAAGAAATGTTTCACTGCATTTGCTCACAGAATTTCTGGTTCTTTATATAGGTCAGTACCGCATTAAAAATAACTAACCGCTGGCTTTGCTGACATAAGAAAATGTAATATGCCATTTGACGTTTATGGATATATTTAGAACACATATGAAGTACGAGAGAGTTATAGTTATATAATAATTCAGTTATTTTAACTTCTTTTCTCTTATAACTTCTAATGACGCTATTCAAAAATAAAAAGTAGAATCTTGAAATAAATCTCACCACAGTGGCGTATAGCAAATGTAGAAAGAGTAATTTATGTTGGAGAAAATAAGTATTTCAAGAATTCCCTCTATCGATTGTTTCCACAAATCCTGCACCCTAGCCGCTCATGTTTTCAATTAAATATACAACGGGACCGCTGGTTCGAGTCCTTATACAGGGACATCATTTTATTTTTACTAACATTTCTAATATTAACCTGGCTATACCCATGGATTAACGGTTGATAATCGAAAACATCGTTTTATACCCTTCCACGACTGGAGTTCGATGATACTGGCGTAAAGTACAAAAAAATCACTTTACTAGGTATAGGAGGGAAGAAAAGTAGTTCATCCATTTACGTAAACTAGGAAATATCGCGATTTTGAGTTTGTTAATTTTCATTAGGTTTTTGCTTAACCAAAATACAGTACTGTATTAACAATAAGTGCTTTTACTCACGAACTGAGCTATCCATTTGGACGTATTCATTATACAGTGTACATTACACTGTCTACAGCACATTAGCGTACAATATAGAGAATGAAGTTAAATTGAAAAATAATCATAACATGGATATTTAAACACAATTTTTTAAATGGTGGCCGTTTATTTCGACACAGGCATATTTGCATATTATCCCACTATAGACTATTGTACCTAATTCCAATTACCAGTTTCGCCCTTCGTACTAGCAACTCATGTTGAAATAATTCTCTACCTACTCTATAAAAAAAAGTACCTTATTTACTGTAAATTCAATCTTCACTTCTGCCCGATCCGAAAAGATAAAATTACTCAGACATACTATCTACTGTTCGTCCAAGTGGTTTTGTCGCAGAGTCGTAGAAAGGGGAGAAATCACGTGACAGTTAATTACTTAACGAGGCCCTTTTATTTAAGTTATTTTAAACAGTTTTATAATAATTCCAATTTCTAACAGAAATTAATGTTTTCAGAAAAGAGCTAAGACTGCCCATTCACTATCCTTTAAAGAGGGGCGAGCAGAAGCGGGTGGGTAATACCTGGATGCGACATAGGCAAATGGACGACAGTACCTGTGCGAAAATATGATTCAATATTGAAAACTCTTTAGTCACTGAGAGACGCGAACATATTTCAGGAACATACTATACTCACTAAGTCAGTACTGTTTACTGACTTTGACTGCATACGCGGCCTTGGTTCTGTGTGGAGGACAGTTGGGAGTTTACTAGTAGAGGGGGTGGGAGTGAAGTACATTAAAAAAAACTCAGGTACAATAAAAATTGAAGTAAAAATAAAATGATGTCCCTATAAAAGAAAAAATTCTCTTACCATATCGTATTTCGGCACTTTATATGGGACCGGTGGTCACTCATCGTGATAAATTCGGCGAGTTATTGTGAGTAGCGTAATTCTTTTTCGTATGCTAACTTGGATGGAGGGAATCGTCATGCTGACCACACGTCATCTCCAGACTTGTTACATATTCTTCCATGCTAAGGCATGTGGACGTGATGTCTCCTGTCGGCTAATGATCCTTAATACTTTTACGAGTACAAGTTCACTACAGTCGCTTTGGGTAGTGACCTGCAAGAGCAACAGTAATTAAATTATCTACGTGATGTAATTACAGTACAGGGACATCATTTTATTTTTACTTCAATTTTTATTGTACCTATGTTGTTGAATGTACTTTACTCCCATCCCTTCTACTAATGAAGTTCAACCGTCCTCCACACAGACCCAAGGCCGCGTATACAGTCAAAGTAGCCTTACGGTCATTGTAAACAGTACTGAGTTAGTGAGTATAATACGTTCCAGAAATATATTCACGTTTTCCAGTGACGAAAGAGCTTTCAATATTGAATCATATTTTCGCACAGCTACTGTCGTCTACGTCGCATCCCGGTTTCCTCCACCCGCTTATGCTCGCCCCTCTGTAAAGGCTAGTGGCTGGGGTGTCTTAGCTCTTTTCTGAAAACATTATTTTCTGTTAGGAATTGCACGTCTACGTAATATTACAAAACTATTTAAAATAACTTGAATGGAAGGGCCTCATTGTCACGTGATTTCTCTCCTTTCTACGACCCTGCGACAAAACCACTTGGACAAACAGTAGACAGCATGTCTGAGTAATTTTATCTTTTCGAATTCGACAGAAGTGAAGATTGAATTCACAGTACATATGGTACTCTTTTATAGAGTAGGTACAGAATTATTTCAACATGAGTTACTAGTATGGACAGCTCAGTTCGTGAGTAAAAACACTCATTGTTAATACTGTAGGCCTACTGTATTTTGATTAAACAAAAACCTAATGAAAATTATCAAACTCAAAAGCGTGATATTTCCTAGTTTAGGTAAATGGATGAACTACTTTTCTTCCCTCCTATGCCTAGTAAAGTGATTTGTTTGTATATTACGTCAGTATCATCGAAATCCAGTCGTGGAAGGGGGTAGCAAACAGTGTTTCCAGTTCTCAACCGTTAATCCAAAGGTATAGCCAGGTCAATATTAGAAATGATAGTAAAAATGAAATGATGTCCCTGTAGAAGTCACATTTCATCAAATTGAATTAATATTACTAATCAAATCTATGAATTTGTTTTTAGGTTAAAATAACTGCTTGAACTTTATGCTGAATAGCTAGTTCTTTAGATCTTTAAGTTGAAAAAAAGTCGACAGCTGCAAGTATAGACGTATACAAATTTTTTCAATTCACTTTAAAGAGTACAACCTTCCATTAAAACTTCAGAGTAATATGAGTAAATAGCTGATTAGCATTTGAAGTGGCTTATATGATCGAATTTCGGGAATTTATTTTTTTTATTGATTAAGTCTGTGTTAGATTACAAAAGAGAGAATTAATAACTTTTTGACATGAAAAGTTTACTCTGACATTACTCGTAATAAGGATACAAGTGTAAGATGAACTTCGTGCCTTGTGGTTTTCCACATAGTCCTTCTTGCCCAATTCTTTATTTAATGTGGTCTCAAGTTTTGCATGTATTATCTATTAGGTTAAGTTCATTTTCGGCTTTTCCCTTTCAAAATTCTCTGAAGTTCCTTCAATGGAAGGGTATAAAAGAGAGTGAGATAAGTCGTCAAGAGTCTTGGAGATCGCATAGATTCTTCCTAACAACCCCAATTTCCTGTACAAAGACACGGGAATGCGAATATCTCCTTTCATTTACTCATTTTTCATTGTGTCAGTGAATCATTTTATACGGTCTATGTCTCGAGTATCTAATTATTGGATAAAGTATACTCATCCTACCTGTAGCAATTATTTTTTTATTTAATCTTTAAATCCATCCTTAAAAAAATTACAGATTGCATTTCAAGAATAAAGTCTTCCCGTTAAAGTTATTTCACGAATCTCTGTAATTCTTATTTAAGATATTTTCCCTTTATGTATATACAAGTAAGAATTTTGTTATTAATTAAAAATTAATTCCTTTCAACATTTTTAAGTAACGCACAGTCTTCGGTATTTAGCAGACTTTCTTAAATTTATAAAAAAGATCTATTTTATTTTATGATTTTTTTTGTAGTAGTTTTGTAAGAATTATTGTGAGGATATAATAGAGGTTGCGAAATGTGAATATACATATTTTTTTAAGAGAAATGGGAAGTGGTTATCGGTTTGTTGAATTTATAGCAATGTTTTATTTTTGCTCTGGTTTGGACGACAAACAGTCGATTTGATTTCGTTAGTAAATTGAATGTTATCAGATATGATAGATATAAAGTTAAATGTACTCCAATCGACTTAATGAAACTTCTCTTAATGAAAATGGACTTTCAGTGTCTGAGATCAGAGAGTAAACTTTCAGTCTGAAAGGCAATCAATCAGAAAATTAGTTACCGGTATGTAATAAAAACTTTAATTTTCTACTTTAATATTGATATGCCTTTCACGTTATTTAATTACACTTTTAATCTTTATTTTTGTTACTTAATTTTATTTACAGAAGAATGCATATGCTGTATTTTTCTTGTAATCTTAAAATGAAACTAGTTCCCTTTTGAATTAGTAGTTACTTTTCAGTTTCATTGCACTGCATTGGGTAAGGTAATATTTATGTCGATAACAAGATCGGGGGTGGGGGAACAAAGATACTCGAAAATGATACATGTCACAGCAACTAAGTTCACTTAAAATGTATTAGAAATAACAGACTATCGTTTTGGGTTATTAATTAATTATTTATTGAAAATATAAATGTATTTTGACGTGTAATGTCTACTATATTGGACCTGCAGTAATAGAAAAAAATGAAAGGATTTTGTGGAAATGACATTTGACTTCTATTGCCATCGAAATGTTTACGTCACCCACTTGCAAGAGTTTATTATAATCCATGGGAGTTTGCAATGTACTTAAAAGTAATATTATTCGATTGTGCTTTGATATGGATGATTAACATGCGTAAATAATTAGATTGTTAAACCAAGGTTGGTATTACTCACATATAGATGGATAAAATAACAGTAACAATATTTACAGAATATTCTCTAGCGTAGTGTACCAAATTGTTAATTGTCCATGATAAAAAGAAGTATTTTACTTGTCCTCTTAATAGTACACCATTCTCTCTTGATACAATGAGGTTTGATTATTGGAATCCGTTCATTAGACACACATAAATATTTTAGAAAATGAATTTATTTATCATAATTTTATTACCCTAATTCCTATATAGACGTTATACAGAATCATAGGAATGTTCTCAAAGCTCTCATATCACTAATTTCTTTTCATTTCTTTTTCTTTCTTTTTCCTATTTATTTTCTTTTAGAATCCTTCATAGGACTTATTTTTTGCTATAATTAATTCAATGAAGCTTAAGACGTGATAAGTTGATCATCTGCTTGCTTCATAGGATTACCCATACAATTAGCATTTATAATTTCGGAGATAAAAAATGGGAAATAATTTCTACACGCAAGAAATGTACAAAATATACTACTGATTTGCTACGAAATTATCATAGCGCTGAAGATTTTTGTGAGAATTCTGATAGGGCACTGATTAGAGAATGAAAATTTGTATGTATGTATGTATGTATTTGTATACACCCGGTGGCAGTGATACATAATATACAATAATACCATTACAATAATACATTAATTAAACCAATAAAAAGAACTGTAAATATCTTGGAGTAATAATTGCCAAAGAAGGGAAACAATATCATGAAATCAAAAGAAGAATAACAATGGGGAAAATCAGCAATATCAACCTTACATAACAGTGCGATTTATTTTCTTTGGTAACACTTCTGTCCCAGAGAATGTTCCCCCACCTAAGGTTGTGGAGTAATTGTGACATTCAAAATCATAATTTATTGGAGTATTTGTGTTTTTTTTATAAACTATATGAAGATTAAACATTACTTTTCGCAATGTTTAAATATTCCCATATCATCTCCTAATATCAAGTCTTGAGCTTCATCCTCTGTTATCATATAATTGCATTTGTCCATGTTAACAGTTAAATCTCATTTTGTATATTCTTCCAAACGTTTTCTTGCCACATATTCTAGGTCTTCAAATCCCTGCGCAAGTATTAACTGGTCGTCCGTAAAGTGTAATGAGTATATAGTATCTTCTCCTATGCTTACACCCATATCTTTACATTTCCTTCTCCAAAGTTTGTAAACAGACGTGAAATCAGCGAGAAAAGATTTGTAAGAATCAATCATTCTTTATCCTTTAACAGTAAAATAGTTTAAGAATACACAGAGGTAAAATGTTATCATTTTTTGTCAGAAAGACTTTTCCGGTTTTATTATTGAAAGGTCTAGAATAGCACTACACCATTTTTTTTTCCCATAGAGCTGTTCAGTCATCTGTTATAGTTAGAAGAAACTACATGTGTTTACTTTCACTTACACAATTCCAAATCTTCCTCGGCTTAGGTTTTTCGTATATTTTCCTTTACTAATACTGCTACTCTTCCTACAAATGCTGTAGTAGATGCATGATTCTGTTATAAATGTTCTTTAATGCGTGCTTAATAACATTTTCTATCATGACTTCCTTTAGATGTCATGTTCTGATTTGTATAATATTATTTTTCTTATATAGGTACTAGGAATTATTTTTAATTTTATACGTAAGTACATATGTATGTTTTCTTATTTATTTATTTATTTATTTATTTATTTTTTAGTAAATGGAATGGAATGCCATTAGGAAAGTTCAGAACAACAGAGAGAGTTTGGAATTGAACGGGTTACATCAGCTTCTTGTCTATGCGGATGACGTGAATATGTTCGGAGAAAATCCACAAACGATTAGGGAAAACGCGGAAATTCTACTTGAAGCAAGTAAAGCGATAGGGTTGGAAGTAAATCCCGAAAAGACAAAGTATATGATTACGTCTCGTGACCAGAATATTGTACGAAATGGAACTATAAAAATTGGAGATTTATCCTTCGAAGAGGTGGAAAAATTCAAATATCTTGGAGCAACAGTAACAGATATAAATGACACTCGGGATGAAATTAAACGCGGAATAAATATGGGAAATGCGTGTTATTATTCGGCTGAGAAGCTTTTGTCATCTAGTCTTCTCTCAAAAAGTCTGAAAGTTAGAATTTATAAAACTGTTATAGGCCTATTACCGGTTGTTCTGTATGGTTGTGAAACTTGGACTCTCACTTTGAGAGGGGAACAGAGATTCAGGGTGTTTGAGAATAAGTTTCTTAGAAAAATATTTGGGGCTAAGAAGGATGAAGTTACATGAGAATGGAGAAAGTTACACAACGCAGAGCTGCACGCATTGTATACTTCACCTGACATAATTAGGAACATAAAATCCAGACGTTTGAGATGGGCAGGACATGTAGCACGTATGGGCGAATCCAGAAATGCATATAGAGTGTTAGTTGGGAGGCCGGAGGAAAAAAGACCTTTGGTGAGGCCGAGACGTAGATGGGAAGATAATATTAAAATGGATTTGAGGGAGGTGGGATATGATGGTAGAGACTGGATTAATCTTGCTCAGGACAGGGACCAATGGCGGGCTTATGTGAGGGGGGCAATGAACCTCCGGGTTCCTTAAAAGCCAGTAAGTAAGTAAATGGAATGGAACGTCTTAAGGTGAAGTTTTGTTTCTGACAACACTGGAAGGTTGCGTAGGACCTTCAAATTTTGCACACTGATACATCTTATTAGTGTAAGATGTTGTGCCAAAATAGTTGCTAAAATGATATGGAAGATATTAAAACGACGCGTCATTTCAATATCGCTATGAATCTATGTTAATACAGAGTGATTCCTTACTGAGCTTATTTCCGAAGACATTCTGAGCACAAAATGTCATATAAACATTTGTCCTAATCTCAATATATTCAGAATTACAACAATTTGAAGGTCTTTGTTATATATCATTATTCTTGAGTTTTAAGGATAAAAGGATGTTAAAGATAAAGAATGAACTATTCAGAAGTATCATTTCTTTAATTAGCTAATAATCTGAATGTAGAAATGTGTTGCGAATTCCATAGTTGTTTCGTACAGATTTTTTTTTTTCGATTTTAACTACAAAATTACATTTTCTTACGCATTTATCACAACAATTGTTACAAATCACGCCGCTCTTTTAAATTCTTTAAGACTGTACATTAGGTTGCATAATTAAACTGTAAAGAATCAAGTTCCTGAAGACGTATGATTTGTAACACTTTTTGTGATAAGTGCGTAAGAATGATGTAATTTGTATTTAAAAATTGAAAAACAAAATCTGTACAAAGCAATTAACAACACATATTTAGCTTCAGAACAGTAGCCAATTAAAGAAATGACATTTCTGATTAGTTCACTCCCTATTTGTAATATTTGTTTACCCTTAAAACTAAAGAAAAAAGGTACAGTACTTTATTAACAACTTCAAATTAGTGTAACTCTGAAAATATTGAGATTTGAACACATGTTTATTTAACATTTTTTGCTCAGAATGTCTTCGGAAATAAGCTCCGTAAGGGATGGTAAATCCTCGTGAATCATCCTGTATAATAGTTGCAGAGCCTTTTGAATGTAGCGTGTGTCAGAGACGAGGGAGAAACAAGACTGCAACTCAACGTCTGGAAACGCAGAGTTAAATAGGTCCATCATTACGAACAAAATATGAACTGATTACATGGAATTAAACAAATTCATAGTACTACATTAAATTGGTAAGGTACATTTAATGGTCTCACAAATTAAACGTATAACAGTATATTTATAAGTAAACAAATACAATATAAAGCCCACCTGTAACTATCACTTCTTTATTTCTGTCTCTTATTCTGTCCTTCCACCCGTTCTGGTTGTCAATACACCCTACAGTCTCGCTGAACATAAACAGAAGAAAACTGTGAATTGTTCATGCAGTGACGAAAGCACAAATTTTTATTGCACCACGCACAGAAAATAAAACTCTTGCTTCTGCATCTCTGCATAGTATATTTTGAATCCCTAATATGTTTAAGGGACTCACTTTTTATGTTGAGAACCAGAGATTTAAACTACTATCCATAAGAACATACGCTAGGATGGTACGAAGTTCAGGGAAATTATGTTAGATGATAAATTTGTAGTAATTAACTATGCTATGACTAGACAATTATTTTATGTTATGTTTTTCATAGTATGTATCTTGTGCTCAACGTAAAATAAACTTAATTATTATATAACTAAAATAAAAACTTATTTTAAAGAATCTAATATAATTTCAAATATATTTAGCTGCATGAAATTACCTTCAAACCTCAAAATTATTTTAAGTACTATACAACGTACATTTTCTATTAATTTACTAACCAGACAAATTGATGACTTGCCTTTATTTCAAGAATTATGCATCGATGTAGCCCTCTCTCTTTGAAACACAAGAAGAAATAGCTAATAAGTAAACAGTATTTCCAACAGTAACAAAAGATTTTCTTTTTTTCAAGAGATGAACATAATTTAGTTCAGTTAGTAACTGCTCGCAGCAACAGTAACAAATATAAATGACACTCGGGAGGAAATTAAACGCAGAATAAATATGGGAAATGCGTGTTATTATTCGGTTGAGAAGCTCTTATCATCCAGTCTGCTGTCCAAAAATCTGAAAGTTAGAATTTATAAAACAGTTATATTACCGGTTCTTCTGTATGGTTGTGAAACTTGGACTCTCACTCTGAGAGAGGAACATAGGTTCAGGGTGTTTGAGAATAAGGTGCTTAGGAAAATATTTGGGGCTAAGCGGGATGAAGTTACAGGAGAATGGAGAAAGTTACACAACACAGAACTGCACGCGTTGTATTCTTCACCTGACATAATTAGGAACATTAAATCCAGACGTTTGAGATGGGCAGGGCATGTAGCACGTATGGGCGAATCCAGAAATGCATATAGAGTGTTAGTTGGGAGACCGGAGGGAAAAAGACCTTTAGGGAGGCCGAGACGTAGATGGGAGGATAATATTAAAATGGATTTGAGGGAGGTGGGGTATGATGATAGAGACTGGATTAATCTTGCTCAGGATAGGGACCGCTGGCGGGCTTATGTGAGGGCGGCAATGAACCTTCGGGTTCCTTAAAAGCCATTTGTAAGTAAGTAAGTAAGTAAGTAAGTAACTGCTCGCATATAGGCCTATGGTGAAAGATTTCATCACTCGAACAATTAGACTATACTGCGTCCCATAATATCTGCCAGGAGACGTAAACATTGGCGGCAGAGTTGGAGAGGCGTATCATTGCTAAACAACCAATGGCAGTGGCCACATCCCACGCTTATCTTGAAATTGGGCGGTCTGAAGTGTTCTACCTCCGCCCAAATTCAAGATAAGTCTGGACTGTGACCTCTGCCATTGGTTATGTGATGACGTTTGTTGGAATAACTTCTATTGGCGTGCGTTGTAGGTGGGTTAGTAAAAGATTTAAGTCCTTTAAACAACCAAGGGCTGTCAATACTTAAGTTTCTTAATCAGTCTTGAAATACAAGGCGTAGTACAAATGATGAAATGAAGATGATGATGATGATGATGATTACTCGTTGCCACGTGGGGCACTTGTCGTCTCCCCAGCATTTCTGCTGACTGCAAAGCTATAATGCCTCTCCAACGATCGCCGCGCCGTTTTATCGGCTCGCGCCAGTGACACTACTGTGACCTTTGAAGTCCGCGTGATTCGCGTCTACTCGATGGCGTACCCACGCCGTGGCCAGTGCGATGACCTGCCTTTGGACTTTGACAGATAATCCTTTAGTCATTAACCCCAGTACATACATGACTCAAACTATAAATATTAGATCAAGTCTGCACGAGTTATGAGGATGGAATACATTTCGGATTGACAGTATTAATAATGTCACTCTAAACATTAATTACAATCATACCAATTATAATCATACTAATTACAATCATACCAATTACAATCACACCAATTATAATCATTCCAATCATAATCATACCCATTATAATCATACTAATTATAATCATTCCAATTATAATCATACCAATTATAATCATACCAATTACAATCATACCAATTGTAATCGTTCCAATTATAATCATACCAATTATAATCATTCCAATTATAATCATACTAATTATAATCATTCAATTATAATCATACCAATTATAACCATTCCAATTACAATCATTCCAATTATAATCATACTGATTATAATCATACCAATTATAATAATAGCAATTATAATCATTCCAATTATCATACCAATTATAATCATTCCAACTATAATCATTCCAATTACAATCATACCAATTACCATCATACCAATTATAATCATTCCAGTTATAGTCATACCAATTATAATCATTCCAGTTATAATCATACTAATTATAGTCATACCATTTACAATTATTCCAATTATCATTCCAATTATTATACCAATTATAATCATTCCAATTATTATACCAATTATAATCATACCAATTATAATCATTCCAATTATAATCATACCAGTTATAATCATACCAATTATAATCATTCCAATTACAATCATTCCGATTATAATCATACTAATTATAATAATTCCAATTACAATCATACTAATTATAATCATACCAATTATGTCCCTTCAGTAAGTGAACGCTTATCACAGTTATATAGGCCTAGCAATTATTCGCCTCTCTACCTCTACCGAAAATGTTTATTTCGCCTGTCAGACATTATGGGACGCAGTATAGTTTGGTAAACTATTCAATTTCTCTCAAATTAAACTTATAACTCTATAGCTACAATATATTGTTATGTTCGTTGTTAGACTATGTACTTACCTCCCATTGCCTCGCGACACAGGTATTACACAGATCGTGCCTTCTTCCGAGAGACAGCATCAGAGACTCCAAACTACCAAACTACTAGTAATATTCCAAATACTATTTAAGTGTCTTCTAGATCGATTTCGAAAAAATGTTTTAACAGGTGCATAGAAAAATATGTAGACAACAACTTCGAAACTTGTGGAAATAGTCGCAGTTTCTTCAAAATGGCATTTAAACTTACTTACTTACAAATGGCTTTTAAGGAACCCGCAGGTTCATTGCCGCCCTCACATAAGCCCGTCATCGGTCCCTAACCTGTGCAAGATTAATCCAGTCTCTATCATCATATTCCACCTCCCTCAAAACTATTTTATTATCCTCCCGTCTACGTCTCGGCCTCCCCAAAGGTCTTTTTCCTTCTGGTCTCCCAACTAACACTCTATATCCATTTCTAGATTCGCGCATACGTGCTACATGCCATGCCCATCTCAAATTTAATTTAATGGATTTAATGTTCCTAATTTTATCAGGTGAAGAAAACAATGCGTGCAGTTCTGCGTTGTGTAACTTTCTCCATTTTCCTGTAACTTCATTCCTCTTAGCTCCAAATATTTTAAGAACCTTATTCTCAAACACCCTTAATCTCTGTTCCTCTCTCAAAGTGAGAGTCCAAGTTTCACAACCATACAGAACAACCGGTAATATAACTGTTTTATATATTCTAACTTTCAGATTTTTTGACAGCAGACTAGATGACAAAAGCTTCTCATCCGAATAATAACAGGCGTTTCCCATATTTATTCTGCGTTTAATTTCGTCCCAAGTGTCGTTTATATTTGTTAGTGTTGCTCCAAGATATTTGAATTTTTCAACCTCTTCGAAGGATAAATCTCCAATTTTTATGTTTCCATTTCGTACAAAATTCTGGTCACGAGACATAACCATATAGTTTGTCTTTTCGGGATTTAGGCTACTTACAAACCTTTACTGACTTCAAGTAAAATATCCCTGTTTTCCCTAATCGTTTGTGAATATTCTCCTAACATATTCACGTCATCCGCATAGACAAGAAGGTGATGTAACCCGTTCAATTCCAAACCCTGTCGGTTACCCTGAACTTTCCTAATGGCATATTCTAGAGCGAAGTTAAAAAGTAAAGGTGATAATGCAGTTCCTTGCTTTAGCCAGCAGTGAATTGGAAAAGCATTAAACTATGTATATATATATATATATATATATATATATATATATATATATATATATATATACAGTATATATAATTCATAGTAGAAGAAACTCTGTAGGCCTACAGAGATTTTTATATGCAGCATGAAGACTATACAAGTTTTCAGTTCTCTGGTTTGAAAATTGAAATTTTATCTCCGTGTATCCTTAATTTTGCTGACCAGTGTAATCATTTTGCAATTTTCTAATTTTCAGTGGCAGCTTACGATTAAAAACATATTCTCGTGATAACATAAAAATTCAGTTTCTAGTATCTAAATACCTTTATGACCCATACACCAGTCGCAGTTGGTTGATACATCCGCTCTTAGCTTGGTACAGCTTTTAGAATCCAGACACGCCGCAGGAAATTTACGTTAATACATCAATCATTCCGTATGATGGCCTTGTTTCAACACGACTCTTATACCCGATTCTATTTCTGCAACAGTTCAATCATCAGGTCATTTCCCCTCCGCAAGAATTAAACATGAAGCATTATGTTAAGGCTGGGCAACGTGGTCGTAACGTATTTGCAACAACCGCTATTTCCGTGGCTTAAAAGAAATTGATTTTTAAGTGAAGTATAGCATTTGGCTCGAAACACGGTGACGTGGCCATCAAAGTTTCAGACATCCGCTCTTACTACCCTGGCCTCCGCGTACGTGACTTCCTGAGCAGATGAACATTTTATGACACATCCTACACTACGAGCTGCACTTTTATTTGCCAAGGAGGGAACCTGGCCGCCATGTTTGTGTGAGAGGAGAGAAGAGACAGTGGAAGTTGTGTTTGTCTTATGGAGACATAATGGATCGGATTGATTCAGACTCAGAATAAAAACGGCGACTCTTCGGATGAAACTCACTCTTCAAGCTAAGGGAAAGGACTTGACAGTCCTGAGATATGAAGCAATATTTCTCCATCGCAGATTGGAACTTTCGTTGTGAAGTTCTGTAAGTCTATAATTTCACCGTCTATAAGTGTTGCTTAATACAGTGTGTCTCTTCAATTATATTTGGATAGAAAACAAAAGAGGATAAAATCTTAATTATATGTATAAAAAAAGGTAAAAGGTATCCCCGTAACATGCCATGAAAGCATTTGGGGGCATGGAATTGGCACCACGCTCTGACCGCCTTTTATCCCCGGGAAAGACCCGGTACTCAATTTTATGGAGGCTGATTGAACCTCGGGGCCGTTCTGAAAGTTTGGCAACGAGAAAAAATCCTGTAACCACCTGGGATCGAACCCCTGACCTTTCAGTCCGTAGCCAGCTGCTCTACCAACTGAGCTACCCGGCCGCAATAATCTGTATAATATCGATATTAACGATATTAAATAAATAAAATTAAGTAAAACGTCTGACGTAAAGATTAAATTTAAAAACTCAGATATGGAGTTACACATAAATCGTTATTACAGACTCTGAAAATAAATTAATAAAAATCAAATATGACTTTAAATACGTGACCAAATTATTACAGTGGTTACTACATTAATTATATTTAATTATGCACACTTCATCCCCTATTATTTATTCGCTCGTTTCCATACTGTCTCTCGCTATCATAATATCAAAATTCAAACACAACATGACAACACGGTAGAAATTCCACTTCATACATCATCTCTGTATTTCTTATTCTTTACTGTTGCTACTTCTCGTGACTAGAACTCTCTACCGCCTGAAGTCAAGGGCTGCCGAACCTTGGAATCCTTTAAATCTAAGTTAGAAAATTATCTCATTACCAGTTGCCAAACTAATTTACTATAATAACAAGTGTTATATGTCCTACCCATTTTTCCCATTTAGATATTGTAGTGATACTTTATCTACACTATTAGCTTGTATTATTATTATTATTATTATTATTATTATTATTATTATTATTATTATTTACCTACTTACAAATGACTTTTAGAGAACCAGTAGGTTCATTGCCGCCCTCACATAAGCCCGCCATTGATCCCTATCCTCAGCAAGATTAATCTAGTTCCTAGTATCATATCCTAACTCCCTCAAATCCATTTTAATATTAACCTCCCATTTACGTCTCGACCTCCCCTAAGATATTTTCCCCCTGGCCTTCAAAAATTATTATTATTATTATTATTATTATTATTATCATTATTATTATTATTATTATTATTGTGTCATATTTCTATACACTGTAAATGTCTCACTCATTTTAACTCAATACTTAATTTTAGTGTGTTTTTTTTTGCTTCCTTTGTACATGTTTACTTACAGTCTTATTTCTAATGGCTGATTGTTTCTATTGCATTATGATCAAGTTATTAATATTTAATCTGTCTCTATACAGTTTTGCAAACTGACCTCTTCTCCAAGCTTCTTTAAGGGAAGGAACCAAAACCCGCCTTCTGCTTCTTGCTTCATAACTCCAGTCACTGTCCATTCCAGTGGAAGTGTTCCCTAGTCCATTAATTAAAGATGAAGAAGAAATAGTAATTAAATCTATCTAAAACTGGTTTATCAATGTATAAAGATATTCCAGTGCCCAATATTCTAGTTTTTGAAAATTAATTTTTAACATTCTCTCCAATCTCCTCTGTTAACCAACTGTACTTCCTCCAATCTTCTTTCCCTTATTGTTGTTTTAATTCCATGAATCCATGTAGTATTAGGTCTCTCTCTCTCTTCAACCTCTCGGGTGGCAACCATTGCAACACACTTTTTAGTATTGTATTGTATTGTATTGTATTTATTAACATTCCATGGTATTCATACATTGCTTACAGCTAGAATATGGAACAAGTCAAAAAACTTAATACTATTATAAAATCTTAATTTATAGTCACAGTCTAGTTGGAATATATACAGAAGAGATTTACAATATAGTCCACTAGTACAACACAAAGTTTTAGTATCAATTTCATGAACTGTTATTGAATGTCATGAATTCACCTACAGAATAGAAGGCGTGAGAAATCAGGTACTTCTTTAATTTGACCCTAAATAATTTTATGTTTTGAGTTTCATTTTTTATATCGATAGGGAGGCTATTAAATATTTTTACTGCCATATAACGCACTCCTTTTTGATAGCACGATAGACTTGCCGATGGAATATGGAAGTCATTTTTTGACGTGTATTTATGCTATGAACTGTTGAATTAGTTACAAAGTTTTCACGATTACATACGAGGAAGATTATTAATGAAAAGATATAGCCTACTGACAAGCCATGGCCATTTTTTGTGGTTTTTTGAAAATAGCTCTACACGATTCCCTAGATTTGGCACCTACTATTATTCTAATTACTCTTTTTTGTAATAGAAATATATTGTTACTATCTGTGGAATTTCCCCAGAATATTATTCCAAAACTCATTACCGAGTGGAAGTATGCAAAGTATACTGTTTTTACTATCTTTTGCATAGATCTAATAGCAAAACAAGCTGAATTTAGCTTGGGGGTAATTTCTTTAATATGATTTTTCCAATTTAACACATTATCGATTTTTAAGCCAAGAAATTTGGTGGTTGTTGTTTCTAATAGGGATCTGTTATTAATTATTGCGCTAGAAATTTGCGACGTTGAATTTGGACAGGATTTAAATTGAATTATGTTAGTTTTGTAATCGTTCTTCACTCATCCTCTTCACATGACCGTACCATTGCAATTGCTTATGTTGAACCTAATCCAGTACCGTATTGATATTTTACTCCCATTTTAGATTTTATTATATTGTTTCTAATTTAGTCTCTTTTTGATATTAAAGCCGATCTTATCCAAGAGTCCATTTCCATAGCTAAATAATTTAGAAATTGTTTGATGTTTCGGCTGCCAAGTTGCTCTTCCATATGTTGCTATACTTCTTACTATTGCTCTAAAAATTTGCGATTTATTTTCTTTGGTAACACTTCTGTCCCAGAGAATGTTATGTAAGGTTGATATTCCTGATTTTCCCATTGTTATTATTCTTTTGGTTTCATGATCTTGTTTCCCTTCTTTGGCAATTCTACTCCAATATATTTATAATTTTCGCAATGTTTAAATATTCCCATATCTTCTCCTAATATCAAGTCTTGAGTTTCATCCTTTATTGTCATATAATCGGATTTGTCCATGTTAACAGTTAAATCCCATTTTCTATAATCTTCCAAACGTTTTCTTGTCATATATTCTAGGTCAGTGGTCGTCAGCACTCGCTGAAATGTGCAAAGGGTACGCGGTGCTGTCCCGTGTGCACTGTCGTGCAACAGGGAGAGATAGAGAGCATACCCGCTAGACGCCTGTTCTAGGTCTTCAAATCCCTGCACAAGTATTAACTAGTCGTCCGCTAAGTGTAATAAGTATATAGTATCTTCTCCTATGCTTACACCCATATCTTTACATTTCCTTCTCCAAAGTTCTAGTGCTTTTTTTATTTAAATTTTAAATAATGTCGGGTGGTGAAGAACATCCCTATCGAAGGCCTTTGGTAACTTGGAAAACATGTGACAAATGTCTTCCTAATTTTTTTATATATATAGAATCGGAATATAGTAATAGTAATTAAATAACGAAATAAAAATGACGCTTTAGACTATACAGCTACGCAGTGGTACCAGTCAGACGTCATACCTAAACCTATTTCTTCCGCGTTAATGATCATGAAAACATCATTCCAAGTCGATTCTTTGCAGCAGTACAATACTGTCTTTAACAAGAAAGTAACAATTAACCCTTCAGTGCTCACGCCTTAATTTGTGACACCAGCCTACTCTCGCGGATTACATTTGTAATCCATTTTTTTGAATAAAGAATTTTTACACAAATTTTACAACATATATATATAATATAAATAAAATAGTAACATTACTTTAGTTATTCTGTTAAACTGTTTGTGATATAGCAGTGTAACTCTGTTTGAACTTTAATATTTAAATCAGTGATGTCAATAAAATATCTTTTATTTTATTGTTTATGTTACGACGCTGTATCAACATCTAGATTATTTAGCGTCTGAATGAAATGAAGGTGATAATGCAGGTGAAATGAGTCCGGGGTCTAGCACCGAAAGTTAGCCAGCATTTGCTCGTATTGGGTTGAGGGAAACCCCGGAAAAAACCTCAACCAGATAAGTTGCCCCCACCGACATTCGAACCCGGGCCACCTGGTTTCGCGGCCAGACGCGCTGACCGTTACTCCACAGGTGTGGACTCAATAAAATATGAATGGTATTATAATACAAACGATGTAATTGAAAACTCTGTTGTTATATATAGGCTTAATTGTTACTTATTTTAAACTAACATCTGCAGTTATAAGTTATAATTTGCTACACCTAAAATTTAAGTCACTATTAGGTACATGTCGATGTCTGTTTCACATGAGAAGAAGTAATTGTTCCGACGCTGTAAAGCACCTCGACATTTCCCCCGTTAAAGTAAGTACAGTGCATATCCATTTCAGTTCTTCGGTAAAAAATCTTGGCATACACATGGATAATAATCTCAACTGGGACATGCAAATCACAGAAACCTGCAGAAAAGTATATTCTATTATCCATGTGCTAAAAAGGATAAATGTTCATCTCCCCTCTTGCTTAAAAAAAGTCCCTTGTGCAGAAGCTTGTATTTTCCTATTTTGACTATGCCGACATTTTACTGACTGACCTTTCCAGCGACAACCAAATGAAACTTCAACGTGCTCATAATTTGTGTGTACGTTTTGTAAGCAGTGTTCGTAAATATGATCATATTACTCCATCCCTGGAAACAATAGGTTGGCTTAAACTAGATAAGAAAAGAAATTTGTATTCACTTCTCCTTCTCTTCGAAATCTTGAACTCTTCTATTCCTTCGAACCTGTCGTCTCGCTTCACTTACCTTTCTTCCCACCACAATCTGAACACACGCTCTCGCCATGAAACAATACTAACAATACCATCCCATCGCACCTCCTCATACTCATCCTCTTTCACAATAGCCCTGCCAAGACTCTGGAATTCGTTACCTGCTAGCATCAGGGACTATCGAAATAAAATTGAATTCAAACGCAAATTTACTAGAAACTTAGTCAGTAATTGAGACTCGTTCAGACATGGTTTCTTGTAAATAGTTCTCTTAATCTATCATAAAAAATCTCAATATATGGTAATTTCATAACTATAGAATTTTGTTATTGTAGGTTTAATTTGTAATTCAGTAAATACAAACATTTTCTTTGTTCTTAACTTCTATGATAAATTGTCTAGCTTTCATTAATCAGGTAATCTTGTCGTACTTTAATTTTTGTTGTAATTGTAATTGTAAATTTAATATTAATTGCAATTTCATTCTTCATATTATAGTTGTAATCCCCGGGTCGAGAGGCAGAGAAGGCCTGATGGCCTTATCTCTACCAGGTTAAATAAATAAATACTAAATACTAAATATTATCAAATATGTCCACGTAATCAATTATATTTCAGGATAAAATAACCACTGCAACAATAAAAATACATTTATAAATATCTTATGAACTGGTTATGGGAATAAATCACATTACAAATGAGGAAATCGAAAATACGCGCTTGTACTCTCATCTGTTAAAAACACTGGCGTCAGCGCTCACGCGGATTACAATTGTAATCAACCCTAAAAACATACAAATTACTACTCATAAAAGAGTCATAATTACATCAAAATACTCCAGACGTAAGAGCTAAACCGTAACAGAAAAGAAATGGAAATTTCACGTTATGAACCTTGAAAGTTTCGATGAAATAAAATAAAATTAATGATAACAGAAAAACAAGTGGAAGCAATAGAACATTTTACATCCGACCACATGGACGTCTGTTTTGCTCCCTGCTGTAATGGAAGTTATACTGATATGAGAAATAACAATTATGCCTTTGCTACTATGACCATCCCGTTGCAGAGAGATAACCATCTCCCGGTACAGGCGTCGCAACGGGAGGGACGAACGTCCCTGCAACCCCTTCTTGTCGCCAAGTTTTGCAGTCCGCGCAATAAATCACCCCAGCCCACTCGAAATCTCTACCCCTTGTCGAACTCTGGTAAGAGGACACAACCTCCTATTTCACAGTTGGGTTAGATCTCCCCGCAGTCACAACCAGTGCTAAGTTAACGCGGGACAGTTCCAGAGCCCTCGCAAACGACTTCAAATTCATTCTGATCCATTGCCCACAGGCCGACAAATCATTATCTCAGTTCGTGGCGGATACAAGAGCAGTACTGGATCCAAGGTAGTGAAAGAAATTTAAGAGTTTAAAGAGTCATGCCTTCAACCCACGACTAACAAGGAGAGGACACGCTCTGTATATCACCCAATTAAATAAGATTGTGTGAGATGAAAGTACAAGAAATACTTTTTAAAGTCATACCTGGTATGGGTGGCCAGTGATCCCTCGTTTTGAAAATATTGGCTATTGTTTGTGACATACTTCCGTTAGGTGCTCAATAGGGAAGCATTAGGCTATATATATTATTTTAATGTACCGAAGTACATATGATATTTCCATGCAGATATTCTGCGTCATCACACGATGCAAGAGTAATGGAACGGAGAAAAATTCTCTCCGGCGCCGGGATTTGAATCCGGGTTTTCAGCTCTACGTGCTGATGGTTTATCCACTAAGCCACACCGGATACCACCCCGGCGTCGGACAGAATCGTCTCACATTAAGCTCCAACTCTTGGGTTCCCTCTAGTGGCCGCCCTCTGCACTACGTCATAGATGTCTATGAACATAGGACCGAAGTCCACACATGTGCTGAGGTGCACTCGTTATGAGTGACTAGTTGGCCGGGATCCGACGGAATAGAGCTGAAAACCCGGGTTCAAATCCCGGCGCCGGAAATAATTTTTCTCCGTTCTATTACTCTTACATCGTATGATGACGCAGAATATCTGAATGGAAATATCATATGTACTTCGATACATTAAAATAATATATATGATATGCGTAAATCACTTCGTGATTTAAGACGGCGCTTATTCCGTCGTTCGTAAAATAACCCAATAAAAAAAATAGATATTTTGATGAAATAATTTTTCAGGGGTGCAACGTGCACTACAGCTTCAAGAATTGAAAGCACTTCATGAAATGACAAACACTGAACAATTCAGAGTCTATGTTTTGGAGCAAGTTAGCCTATGTAGTATGTTGGGAATTAGTTGAGGTACTAAAACCCTTCACGGATAGTGAACTTGTAAAGGGATGTATGGTGCCTGAACAAAATAGAGTTAATTATGTCTCTGTACTGCAACAGTTCAAATGTGAATTCACAGAACAAATATTTAGTGATTTTAGACGTATCGAGAGTGATATTAGTATTTTTGTTAATCTTTTCATAAATTTAGTACAATCCGTGAGAGTGTAGTTCCAGGACGAGTTAATTAATTTACTAAGTAACGTAGAATTCAGAACTAAATGTAGAGAATATGACTTGACAAGCATAGAATTATTTAAAAAATGAACAAAACTAAATATTACAAGATGAGCTTATTCGTTTCCACTATGTTAGATACCTTCGCCTCGACATAAGTGTGTGAACAATTGTTTTCTAGAATGAAGGTTACTAAATCCAAACATAGGTCCCGATTAACAGATGAGCATCTTTAACGCATTGCAGTAAATTCGTTGGAAATAGATTCCCGATTACTTGCAGAAAAGAATGCAGATGTTGAATAGACCGCAAAGTAGATTATATGGTGGAATATGAAAATGATATTATATATGATATAATTTATCATAACTATATTAAATATAATAAATAATGTAATAACTGAATGTTGCAGTGTATACTCCTTCCTTTTTCAAATTCAGTTTATTATCCGTATTTGTAAGAGTGCAATGAAGTTGCGGAGCCCAGTCCGTAAACAGTGTGTGTTATGCAGTGCAGCATCATCCGTGTAATCGGGGCTCTTACAATTTTGAGCATACCTGGTCTAATGCTTCCCTATTAGGCACCTAACGGAAGTATGTCATAAAAAATAGCCAATATTTCCAAACCGAGAGATCATTGGCCACCCATACCAGGTATGACTTTAAACAGTGTGTCTTGTGCTTTCATGTCACAAAATCTGATTTAATTCGGTGATATACAGAGCGTGTCCTCTCCTTGTAAGAGAAAAGAACGTATAATATTTACAGTAGAGAAAATAAGGCATTATATTGTCGTTGTAAAGAATCTTAGTAAGATCACCTGTAAGTGACTTCCAATCCATTGACTGCTTGTTTTATTCCGATACCTGCATTCCACTCTAAAGAAGACTTTTACGTGAACGTATAAAAAAATCACTAAAAATTGATTAATTTTTAAACTGGATATGCATAAAAGGATTCAAATAGGCCTATATATTTTTTTGTAATTTTTACATCGCTATAATTAGGGCTGGGATTCTAAGGTAATACATATTTTATTTGCACTGCAATTAGAAACTCGTCCGAGGTCCAGCACCGAGAGTTACCCAGCATTTTCTCAAATTGGGTTGAGGTAAAACCCCGTAAAAGCCTCAACCAGGTAACTTGCCCCTACCGGATTCGAACTCGGGCCACCTGGTTCGCGGTCACACGCGCTAATCGTTACTCCACAGGTGTGGACTCACTGATGTTATTTAGGTAACTAAATACCGTATTATTCGAAATTCAAAGTTGAAGTGTTATTACATAGAAGTTGCCAAGTATTTCTGACGCCAAACTGTGTGAAAAAGAAAATAGCCTAATTGAAAAACGAAGATAAATATTTCATATAATTTACATTACATAAATGTAATGTATACAGAACTGAAACAAAGAGTGAAAGAATGAAGCTCACGGTAAAAGTGATTGAAGGACAATTGTAAGGTTGGCTGAAATTTATCTCCAATCATTACAGATTCACAGGAGGATAAGTAATTTTTTTGTGATGCTGTAATGCAGGTTGGATAATTTATTTCTTTGCACTTCTATTTTCGTATTCAGTTAATTATTCAATCTGTGTTTTATTTGTGTTATTCATGTAACTGTTAAAAGTACCGCAAAACCTCGTTTTATGTTAGTACATAAAGTAATAACAACTGAAACGTGTGCATTATAAATAATTCAAAAATTACATTACGACCACCACAGAGGTAGCCTGCTTTAATTTAAATGAACGTTAAAAGCTCTGGGGAATAAGCATATATTATCAGAAGATCCGAAACTGCTCAGATACGTAAGATGGTAACTTTAATTGGAGATAGGCAGTGAAATTCTAAAAATGGTCTAGGCCTGGTTCTATTAAATGTGAATAGTAAATAAACAATTCCAAACTCCAGCTTCAATACATTTTACTCATACGTGTGTTTCGTGATGCTTTATATTGTAGTCGTTAATACAAAACAAAAATCGTGGCTCAATCCCCATGATGTACCGGCCTTCGCATAAGGATTTGACCACACTACACTCCGTTTCTGAAATCTGTAGAGTAACTGGACGCATTTGGGCGGAGCCGATGACAAACGAATGAGCGGAGCGTATTGGTGCGAGAGTGTGTTGCGGGCTGCATAGGCTCACGGCCGCTAAGCGGTAAGATGAGCGTGGCAGAAGGCGGTAGGGTGGCATTTTAGACGCTCGTCTTCAAGAAATGCTTTCCTCCAGAGCGGTCATTGGACTGACCCCCTCCAATCACCACTTGCGCACAGGACTTGTTTCGTCTCCAATACTCTACAGATTCCAGAAACGGAGTACAAGTTTTATTACATTGTTCATCGATGTAGCATTACTATTCGGTAACACTATTTTATTAACATGAATGACGTAACTTATACAACTTTTTTCTACAATTAAATTTTTCTTCCTTTTGTTCTTCCTTCCTTTTTCTTTTTTTCTTTCTTTCGTTTCTTATTTCCTTGTGTATTTTTTTCTTTCTTTCTTCTCCTTAACCTTGTTCTTCCGCAATTAAGAGTTTCATATCTAACGAAGGAGGAAATAATAATGATATGATATTCATTATTCTTTACAATGCGGAACATAAAACATTTCTAAATCTGTGGTAAAGGATTCTTCTGTAAAGAAAGAATTAAGTACGGAAAAAAATTTATTACTGACCTAATAGTCTTCAAAGGTGTGGATCAGTTGCCTCCCGTGGTCAGTTTTCACAGGCATATTCCCTCACTGTTGAATAAGGTTAAAAAATAATAAAAACCAATTTTATTCCTTTCCGGTCATAATTGTTATCAAAATATGTTAACAGGTTCCTGCTGTTCTAAAGCCCACTTCCTTTCCGCCGAATTCTATTAATCACGTTTCAAAAAAACTTAAGATAAGATTATACATGTGGAAATATTGATTGCATTACAATGCATATAGCAATTGAAATTTCGCTACAATTTCAAGTGGATTAGAGTTTCAATATCACTTGAAATAATCGTCCACCAAAAGTAAGAAAGCAATTTCATATCTAGCATATGCTTTGTTCTTGTCGGTCTCCGAGGTTTATAAATGTAAGATGACGTAAGCTATACCGCCTCAGTAGTAATAAACTAAGCCACCGGCGTAGCTCGGTCGGTTAAGGCGCTTGCCTGCCGATCCGAAGTTGCGCTCGTGCGCTATCACCAGTTCCACCGACGTTAAATAACCTCATAGTTGATACAGCGTCGTTAAATAACCTAGTAAAAAAAATAATAATAAACTGCCGCATGATTAGAATATCATTGATTTCGTGTTACTTAGTGAATAGGGATTCCGATTACCAGTGTTAACAATTTAAATCAGGAGAAAATTTATGCATTTGTCTTCGTGGATTTGATTTCAGATAGGAGAAAATAGAGCTGTAACTTCTTTTGGGAGGGACTGGGACTACGTACTTTAGGAGGATACCGGGAAACTCCGATATTTCGTATTTTTATACTTCTTCTGCTGATTCTGAAGTGCTTTCATGAACAAAGTAGCAATAAGTCAATGGTGTAGTTCAGGTGGTACATGCGTGGGTTTGATTTTCGATTGGATCGATTATCTGGTTGGATTTTTCCGATTTTTTTTCGGGCAAACACCCGATGGAAGTGGTATACACAATATAAACAATACACAATACAATTATACAACACAAATACAATTATACAATACACAATACAATAAGATTACACAATGCGATTGAACACAATAATTACAATTAATAATAATACATAAAATAACTTAATTAATAAGTGAACCTAATTTTACAATACAACCTACATATGTATAGGCCCTACATAAGTTTCACATTGGTACTGATAATAGTCTTTCACTTTACTCTCATCTCACTCACTGTAGTGGCATTGTGACACATTTCACTGACACTTTAGGACACATTTCACTGATCCTCTATAACACATTCCACTGACACTATAGAACACATTTCATTTACACTATAAATTATCACTGATCGGAACTATTCACGGTCATAAACCATTACTTCACTGACTCACCACGCTTCACTGATACAACAGTTCAAATGACAAATACTTACACCCTTATGCATACTTATAAACAGAACTACATTTAAGCTAAACATTTCTAGTCTAAGACCCTCTTACACGATATTTTTAAAAAATTTACAATTCAAACCAAGGGAGTAACTCGTCAGTCTAAATAAATACATGTCACCTTAAAAAAATTAAATGTTAAATGTCACCTTAATTTTAATTTACACTTTGTACGCAACTTTTTAAGGTAAACAACTTCTTAAGTACTCTTGAATCTCCTTAAGGAAAGACAGCTCTCAAAGACCGCTGCAGGTAGGTCATTCCAATCATTTATAGTTGTAATTCCATGGCAAATCCTCAGACACATTTTTCCAATTTGCCAAAAACCACACAAAGTGAGTTAGTTCCTTCTACGATTCATCAAGTCCACACCTGTGGAGTAACGGTCTGCGCGTCTGGCCGCGAAACCAGGTGGCCCGGGTTCGAATCCCGGTCGGGGCAAGTTGCCTGGTTGAGGTTTTTTCCGGGGTTTTCCCTCAACCCAATACGAGCAAATGCTGGCTAACTTTCGGTGCTGGACCCCGGACTCATTTCACCGGCATTATCACCTTCATTTCATTCAGACGCTAAATAACCTAGATGTTGATACAGCGTCGTAAAATAACCCACTAAAATAAAAAAAACATTAATCAATTCAAGTATTATTTATTTAATCAGGTGAAGAAATTACAATGTATAATCCTTTCCGTTCTTATAATTATGATATTTATGGACCAGGAATAGATATTCACAAATACCACTTTTTGTGCATTGGATTAGCATGCTGCAAAGCCACTCATTAATACCACATAATAAACTAACGAGACAAGTGGCACAAACCACTTCTTGTCGGATGTCGATCCATTGTCTACTAAATTTCTAGTTAAAGAGCATGGTAGAATGAAAATTTTCTGGCTTGTTAGCAATTAAGTTTGTCATGTAATTAAATCGCAGTCTCTAAATAAACTCTTCACATCTTAATTGAAAACGGTTGTCAGAATCGTGTGTAATAATTCGGGAGACTGCCTACAAAAACAATAATTTTTTACTTATACTCCATTTCCATCGCTACATAACCTCGTAATCTTGAAGTACACAATTGACCAAGGCGTGTATTCTAATAATCACGCTCGGTTATAATTAATCTCCGTCAGCAATCTTAACCAGCCTTAATTGGATCCCTCTTGAGTCAATAAAAACTATCAGTCATGCGCTATTGTTCCCGCATCAACGCTCCCTGTCATGTAGGCTTCTCATCAACACATTCACCGTCCAGTGTATTTCATGCGGGCACAACACACAAGTACTGCTGTGCAGAAGCAACACTGTGTCGGCAGGTATGCGTGATTCCCGTCTGTCAGAGAGTGGATACTCTTTCCAGAAAGAAGTATCTATGCCTACATTCGAAAGATATCTGTCTGCCTCTCTGTCGATTTAAACAGTTATGTTCTTGGAAATTAAATAAGAAATCCCTACTGGTCTCATTGTCTACAACAGTGAATCTAACTTTATATCAGGTTTTGTAAGGAGCTATGAAAAATGTTTCGTAATTATCTGAAGAGGAACTCTTACCAAAAATAATTTATTTTTGTCTGGTAGATGATTTCATTCCAGTTTTTATTTTTTTATTTTAGTGGGTTATTTTACGACGCTTTATCAACAGCTTTGGTTATTTAGCGTCTGAATGAGATGAAGGTGATAATGCCGTTGAAATGAGTCCGGGGTCCAACACCGTAAGCTACCCAGCATTTGCTCATATTGGGTTGAGGGAAAACCCCGGAAAAAACCTCAACCAGGTAACTTGTCCCGACCGGGAATCGAACCCAGGCCACCTGGTTTCGCGGCCAGACGTGCTAGCCGTTACTCCGCAGATGTGGACTCATTCCAGTCTCTTCTCTTCTCTTCTCTTCTCTTCTCTTCTCTTCTCTTCTCTTCTCTTCTCTTCTCTTCTCTTCTCTTCTCTTCTCTTCTCTTCTCTTCTCTCTTCTCTTCTCTCTTCTCTCCTCTCCTCTCCTCTCCTCTCCTCTCCTCTCCTCTCCTCTCCTCTCCTCATCCTCTCCTCTCCTCTCCTCTCTCTCCTCTCCTCTCCTCTCCTCTCCTCTCCTCTCCCTTCTCCTCTTCTCTACTCTTCTCTTCTCTTCTCTTCTCTTCTCTTCTCTTCTCTTCTCTTCTCTTCTCTTCTCTTCTCTTCTCTTCTCTTCTCTTCTCTTCTCTCTTCTCTTCTCTTCTCCCACGCCTCTCCTCTGTTTCAACCAGAGAACCTCGAAACAAACAACTGTCATGATAACCATTGTACCATCGAAGTAGACATGTTGTAATGATGATGATGGTTGTGATGATAATGATATTCTAAGCGACTTCCACTCGTTTACGTCCTTTAGGGCCGGTATTATAAACGCCGTTTAAACCTTACGTTCAGTTTAAACTGAAGTTTTTCGTTCTGCCAGTTAATCTTGAGTTAACTTGAGTTTAACTTGATCGGCAGTTCTCTGCCGTTTAAACTGGAGTTCAAGGCTCAACAGTGCAACATGGCGGTTCCCGCAATACACATGGATATTTCAGATGTATTCCAAGAACTTATGAGTGACGATAAGTGAGTGCTCAATATTACTGAACGACCACGGCGGCCAAGAATTTTTCGAAATAAAGTGCACCACTTTGAAATATACATAAATGAACATAATTTTTAAAACAGATTGAGGTTTTCGAAACAGACAGTCCTAACCTTCAGAATTAGGCTTAACTTATACTCCTAACCTTGTATCGAAAAATTGAAACTCGGATACAACATGTAACAGAAAAATGAGAAAGTGCAAAAATATGTGTTTTAGAGTTTGAATTTAAAGATTCATTATTTGAAAAGATAAATGGTTTCTTTTTCTATTTTTGAAAGCATTCTGTTGAATCTCTGCATCAGTTAATAGTTGCGCTGCGCTATTTTTCTTCTGGTAGTAGACATACTGAAAACGATGGAAGATTTCGGAGGTGTCCATAAATCTACCATAAAGCTATTGCGCATTGTACTGTGTGTGACGGACAGTCTTCTGGTAAGGTTTACTATGAGGCCTGATTTATAAACACTAATAATATTATCTAATTTTACTAGACTCATAAAAATAATTTTGTTTGACTGAATTCTGTTTCATATTCTAGTCAACATATAAATATGCACACTAATATTATTAGTTCATTACTCAATTGATTTTGGAGTTACGTCGCTGATGACCATGCAAGGTTTAATTTGGTTTCATTGTGTTTGGGAGCATAATGTTGGTAGCCAGCTTTAAGAAACTGTTTGAGGTTAAGTCTGACAAGCATACTGAAGTACGCGGTATTGGTCCTCTTTAGGTTTTATTGTGATACTTTCTCTGATATCGAAGAACAAAGATGTTTCTTAATGAAGATTCTCCACGAGCGCCGACTATTTTAAATCAATAATATAATTAAACAGTTGCGATGTTCTTCTTTTCTTTCCTAGCAGTAATACCAATCGTATTCCATTACGTTTTAACCTAGGGTTTAACTTAACCGAGACTCTGTAATACGGCACGTGAAGTTAAACTAGTGGTTAGGTTTAACATAATCTTTAGATTAACCGTAAATTATAAAACAGGGCCTTAGTGTGTTTACCACAGGTTATGCTGACTCAGTGAATAACGCTCAGCTACCATTTACAGCGAGTTTCTTTATTTGGAATGTAATTTCCTGTTATACTTTTTGTTTCCGCGTATAAATTCAGATGACACAGAGGCGTATAACAGAGAGGCAGACAAATAAAACTCTAGTAATTGATATTAATTACAATGTTTTACTTCCGGTAATTGTCCTTTAATCAAATTAGTGGGGGGAGAAGTATAGGCTTAAGCGGGTATAATGCAATTAAGAAACTGGAATTTGTGTGGCTCTCTCAACGAGATCTTGCGGTGTTAGCAAAGCCACAGTGGGAAGAAACCTTCAAGTTACGGTCCCGTGCCGTGAGAATGCGTAACCACATAGCACAGCTCTAGTTCTCCCATTGTAGTGATGGATTACAACGACTTTTGGTATCAAATTTTATACACTCTAGTTAGGTTTTGAATATATATGTTACTAACATAGAAATATACCGCCAATGAAGTGAAATATATAAGGGAAACAGGTGAATTTTATTAAGATGGTGATAATGAATGATAATGATGGAGTTGAAGAATACGGAGTCACTGAAGTTGCACGTGATGAAGATGAAGTTGTCATCTTGGCGATAAAAATTAGGAGATGAACGTGCAGAAATGTGGAGATGATAATGAATAGGGCTAGGATTTTAATGAAATTGCATCTTTTTTCTAGTAAGCCAGAAACATAACTGCTTTAGTATTTATATGTTATGTAATAAACTGAGTGTTTTAAGACATATTTGTTAGGGTATTTTTTTTTTGCATTTTTTGCCTGTTTCGGCTCATAAGAGCATCTTTTGTTTTATTCGGTCATTTTTAGGCATTTTTATTTAATTTTGGCCATAAATCTCCATTATTAATGTAAAATAATGTTTATATCTTTTTATATATTCTCTACATATTTTGTCCATTAACACCCACTATTTTGTATAATATTTTAATCGTTTTTCTACACAAATATTGCCATTTTAATGTAGTACACCCCATGTAATGGATCAGTTAAACCACCCCTTTAATACAGATTCCTCTATACCTGCTAATTCCGGATAAGAGTGGCCTTGTGGTGGACTACATGGAAACTACATCAGATAAATAATTAAAGTTTACTGCTTAGAAAAAATTATGTAAAATTAAATAAACTTAAGTGTTGGTACTAGAATACTAGAATTTAATTTAATTACTAATCTAAATATTTTGTACAAAACCTCTTTTCCTATTAAGCCAATTATGTAAGATCAATTTTTAGGGCATTTTTAAGGGCATTTTTGAAGGATTTTTAGGTTATAAATGCATTGTTTTAGGACATTTTATCATGATTTATAGATCATCAAAATCCTAACCCTAGTGATGAAGATGCAAGATATGAAGACGACAAATTGCATTATGTTTTATTTAACGACGCTCGCAACTTCCGAGATTGTATAAGCGTCGCGGAAATTCTTTTGTTCAGTGAGGTGGTGCGTCGTCCTGCTGGAAAAGCATGCATTTCTTGTGATATGCGTTGTAGAGTAGGAACTCAGATATTTTCTGACAATACGTTGACAAGTTTTGTATGGCATAGATCTTGCGCGTGAAGGATTGTTCACCCAGTATTTTATATATGAGTATGAGTGCATGCATTTCATAAACGATTTAGCCAGAAGCTTTCATTTGTACTGGTAGTTTTTAATGACATAATATTTAAATTACACTATTACAATAATGTTTGGATAACTATTCAAATTCAAAATAATTAATTGGTTGCAACCAATTCCTCTAAATAAAAATGTGCAACGTTTGTGAGAATACTTGTAATTCTTTTATGGATATCATAATAGTCTATTTTCAACGCAATTGAGTTCTGAAATACTAGTCTACACAAAGTTTCAGCCTTCTGACATAAGAAGTTTTTAAGATTGTGTACACTCATATTATATGAAAATTAAAAGGGGTGAAAAAAAAAACTTGTAGGTATAGTATGTAACAGCGAGCAATAAACAAACCCATATGACCCAAGACTACGTAACCTACTCTCTGCATGTCGCTCACCGGTGATTGGATAAATTCTGATTAATATAACAATGGAATGGAGAGAGATTGACGGAATATTTTCCTCATATTGGGGAAATGGAAGAACACCGAGAAAAATCGCAAGTATGATCTTGTCCGCCAATGTGTCACTATAGAATTTTCGACAAATTCCCAGATCTGACAGAGAATTGAACCCGGACCACCAGCGTGAAAGGCTAATGCTATAAGTCACTCAACCACAGCAGGATAAATCCCATAGTTCCCCTTTAAATGAACCCCGGTGATCTGAGGCATGAGGTTAATATGTTAGGCTGGCCTCTTTTTGTATAGAATCAAGTGCGGAAAGGAGAGGGACTTCAATAACGATTGCAATAGAGCTTTAATAGAAAAATGAAATAAATAACACAGGAAATGCATTGGTTTTTTAGTTCGTTTGAAATGTTCGATTAACCATTGACATACAGACACACCAAAGTAAAACTTGTGCTTGTAAACATAGAATAGAATACAATATGCAGAGCGTTGACTATTTAAACGGAGACGCTATATTGAAATCAGAACAATCTCTAACGGATTTGGTCAATTGTTGAATATCATTAAGTTTGACACTGCCTATTAACTCACAAAATTTTGTCGGTCAATTTTTTTTTTTTTTTTTCACTCTACGTATATTATAGTAAATAATTGTTTGTGGAAAGCAAAGCCTTCTTCTTCCGGAGGAGTAGGCCTATTGACTAATTGTATTCTGTCCTTGCATGAATGGTCTTGTCATCTGGCTCTTGGACTCCTACATTTCTTTAACCTATAGGTTTATATTTTAACAGTATTTTTTGTAGTAGGTCTTCTTCAATTCTTATTATATTGTGATAGTACACTGCTCAGCCTATTTCAAAGAACGCGTTTTACTCTAAAGAAAGCAGCAAAACAGTAAAATATGGTCTGTTGTAACAAAAATCGAAGGCGTCATGTCACAAACACGTTCACGTCTAAGTATTTCTAACAAAGGAAATATAATTAAACGTCTTGGAAACGGCGCAAATATTAACGATATTGCTGGATATTGCTAGAGAATTTAAGCCTTAAACTTTATGGTAATATTTTATTTGTTTATTATTAATATTATTATTATTATTATTATTATTATTATTATTATTATTATTATTATTATTATTATTATTGTATTTTATAGATATGTATGTCTCTCTCTCTATGAGGACGGGAGGGGAACATCTCATGCACTGCGACCAGAGGTCTATTGTGCGCCCCTGGGATAAGTTGCATGCCCACAGACCCCACCTACGCCGAACCGACCTAACTGCTAACACCCTGACGACCAGTCCCGCCATCCTTCAAAACCCGAGTACCATTCTACGCCAACAGCCCCTCTCCACATTTCCCCCCTCAAGCGGTCTGAGTCGTAAGTCCCCTCTCCCATCGTGAGGGGACTGGGTTCCGCTGCTGCCACCAACTACCACAGCTTGACATATCCATAGAGGCCGGCCGAGAGTCAGCAGACAACCAGAAATCAAGAGGAAAGGAATTGGCGAGAATGAATGGGGTTCCATACGCCTGATAAAGTTACCTGATATTCATCCATAGGAGTGAGGGAAAAACCCCGAAGAAAACCTTACCCAGGCTATTCGTCCTAAGTGGGGAATCGAACCCCGGCTCGCTGGGTTCGGGAGCGAAGACGCTACCACGAGACCACAGCGGCGGACTTATAGATATGTACTGAGAAATTAAATTAATTTGTATTAACATTGTACTAGATTCACTTTATAATATAATAAACTAATAACTCTAAAGTACTCATTCCCATATGATCGATTTTTTTACTGTCTGTAATATTCCTTGACTTTCATGCTCTACCTAAACATGATGCTTGCCGATTGCAGGGGACTTACTCCGCGTGTTATATTTGAGTAGGGGAACATTGGCTTCTTTCCTATATCGATAGAGCAGTGTACAGGGTTTTCTATTCTTCATAAATTATTGTATTTAATCTATGTATATTCAATTTTTTAACGAGCGGGATTGTCGAGATAATGTCGTCTCGTACTTGTAATCGGGAGACTCGGATTAAAATCTCGAGGCTGGATAATCTGAGTGTGATTTTTTTCGGTCGAATTTCATATTTGAATTTACTTACATCTATCTCGAAAGTTTTGTTCAATGTCTATATACATGTATATGTGTTCGTATTGCCTCTAGGAGGTGGTCTCTGCATCGAGCTGAGCCCTCACCAGGGAAGTCCTTCCATTGTCCACACCTTCCTGAGTCCTGAGGATATAGTATACTAGTAGGCTACTTCATGCATGAGATCTGTGTGAAGAGAACCGATGTACTCGTATAGTATAATATACCTGCATTTGTGTCCTAACTGTAACCTGCAGAATTTTTTCAGTATTTTGCCTCATGTCAGTGTTTTTTTTTAATTTAAAATTATATTGAACTTTAAAAAATAAAACAACAAATGTCTCAGGACTCAGAAGAATTCCTTGTGTGTGATACAAAGAATTATCCCCCACCTTGAAAGACCGACAAAGGAGGAGGTTAAACAAAGAAAGAAAGAAAGAAAGGAAGAGAGAGAGAGAAAGAAAGAAAGGAAGAGAGAGAAAGAAATAAAGAAAAAAGGAAGAGAGAGAGGAAGAAAGAAAGGAAGGAAGAGAGAGAAGAAAGAAAGAAAAAGGGAAGAGAGAATGAGGCAGAAAGAAAGAAAGAAAGAAAGAAAGAATGAAGGAAGAGAGAAAGAGACAGGAAGAAAGAAAGAAAAGAAGAGAGAAAGAAAGAAAAAGGATGAGAGAAAGAGACAGAAAGAAAGGAAAAAGAAAAGAAGAGCAAAGAAAGGAAAAAAGGAAGAGAGAAAGAAAGAGACAGAAAGAAAGAAACAAAGAAAGAAAAGAAGAGAGAAAGAAAGAAAAAAGGAAGAGAAAGAGACAGAAAGAAAGAAAGAAAAGAAGAGAAAGAAAGGAAGAGAGAGAAAGAAAGGCAGAAACAGAAAACAAGAGAGAAAGTAAGAAAGAAAGGAAAAGAGAGAAAGAAAGGAAAAGAGAGAAAGAAAGGCAGAAACAGAAAATAAGAGAGAAAGAAAGGAAGAGAGAAAGAGGCAGAAAGAAAGATAGCAAAGAAGAGAGAAAAAAAGAAAAAGGAAGAGAGAAAGAAAGAAAAAAGGAAAGAGAAAGAAAGAAAGAAAAGAAGAGAGAAAGAAAGAAAAAAAGGAAGAGAGAAAGAAAGAGAAAGAAAGGAAAAAGGAAGAGAGAAAGGAAGAAAGAAAGAAAGAAAAGAAGAGAGAAAGAAAGAAAAAAGGAAGAGAGAAAGAAATAAAAAAGAAAAGAGAGAAAGAAAGAAAAAAGAAAGAGAGAAAGAAAGAAAGAAAAAAGGAAGAGAGAAAGAAAGAAAGAAAGGAAGAGAGAGAGAGAAAGAAAGAAAAGAAAAGAGAAAGGAAGGAAGAGACAGAAAGAGATACAGAAAACAAGAGAGAAAGAAAGAAAAGAAGAGAGAAAGAAAGAAAAAAGGAAGAGAGAAAGAAAGGCAAGTAGGAAGAAAGGAAGGAAGGATGAAAGAAACAAATAAACAAAGAAGGAAGTAAAGAAAGAAAGAAAGAAAGAATATTGATTTAACTGTTTGGAGGTACCTACTCTCCTCTTATCTAGTAGGTTAAATCCTCCTACTCATCTTAAAAACTGGAAAGGCAAGTAATAAACCGAATTACACTTTCATTTCTTATTTTGAGTCTCGAATTTCAAATAACTTATTTTACAAACATTAGTTAGTTAATATCTAGTAAAAATTGTATAAAATATTACACTGGGCAACAAAAAAAAAATTAAATGTTTCTTACACTTCATGAGTCAATTCTCAGTAATTTTGGGTTGAGAAAAACGAATATGACAATGAACAATTTTTTTTAGCTCTAGTTTCTGTGATACACAATAGGTGGAAGTATTTCAGTTTAACGGATTAAGAGAAAAAGATACATTTTAATTACATATGCCAACAACACTGAAAGGGGATTTAAATTTTTTTTAATGGCAGTTACATTCTATGAGTTCTAAATGTTTGGAAGAATACCTGGCAAATGGTTGGGTCTGAAGAGAATAATGTGTGGCTTCATGAAATCGTCGTCTTTTAGCTTGCCTCATGTAAGTGAGTTCAAGAGCATCCATACACAAAGACCAGCAGTAATCCGCAAGGATTGTTTCATTCCAACGGTCCTGATATCTTTGTTCCATAACAGAAATATCGTGATGGAACCTTCATCAGTGTTCATCACTGAAAGCTCCACAACTTGGAGGGAAAAAGTCTAGGTGGAAGTGGAGAAAATGGATTTTAAGGGACATGTTGCATCCGAGTTAATGGTATTTTCGCAGGAGCACTGTCACCAACTGAGTGTAGTTATCATCTCTTTTGTTGCCTAAAAATCTATGAATAACTGCCTTGAAGGCTTCCTAAACTTCCTTTCCTTTACCCTCCAAAACTTGGTCAAATGCAGTATCCTTTACAAGTTCTCGAATTTGTGGCCCGACAAAAATACCTTTCTTAACTTTAGCATCTCTTAATTTCGGAAATTTCTCTCTTACGTACTTAAAGGCCTGTCCTTCTTGGTTCATACCTGTGACAACATTTTTTTATCAAACCCAGCTTAATATGCAGGGGTGGAAAAAGAACATCTTTTGGGCCCACGAGAGGCTCGGCAACAACATTTTTCTCGCTAGGGTTATGATTTCTTGCAGGCCAGTCTGCCTGAATATAATGTGATTTCCTATCCCTGCTGTCCCACATACATAAAAAGCAGCAATATTTGGTGTACCCCAGTTGCATTCCTAAGAGTACAGCAATGACTTTTAGATCACCACAGATTTTCCACTTGTGTTCATGATATTTGACTAAGTCGAAGAGGGCTGTCATATTTGCATAAGTCTCCTTCATGTGAACTCCATGACCAACAGGAATAGAAGGAAGACGGTTGCCATTGTGAAGTAATACAGCTTTCAAACTAAGCTTGGAGGAGTCTATGAATAGCCTCCATTCATTTGGATCATGGTTCAAATTCAAACATTTCATCAAGATATTAATGTCGCAGCAAACAAGATTGTTTTTCTTCAAAAAAAGGGAAGCAAATTCCTGTGACGTTGTCTGTACTGTGAGACCCTGACAGCACGTTCGAGAAGATTTCATTGCTATAGTCTAGACCCTGGAATTTCTGCCTTCTCCTTTGACAGGTCAAGGTCTCTAATGAGATCACTCAATTCCGCTTGACTCAGTCTGTGCGGTTTATCATCTTTTTTCCTCAAAATCAGGGTCATGGGATGTGGAAGGCTTGTTGTGTTCTTCTTCTTGTTCCACACTGTCTTCATTCTCTACTTCAAGCACATAATTTTCGTGGCATTTTTACAAATTTTACACTTTAAAAACACTTCCAAACCAGAAATTCTGCATTAATTACAGCAGAAACAATATGAAATTCACAGTCACAGCAACAATATCTATGTTTGTAACTTACAAACAGCTGAAGAACATTTGTTTTTTTGTTATTTGACAGGTGTGCCAACTCGCAAAACAAAATTTTCCCCAAATTTCCCCCAAACTGAAAATGTTGACTCTAAAAAATGAAATGTCACTTTATATCGAAAGCAAGAGCTAATCTGTCATTTTTATGGTGATTTTTTAATTCAGCAGGTGGAAATACATAAGAATTAACTATTTTTGAGCCCGAAACATTTTCACTGTTGACCAGTGTTATTCTTTATAATATCTTTAAGAACTTACAGAATAATTTTTTCATCCTTATCTCTATCATTCCTATTGAAATCGAATGCTGCAATGCAGTATTTTATTATATCTAGTCCGGATATTTTACTTAGCGTCTTGTGAGATACAGCATTCAAATAATAACAACACTTACATTTTATAATCACACACCAAAAACCTGTCTGTGGACGTAAATAATTTTTTCACAACTATTTTTGACAAAAGTGAGAACAATAAGTATTACTCATATGTAGAATTCGCTTTCAATTAGATGCCTTTCTTAATATTTTGGCATAGAAGATTGCAATCATGAAATAATAATTCAATTTGCTGCATGTAAGAACAAATGGAACCAGATAGAAAAACTCGGTAACTGATTTATTTAAATTTTATAGCAATCTTGATTCAGAAAAATAGGAAAGAAACTGGCAGCAGAATTGCTGCGTGACAAGACTTATTTTTCCTGTTACAAGTTTGTAGGTTTATACAGTAGCTTTCGTAATTCTGAAGTTGGTATAGCGTCATTAAATAAGCTATCAAACATTTACATTTGCAGTCTTGGAATGATTATGTGGTTTAATGGATCGTTATAGAGACTCATTAAGTAGAATATTATCCATTATTTAGAACATTTTTAATATAACCTAAATTTGGGATTTAATATTCTCTTTCCATCGCAGTATTTTTAACGACAATGTATAAATACGAAGAGCCGACTTTATGCCTCGTATAATGAGACAATGGAACGGGGATTATTTTAATGGTAGGAAATTCTGTTGATGTCATACCAGATAAAATATTGTACGTGAAAGATTCGGGTACATAGATATTTATGTATTCATTTCAATGTAAAAATTGCTAAAACTTAGGCCTATAATTAAAGTAATTCGGTCATTTTTAACAAAATCGCAAGGGCCGCACTCTTTTATAAAGTTTCTCTTCTAACACTTTAGCAGAAACGAGAATTTTTACTTCAGTTCAAGGGAAGTTTCAAACATTGTTATGTGTACTCACAAGTTGAAGAGTGGGACATGAGGCGGCAGAGGGAAGTACGTTAGTGATATCAATGCTTACATTATGTGACGTAGTAGCGATACTGTTCATTAAGAAATATGTAGACTTCAATAGTTTCTGGTGATTGCTCTTGTGTTTAGGAAGTGAGAAGTCATCATCATCATCATCATCATCATCGTCATCATCATCATCATCATCATCATCATCATCATCATCATCATCATCATCATCATCATCAGTCCTTCACGTGTTAGACCCAAGTGAATCTGTTACGGTTTCATGCCAATGTTTTCGTGGTCTTCCCAAATTTTGAATTGAACGTTCAGTCCAATAAGGGTAGTGGGTGTGGCAGGTGAAATGAATGCAAATTCTTATTGGTTATCCATAAACGAATACAGTACTGTACTTGTATTTCCTACCCGCCCCGAGACTTGTGTATGCGCTTCTAGTACCACAGTGGGTTTCGACAGTTCCGTCTCACAAACGGCACAATTCTCAAACAGAAAAATAAGAGTTCATTAATTTAAAATCAGTGATTAAATATGGATTTCCTAATCAATAAACTATTCTGTTTTCCTTTAACAAAAGTATCACTACAAGACACAGAACCAATGCCCATTCAAATAGCAAACCCATTTCTTAGTGCCCATATAGGGCCGAGTCTAATTCTCCTACGTAAGCAGTCTAACTAGACTAGGATGTCGAACTTGTTTTCTGTCGAACTTAAGAGCTTCCACTGTATTTGAAGCTGTCCACTTGTTCTACTGCTTCATTTAGAGTTCACAAGTTTATCTTCTGTATCTTTGTATTATATAATATATATTTTTAGCTGTATATTCTTTTTATCTTATGTTGTATTAATAATGGATATTTGGCAATTTATGCTACTACGAAACTACCGGTTACTCCTCAGTTTGTTGCAACATTTTGTAGAATCTGAAAAGTTTTAATAAGTTAATAACAAAATTACAAAATTGAGTCACAATAAAAATTGAGTAAAGTTTCTGTCCACAAACTTCATCTGAATTCTTCTGGTTTTGAGCTTCATTTTCCGGTGTAAAAAAGAATCGTCTTTCTAGCCTTTCGGCTATCCGCACGACTGTATTTGCATACATAACTGGAATAATGAGCTTTGCGGGAAGTTAAAGAAATATCTAATATAAGAGAAATGAAAGGTTGTAATAACTCTCTGACCCCCAGTGATGAGCCAATTACATCCAAAACAGCAATAAAATGAAGTCACATATTTCATTCGAGGCGTAGAAAATGTTTTTTTTTTTTTTTCGTGTATCCCCACATATTCTCGACATTCCCCTTTTAACTCTTTTTCCCATATGGGTATTAGGTTTGTACACTTTATTCATTAAACTACCCTCATAAATAAAACTTGAATGAAATATGAGCAACCAAATGTTCTGGTTACAGACCGTCCAAATATTCGTGTAAAAATATACGATATTCGGCAGTGGAGGCGCAGGATTATCTCAGCCTGTAGAAATGTCCAACTAGGGAGGACACAGTCGCCTGTTCATTCTCATTTAATACTAAAGCAGATTTTAACATAGTTACGATCTTTATTTTCTCCGTTGGAACTCAAGCGCTAGCGCTTCTAGCTACAAATCCAAGGGATCCTGTATAAATATGAAGAATTGACAATTTATATCCCACCCACAGGATTAATTGTTCCGTGATGTTGCAATTGCTGATCTTATGTCACGATAATAACATGAATAGGTAGTGTTGTTACTTTTGAATGCCTTATTTTCATTGCTTTTAAGAACTAGTTCTTGATAGTAAAGCCATCGCCAATTATGGCACAGTCTCTACTTCAACGGTTGCCAAACACCATGAAATGGTGACGTGACAGAAATCCAAACCTCACACCACTATTGTAGAAGGAGAGGTGGAGAGAGTATCTCTTCAGGTAATGCAGTGAATGACAGTGCAGGGACGGACTGTGACCGGAATCATAGCTAACTTGTCATTTATATCTGTATTTTCGTCCAGTGCCAGAGAATATGCTATAAAATGATAAACTTTTATCTCTATTTTATTTTCAATTAATTTATAAATACAGGATGATCAGTTTGGGTATGGATAAAATAAAAACACCGTAAAACATTTACTACTGGGCTTTATCTGTTGAAACTTTGTGCATCAACACTGAAAGATGGGAGATTCCTCAGAGCTCAACATGAGCCCCATTGTGCCACTCTGCACAACTCATAACGGTGATGCAATTCAGCCCATGTCCGTTGTAACATAAGAGGGGTGATTTGTTGAAAATCTTGAGTAATTTTAACTCTCAGATCATCAATGTTTCTGGGTTTCTGTGAATAGGCAATGTCTTTAACAAAACCCCACACGAAGAAGTCAAGAGGGGTTAGATCTGGGGAGTTTGGGGGCCAAGCCAAGAGATAGCTGCTTCTCGTACTGGATTTCGCCTGCGACCTCCAGCATGTTTTTTAACAAAGAACCTGTTTCTACAAATGTTCGATACCACAACATTATGCAATCGTTTTTAGGTACATTACGCTCACCATACAGACATCGAAATTCCATTTGAACTCTTTTAACTCTCTCAAATTTAGCATATCAAAGAACACATTGTGCACGCCGTTGATTTATAGTAGCCATTTTAATCATCTGTGATTTTCATTTGTCGTTTCAGATTATGCACTGTTGATTGTCATATATATGGAAACTTTCTTTCTTTCTTTCTTTCTTTCTTTCTTTCTTTCTTTCTTTCTTTCTTTCTTTCTTTCTTTCTTTCTTTACCCTAGTTTATCCTCTCCCTTTTAGGTTCATTTATACGATTCACGCCACCCGGGCCTTACAGGGCCGCGACCTGTCGGGAAAGAAATTAATCTATTGGATCACATACATACTTTTTTTTTACCACACAAGGACATGGGGGGCCTCCCCGGTTTAAGGATAAACTCAATGCTATATATGGAAACTCCCACATATTAATCACTATATAACGGGCAAGAAATTTTTCCTACTATCATAATAGATTTATAATAATAAATTAATATTATCCATGCCCAACGGATCAAACTGTATTATTTATCCTTATCTTCACAGTGTTGGAGACATATGAATCATACTGAAATTATCAACTTACCTATGACATATTATTTCAGTGACACTGTTCAATCAAGACTTAACGAAACGATTATGTGTGTTAGGTTTAATAGATTTTGAAATAGATTTTTCATTTTATTTCATTTTTTCAAAATCGGGGTTGTGGAAATTTTATCATTAGCGTGTGTACATGAACTTTATTCTTTCAAGTGTTACAGCGTTTTAATTTTTATGTAGCAATTGCATTATATTTTATATTGAAGGTTGCCTTTATTTTATAATACGACTTACTGTAGGAGCCGATACATTTTTTTTTTTTGTTTACATGAAGTATTCAACTTACAAGTAGGCCTAAGGGCATGTTGGCATGGTAATCTTTGCGACAAGAAGAATAATGACGTCACACATTAGTCTACCGCTGTGAAGTAACGATTAGAATGTCTGAACGTGAAACGAGCGAGCCCCGGGTTCAAATACTGATTGGAGAAATTACCTGGTTGAGGTTTTTTCGAGGTTCTCCCTCAACCAAGTGAGAACAAATGCTGGGTAACCTTCGGCGCTGGACCTTGGACTCATTTCTCTGGTATTATCACCTTCATTTCACTCAGACGTTACAAAAACGGAAAAGAAAGAAAATGTGAAACGAAACGAGAGGAAGAATGTGTTCTCCTTATCGTGCTAAAATTATTTTATGCTCGACCATGCCGAAATGTAGTAATTATACACCTGGTAGCAGACCTTTAATGCATGTCATTAAAGTACACCTACTCATTAAAGGTCATGCTAGAGATAAGGTTAATACTATATGACTTGTTCTAGTGAAAATATATGGGAATAGACTAAGAAATTATTAAATATAATTATTGAAAATAGAGAAATAAAAATAAATGAAGCTCCTTTATAAGAATTTTTTGTTCCAAGTAATGTTTTGAGTGAGAAGAGAGGATTTCCTCTATAAATGGGGTATGAACCCATTAGCTTATTTAGCTTACTTTTCTAATATAAGCCAATGACTACTCAGGTTACAACTGTTCAGCCAATGACAGGTCAGCTTTCTACCGTTATAAAACCGCAGGTATCGATTATTCTCGGATATGCAATCGAAAGAGAATTAGCGAAAAGTCACGGAGGCTGGAAATCCAATACTGTCGCAGAAGGTTATGTTCTGTTACTATAATAATTAGCGTTAATTGTAAACAATATTCAAATAAATTCAATTTGTCATCTCGTTTTTCAATGTCTAATTTAATTTCAATGTTATCTCTGTAGGTTCTTATGGCCTAGCAAGGTCAATGTGAACATCTGTTCCTCGGAAAAAATAAATACTTTAGCGTCTGCGCACATCTCACAACATACGGGACATTGCTAAAAAATTAATAATATCAAGTTAGAAATATGGTCGAGCATAAAAAGTCGTATTAAACTCGCCTATAATGGTAATTAAGAAGCTCGTATGAAAATTATGGAACTCGCTTGCGCGTTTCATAAATATCCATACTCACTTCTTAATTACCTTCATTATAGGCTCGTTGCATAATGTACTATTAAAGACTCTTCTAGTGATCGGAAAAACATTGATCATAATAACTTAATTTATTGTAAAGGTAATACTTTTGTTTTAAATGGATTTGAGGGAGGTGGGATATGATGATAGATACTGGATTAACCTTGCTCAGGATAGGGACCAATGGCGGCCTTATGTGAGGGCGGCAGTGAACCTCCGGGTTCCTTAAAAGCCAGTAAGTAAGTAAGTAAGTAAGTAAGTAAGTAAGTAAGTAAGTAAGTAAGTAATACTTTTGTTTTATTTCTGTTTCTTTCTACTTTAGATATTCCATATCTTCAGAATTGTGATTTTCACATTCTGTTTCACTTAATGCACTGAGGTAGGAAGTCATTCATATCTGTAATCCGTGATGTAAGGCAAGCTAGCTTGCATGGCTTCAATAGCACTTGATGGTACCAGGCGGTCCTGAGTAGACCTCCTTTAGAGGACCCCCCGTGGACTCATCATGCTCATGTAAGACCCCCCATCGACCCTACTCAGAACCGATTAACCTTTCCCATGCCAAATATGGATATCTCACACATTACCTCCGTATTATGTATGACATATCCTACAAACAGAAACTCTGTGGGGAGAAATGGCGCACCGAGGGTTCTTTGTATCTTTCAACTAATTAATGTTTTCGTTTTGTACTACTTTTGTATTATACCCTAATAATGTTAAACGTCAACTTACTGCGGACATTTTTACTTTCTCATTCTACAATGTACAAGGAAAAATCATTGCTAAACTGCAACAATACATATTATATAGGGTGTTTCCGAGGTGGTGTTACAAACTTTCAGAGATGATGGCGAAGGGCGCATGTATGAATTTGAGATAAGGAACCCTGGTCCGAAAATGACTGAGTCGAAAGTTATAAGCAAAAATAGTTGTGTGGAAATGGAATAATTGTAATTTGGCATCACGTGCCCTCCTTCTCTTAACCTTTGGCACAGTCGTGGAAAGATGGTATGGACCGGATGTCTCCTACGTGGGTACTTATCCCGATACAATCTGTGAGCTTCTTTACTGTTCCCATTGGCTCATCCGTATTCGGAAATCAGGTCTGCTTATTCCGCTCTCGTGTACTCTTCCATTTCACTAGGACTGATCGACTGGACACTGCAACTTGTACACATACACTGCTATCTACAGACGTGCATATCAGGACCGACCATGTCCGTTACACATTACGCCATCTGCACTGCTTTATTATAGTTTCCTGTCCCTACCCCTCAGACAGCGCACTGAATGGAATACTGCAAGTAGACAACGCAAACAACGTCAGATGAATACAGTATGTATAAGATGTACAGATAAATCACATAAATAAGGTGTACAAAGGAATAAAATTATTTCATTTTCATAGAACTATTTTTGCTTGTAACTTTCGATTCGGTCATTTGCGGATCAGGGTTTCTTATCTCAAATTGATACATGTGCCCTTCGCCATCATCTCTGAAAGTTTGTAACACCACATCGGAAACACCCTGTATAATATATGGTTGCAGTTTACCATTGATTTTTCCTTGTACATTGTAGAATGAGAAAGTAATAATGTCCGCAATAAGTTGACGTTTAACATTATTAGGGTATAAGACAAAAAGAAAATTATTTCATTTCCACATAACTATTTTTGCTTGTAACTTTCGATTCGGTCATTTGCGGATCAGGGTTTCTTATCTCAAATTAATACATGTGCCCTTCGCCATCATCCCTCGGAAACACCCTGTATATGTAATAAAGTAGCAGTTGAACCAACGGTTATGATTTATATTTACAAAAATAACTTTTCAGACGATCGTACTCTTTTGTTTTTCTTACCGATTTTGTGTGTAAAGTAAAATGAACAAAATTCTATCTCAACATCTAATCGGCAAGTTTTTTCACTCAGTCATATAACTAGTGTTTTCGAAAACAAGTGCCCTAATAATTCAAGAAGTTAAGCTAATTTCTGAAATTATAATATGTATGTTCATGCTTCATTTTAGATTTTTCAGGAACCATTGACACCCTGCCAACTTTCCATGTCTCTTCAATACCTTGATCTTCTTCAGTTTCTAAATTTGCGACTTTCAATTCATCCATTTGTATTTCTTCCAATTCTGATTCTTTGAGCACGATATCATCCATGATTTATTGATTATAATTCAGACACAAAAAAAAAGCTTTATTTATATCCACACAAAGAATCTTATACAATGTCATAGTAACAATATACATATATTTATATATGAGGTCTCGCCATCCTCACTGAATAATCAAGACATACTATTTTATGTTAGCAGTCAACATGTAGATACCTATTAATATGAGAAAAATTCGTTCCGGCAGAGGAAATCGAACTCGGGACTAGAATACATTTTAACCAGTCTTCATTGTGTAGATTTTAATCATGAATAGAACGTCAACTGCAGCAAAAAAAAAAAATGCAAGTGTTCCCTAGTAGTACATAGCCTACCTGTGTCACGCGCCTAATATGACGTCACTCCAATATAGTCTGTGGACAACTAACCTTAGCCACCGCCGTGGCTCAGTCGGTTAAGGCGCTTGTCTGCCGATCTGAAATTGCGTTCGGGCGCGGGTTCGATCCCCGGTTGGTTTTTTTCCGAGGTTTTTCCCAACCGTAATGTGAATGCAAGGTAATCTATGGCGAATCCTTGGCCTCATCTCGCCAAATATCATCTTGCTACCTAGTACTTGATACAGCGTCGTCAAATAACCAACTAAAACTAAAAAAGAAAAAGTAACCTTATCTCTGCACGCCCTGGGACAGAATACGTTCCCTAAATATGACTGTCGATTTTGATTTTAAATTGACAGCGATAAGTCTTCTATTAAAATTAGTACATTTTAGGCATAGTGATCCGCCTGCTAGCGAATTCGGCCACGTTATGAGTGGCTAGGAAGAGGGGATAAATGAATTCGGCCCCGACCGGCAGTTGTTTAAAGATCTGTTCATATTATGCATGGATCGTTTCTAGCACATAGCGCTTCATGCATGCATATACCCTAATCATACAACGATGCATTCCGGCAGTATACCGACTTGTAAAACAAAATTTGTCTACTGTTGATTTTAGTGTAATTTTAATTTATTAGAAGTGGAGGAGAAGGTTATTCGGATTAATGACCAACATAAACTTAAATGCTTTTCCTTCCACACAAAAAAGAAAGAAAGGAAAACAGAAGCGAATATTGGACTTTATACAGAGAATTAATGGACCGTCCCCCTACTCATCCTATCAGCTGTTCGTTATCCATAGTGACGGAGGCCCATTCATACTAAGCGTATTGCTTCCCGGGATTGCCAGAGAAAAGAATTGAAACCGTCGTACTAACTTTTGAAAATTGTCGTACTTCAGCATAAAATTGTCGTACTTTCTATATTTTTCTTCCGATGAGTAGGCTATGGTCTTCGTCTTGTTTACATTTATCTTCATCCCATACTGCTCACAGCTGTGATTTAATAGCATAGGGGAACGCGTCATAACACCGCGTAATAATACGGATTGTTAAAGATATATTATTTTACATATGGGTTGCACTACTATTACACTGTCCATTGCTGAATAATAAACAGCTGAAAGTATTTCGGCGATTGATTTTCTTGTAAATCGTTTACTCCCGTCTAGCTTAACGCTGTTTTGGTCCAGTGACTCTTTCGCGTGAACGTATTAACGTCAGTAATGTACAGTATATCAAACATCGAATATAGTGTTATTTTCAGTACACTACCAGTTATAGAGACTAATTTGTGATTTTTTGTTATAAATACTCATATGAATACCTCTTATTAAGGTTTTGTCTGGTATGTACAGTAATGTGCATCTAATGTCAGACGATATGTGTAAGAGGAAGAACAATTTGATACTTTAAAGTAGAAAGGTGCAAAGTGCCAAAATCATAGAAAACGAAATTATTATGCAGAAAGGTGCAATGTGCCTAGGAGGATGATGTATTAAAGAGGCTACATCCACTTGTGTTTCTTAAGCGAGATATTTAGATGTTACGTTGCCAGCACCATGCAGTTTCAGACGGTAAGCACCCTCTTGAGCTGCATCATAGAATGCAATGGATCTTCAGCAGGTCATGTTTGTGCCCAAACTTACACACAGCGAAATGTTTTACAGATGTCAGCTTTCACGTTATAACTTTGGAGTTTGTGCATGTCTTACATGTGTATGTGGGATGAAAGCGTCGCGAGTAGAGGTGCCAATGAGAGTGCCTCGTGTGTACTAAAACTGATGAATATGGACATAACAAACAAGAAGAATCTGATAACTGTGCAGCTGAAAACAAAAATCGTGTAATGGTTTTCATGTGTCTCTTTTTAGTTGCCATTGGTTTATTTGAGCACATAGAACAACGTTTCCTTCTCTGCGGCCACAGTTTCTTGCAATGTGATTCTGATTTCGCTTTGATTGAAAAACGACAGAATGTGACAAAAGCCTTCATTCCTAGTGACCGGTTTAAAATCGTAAAAGACTCTAAAGTTGTAAAACCATTTCAAACCGTTTCAATGCTAGAGTCATATTTCCTTAATATGCAAGATGTTGCTGATCAACTAATTTTCATCAAGAACTTGAATATTTCTAAGGCATGTTGCATTCAGTATGATGTTAGTAAAGCAGGTAGTGTTTCTGTGAAACAGTCCCATGATAATGAAGCAGTACATACCATTAAAGTGCTTAAAAAAAAAAAAAAAAAAACATGAAAGATGTGCAGTCAGCATTGTTTCAAGTTAAAGCATAAAATAGGGAAATTACTGAAGAAAAGAAGGGGGATCTACTAGCAATGACTTCCTATCTTCCAAATGAGGAGCATAGGCAGTTCTACAGGCAGATAAGCTTACGTGAGTAAAAATTGCTCCAGAATAGGAAAAAATAGGTATTGGACTTTGCACCATTCTACTGCAACTGTACCCATTACTTAATCCTTTTCACAATCTGTGTTGTGTAATTAAATATGGAGAAATAATATTTTTACATACCACTATTATTAATGCGTAAACACTGTACTATTGCTGTTTTCTATCAGTAAAAAAAAAAAACATGACACAAATATGTGTACAATTATTGTTATAGCTACATTTTTTATCTTATCTCAAATGTTTCATTTTGGCACTTTGCACCCTTCTACACTAAGTATCCAATTGTTTGTACTGTATATATCTGAAGTCTGATTAGTGTAATGTGTTACTAGTCAGCGATGTATACAATGGAGGGGAAAGGAACTAGCCTCCCTACCCCATTGTCACCTGGCTTAATTGTCTCATCAATGATGATTTATTGGTGTCACTTATGAGGTTCAAACCTGTCTTGGGACAGTTGACTAAACAACAACACTAAAATATCCATGTGTGAAGTTCAGACAGAGTCTGTATGTGAACTTACTTCGTTTATGAAAGCTTCTAACTTACGAAAATAAAAATATTCTTGAAACAGACACGAAACTTAAAAGTAAAATAAAATTACATCCGCGTATATAAAAATCGGTTTTCCATCATTCTTCCGTAACCCACAACAGGGAACACATCTTCCATTAGCCATAAATAAAAATGTTTGCAGAGTTGGGAAACTCCTTTATTACATTTTGTTTTATACGAAAAAAAAAAAAAAAACTCCTGCTTAATTCCAACCCAGCTTATTGAACAAACTTGCTAATTTTCAAATAAACTAATTCATCCTGGCTTTAGCATCACTTCTACCTGTAACGAAGAGAGTGTTCGGAGGGAGACACACTATCCTACAGGGGAAGGTCCCATTGATCCATCCCCACCCCTAAAATTTCTATCTCTTTCAAACCCCTTGAAATTTGCCCCTTACAATTTCTCCTTCCCTTTCTAGTACCTCTATTTTCCATCCCGTTTTCTCTAGTCAAGCTCTCTACCTTATATCTGCGGAACCGACCACAGACAAGAGAAAGAGAAAGACAGCGAGGGAGAGAAAGAGAGACTGAGATGGATGGTGTACCAACTTTGGCGCACGCGGGGTTGGTACAGTCCTAAAATAAGAGTAGAATAAAAAACAGACACACACACACCTCCAGCACCCCCTCCACCCCTTTCTCACCCTCCCGCCCCATGACTCGGCGCACTGAGCAGGTCTCTCTCTCTCTCTCTCCATTCTCTCTCGCTCTCTGCTATAGTAAACCGCTTGAACCGTATAGCTAGACGCACACGTTGTCGGATTACCGGCGTGCACGGACGTCCCGCGTGGAAGAAGACTATTCTGGCGACGAGATCGTGAACTAGTACTGACAATTGCACGTTGCAACGCGAACATCAAAGTAAATAAACAGTCGAATGTGAAGAAGCTCTGATGTTGCCAAGAGTGATGTATCTAGGCAAGAAAAAAGTTTTTGTGCCGCCTTTTGTTATCATCTTAACGCAATGTAAAGACAGGAAATCGGTAATACAAAACTATTTTGTGTGAAATTAACGTTAATTTTGTTATTAAGTTAAGACCGTGAAGAATAAAGTGAAGATAAAATTAGGACTTCGTTCAGAACTGTAGTAGAAGTGTTCGAATCGCAATTTAAAATGTTTGAAAATTAGTGAATAATAGGAACATTATTATGAATCGGACTGGTATACAAGAACCATAACTTAATGTTACTTTTTGGGTACGAATAGCTTGTAATGTCGTAATTTAGAACTGTTACAGACTAGGCCTATGTTTGTTGTTTAAAATATTTGCGTATTATAAAGTGTGCTGCCAACTACAGAACATCAAACTTATAATTTGAATTCAGAACACGAATACCACGTAAACTGAGAGACAATGTCGTGCAACAACAATACCCATGCTGGTCGGCAGTAGGAACAATACATTATTTAGAGGCAAAGTAAGCAACGGCAAGCAGGAAATACTTGTCAAATATTCATCAGTAACCAGCCACCTCAAGACTGGTTGCACCATAGATCCAGCATATTAAATAATCCAAAGCCGGTACAATGTAGGTGACCCAGCCTGGGAGTTAATTGCGTGACACTTATGCATAACGCAAAACCACTGATGGAAGACTCTCTCGGCGGGGGAGACTTGTTGGATTGAAGAGAAGAAAAAAGAGAAAACAGACCTGTTTCCGTATCATCGCACAAGAGAAGACTTTTTATACGCTCAAAAATTCTGTGTCTACTTTAACTTATTTAGAAGAGCGGTTGGATGAGATATGTCAGGACAAAATATTCGTCGAGGGATCACAGAGAATTCCTAGCAATGTAGTGTGTGCAGAGCGGCAAAAGACTTGGAAAATACACACGAGAGCTAATTCTACATATATTTACAAATACAGGAAAGAAAGGTTACAATTTTCTCTGCTATTTATTAAAAATTATCGATATGTGTAGTGTTTGCTTAAGTGCGTGATTTAACTTTAAATATCATGTAATTGTGCGGAGATTTATTATGAAAATTGTTGCACTCTTAACAAAAAAACTGTGCCATAGTTACAGCAAGAAATGTAAGATAACTTTATTTCAGAGTGTTGTATTAAATTAAATAAATTTCGGGATATCTGCGGACCAAAATTAAGTTAAATGTGTAGTGGGAAAAGAGTGAATTACTAAATAAAATTGGACACTGGACCAGAAGAAAGAATATTGTTCCGTAATGTAAATATATGTTATATAGACGTGTTTTAATCCAAATATATACTTTCCGTGTAATAAAATTCCATGTACAGTATAGCCTATAAGGAGAAGAAAAGAAGAAAAATAATAACCGTACAGTACACAAAGTTTTGTTCCTACTTTATGTGGAAGTATAAAAAATAAACAAGTACCTCTTTTGTTGAGGGCTGACAGTGATGTCCTTTCAAATGATGCATTTAGCGGAAAAGTTCGGTGTCATGTAAATAGTTTCTGATTCCCTCCTAACGGAACAATGCAGGGTATTTGCGAAGCGAGGAATTAAAAAAAGTGTACAAGAGGAGGCAACAATGCTGATTACTTCTGGAATCAACGTCTTTGGTATCCTCCTGCAGCTGTTTCTTCAATCTTCCGGTGAGTTTTATACATACAAAAATGTATTCTTAGTTTTATTTTATGTTCTTCTTTTAAACGAATCCCTAAACATGTACTAAAATTCAATTTCCGATTACAAGTGGAGACAATTGTAACTTTCAGTTGTGACGCCATTTGAGAATAAAATCATTAATCTTAATAAAGTAAATCGGCGTTTTAAAATTGTGTTTCAGATATTTAACAGCTCTCGCAATGTGATTTTAGCATTTAGAACTCGCGTGGTCTAATGGATCCCAGTTAGTTTCCATTAACCGCTCAGATGTTGTTGTTTGATAATGTGAATTTCACGTAATTGCATTCCCAATATATTGCTGTCAGCTATTCCAGTAAAGTAAATAACGAGACTTTCAGACATAATTTTTATACTGACTTAATAACATGTCACTAACGGATTTGCATCCTTTAAATTGGATATTTTTAAATGGAAAAATTATCCGTATTTCTATGTGAAGTGAAATAAATACAAAGTGTGTTAGAATTATAAAATTTAAACTTTCATTATAACTGTTTACAGATAATAGAACGAACAGTTTGTTTGTGTAAACCATAATTTTAGAACGTAAATGCGTTTATATATCTTCGTCGTGTGTCAATTTTAATTTGCGTTAACCGTGATGTGTACTCTAGTTTATTTTTAAGTACTCTGCGAATGTAATCGAAATCTACGACGGATTGGTGACATTTAGACCTTATTACTTGGCGAGAGAAATAGTTTTTACAATGTAACAATTACTACGAACTGTTAAAATAATGAAATATTGTAATAAATATAATGGAAAGATTACGTTCAAGCTTTCAAAAGTTGTATAACTCTATAACGTCTAATATTAATATCACATTTTCCGGAATTAGAGTAAAAATAATTTTTGTCGTACTATTAATCTTTCATTATACTTTTAAATTATGCGTCTGACACAATATATGAATTAATTATAAAAGTGAATTTTTAGTAGTTTAATTGTGATAGTTTTAGCATAAAAATTAACAGAGAAATATCTACAGTAAAGAATATTTTATAACCTTTCACTTACGCGCGTTCCGTTTGAATATTTGTTTCGTTGTAATTTTTCGGCTTTAATATTGGGAGTAGTCTCTGGTATAATATATCTTTCAAATAATTTTACTAACGATTTAGGGACTGTAGATGCCCCATAGTTGACTACAATACTCAAAGAAATTGGGTAATTTCCAAGATTAGTTACACGGAAGTGACGTCAATTTGATGTCCCCTCAGCTAACCCACTAAAATTGTCACATACCTCGGGTTATCTAAGTGCCGTCACTTCCGTTTAACGAATTTTGGAAATTATTAAACATTTTTGCATATTAGTTTATTGTATACTTGCGAAGAAATATGCAATACTTTTTGAACACAAATAAATTTGCATATTTTATCATAAATTTTCAATACAATAATATGCAACAATTTATTTTACTACTGTATGTATTCGTTTAAATGGCATAATGTTTACCACAAGGCTTTTTTTAAAAAGCTATTGTTCAGTTTTGTATGCTAAACATTAGGAATGGTACCGTAAATTAGGACTAGGTTAGTACTACCATAAATATATAAAATTGGTTGGGTCACTGGCTGAGAAGAAACTGCCTACTGAATGATGCACTGGAAGGAATGGCGAACGGGAGAAGAGTTCGAGGCGGAAGGTATCAGATGATAGATAACATTGATATATATGGATCGTCAAGAGGAAGACGGAAAATAGAGGAGATTGGAGAATGCTGGATTTGATGTGAAAGATCTGCCCTTGGGAAGAAAATTGTGAATGGATGAATAAGTGTATCAATTTTTAATATAGCCTATCTGTTGTTACACAGATTTCAATTTAATTTTTATGTGGAAATTCTTGAGAGACTAATTTCTAAATAATTGAAAATAAGGAAGAAAATCGGAAAAAAATGTTATTAGCAGTTTCTGAACTTTTAAATTATTTTAGAGAAATTTCTGTAGGAAAATATTAAGCGTGGATTCAAGTTCTATAATACATTTCTTGTTTTCTTTAACACACAAAGTAGTTACGTGTTTTCTGAAAGTAGTATACAACGTTTTTTGTGAACCAGGGAATCCACGGTATCGTAAGCAAGTTTCCTTGAGCCATGCGAAACGGTTATGTTTCAAAGACCTCTGGTGTGCCACAATGTGGGAACGAAGTGCATCGTACATGTACTTTGGAAGAGTTAGCTTTAAGGCACAGCAAGATCGGCAGTGTCCAGGAAGGGAGGCACGCTTACTGCCAACTCGTACGTTTTTATACCACAGACAAAAAAAGAATCCTTGAAAGAACGTCTTTTTTGTCCAGCTGTAAGTTATAGTTTAGAGAAACAAGATTCTCCCTCTCAATCTGTACATTACACAAGATTTTGCAGTAATTATTTGTTTTATCTTTATCATGTCAAATATGAAACTCGCAAAGATAATTCAATTTTTTTTACTGATACGAAAGGATACTGCGGTTTTATAAAAGCGTTATACAATTATTATGAAGCAACTGACATGCTGTACCGGTAGTTTAAATTAATGTAGCTTCCATACAAACTGCGAATCAAAATGAAGTAATCATCTGTGGAATGTGCTAAGAATGGGTTTTAGTCTGTGCACGCGGATTATTGTTGTCGAAAACTCCGATACTGACATCAAAATTGGACAGGGTTGTGTAAAAAGAGATCAGCAATTTTGTAAGAAAATTATATTTTGGTGTCATCTGCTGGCAAATAGTTGAAATAAAAGAAATACCTGAACACTTCTTATTTTCCACTCTAAATACTTAATTTTAGTTTTTCCTCAGTCACATTCCCTCTATTATGTAAACCTCTATTTTATGACAGTAGACCTACACTTAATTTATTTTCAAAGTTTGCGTCATATTTATTACAATAGTAAAAAAAAGTCCTGTTTGGTATTAAAATTATTTTATGCTCAGACTCAATTAGATTAGAAAAAAATTGATACAGGTACTATGAAATTACAACATTCAACTAAGCACACCAATACCTGGTAGATATGGTTGAGTTAAGAGAAGGTCTAAAGGCCTTAACTATGCCAGGTAACATAAATTATTATTATTATTATTATTATTATTATTATTATTATTATTATTATTATTATTGTTATTATTTATAGAGTGTTAGTTGGGAGGCCGGAGGGGAAAAGACCTTTGGGGAGGCCGAGACGTAGATGGGAAGATAATATTAAAATGGATTTGAGGGAGGTGGGATATGATGATAGAGACTGCATTAATCTTGCTCAGGATAGGGACCAATGGGGGGGGGGCTTATGTGAGGGTGGCAATGAACCTACGGGTTCCTTAAAATCCAGTAATTATTATTATTATTATTATTATTATTATTATTATTATTATTATTATTACCACCTTTAAAAAGTTATTTTGTTGGTTGATACGTTGCATATCTCTGTTCCAATTGAGAGTAAAGAGGTCTCATCTGTCTCTAATATTAGAGATACCAATTCAGGTTGAATTTCCATCTCAGCTAATACACGTAATAAAAAATTTGATTTCTTTCCGTAATAATCAGCTTACTTCAATACAAACATAATTTTCAACTTATAAGGATATGTTATCCCGTGCCGTGGCGTCGTGATATAAGGCATCCTGCCTAGGACCTGCGTTAGGAATGTACACTGCTTCAAGTCCTCAAGAAGAAGAAATTTTCTCGACCAGTGTAAGGGAACGGTGCCCACCCAGCATCGTGATGCACTTGGAGAGCTGCGATAGGTAGCGAAAACTGGTTACGAAATCCAGCTATAACAGCTGGGGGACCATCTATTCGTGCTAACCACAAGATACCGCCGTTATAGTTGGATGATCGTTCACATCTGCGGAAGCATTTAAACGTGAGGCCAGCAGTTGGTTGGTTGTAATGGGGTGTTGCGCCGCGGATTATTTTATTTTTTTTTATGGAAATATTTATAGATATTTGTAAAATATCGGAGAATGCTGTGTTTGCAGTGAAAGACCTGCCCTTGTATAGAAAACTATGAATTAATGTATAATATTTCAAAAAGCACTGTATGGTATTTTAAACGATTGTTTAACATATAAACACTGCTTAATGATAATAGGTTTCCTCTAGCTGGGTTTGGCTTTCATGAAGAATCTCCGCAATCTCTATGTAACAAATTCTTGGTCTTTTCGATTTTATATTATTACGAAGTACCGAAGTACATATGATATTTCCATGCAGAAATTCTGCGTCATCATATGATGAAAGATGAGTGGAACGGAGAAAAATTGTGTTTTATCATGAATAGAAACAGTCTTTTCGAAGTTCTTAATTAATGGTCGATAAGAAAGCATGATAAAGGAGTAATTCACCAAATTAATTTTTGTCCAAAATCTTCTTAATCCGGCCATCAAGTTTCCAACACTTTCATAAAACACTGCACCGAACCAATGAAAGCATTTGTTTTAGCACGGAATAACAGAATTCCATTCTTCATACTGTATATGAAGAGCACAGGAGAAAACTTGGAAAGTCCAAAATTATGGATTTTCTGTTTCAGATGTCGTGTAATAGCTCAGATTATGTAGATTTGTGTAGTTTAACTGTACAGAATAACAACCTCATTAGTCTAAAGACATTTTAAGAATGATAACTCGAAGAAATACTATTTAATGGGGCTTCAAACTTTTAACTTGCTCTGCTGTAAAAACAGTAAAACATAACTTGTCAGGTTTTTCCCCTATTCCATAGTCAATTAGTTTATCTTTATTGTTCAGTTTTTAATTATATATTAACTTGATCTATGTTAATTTTATAATAGACCTATACAATAATATAACTACAATTAATTCTAAAACTAACGTGGCTATAATTGGGTCATAATGTATGTTAGGAAGTACTGTATCTTCACTGTAGGGAATGTTTTTTTAACTAGCACCGGTACGTGTGTTTATTAGCAAAGTGTAACAGCGGGAGTTTCCTGTGTATGTCTTGGCTACCTTCTATCCACACAGGCGCCCAGCTACGTGTGGTTTACCGATAGTGACGGACAGTGAAATGGGACTTAAAAGTAAAATAATGGACTTCTGCTTCTAGCTGGACAGAGATGTTCTCGTAGGGAAATTTAAAAAAAAAAACTGTTACATAGGCCTATAGGCCTGCAAAATTACCACAGAAGGTGTGACAGAACTCTTAGAGCGCTTAGATTTGAAAAATTGTGCTGTGACAAAATATTAACAGACACACTGCTCCATCTGTAACATAATCACAGATTTCACGTCAGTCAGATCTACTCCTTCTCTATACACATTAATTGGTTTATTTAGTATTCCTTTTAGCGTATAGGCCTATAATAGTTTTGGCTACATCTTTACAATAGCGTTACCAGATAAAGGCAGGCAGCAAAAAAGGGCACATTCTTAGACAATTGTCCATGATAGTTTGAAGATGATGACGACGACGATGACGACGACGATAATAATAATGAGGGGTATTTTGAACTTAAAATGTAGGCTTATTTAATTTCTCGTAGTTTAGTAACTGTAACATAAAAGAATTGCTTAAACTCTTTTTAACAATTATCCAAAGAGAATGGCTGAACTATAACTCCCGGGAGTGCCGTAAGGAATATATTTAGGGTTAAAGTATTTTCATATGCTCAGTTTTAACCAGATTTTTTAAAAGAAAAATATATTAAGTGCGCAAGAATGTGAATTTACGTACATAAGGAAAATTGCTTGATTTTCGTGAGAAGTAGTCGGTAGCTTGGTGAGTGTACACCAAATATTTCTTCCTCTGTATAAAGAATTATATTTATGTGAAAAGTGGTCAGAATAATCTCTCACTTTGAGAGAAGAACAGAGATTAAGGGTGTTTGAAAGTAAGGTTCTTAGGAAAATATTTGGGGATTGTAGGGATGAAGTTACAGGAGAATGGAGAAAATTACACAACGCAGAACTGCCATGCTTTGTATTCTTCACCTGACATAATTAGGAACATTAAATCCAGACGTTTGAGATGGGCAGGGCATTGGCACGTATGGGCGAATTCAGAAATGCATATAGAGTGTTAGACGGGAAGCCGGAGAGAAAAAGACTTTTGGAAAGGTCGAGACGTAGATGGGAGGATAATATTAAAATGGATTTGAGGGAGGTGGGATATGATGATAGAGACTGGATTAATCTTGCACAGGATAGGGACCAATGGCGGGCTTATGTGAGGGCGGCAATGAACCTCCGGGTTCCTTAAAAGCCGTTTGTGAGTGGTCAGAACAATGTTACCAAACACATTAGAAGAGAATTTATTTCAGTGCAAAAATTTAGAAAGGATATGTTTAAGTAAATGAAAGAAAATTACAAATTTGTCTAGTAGGCCTATTGAATGCATGCGACGAAAACTACAAAATGGAGTATACAGAATAAAGGATGAAATAAATGGAATCGAAGAAGGTGAGGGAGTTATGAATTGTTATAATGAAGAATATGGACAGAGATCAGTGGGGGGGGGGGGAAACAATTAACTTTTCAAGTAAACCATTGACACATGCATAAATTTCTTATTCAATGAAGACACAAAACTGTATATTACTACGATATTTTCAGTTAATTTTTCAGCACAGGTAGAAACGAAATACAGTTATGAATTGAAGTAATGTAATTTTAAAGAACAATATCCTCTGTTGATATTAATTTCAATTCTATTTTAGTTGGAATTAAACGTACTGGATTCCCTTGATGTATAGTATCATAAGTACGCCCTCGTTGCTGGAAACAAGCCTTTCAGAAAGCGGAAGGATATTTATGTAGAAGTTCGTTTTTATTTGGAATTCTAGAGCTTAATTTAGAAAATGAATCGCTAGACTCAGTATTGAATGCAAAAAATAAACTTATAGAAGATATAAATTCAAGCATTTAAGTACAGTATGTTTCAAGATTATGCAAAACTGAAAAATAAAATGTCTACGAGAAGAGGAATGAAATAAATTTTACAGGTTTGTAATTGGTCAGCGTTAGAATAATTTACAATTTCGGGTTTCTCTGCAGAAATCCCAGGTTCAGGTCCCGGTGGAATTAAACGCATTTTTGTGGTAATGAATTTTACTTTGGGATATATTTTCTCGGGGAATTTTTTTAGTATCATATGTACATTTTTACTAATTTATTTCCTACAACATAGCAAGTATTTTCGAAGTTTCATGTCATTGATGTTAGAAATCTAAAATAGGCTCGATGAAACTATGAAATGGTCTGAAAAAATTTAAGATAAGCTCGAAAAATCATTTCTAAAACGACATTTCATCACATCGTCCCCAAAATTAATAAATGCTCTTATATCTACTAAGCCTATTATTAATTGAGGCTCGAAAAATAATTTCTAAAACGAAATTACCATTACATTGCCCTCAAAATTAATAAGTGATAATAATAAGAGTTTTTACTCCAACTGAGCTATCCATTCGGACATATTCATTATGCAGTATATATTATACTGTCTACAGCACATTGGCGTACAATATACAGAATTAAGTTAAATTGAAAAATAATCATAATATGGATATTTAAACACATTTTTGAAAATGGTGGCCGTTCATTTCGATACAGGCTTCAGTTCTAATGTGTATATTATCGCACTATAGACTATTGTACTTAATTCCAATTACAAGTTTCGTCCTTCATACAAGTAACTCATGTTGGAATAATTCTGTACCTACTCTATAAAAGAGTATCTTACGTACTGTACATTGAATCTTCACTTCTGCCCGATCCGAAAAGATAAAATTACTCAGACATGCTATCTACTGTCCGTCCAAGTGGTTTTGTCGCAGATTCGTAGAAAGGAAGGAAATCACGTGACATTTAATTACTTAACGAGGCTCTTTTATTTAAGTTATTTTAAACAGTTGTTTAATATTACGTAGACGTCCAATTCCTAACAGAAATTAATGTTTTCAGAAAAGAGCTAAGACAGCCCAGCTACAAGCCTTTACAGAGGGGCGAGCAGAAGCGAGTGGGGGAAACCGGGATGCGTCGTAGGCAAACGGAAGACAGTACCTGTGCGAAAATATGATTCAATATTGAAAGCTCTTTCGTATCTGGAAAACGCGAACATATTTCTGGAACGTACTATACTCACTAACTCAGTACTGTTTATTATGACCGTAAGGCGACTTTGACTGTGTGGAGGACGGTTGGAAGTTTACTAGTAGAGTGGGTGGAATTCAAGTACATTTAAAAAACTCAGATACAATAAAAATTGAACTAAAAATAAAATGATGTCCCTGTATGAAGCTCGTTTTTGATTTTTTTTTTCGAGGTAGAAATTGTTTTATATGAAATATTTCATAGCATGTTTTGGGAAAGCCATTGATTTAATTCCGAATATGCTCAGTCAATTTAAGGGAGCAGTGTATTATGATAATAAATGGTTCAAAGAATTTTAGTATTGTACTTTAAATATGCTGAAATTTGATCCGAACGAATGTGGCATTGAAAAATTCCATTGCAGAACTAAAAGTTACTTGTTCGGATCAAATTTCTGCACTTTTAAAGGACAAAACTAAAATTCTTTCAGTCAGTTATTAGCATAATATGTTGCTCTCTTAAACTGAGCATATTGAGAATTAAACCAATGACTTTCTCAAAACATGCTACAGATTGCTCCATATAAAACAATTTTTATATCGAAAAGGAAGCAAAAACGAGCAAAATTGTTTTAAACTTTTTAGTTTGAAATATCTCAATGAATAACCCCCTGAAATTAATGACATTACTTTACAGTTTACTCTGTATAATCATTATCATCTTCATCTAAGAATAGAATGGAATGGAATTTTCGATTTAATTTAATTTAGTAGTTTATTTTACGACGCTTTGTCAACATGTAAAGTTATTTAGCTTCTGAATAAGATGAAAGTGATAATGCCGGTGAAACGAGTCCGGGGTCCAGCACCGAAAGTTACCCAGCATTTACTCATATTGGGTTGAGGGAAAACCCCAGAAAAAAACTCAACCAGGTAACTTGCCCCGACCGGGAATCGAACCCGGCCCACTTGGTTTCTCGGCTAGACGTGCTAACCGTTACTCCACAGGTGTGGACAGGAATTTTCGAAATGGGGGTACTATGACCCAGCACTGCGACCTTTTACGGTCTGTTGCGCTAACCCTCAAACTAGGCGTACTCCCAAATCCACACCTGCTGACTACAGTAAGGTTCGCTGTGTACCCAAGTTTCGGGCAGGCAACCCCACTCGTTCTAGGTAGCCTCCCATGCGTCGCCAGTCGGCTTTCAGAAAATGCTATGGAATGACGACGAAATGGAGAAATGTTGACTGAATGATGTAGACGCCTAATATGTGGAAACGGGAGAACCCCGAGAAAAATCCCCACTACGGCCTTGCCTGCCACAAGTGTCATTGTGGATTTTTCAACAGTATCTCTATTGTTATTCATCAAGATTGTACATTCTTTTTCATTTATTTTAATCTTTGTAATAGAGAAAAGTAAACTGTACTAATAATCCATGAAATTTGCGATATTCTGATCTAAAATCACTGCAATAATTATAAATAAATAGGCCTAAAGATAATTCAATTTGTAAGAGTAAAGGTCGCGTGGTTTCTCATAGACACCGTTGACAAATAAAATGAACTTAACATCACTAATGTTGGATCAAACTGGCGTATTCTTTCTTTAATATGTTAGTTACGAACAGACCGCGGTCATGGGTACCGAAACGCATGAAGTTACGAATACCCGGACTGTGTTACGTAGATGAGGGGTATGGGAGATGGAGCGTGCACTCGTTGCCTCAACATGTAAACATTCTATCACAGTAGGGCACGAAATAAATGTTCACGTTTGCAGATATAACATATGCAGTGCATTTCTAGTACTGAAAATAACTGCTTTACATTACATATTTCAATTTACAACAATAGAGATGAACAAAACTAACTGCCGCTCTCGCTCGCTGTGTTCGTTGCATTTGCCTCGTCTCGTGTCGTGCACTTCGAGTCTTTCTCATTATTCTCGAAATAGCATTTGGTCGGCGTGAAAAGATTTCGTAACTTTGAAGAACATAGGATACATAATTGAAATAAATAACATTAGAGATGTTTAATTGAGACAAAAAGACGAAACAAATTAGTAGCGTGGTTATCAAAATGTTCTGGTTCTAGTATCAGATATTACCTAAGGTTATATAACTTAAATAGAAATAAACAATTCACAAATAAATTTGCATTCCTAAGAAACATGAAACATAACGCTAAATAAAGAGTTAATTTTTTTTTTACTTGAGATTGAACACTTGATCTCAAACATACGAAAAAAAATCCTAGCCTTTTAATAAGGGCCTAGTAATTATATGAAGATTGGGGAACGGATTATTATAGACTGAAAGGTAGAGATGATATTTCAAATAGGCTAATTGGTTGTTTATACATAAATAAAAGTTGCCAAAACAGCTAAAAGTTCAGTCTGAGCAGTGAGTATAAACAACTGTGACGAGTCAAGGCTGCTTGACCTTGGAAACTCGACAATTCCCGAAGTCTTGTAACACTCACAAGCAGTCTTTGCGTCAACGGCGCGATGTAGTCAACATTGTAGTGCGGGTTTTCGGCTTTGCGGGCGCTGTTAGTCTTGCCTTCTCGATAGTTGTTGAACTCAACTACAAATGTTAAACAATATACAATAATCGTTTTCCGTGTGTGAGAAGAAAAGAAAAAATATAAAGTAACTACATAAAATACATTTCTTCCCAATTTATTGGACCGAATTACAAGGCACATTCGCAATTTATAAAAAAAAGCACCACACCTACTTCAGATCCTGTTAGTAAAGAAGTAGGGGTCTATATTTTATCGTATTTCATTTATGTATTTAATTATTTACGTATCCATATTTGTATTAGTGTTAATAGGCCTATTTCACTGTTTTGTAATGTACAGTATTGAGGAATAATATGTGGAAAATTAAGAGCAAGCAACAATAAGAGAGACATTAATGGATTTTGTTATGAAAACAACTGTATTCTCGCAGTGCCCCCACCCCACGGGTCATGACGTCATTTATACTCCTTGCGTTCCAAACTTCAATCTGGTGACTAGGTGACTCTAGGCCGCGGTCTGGTTATGAATGATAAATTGAAAGTTAGATGATATTTCAGAACAAGTTCTTGCAGGCTTCCTTGAAATTACGACAATAGTGTGGCGTGTTTTAGACGCCGCGCGGACACTGTAGAGTTGAAAGTAGTTGATATCACTGGTCAACAGTGATGTAGCTAATAGAGTCCTGCATAACCGGTTACGAAAGATAGGAAAAAACATATTACTATTGAACGCCTGGTGCTATAAACAGTAGACTATACGAAGCTCTTCCGTCTCGCGGAGTGGTCCAGTGTTCGGTTTAACGAATGTCGAGTCTCACTCGGTTGGACGGCTCTGGGTCATGAAAGACAGATAATATTGAGCCATCCAGGAGTTCCAATAATCGTTGCAAGGACTCGATTATCATCGTGCACCTTTCAAATGATATTTCCTCCTCTTTCTTCATCGATTGAAGTACGCATCATGAAACTACAATCATTAGATTTGAGAGTGCTTTCATTTATGTTAATAACTTTTTATCTCCCTAAAAACGATTTATTAGAGAAAGAATAATACATCCATCTAGAATAATTAAAAGACATAGGCTAGATTAACAACTACTCTTTCAGAAGTAGCCTATGTATTTTGAGTTTAAAGTATGAACGTTGTAATAGTAAGTGTGTACATATTTGCTCTTCAATTTTGTAAGTAATTGTGATTTATTTTATTCTTGTATTTGTTTACCTGTCAGATTTCATCTATGCGTTACTCTTATTTCCTTTGTTGTTATCGGTGTCCATTAGTTGATTTATATATTAGTTATGAAGATAAATATACCAAAGTGTCCAATCAATTATAATCCAATTTCAAGGTAACTTACTTACTTATGGCTTTTAAGGAACCCGCAGGTTCATTGCCGCCTCCACATAAGCACGCCATACGTCCCTGTGCTATGCAAGATTAATCCAGTCTCTATCATCATATCCTACCTCCCTCAAATCCATTTTAATATTATCCTCCCATCTACGTCTCGGCCTCCTCAAAGGTCTTTTTCCCTCCGGCCTCCCAACTAACACTCTATATGCATTTCTGGATTCGCCCGTACGTGCTACATGCAGTGCCCATCTTTGGATTTAATGTTCCTAATTATGTCGGGTGAAGAATACATTGTGTGCAGTTCTGCGTTGTGTAACTTTCTCCATTCTCCTGTAACTTCATCCCTCTTAACCCAAAATATTTTCCTAAGAATTTCAATCTGACACTTTTTTAAATTAGGAAAAGTAAATTTCCTTCAATTACTCCATTTGTGTAGTTACAAAATGTCATCAGAGTTCCTGTATGATGAAATGCGCTTGGTATTCTGTCCTCTATATCTGTGGTTCTGTCTAGCCAGGCGCAACCGCTTCAAGGCCGGATATTCGAATGAATGTCCAACTTCGCCGGTTGATCTACAACCGGTCGAATATAAATTGGTTCTAAGCGCTCTTCTGCTGCACTCTGGTAGCTAACTCTATATTCTCTACTGTTTATTGTGTAGGGTAATTCCGGGTTAGATGGCCATAGTTTTTTAAATCACTTAGAACAGGATAACCGATTGGTATAGAAATACGAAACAAATCAAATACGTTTCTTCAAGGTTAGGCCTATATTTCACCACTACAGTGCCTCAGGTCGCATGAAATTCACTGATGTAATAAAAAAACACGTTTGAAATAATAGAGGCAACTGGCCATCTCACCCAACATATGTGGGTGAGATGGTCATAGGATATAGGGATAGATGACCACCATTATTTTTAAGTAAATTATCCTCTTCTAGTTTAATATTCAATTTTATTTATGATCAATGATAAAATGACAATAAAAATATTTGATATAACTGCTGCGGTTATTGCATCTGAATGGAATGAAGGTGATAATTCCAGCGAAATGAGTCCGGGTACCAACGCCTAAAGTTACCCAGCATTTGCTCTTAATGGGTTGAGGGGAAAACCCCGGAAAAAACCTCAACCAGTTAACTTGTTACAACTAAGTTTTGAACCCAGGCCCGCTCGTTTCACGGTCAGGTAGGCTAATCGTTACTCTGCAGAGGTGGACATTAATTTTAGGAACCAACTGGTTGTGAAATAGACATTCAGGTGTCGGGATCTTCATTTTTACCCTTGAATTAGTATACAGTAGTAATTATCTGGCTTTTTAGCTTTTATCGTGGTTGTGTCATTAGTAATAATGAATTTTTTAATACGTTAAAAACCCCCAAATCTTCTCTGATGTTACAGTTTCTGACATGTTTAGTCTTGCAGTATCTAGCAATTTCTGCTAAGAAGAATTTCTGCGTCAGCTATAAGCCGATGAGATTGTTTCTTGAGTCTGTAGCTCCTAGATGGGAAAGAAATGTTGCAAAACTAAAACATTATATATAGTAGGTCTATATCCTTTCTTTCACATAGACTGCGTATAATGTTTGTTCATATTGTCATAATTATATGACTTGAAAATTATTGTGATTCTGTAACTTTATTGTTGGATTTTAGACTAATAAAATTATTTTATCTTTTTTAGTTGGTTATTTAACGACGCTATATCAACTACTAGGTTATTTAGCGTCGATGAGATTGGTGATGTTATTTGGCGAGATGAGGCCAGGATTCGCCGTAGATTACCTGGCATTCACCTTACGGTTTGGGTAAACCTCGGGAAAACCCAACCAGGTAATAGCCCAAGCGGGGTTCGAACCCGCGCCCGAGCGCAACTTCAGATCGGCAGGCAAGCGCCTTAATCGACTGAGCCACGCCGGTGGCTTTGTTTTTATTAATCAAAAATGTTTTTACATGATAGTTTTTCACCGTTACAATCATAATCTTGATAATTAACTTTATAATTTTCATTGAATTCCTCGTCCTTACATATTAGGCCTATAGTATTTTGTACTAGTCTTCATTTAGACATCAATATTGTAGCTTTTATTACAAAACAATAATGTAATTTTATTCTCACACCAATAATAGTCACTTTCTACAATTTAATTCTACTCCCGTCAACAATGGGATTTTCACTCCACACCGTAACACAGTATTCGTTATTGCACTCTACAGACGACAATGACAATTTACTTGGATTATTGAGAACAACAATGAACTGTTAATCTTAACTAATGTTCACAAAGCACTATTTACAAAACAGAACTGTCAGTTCTCTGTTCACAGTTCGTTTGCCTTGGCTAGTTCTTCTAGCTCAGTCACTCGAGTTCACAGTATCTCGAACCCCAGACCTTCAGAGACAATCCGCTGAACTTCAAACTCAGGTCCCCCAACTGCGGTCCACTGCACTCAAACTCAGGATTTCCGGCTCCCACAGTTACGGACACAACTCAGTCGAACTCCGGTCTCGAAGCTGGCTTCACTGCTACACAAGACTGGCTGGCTTGCTGTCTAACGATTACAACAACTGCTCAAGTTCACTCTCGTGTCGTAATTTATAACCAAACCATAGCTACGAGAATGTACGATTTCGGGAACAATCTTCAGATACCGAGAGGATGACGCCTATCCAGACTTCTCTGGATTTCTCCCCTCAGTCACCAGTTGCTTACTTCCCCCTCACCCTTCGTCGCTTCCGCGCCGCCACCTCGTGCCCCCCTCTTACGTCTGTCCCCTCCAGACCCGAGCGGACGCAACTTTCTTCACCGCGTTTTCTCGTGCGCCCTCGACCTCTGTGGGACGCGTGATCGAGCCTCGACGTGGCTGTCACAATATTCATTACAAAAATTTAATCTGATTTGTAGATAATGAAGACATTTAGAATAAAACGATAATAATTACATTATGACAGCAGAAAGTACGTAGACTATTCATACAATATAGTCCATGATCTCCGTCGTAGCTCTGTGAGTGCGCTTCTCAATGAAGCGGTCCGAAATTCGATTTCTGTTGTTGGCTATGGACGAAATGTGTCTTACGTCCGCAGGACTAGCTGTTTGTCCGCTGTCTTGTGATTGTCCTCTGATGTCCCAAGGTGATACTTCTTCATGCTGTTCGCATGTCCATGGAGGCCCGCGTTTGTGATTATGACTACTTCTTATTTTTATGACACTTAACCAACTGCAATGAGTGGAATGAAGGTGATTCATTCATTGATTTTTTGCAAAAGGGCAGGTATTTTACTATAAACCCAGCTTTCTCCAATCTTTCGCATTTCTTTTAGTTTCGCATACGATCCATACATATTAATGTATCACCTGATATTTTCTTCTGACCCGAATTTTTCTCTCGTTCACCATCCCTTCCAGTGCATCCTTCATTAGGCACTTCTTTCTCAGCCAGTGACCCAACAAATTTCTTTTTCCCTTCCTGATCATTTTCAGTATCATTCTTTCTTCACCCACTCTTTCCAACACAGCTTCATTTCTTATTATATCTATCCATTTCACACACTCCATTCTTCTCCATATCCACATTTCAATGCTTCTAGTCGCTTCTAATGTTGTTTTTGTTCTGCCTGACAAGTGTTAGGCCACAAGGCCTGTTACGGTCTCATATAAAATTTTCACGCCATCTCTTAGCAGGACGACCCACAGATCTTTGGCCATGTGGTACATAATCATGAATTGCCTTTAGGAGTCTACTATTACTCATTCTTTCCAAATGATGTTTCCAGTTAGACTGATATTGAACAAAGTAATCTAAAACTGGTTGAGTTTTTAGTTCCTTTAAAATTTCACAATTTCTTTTCAGATCCCATTTAGTATAGTCCGCTGTTCTTCGCATGAATCGCATTTCACAAGCCGTTATTCTGCTTTTATCTGCTTTCCTCAGTGTCCATGCTTCGCTGCCATAGCTGAGCACCGCTCGTGCCAATGTGTTGTAGAGACGTATACGGGTGTGTTTCTGAACCAAGGATGGTTTCATCACGCTATTTATAATGCCCATAGCTCTTGTGTATTTATTAATTTTCTGTGATTTGTCCAATTCTTCAAAAATGGAAAGATTGTAACCTAAATATGGGAAATTATTACATCTTTCTAGTATTTTATTATCGAGACAAATTTTACTTTGTATTGGGTATTTCCCACAGAATGCCATAATTTTTGTTTTATCTGTTGAAATTTCCATATTGTATGTGGCTGCTACTTGCTCCTCTTTACTTCGTCGTAATGTCCATGTTTCTGTCACATACACACACTCCACAAAAAGCACTTCATTACTCTCTTCCCTAGTTCTTTTTCCAGAGGTTCGCAGACGATGCTCCTTTATCTATTAAAATAATTCTTTGATGAAGGTGATACTGCCAACGAAATGAATCTAGAGTACAGCGCCGAAAGTTATCCAGTATTTGCTCTTGGTGGGTTGAGGGAAAACCCCAGAAGAAATCTGAACCAGGTAGCATGTTCCAACAAGGGCCTTCTCGTTTCACGGTCAGAAATGCTAACCGTTGCTCCACAGCGGCGGACGAGATGACTACCATACAAACAAATGCATGCTCTCCTACCCACATTGTAAGTCTCATAAAAGGGAGCTTTAGGAAAGAAAAGGAACACTTAGCCCTTTCTGCTTGAACGAGCTTAAATTGTAAGGGTGTTATTCATAGGCTAATCATTTCGCTAGCCCGCGCTACGAGCGTGCTAAACTAGCCCCGGCTATCGACTGGTTACTTGTACAGGATTCATATCATATCGCTAACAGTGGTTTATGAATACGAAAAAGTTAGTTCGCTAATCATCCACCAGAAGCCCGCGCTAAGAATGTCTATGAATACGGCACTAAATTTCTCATCAAGGAAAAAACACAGTGTCACTAGGTTCGTCCATTCCTACTCTCTTTTAAGCAACTCATGAATTAACTAGTGCGATACATGCGTTATTTGCGTGATACTAATTACACTTATAAACATGCGTCATACCACCTTTTAATGAATCCGCAACCAATTCTCGCTAATGAAAATACCGTTATAAATTATTCAGTAGTGTGGGTTAATTTTGAAAGTGTCTGATGTAAATGGTGGAATTTTGTGCCAAATGTAGAGATTTATTCAAATGTCTTTTTAAATATTAAATTGTGTAGCTATGCTGAATGCGTCACATTTAAAATAAAGTTTAATTTAAACCACGTTAAAACACTCTAATTCCTAGCCAGTGAAAAAAGGAGTACTACATAATTTCCTCTGAAAGTGTTACGTTAGCTTTAGTTTAGTCAATGTCACTGTTCATTTTCCTGAACTTAAATTAGATTAACGCTCCTGCTACCAAGGGGGATAATATGATTACTCCACCAATATTATTTTCATTTTTCTCCATGTTTGTTTTTGAAATTCTGTGTATTTGTCTGTTCTACTTCTACTAACGTTTTGAAATAAGAATAACATAAATAATTAATCTACTTTAATAAGTAATTCTCGTTATTTAAGTGGGATGACCTGTTACCCCCCGTTGGTAATCTGTCATGAAAATTCCAGTGTATGAAATTCAATTTATAGCTTAATTTTCTACATTTTTGAGCTTGTCTGTTTCCAAATTATTTTATTTTTTGTTATTCATATCATTATTCATATTGCTATTTATATTATGATGAGTATCATGATCTTTCCTTCCAATTAAAAAAATAAACTACTGTGTGTTATAGTTATTCTAAAAGTGATTTTGTTAGAAATAATTAGTAGTACAGCCTTTTTCAGAGATATTCAATGCAATATTGGTGTTCATATATTTGAATTTCCGAAAAAAAAACTAATTTTTTATACGCTTTATTTATTTATCTTTAGAAGTTAAAGATTTTATGTTATTATAAACAAATGTTTGAAGATGTTCATGCCTGTATATATTTTATTTGAATATTTAAATTTCAACAAATACGATAACCAAATTGATTTACAATTTATTTTATAATACTGTGACATTCATTGCTTGTAGCTGTGTTTTCCACTCTGTCAAAATTATATAGCGTTGAGGAATTTGCCTTGAAATGGAAGGTAGGCAAGTTTAACTGTACTGATACGTTTTCTCTTATTGTTACCAATAACATATCCCTAGTTCATTAATTTTGGTACACGTTTTCATTAAAATGGAAGGGGACTTTTGAATCGCTATGTATTTTTAAATAGTTTAAAATTATTTTGTGCGAGATCGTGCGTATTTGCTTGGGTTCCGCACAAAACCAATCCGCGGAAAGTCTAAAATTCTACATTCAGTAATCCCAACCTAACACACATAACAATTTCCCTCTTCTTACCGCTTATGTGACATATAGATTTTACTGCTATAGGCTTTTAACATATTATTTTTAGAGACGTTCAATATAGTAATAATTATAAATTGGAAACTTACCACTGCAATTTCACCTAAATTGCACTGTTAATTATTATTTTTAAATATTTGCAAAAATTAAGTAAACTCTACAACTCCACTAAAGTTACTGCATTCGTGATGCAAGTAACATTAAAGAAGCCGTGAAAAAATCAACAAGATTCCAGACTCATCATAGACTGGGGGGGGGGGAAAAGACAAACTCATATCACGGCCTGCTGGAGTATAGTAAACACAGAAACCATTTAAATCAACAATGTTGAAGATAGATATTTTTGTTTTGCAAATTTGTCGTCATTGAACTGAAACCAAGATAGAGATTTCATTGCAACTAATTAGAAATTCCTCTTTCAGGTATGTAATAAACGATCTTCGCACAAAATAATGTACGATACACGAGCGGTATGTTTTCTTTCAATTGTCGGAAATTAAAAAAGCTCAACTACGTTTCGCTTTTTCAAACTTTTCCTCGAATATGAAAACTTCAACATACCGCTCATGTAACGCATATTACTATTATATTTTACATTTTGTATAGGTCCATAGTCAATAATATATGCATTGGTAATATTACAAGTGTTTAACAGTATGTTTCCAAAAACCTTGGTAGCAGGAGGGTTAATATTGATTTTGAAACTCTGAAGTCTGTATTTATTTATTTTAGCACCAGAATTGATGCAGTTAACAGAGAAATGTTAAGGCAGGCATGTCAAGGATACGGACAAAGTTACGAACCGTTGTCTATCGGAGTGCTCTTCGCGAGCGCTGTGGTTTGAGTCAGCGTAAGAGAAACCCTTAGTCAGGGGTGTACGTTATGCAGGGAATAAGTTCCTATAGCAATTGCTGTTTAGTCAACTGTCCGAAGACAGGTCTGAACCTCACAAGTAACACCAGGAAGACAACACTTATGAGGCAACTAAGCCAGGAGATAATGGGGTAGGGTGGCCAGTTCCTTTCCCCCTCCATTGCATATATCGCCCACTAGCTACATATTACACTAGTCAGACTTTAGATGCAAACAAACAATTGTTCTTCCTCTGACACATCGTCAAGTGAGATGCACTGTCTGATAATAGATGTACATATCAGCCAGAACCTCAATCAGAGGATCCCATAGCAATATGAACTTAATATTAGGCTATATACAAAGTGTTTCCGTGCTGGTGTTACAAACTTTCAGGGATGATGGGGAAGGGCACATGTCTCAATTTGAGATAAGGAACCCTTGTTCGGAAATGACTGAGTCGAAAGTTATAAGCAAAAATAGTTGTGTGGAAATGAAATTGTAATTTGACAGCACGTGCCCTCCTTCCCTTAACCTTTGGAACAGTCGTGGAAAGATGGTATGGGTTGGATGTCTGCTACGTGGATACTTGCCCGATACAATCTGTGAGCTTGTCTACTGTTCCCATTGGCTCATCCGTATTCGAAAATCATGTCTGCTTACTCCGCTCTCGTGTATTCTTCCATTTCACTAGGACTGATCGACTGGACACTGCAACTTGTACACATACAGTGCTGTCTACAGACGTGCATATCAGGACCGATCATGTCCGTTACACATTACGCTATCTGTATTGTTTTAGTGTAGTTTCCTGTTCTCACCCCTCAGACAGCGCACTGAATGGAATACTGTAGGTAGACAACGTAAACAACGTCAGATGAATACAGTATGTATAAGATGTACAGATAAGTGCACATAAATAAGGTGTACAAAGGAATAAAATTATTTCACTTACACAAAACTATTTTTGCTTATAACTTTGGACCCAGTCAATTCCGGACCAGGGTTCCTTATCTCAAAGTGATACATGTACCCTTCCCCATCATCCCTGAAAGGTTAATAAAAATTATTTCACAGTAAAATATAAACAATTTGAAATATTACTATATTGCGAATAACATTACCATTCAAGAATAAATGCTCAGTAGGCTATATCCTGATATCTTTCCAAAATGTTTATAAATTGACGAACTTTTCGAAATAAAACTCAAATAATTTTATTTATTTATTTATTTATTTATTTATTTTTAACTAGCTAGCTAGTGAGTACAATATACGATGAAAGAGTAATGGAACGGAGAAAAATTCTCTCCGGCGCCGGGACTTGAACCCGGGTTTTCAGCTCTACGTGCTGATGCTTTATTCACTAAGCCACACCGGATACAACCCCGGCGCCGAACAGAATTGTCTCTGATTGAGTTCCAACTCTTGGGTTCCCTCTAGTGACCGCCCTCTGCACTACGTCATAGATGTCTATGAACATAGGACCGAAATCCACACATGTGCTGAGGTGCACTCGTTATGAGTGAATAGTGGCTTAGTGGATAAAGCATCAGCACGTAGAGCTGAAAACCCGGGTTCAAGTCCCGGCGCCGGAGAGAATTTTTCTCCGTTCCATTACTCTTTCATCGTATGATGACGCAGAATATCTGCATGGAAATATCATATGTACTTCGGTACATTGAAATAATATAGTGAGTACAAATTAAATTTATAAAACAAAAATGTTTCTAGCCACTACCGTAAGAGCCAGGCTAGTGTACGGTGTGGTCATAGCGTATAATATAACATAACATTTACAAGGACAGTTTACTAAGTACAGTAAGTAACTTAATTCAAACCAATAAATACAAGACAAAAGCAAGAATAAAGAAGAAAGATAAAAAGAGAGAAAAATACACAAATATATCTTATTTTGTACACATATACAAACATCTGAGTTTGTCCTTATTCGTGAAAATTTCAATCTTCTAAATTATTTTGATTTTCTCTAGAAATAATTCTTCCTATGTCAGTCTTGCTGGAAACTATTCTTATAATGGACTCTATGTGAGAATCTGTCCAATGTTGTCTTCGCCTAGTTTTGTTGAGATTCATTTCTGAAAATACTGTTCCCAACTATAAGCGCTCCCAAATATTGACGTTACTTTTTCTAGAAACTTACGAGCGAGATGGAATTTAAACAAATACGTAATAACCACAGTGAAACTTTTAAAATTGTGAACAACACAGTGTTATAACTTCTAGTGAGATTTTCAATATTTTAGTAAAATTTTCAACTAATAATTTCAAATGTTTTTTTTTATAATCATCAATCATTTTTATCCAATCATCTTCCGTGACGCTACTATATTCATTGGAATTAGATATATCGCAATTTTTTTACAGATAATATATTTTTCACACATTATATTATATGTCTCCATCATTTCGGCTTGAAAGCTTGAATAAACAATCTTCATGCCAAGATTGAATAACAGGTAAATGCTACTGATTCTAGAACTAGTGGTGTGATTTGAGTTCCAATTAATAGTTTTCAAAATTACACTGATATGCCTAAGGTAATTTAATCGTATAATGAATACAATTGATCAGCTTCCCATAAATATACATATAAATATAAAAAAAACGTTAATTAATTCTTTCCATCATTCCAGCAAAATAAGTTACACTACATTTTAAAATAAAATAATCAAACATAATACATAAATATATAACACTCTATAGCAGCCGTGGCGAAAATGTTATCGTCCGCCGAGCCACTGTGTAACCTGTAACGTGAATAGCACCTATGGAGGGAGGCGGACACCCGAAGGGGAAGTGAAGCAACTGTCTGACTTATTAGCGGATTTTCATTTTCCTTATGTCAAGCACTTAAATTGGCCTATAATTTTATACAGTATAAGGTTGCAAACTAATGTTTAGTACGTGTAACGAAGAAAGAAATGAAAAAGAAAACATAAGACACATTATCACAACCTAAAATTAACTGTCTTCAGAATGTCTCTGCAACAGAGTTTCAAAATCAGGAATTGTCACTTACTGCCAGTCGTAGTTGATCACGAAGGTATTTGTCTGTCAGTCGTGATCTAAATTTGGTTTTTACTATTTTAATTGTTGAAAATAATTTTTCACGAACGTAAGTTGTTACGAACATGGCTTCAACAGAGCAAGCGAAAAAACGAAGCTTCGAATACTTATTTTTTGGCAAAGATTTGAAAAGTTCAACATTTGTCAAGTCCTTACATCTAGCTTTCATTTAACATCACATTGTAAATCTCTGACTTTTAATTGAAGATCTAAACGCATTTTTCGTACATCTGCTGAAAAAGGATCGACGTACAGAGATGATAATGATGATGATAATAATAATACTAATAATAATAATAATAATAACAACAATAACCTTTTAATGTTTCATGAGTGACATATAGTATAAAGCAGTTTTATGTTATACAACCGTTTTCCTCGTAATACTTTTGAACAAATAATATATTTAATATTCTCATCATATTGGCAGCAAAAAAAATGCGTCCTCCCGTCCTTAAATTATGTTTTATTTAACGACGCTCGCAACTGCAGAGGTTATATCAGCGTCGCCGGATGTGCCGGAATTTTGTCCCGCAGGAGTTCTTTTACATGCCAGTAAATCTACTGACATGAGCCTGTCGCATTTAAGCACACTTAAATGCTATCGACCTGGCCCGGGATCGAACCCGCAACCTTGGGCATAGAAGGCCAGCGCTATACCAACTCGCCAACCAGGTCGACCTCCCGTCCTACTTGAAACTTTCGTTTTCGTAGAGGTAGATGATTTCGAGAGAGACATTGCAACGATACGCCACTCGAAGGTCAGAGACAAATACAAATGAACGGAGTTTGACTCCAGTGAGTGAGAGGATGGGGGTTGGGGGAGGTAGGAAGCAAGAGAAATGCACAGCTATCATTGCGAGGCACAATGTGCTCGCGAGTCACATTTTCGCTACGGCTGCTCTGTAGGGTTTCACTAACACGCGCCATCGTACTTTCAGTAGGTAATGTAAAGCAAGCAATCACGTGTTTAGTAGTACCTGTGTACTTATTCAACCCTGCCATCCCTCTCGCGGCGAAAGAGGGGAAAATTACAGAAGCCCGCGTTCGTTTGCACGGCTGGCAGTGTATTCATAGCGGGCTCATGCTGATATGACACTGTTAAGGCAATGATATGATATACAAGAATACCGGAAACCTCCCAGAAACATCGTTTTTGTCCAATACAAATTCTAATTTAATCCGCTGCGATTTAAACTATATTTTCTAGAAATGGAAGACGTTCGAATGGCGAGTCCCTTATTAAATAAGTGGAGCATATATTAAACATATACAATACGTACAATCGCTAGATTCTATAGTTTTAAATAATGAAACAGATCTAATAATAACTATCTAAAAGCGTTGAAGTGTAAAATATATCTAGAAAACCGTCTCTCACGGTCAACAATAATGAAACAGCATGATGATAAATGACTACAAATATGAAAAAGATATCGACAATCTCTCTAATCCCTGCTCCAAATCTTCTTTACCTACATGGCGTGAGACAGTATTAAAGCCGTGTGACAGAGCAAAATTTATGTACCTGCATTTCACATACAGTGAGCGTATTTATATCGACGAATTAAGGGATATAAGTATAAAATAATGTTAAGATGTCGATACGAGTACATACAGTAGAATGCCATGTAAGCTAATGATCTGATATAATAAATTTTCCTGAACGGGTTTATTTCAGAGGAACAGATAGGGGTTTCAAGTGCTTGGTCTTATAGTCTGTGAATGTTGTTTGGCGACTTTGTTACCTGAATACCAAAAGATAATATATCGAGATCAGTATTCAGAAAAAAAATTCAGAACATTATAGCTTTGTCCATTTCTCATGCTTTAAAATTTAAAATTAGGAAAATATGATTTTTTGAATGCAGAGGTATTGTGTGGTAAATCCATTTTATCAACTTTAGGAGACAGACAAAACAACAAATTAAACCTTTTTTTTTCATCCCTTGTAAAGTTACGAATCTATTTCTTTTATTTTTCATATAGTGGAACCGTAATATACCTTGAAAAATACAAGACATGCGCAAAGAATTAAGTAGAATTATGTGGAACTTATCATAACGGTCAGCGCGTCTGGCCGCGAAACCAGGTGGCCCGGGTTCGAATCCCGGTCGGGGCAAGTTACCTGGTTGAGGTTTTTTCCGGGGTTTTCCCTCAACCCAATACGAGCAAATGCTGGGTAACTTTCGGTGCTGCACCCCGGACTCATTTCACCGGCATTATCACCTTTATTTCATTCAGGCGCTAAATAACCTAGATGTTGATACAGCGTCGTAAAATAACCCAATAAAATAAATTATCATACGAGTAGTAAGTCTTTAGTATATTTTTATCTTCTTTTTAAAAAAGAAATCCAGTACATCTGAAATTACTCGTGCCAGAGAAGTCCTGTAAGTCACAGTATACCTTCAAATAGATCTCACCCTAAGGAATTCAGTAATGTAACCTCAAATTTGAAAAAAAATATACTTCATATAGCCTACTGTACAGAAAGTTCCTGTGCATACCGATCCCAGGTAGTAATGTTCCTTCGGCATAATGACCTAGTGCGGGTCACCCGTTCTGAGGAAGCTAAACGGTAAAGGGTGGAGTGGGACCCGTCTGCGTAGGGCAGCGTGCACGAACTTGTCCGTACGCCGGCGTACAGTCAATCACTCGCCGCTCGCCATCAGATTATGTTAGGTAGAGGTTAGAGTAGAATCCAGAAATGCATATAGAGTGTCAGTTGGGAGGCCGCAGGGAAAAAGACCTTTAGGGAGGCCGAGACGTAGATGGGAAGATAATATTAAAATGGATTTGAGGGAGGTGGGATATGATGATAGAGAATGGATTAATCTTGCTCAGGATAGGGACCAATGGCGGGCTTATGTGAGGGCGGCAGTGAACTTCCGGGTTCTTTAAAAGCCAGTAAGTAGGTAGAGTAGAACCGGTCTGCGTAGGAAATCTCGGAGTTACATATTAGGTTCCATTCATTATCTTCTTGTTGAGTAAGCTCCGAAAAGCTCGATAGTTTCGAAGCTTTATTAATTTATGCTACATTGAGAAGACCTAAACTCTTAAACTAGGCCAATCTGAATTCTTTCATTGCAATTTGGTAACATCTCAGGCATATTGGGCATAGGGGCACACCACTGCAGAGTAATATTAAATTATGTACAATGAAGTCAGGACGATAATTTATAGCATTTTCTGAATGCTAGTATGGTACCTTTAGTCTTAAAGGTTCTTTTCAACGAAAGTGAAATATTGTTGTCTGGGAGCTGTATATAAGCGCTGCATGTCGAAAGACATGACAACATAAAGCCATCTGAGTAATTCAGGCAGTAGGCTCATTTCTATGTTGATCCGGCACAGCACTTGGACGAGAGTTCGATTCCCCCTTGGGCTGATACCTGATTAGATTCTTTTCCCGAGATCTTCCCAAAATGCAAGTTGAATATAAAGTTATCCCAAAGCGAATACTTGGCCTAATATCGCCAAATTTTGTATCACCATCACTAATCCAATCGACGCTAAATAAATTAGTGGTTGATACAGCACCTTCACTTAACAGACTAAAATAAAAATAAATTATTTCCCCTGTAAAAAATGCAAGGATATTAATATTCTCATCTAATAGACACTTGTAAATTAATAAATACAGTCGCCCTGGGTAGCGTAGTTGCTATAGTGCTGGCATTCTATGCTCGAGGCTGCGGGTTCGATCCCGGCCGAGATGGCATTTAAGTGTGTTTAAATGCGACAGTCTCATGTGAGTAGATCTACTGGCATGTAAAAGAACTCCTGTGGGACAATATTCCGGCACACCGGCAACGCTGATATAACCTCTGCAGTTGCGAGAGTCGTTAAATAAGCCATAACTTAATTTTTTTTAAGAAATACAATCGACTTTTAGTGTATATAGTATTTGTGGGCTTAGAAAAGGCGGTAGGCAGAGTGGATTGGAACAAACTGATGGACATCCTGAAGAAAATAGGTGTGGATTTGGAAAAACTGGAGGTTGTTCAGTAACTTTTATATGAAGTAACGAGTCAATGTTAGGTTAGGAGAAGAAATGTCAGAAGGAAGTGAAATAGGGAGAGGGGTATGACAAGGATACCCTTTATCATCTATCCTGTTCAACATCTACTTGGAGGACTTGATGAAGATCTGTTTGCAGAACATGAGAGGGGTGAAAGTAGGAGGAAGAAGAATAAAGTGCATAATATTTGTTGATGATATGGCGTTGTTAGCAGAAGAGGAGACGATACTAAGGGATATGCTACTGGAGCTAAATGACAGCTGTGAGCAGTATGGGATGAAGATAAATGCAAACAAGACGAAGACCATGGTTGTCGGAAGAAAAATATAGAAGGTAAACTTGCGAATTCTAAATGAGGCAGTAGACCAAGTGGACAGCTTCAAATACTTGGTATAAGTTATAGTATAAACAGTAACATGAACTGCAGCCAGGAAGTCAAGAAGGGTAGCAATGGCAAAGGAAGCTTTTACTAGAAAAGGGAGCATCTTCTGCTGACCTCTGGAGAAAGAACTAAAGAAAGAACTAGTGAAGTGCTTTGTGTGGAGTGTGGCATTGTATAATGCAGAAACATGGACATTACGACGAAGTGAAGAGAAGCGACTAGAAGCATTTGAAATGTGGATATGCAGAAGAATGGAGCGTGTGAAATGGACAGACAGAATAAGAAACGAAGCTGTGTTGGAAAGAGTGGGTGAAGATAGAATGATGCTGAAACTGATCAGAAAGAGGAAAAGGAATTGGTTAGGTCACTGGTTTAGGAAAAACTGCCTATTGAAAGATGCACTGGAAGGAATGGTCAATGGGAGAAGAATTCGTGACAGAAGAAGATATAAAATAATAAACAATATTGAGATAAGTGGATCATATGCAGAGACAAAGAGGAAAGCACAAAATAGGGAAGATTGAAGAATGATGGGTTTGCAGTTAAAGACCTGCCCTTGGGCAGAACACTTGTGTATGTACGTACGCACATACATACATAGTGTCCACACCTGTGAAGTAGTCCACACCTGTGGAGTAGCGGTCAGCGCGTCTGGCCGCGAAACCAGGTGGCCCGAGTTCGAATCCTGGTCGGGGCAAGTTACCTGGTTGAGGTTTTTACCGGGGTTTTCCCTCAACCCAATACGAGCAAATACTGGGTAACTTTCGGTGCTGAACCCCGGACTCATTTCACCGGCATTATCACCTTCATTTCATTCAGACGCTAAATAACCGAAGATGTTGATACAGCGTCGTAAAATAACCCAATAAAATAAAACCCTGTGGAGTAACGGTTAGCGCGTCTGGCCGTGAAACCAAGTGGCCCGGAATCGATCACCTATCGGTGACAAGTTATCAGTTTGAGGTTTTTCCCTCAACCCAATATGAGCATATGCTGGGTAACTTTCGGTGCGTCCACACCTGTGGAGTAACGGTTAGCGCGTCCTGGCGCGAAACCAGGTGGCCCGGGTTCGATTCCCGGTCGGGGGAAGTTACCTGTTTGAGGTTTTTCCTGGGGTTTTCCCTCAACCCAAATGAGCAAATGCTGGGTAACTATCGGTGCTGGACCCCGGGCCCATTTCACCAGCATTATCACCTTCATCTCATTCAGACTCTAAATGATCCTAAGATGTTGATAAAGCGTCGTAAAATAACCTACTAAAAAAAACTTTCGGTGATGAACCCCGGACTCATTTCACAGCATTATCACCTTCACCTCATTCAGACGCTAAATAACCTTTGATGTTGATAAAGCGTTGTAAAATAACCTACTAAAAAAGAACACTTTCGGTGCTGGTCCTCGGACTCATTTCACCGGCATTATCACCTTCACCTCATTCAGACTCTAAATAACCTAAGATGTTGATAAAGGTCGTAAAATAACCTACTAAAAAGGAAATTTTCGGTGCTGGACCCCGGACTCATTTCACCGGCATTATCACCTTCACCTCATTTAGACGCTAAATAACCTAAGATGTGATAAAGCGTCCTAAAATAACCTACTAAAAAAGGAAACTTTCGGTGATGGACCCCGGACTCATTTCACCAGCATTATCACATTCATCACATCTCATTCAGACTCTAAATGACCTAAGATGTTGATAAAGCGTTGTAAAATAACCTACTAAAAACAAAACTTTCGGTGATGGACCCCGGACTCATTTCACATCATTATCACCTTCACCTCATCCAGACGCTATATAACCTAAGATGTTGATAAAGCGTCGTAGAATAACCTACTAAAATAAAATAAAAACGTACGTAGTTGACTTTTGGGAGAACAATATTTTAATTCATAATTTGAGTTTTTGTTTTGATTGTCTGGATTTATAAATGTATACGACTTCGTCAAAAAATAATACATTTACTTTAATGTTGGAACACGACACTGTAGGCAGTTGTCATAATTTTCATTTACGAGTACAAAATTTTGCCTGAAAGAAATTGACGAGGACTTAGGAGAAACTGTGTTTTTTTTTTTTCTTTTATAAAATTCTAAATTTAGACAGCTTTCACTCAAATACTCTGTTCTTACTTCGTACTTTATTGTAGTCTCGTTTTATACAAGAAAACGTGGTTTTTCAGATTAAATTTTCTCTCTGCCCATCTGTGCCTCTGTTGCCTCATAATTCTTGGTTCCTGCAAACTTTGAAACTAGTTCACCACGTTGTAAGTTCTTCTGTCTTCTCAGAGTTTTACGCCTTTGTTACAATTCTAAATAAAATGAAATAACGTTTCTTTTTTATTTGATATTACAACAACGTAGTGAAAGTGAGAAAGTATTTTACATACAAACCACGTTTGTGAAAATTGTCTTACTTTGAAAAATATTCCAATTGCATAGTGTAGAAACGATTGATTATTATTGTTATAAGTTACATACATTTAAAAGGACTTACATGATTTGCCTATTCGTTGCCATATTCGTCATTGGCCATAGCTATCAATGTCGTCCTTGTGATCAATGTGAGATGAGACGATATTGATAAGTTGTTAGTCTACTTTGATCTACAAACTACTCTTCCACAGCATAATTACTAGGCCTACTGCTTTATTCGTTGAAAACTTCTTTTCCATCAATATATATATATATATATATATATATATATATATCTCGGAGATTGGTGATAGAATAAACTAGTTAAATCTGGCGATCATGGGGGACGGTCAATAAGTTAAAAGTCATCTTCATTAAGTTTCTGCTGTAGACACAGGGGATGTCTTATAATAATTTCACACCTTTGGAAATTTTATCACGACGATTCTCCACAGTTGGTTTGTAATAATGATCATCAGATGTTCTAAGTACTAGGCCTTTATGGGTGCTTTTCATAGACATTTCTCTAGCGCGCGCTACGAGCGTGCTAAACAGGATTCATATCATATCATATAGCTAACGCTGGTTTATGAATACGGAAAACTTTAGTACGCTGATCATCCACCGAAAGCCCGCGCTAGGAATGTCTATGAATACGGCCCTATATGTCTGACACGTTTCCTTCCAAAGATTAGTTAATAATGTATTTCAAAATATTTTCCTTATTCTAAGTAGTATTTAATAATTGTATTGATTCCCTGTCTCAAAAGCCGATGTGACTTTACTGCCGACAATTTATTGCGAAATTTATTTTGGCTTGAAGCAGTTACAAGAATCCTGTTCAAAACGGCGGCAAAGTGACTTGTAAATGGTCACACTGAGTCATTTGCGATCAGCGTTGTGACATTTAGGAATCCATTTTAGCATATAATTTTCTCACACTGACGTCATGATATACGAATCTTTCATATAGCCTACGTACGTTAAAGCCCAATTTGCTGAACCCTCAAAATCATGTTACGAAATACATTTATATTTTCTGGATTCCCAAGTAGATGGGATTTAAGTGTGCTTAGATACGACAGGCTCACGTCAATAGATTTACTGGCATGTAGAGGAACTCCTGCGAGATAGAATTCCGGCACACCGGCGACGCTGATATAACCTCGGCAATTGCGAGCGTAGCTAAATAAAACATTTTTTTCTGGATTAGTCACAGGAAAATTATTTCAAACACAGTGTTCACATTTTTTTATCCCTATCCCTCTTCTCTTGCATTCCATAAACCAATTAAGAAACGACCACAGAACGATTTCGAGGGATGACGACATTGACGGAAACGGAGATGGTAATGAAGATGATGGTTAGGAGTGGCGGAGACGATAATGGATACGAGGAATCGGAATAATTACGAAGGATGGGGATGATGATTACGAGGGACGGTGACGAAGATAATTACGAGAGACAGGGACGATGATGATTACGAGGGATGAGAACGATGATGATTACGAGGGATGAGAACGATGATGATTACGAGGAAGCGGGACGATGATGATTACTAGGAAGCGGGACGATGATTATTATAAGGAACGGGGACGATGATGAGTAGGGCAACAAGAATCAGGAGGATGATGATTACGAGGGATGCGGACGATGATGATTACGAGGAAGCGGGACGATGATGATTACGAGGAAGCGGGACGATAATGATTACGAGAAAGCGGGACGATGATTATTAAAAGGAACGGGGACGATGATGATTAGAGCAACAAGAATCAGGAGGATGATGATTACGAGGGATGCGGACGATGATGATTACGAGGAAGCGGGACGGTGATGATTACGAGGAAGCGGGACGATGATTATTAAAAGGAACGGGGACGATGATGATTAGGGCAACAGGAATCAGGAGGAGGATGATTACGAGGGATGAGGACAACGATGATTATAAGGAACGGGGACGATGATGATTAGGGCAACAGGAATCAGGAGGATGATGATTACGAGGGACGCGGACGATGATGATTACGAGGAAGCGGGACGATGATTATGAGGAACAGGGACGGGGACAATGAGGATTACGAGGGACGAGAACGATGATATTACGAAGAACCGGGATGATGATGATTACAACGGACGGGTATCATGATGATTTCGGCAACCGGATGGCGATGATTTCGAGGGGCAGGACGATGATTATTGACGGCGACGGTGATGATTACGAGAGAACGACATTAATGATTACCATGCGAGAGACAGAACGGTGATTATTACAAGGGACTGGTACGAAGATGATTTCGAGAGCCGGACGACGATGATTACAAGGGACAGACGGTAATGATTACGAAGGACGGGAATGGTGATGATTACGAGGGACGAAAAAGAGTGATGCTTATGAGAAAAGGAGACGGTGATGATTATGAGGGACGGAGATGGTGATGATTACGAGGAACGGGAACAGTGATGATTATGAGGGATGGAGACGGTGATGATTACGTGGGACGGAGACGGTGGTGATTACGAGGAACGGTGGTGATGATTACGAGAGACAGGGGCGATGATTAGGATGGACAGTGACTATGAGTACAAGGACGGAGACTATGTTTACCTGGCACCGGTATGGCGATGGCCACTATGATCATTAAGAAGGACGGCGACAGTGATGATTACGAGGGACTGAGACTATGTTGATTATGAGGACGATGACCATGATGATTAATATTGACAGTTGACAATGATGATTAAGTTAGACTGCAGACGGTGATGATAGCGAGGGACGGGAACGGCGACGATTATTATTAAAATGGATGGCGACAACGATTCTGATGATGACGAAGGACGGGAATGGCAAGGACGACGGTATTTTCGATAACTGATATACGAAAAATGGAGAAATCGGATTAATTTTTTTGCTCATATTTTGATCCATTAGTGTGTGATATTTTGTTTAGCATTACAATTTTTTTGTGAAAATAAATTAAAAATATATAGGAATAATAGGAATAACGTTAGCCACTGGTCTTGAACTTGTTTTTATTGATCTGTATAGCTTGAGTATATTGTAATTTGATTCGTCAGGAGAATAATATATTATTTAAATGTGGTTCCTTTTTCACCAAATGCATTAAGAGTGTGGTGTTTGTTCGGGTCATTACGGTCGCTTTGTCATGCTTATTGGGAGAGGAACACAGCTGGTCGGTCATTAACGAATTGTGTCCCACAACTTCAAAGGACGGATGTTTCTTAAAGCTGCTGCTGCTTCAGTTCTCACGCCCGAATTGGCTTCAGTGTTCGTGAGGGATCCACCACAGCTTGATCCGGATTTTAACCGCCAGTTTACGAAACCACTTGTGAAAGGAAGACATTCCCCTTCAAATGAAATCGTCACATAATCACTGGCAGTTTATTTCATTCTTCAGTGTACCTTTCTGGCAACTACAAGTGAATGAGAGTGTATCGGTTTTTTAAACAGCCGTAATTTAGTGCAAGGTTCCTCACTAAAAGGAGGTGGATTCGATGTCAGTAAGAATTTACATTTTCAGTATTTTAAGAAAATTATTTCTAGCTGTATCGTTACAAGAAAAAATATTTGGACATTGATTACTATTCAAATATGAACAAGACATTTACATTTCAACATCTTTATGAAGCCTTCGTATACGATCTTCTTTCCATTCCTTAATTTATCCTTTCTTTGCCATGTCGTAACTTTATTGTCTCGTTAATTTTAGTAGGTTATTTTATGACTTCCAAGAACGTAAAAGATGAAGAATACTCGGCAGTTCTTTGGAAAGGGACTGACAATAGTGTGTCGTATTGTGACCAGGTATACAGATTATTAGGGCTAGGATTCTGATGACCCATAAATCACGAAAAAATGTCCTAAAAGCAATGCATTTATGATCTAAAAATCTTTCAAAATGCCCTTAAAATGCCCTAAAACTTGATCTTACATAATTGCCTTAGTAGGAAAAGAGGTTTTGTACTACTTGATATTTAGACTAGTAATTAAATTAAATTTCACAATTTTTTTCTTAAGTAATACGCTTTAATTATTTTATCTGATGTAGTTTCCATGTATGATAGTTCACCTCTGCGTCAGCACGTGGACGTGAGGTCAGCAGTCGGCTGGTCGGTCTTGGCCCTTCATGGGCTGCAGCACCATGGATTTACTTTACTTTTAGTTTCCGTGTAGTCTACCACAAGGCCACTCTTATCTGGAATTAGCAAGTATAGAGGAGTCTTATTGAAGGGGTGGTTGGACTGATCCATTACGTGGGGTGTACTACGTTAAAATGGCAATATTTGTGTAGAAAGACGATTAAAATATTATACAAAATAATGAGTATTAATGGACAAAATATGTAAAGAATACATAAAAGGAAATAGACATTTTTTTACGTTAATAATGGGGATTTATGGCCAAAATTGAATGAAAATGCCTAAAAAAATAACCGAATAAAACAAAAGATGCTCTTATGAGTTGAAACAGGCAAAAAATGCGAAAAAAATGTACTAACAAATATGGCTTAAAACACTCAGTTTATCACATAACACAAAAATACTAAAGCAGCTATGTTTCTGGCTTACTAGAAAAAAGATGTAATTTCACCAAAATCCTAGCCCTACAGATTATGATGTGTGGATAGGTTAAGGCAGCCGTGGCGAAAATCCCCATCGTGCGCCGAGCCACTGTGTAAGCTGCAACGTGCACAGCACCTATGGATGGAGGCGGACACCCGAAGGGGAAGGGAGCAACTGTCTGACTTATAACGGTTTTTCATTTTCCTTACATCAAGCACTTAAATAAAATTATATATACAGTATAAGGCTAAAAACTAATGTTTAGTACGTGTAACGAAGAAAGAAATGAACAAGAAAACATACGACACATTATCACAACCTAAAATTAATTGTCTTCAGAATGTCTCTGCGACAGAGTTTCAAAATCAGGAGTTATGTCACTTATTATCAGTCGTAGTTGATCACGAAGGTATTTGTCTGTCAGTCGGGATCTAAACTTGATTTTTACTATTTTCATTGTTGAAAATAATTTTTCACAAACGTAAGTTGTAGCGAACATGGCTTCAACAGAGCAAGCGAAAGAACGAAGCTTCAAAAATTTATTTTTTGCCAAACATTTGAAAAGTTCAACATTTGTCAAGTCCTTACATCTAGCTTTCATTTAACATCACATTGTAAATCTGTGAGTTTAAATTGAAGATCTAATCGCATTATTCGTACATCTGCTGAAAAATGATCGACGTACAGAGATAATAATAATAATAATAATAATAATAATAATAATAATAATAATAATACTTAACCTTTTAATGTTTCATCAGTAACATGTAGTAACTTATAATGCCGTTTTATGTTATACAATCGTTTTCCTACTAATACTAGTGAACAAATCATACATTTAATATTCTCATCATACTGTCAGGAAAAAAATGCATCGTCCCATCCTACTTGAAGCTTTCGTTTTTATAGAGGTACATGGTTTCGAGAGAAAGACATTGCGACGATACGCCACTCGCAGGTCAGAGTCAAATACAAATGGAACGGAGTTTGACTCCAGTGAGTGAGAGAGAGGGTCGGGGTTGTAGGTAGGAAGCAAGGGAAATGCACTGCGAGCCACAATGTGCTCGTGAGTCGCATTTTCGCCACGGCTGGGTTAAGGAATAATGATGTAAGATATTCAGGGGTTTATGTATGAAAAATCTGATAGACAAGAGAAGAGAATGCGAACTGCGTCTGTCAGCCAGCAGAAGCCAGGACAATTCATTTAAAGACTGTGGGATATGATTATAGAGACGGATATTACGTATAAACCGAACGCAGGCATTATGGACACGGCCACCTCCGCCACCTTCACCACCAACACCACTAGTGAGAACTACCGCGATTTCCTACATTCAAGTATACCTAATGGAAACTTTTTCTCCCATTGTTTGAAATTATTTCTAAGATTAAAAGCAATTATTATTGGACATTTACGAATATCACGTTTTCGTAATCGTGTGTCAGTAAGGTTGCCGCTTAGGCAGCCCAGGATAAAAGCGTGATTAGACATAACCTGGTCCCACTGGAAAGGAATTGGGACTAAATACTTACTTCATTTGAGAGAATTAAATTCAGATTTGATGGGTTTATATTTTGTAGCTAGAAATACTGCCATTACAGAGATAATAATTAGAAATTAATTGCCACATTGCTTGAGAAATGATACAGCATTTTCCCTCCAGATAGAGTAGAGTACATAAATTGAGGATTTTTCATGCATTCTATTAAGAATTCCTCACGGCAAGACAATAAACAGTAATTCATGATTGATGAAACCGTAAGTGGTGGTTGTGTAAAAAGAGTGTATAAAAATGTCAACAGAAATAGAAATATAAAAAAAACTGCTATGAAGGTCTTAAAACTGATACAATAATTATTCTTGAAGACAAAAATTGACAGCCTATAGTGATTAACAAAATGAATGGAATAAACGACGGTTTTAATGTGGAAGAAATGGGAGATTTTATCTCGAAGTCTGAAGGATTATTATTCCTGATGAACACTAGAGGTACTTATACATATAAAAAAGACGGTGTGTGGGTTTTGTCGCATATCAAACCGGTGGAGGGGGGGGCGCTTAGTCGAGCGAGAACCCGGCGGGAGGCGATTTCTTTCTCTCTTGTACGGAGGAGGGACCCGAAGGCTTACACTGCAGCTTATTATGCTTACCACTCCTATTCTGTGTGAATGATTGGGTAGCCGAACGGCCGCGCTATTGTACGAGTAGGCCTACAGCAGGCCGCACCGTTAACTTAACCCGGGCTATTGTTTGGATGGTGATATGTGAATTAATGATGGTGAAATAAGTCCGAGATCTAACGCCGAAAGTTACGCAGCTATTCTGCTTCAATTGGTTGAGGGAAAAACTGAGGAAAACACCCCCAACCAGGTAACTTGTCCCAACCAGGATTTCAACCCGGGCCAGCTCGTTACGCACTAACCGTTACTCCACAGGAGTGAACGATAATGTTATTTCTAGGAATTAATTTTAAGGCCCATATACCTATACCTACAACATCACACACACTGACAGAGCATTCAGTAAAGCATTTTGGTATTAATATTACTGTATCAATTTATCATCCAGTCTACTGTCAAAAAATCTGAAAGTTAGAAAATTTATACATTTTTATAAAACAGTTATATTACCGGTTGTTCTTTATGGTTGTGAAACTTGGACTCTCACTTTGAGAGAGGAACATAGGTTAAGGGTGTTTGAGAATAAGGTGCTTAGGAAAATATTTGGGGCTAAGAGGGATGAAGTTACAGGAGAATGGAGAAAGTTACACAACACAGAACTGCACGCATTGTATTCTTCACCTGACATAATTAGGAACATTAAATCCAGATGTTTGAGATGGGCAAGGCATGTACGACGTATGGGCGAATCCAGAAATGCATATAGAGTGTTAGTTGGGAGGCCGGAGGGAAAAAGACCTTTAGGGAGGCCGAGACGTATATGGGAAGATAATATGAAAGTGGATTTGAGGGAGGTGGGATATGATGATAGAGACTGGATTAATCTTGCTCATGATAGGGACCGATGGCAGGCTTATGTGAGGGCGGCAATGAACCTCCGGGTTCCTTAAAAGCCAGCAAGTAAGTATCAATTTATAGATCATCTGATCAATTCAAGGATTTTTTTTTCTTTCTGGGGAAAAAGTGTGCCTAATATTGGATATATACAGTATATGCAATATGAGTATATCCATTATAATGTTTCGTCGGAAGTTTCAACTTGAAAACAAAGTTCACTTTAATTTAAGCTTAACCACAAGTATCCAGGTGTTACCCGGCGTTGGAAAACGAAAGCGTAAACAACAGATTATAGATTAATCTGTCACTGTGAATAAGCGTGTTGAATCTCTAGTCGTACGGAAAAGTTGCTGGTTTTGGTTTTACTTCGCGCTGAGCACAACTAATATATTTTCATTACACTGAATTCCATGGTGTGCTGGCGTACAACTTTGTTAACGATATGGTTAAACTTTCTCAATTAAGCGGATCTAAATTAAGAATATTCCTTATATCTTGCGGAGTTCACCTGAGAGAGTGCCAGTTCTCTTACACAGTCCTCAGTTCCACTTCTACGTTACATTGTTGGCTTTCCTAGTCCTTACCCCAATCAGTTACTTAACTTATTCACTTTTATGCCTGTTTGTATGTTAGGTTAGGATATACATATTATATAATATGTTTTGTTTGTCACATTTTCATATTAATTTGTGTGTTCTTTTGGAGAGTGGTTGTATCTAATCATAGGTGAGAGGGATGAAACCTACAAAGTAGGTCTTGTTTTATACAACACGTACGGTCAAAAGACCCGTGCATTGCATTTGAGAGCAAATTATGTTAGTGTAGTGCATCTGTATGAATAAATCCATAGATATATGTACTAATACTATTAATAATTTTGTAGTATTTAAGCAATTATCCCTCGTCGTACCCTCGTGATCTGATGCGTCATGCGTTAGAGGTTAGACTATCGTTACGGAATAAGCGCTTGGTGTAGTCTTAATGGGAACAGTAATTTTCTTATGAATTATCTTCCTATCCTTTTTGCCTTTTGTTATAAACTGTTATTTTTCTCTTGTCTGTTGTTTACTTTCAAATTGTACGAGGATTAAAAGAGAACGTCTTGTGTTACTGAATAATATCGATTTCGAGGTTTTCCCAGAAATAAGTTTTCAGCGTCTCTTGTTCCGAAAAATGTTGATTGATTCTGGGTATAATTTACAGTTTCCGTATAAAGCAATTTATGCTAAATTACTGGTCGGATTTATCTGTTTTCATTATCTACGAGTCAATTTGTCTGAGAATGAAACTTATGGAATATGGGCCCTATTAAGTCTTTCAAATAAACCCGTTCATAGCCAATAGCAAGAAGGAAGAAAGAGAGAAAGGAAGAAAGAAAAATGAAAAGAAAAAGAAAGGAGGAGACAAAGAAGGAAGGAAAGAAAGAAGTAAAGAAGGAAAGAAAAAAAGACAGAAAGGAAAAGAAAGAAAGAAAGAAAGAAAAAGAGGAAGAAAGGAAGAGAGAAAGAAGGAAAAATGAAAGAAAGAAAGAAATAGAGAAATTAAAACTTCATGCTTAAGGGGAGATGATGGTATTTTTTAAAACTACTTTCCTATTTGGTGTAAATTATTAATTTTTTGTATGTGGAGAGCTCATAGCTGTGGCAAATCAACCAAATAAAAATATTTTGAAAAAAAAATTATTTGGGAGGCCCAAATTTGAAAAAAATATACCCAATGCAGGATTGTACTAAAACCGATACATCTAAACCGTTTTTAAAGATAGATTCAAACAGGTTTTGCAATGTATTTGCAAAAGTATGTTCTCCAAACTGTCTGTAACAGAATTTTGATATTAATCCCTACTTTTGTAAAATAAACAATTAAAATTGAGTAACAATTTTCTGATTTTCTTTCTTGCAAACAAACTGACGTATTTTTAAAATGAAATCAATTAACAAAATTCTGTTACAGAGAAAAGTTTCCTAATAGTCTAAAGAATGTGTGTTCTAAATTTATTGCATGTATATTTAATAGTTCAGAAATTATATCCATTTTGTCTGTCAATGTAGCAAAAAAAATGAAGTTACTGGAAACCGATAAAAGCGGGCGTGTGATTTAAAAATCCATAGCGCAGGAAGTTTAAAAATGACGTCTCAACATCCGATAAAGGCACAAATACCCACAAAATGTTATGCAAGGCATTCCATACATATCAAAGGGTATTTAAAAAATTCTTTTGAAATTTTTTTATTTACCGGAAACAACATTAAAAGTGGACGAGTGATTTAAAAATCCGTAATGCAGGACGTTTAAAAATGGCGATCCACACATATCACAGGGTATTTTAAAGAATTTTTTTTTTTGAAAATTTAGTCACTTTTCATCAAAAATACCATCCTCTCCCCTTAATACTTGCCTCGGTGACCTCAAGTGACGAATACCGGATTCATAAAAGTGTTGAACATCATTTTGCACAGCTTCGTCCGATAGTAATGCGATTACAGGTTTTTCTTCAAATTTACAAAGACATGGAAATAAGCATGGAGATATGACTGGGCTGTAAGGGAGATATGGCAGTGTTTCTCAAAAAATCCTTTACAAATCGTCCAATTTTGATCTTGCAGTGTGAACTCGAGTATTGTCAGAGTGAAATTGCAATAATTCTTGTCAAAAGATCTGTGCGTTCATTCCTGATTTTCTTTCTATATTGCCCGAGACTGTCTATACAGTGTATAAACGATATAAACTGTCAAAATTATAAAGACAGTACAAATCTGTCTACTGAAAGAAAAGTTAGTGAAATTTAATTACTTCTTTTAATTTTATTTTTACTTTGTATGATGCTATGCAAAGTAACTTAAATAATGACTGTATATTCTCATTTGAAAAAAAAATGTTAGACATACATAACACATTTCTTTTCTGATAAAACCTTGGAATGTACACAAAAACATTATCTGACATTTTGTTCAGTTATTTCTACTCTACCACTAATATTTTTGACAGTTCAGTTGCATCCTGTATAACGCAGGTCATTGATTATTTCTCCACGCTCCAGAAATTCCACTAGCAATGTACCTCGATAATCGAAAAAAAGAAAAGAAAGATAACATGACTTTCACTGCATTTCCTTGCAACTTGTGCTTTTTAGGGCGAGTAAATCCGGTGAATTTCAATTGCATTCTCAACCGATGGGAGTGTGGCTCAAAAGGATTACACCATGACTCGTTACCTTAAACAATGCAATGCCAACAGAACCTCGAAGATATCAAGAGGGAACTGATCAGTTCCACTTGATATCTTCTGAGTTCTGTTGACTTTCTGCTCAGCAGTTAAGAGTGCTCGCAAAATTTACGATATTGAAAATGCCTGTGGAGAATATTATACAAACTTCCATGACTAACATTCGGTATTAGACTAAGTTCTCTTATTGTCGTTCTTCTATTCTCTTGGACAAGAAAATTTTTCAGTTGAACTTGTCGTGATAATCTTGAGCGCTTATCCTGATGTATCCAATTTATCACTTCATGAATGTGTTTTTATTTTTTTCTTCTTCTTCATCACTGATTTAAGCCTAAGATCTGTTTCACATCAAGAGACGTTCAATGAGACTGCCGTCTGGAAAATTGGCGGCGTACATTTCTTAGTCGTCTTGGTTTGTAAATTAAATAAATAACTTGATATTCCAACTGGAGTCGCCCTTTGGATGTGCTTATATCAATTGTTTGTAAGGTTATCTATCATGATCTGATAATCTTCGTTTCGTTTCTTGTCTAATACGATCAAAAATACCACAGAACTTTCTGGCGTTTCTTCTTTCTTTCTACCTGTCCTATTAACAATCTAATTTTCGCTTGTATATTAATCATCTTTCAGTCATCACTTTGTATAACTTTAATTATGTGGTTTTTGATGCTTTATTTTTTAATATTCATTGTATTATTACCACACATTTTACAAAATGTATTCAGGTTTACATTTATATCTGCTTCTAGGCAGTACGATATTTTAAATCCTAATAGTTGAAATTACTCACGCTCTCAATTCTGTTATTAATCATTATTTTATATTTCTTATGGTCTTCCCTACAAATATCATTTACTTTTTGAGAAATTTTAATATGAAATTTACATGCTATTTCGTTTCATTCATGAGCAGCTATTTGCAGAAACTTTTTTTTGAGTTGCCAAAGATTGCCTGATCGTCTGCATGTAAAATACTGTAGTGTTTAAAATTTCGCGAGGAATTTTAAAATTAAAGGTTAAAATTTCTTTCCATTGTCAAATGGCTTCGATAATATATTTCAATATCCGGTAATTGCATCACTATATAATTTTATTATTCTAGGTTTATTGTGTAACTTTAGTAAAAAAATATTTGTGTTCTATATTTCTTCAATAAATTATCTAGCCCTTATTAATCAGGTAATCGTTTCGTACTTTGATTTTTATTGTAATTGTAAAATTGTAAATTTTTTATTAATATTGTAATTATAATTTTAATTTTAATCTTCATATTGTAGATAGTCGTAGTCCCCTCGTAGAGGGAAATAGAAGGCCTAATGGCGTTATCTATACCAGGTTAAATAAATAAATAAATAAATAATAAATAAATAAATAAATAAAAATTAAATAAATAAATAAAAATTAAATAAATAAATAAATAAATAAAATATAATATATATCGGGGTTTCAATGCCTTTGACATCTTCCGATTGCCCTTCTCACATTTTTCTCTGTCGCGCCACAGATCATTTTTCAAATTCCTTGTTGTCATTATTGCTGTTATTCCATCTCGCTAGGTAGTTCTTGTTCTTCCCATTTTCTTCTTCCTTCTGGTATCCACTTGAATATACGTTTGGGAAATCTGTCTCCATTTATATGTTGCAGGTACCCATAATATTTCAATTGATTTGTTGAGAAGTCCTCTAAAATTGTGTGTTTGACTCTCATTTTTTGCCTAATAATTCATTTCTAATTTTTTTCTTGTCTAATGTTCTTTAATATATTGGAATGAAGAACTAGAATAAGCTAGATTAGACAAGAAAATTTCGACAATAAATACTTATGCTAAAAAGAGCAGGAAACAAAAGACAGCCTTGTCTACTCCCTTGTCAGTATTGTATTTTCCTCATTCTTTATATGCAGACTCTTACGTGTCTATACTTCGTTCCATATTGTTTGACAGGAGTTATAAACATTGCCAGCAGAGGAAGGAAGAAGTATAATTGCTATTCAATCAACGGCAGAGGTCTCATTCCAGCTTGACTTGAACTTGGGAGGTCTGCCCAACTTCAAGATATGCGTGACATGAGACCTCTGCCATTGGTTGAATAGCAATTATACTTCTTTCCTCCTCTGCTGGCAATGTTTACATCTCCTGCCAGACATTATGAAACGAAGTATAGTCATATTATTTTTCAAGTAAGGCTATATGTTGAACAAGCGTCGGTCTTGCCCCTTCATGGACTGTCGCGCCACCGATAAACCAAATTTATTTTTAGTAGTAGGTCTACTTGTTCTGATTACAGAACATATTTTAATAATGTTTGGAATTCAGATCGCGATGACTCTCTTATCCGCTTGAAAGATTTGCAGTAAGGCCAATAAGAGTAAAGAAATTACGAGAAGTGGAACATAAGGATTTGTGTGGTGCAGAATTGCCCTCCTTCCCACATGACTAAAAACTTCGACATTACGCCGTCTCTTGTAACAGTGAAAAGAATTATTTGAAAATAACTTGAACAAACTTTTTAATTGGAATTTTCTTTTACTTACTACATGAATTAGCCGGGGTTAAATTTTCCAACCTCCTTCCACAATTTTTCTCTTTTCTTCTTGTAGGTCTAGCTAACGCGCAGAACTTTGCAAGAAAAGAAGGGTTTGGGTTGGAGCAAAAATTATGACGTTTTCTTTTGCTTGTAAAACTAAGTTACCGTTCTTTAGTAACATTCGGACAAATAAGTTATGGATGTGGGGGAGGGGGACAGAGTTAGTAATTATTTTCTAGTCAACACCGGAATCGATTTTGCCGAGATGAATACTAATAAGCTAAAATGGTAGTTATGAAAAGGAAAGAGATCGAGAACACAAGAAATGAAAGCTGCAGGAACAGAAAGGAAGATTTGAGCGAACCGGAGTTTTCTATCGCATCTTTCATATATGAGTTCTACAAGGAATGACTGTTTTTTTCCCCCTTCTTTTATGGTTTAATTTCTGGAGTATCTCTGAGTACATTCGGTATTACATTGAAGAGCGCAATCAAAACTTTGTTCTCGGATCACTAGTTTCTCATATAATCCAAGGAAGCGGAAGTAATAACATTTTTATATAACTTAATTCAAACAAACTATTATTGCAAAAGATACAAAGATTGAAGTATCGGAAGGAGACTTCAAACGAATATGTAGCGGATACAGTTACACTTGTTTATATACAAGGTGTTTCAAAAGTAACGCATTTTTGTAATTAAAATTGAATGATAGGATTTGGGACAAAAAAGCTCGGACACACAAAAACTTTCAGCTATTTAGCAAGGAATATTTTTTACGGAAACAAAATAATCTTGCGATTATTCTTGTGCGAATTATGACATTTTAAATAATTGGCAACCTATATGTAATATTTCATTTGTTTTATACAGTAGCACTGTGGTTATAATTATTATGGTAACAACTTTATTGTTGTTACATTTTGTTATTCCTTGTTTATGGAAACAGTTTTAGTAATGAAATCAATATAAAACAAGTTTTTTCTCAACAGATAATGACAGAATTGAGATTCTAATTATTATATCATTTGGTGATAGAATACGTACAAACCCGGACTGACACTTGTAGATGATTTCAGAGCCATGTTCACTTCAGAGGACGATAGACTGGCAACTAAGACTTTCGTGGTTCGAATCCTGCCTGAAAGGAAACTTTTTTTTTCGTTTCTTATTCAAATTTATTCCCAATACTTTTCGATTGCAGCGATAATTTTCTCAACAGATAATAACAGAATTGAGATTCTAATGATTATATCATTTGGTGATAGAATACGTACAATAGTGGCAAAAAAATCGGACCGACACTTGTAGATGATTTCAGAGCCTTGTTCACTCCAGAGGACGATAGACTGGCAACTAAGACTTTCGTGGTTCGAATCCTGCCTGGGAAGGAAACTTTTTTTTTTGTTCCTTATTCAAATTTATTCCCATTTGTTCCTTATTCAAATTTATTCCCAATACTTTTCGATTGCAGCGATAATTTTCTCAACAGATAATGACAGAATTGAGATTATAATAATTATATCATTTGGTGACAGAATGCGTGCAATAGTGGCAAAAAACCGGACCGACACTTGTAGATGATTTCAGAGCCTTTTTCACTCCAGAGGACGATAGACTGGCAACTAAGACTTTCGTCGTTCGAATCCTGCCTGGGAAGGAAACTTTTTTTTGTTCCTTATTCAAATTTATTCCCAATACTTTTCGATTGCAGCGATACTTTACTATTTAGTTAACTTATTATTCCCAGAACATAAATTTTACTGGAGAAATGTTGATGGAATGATGTAGATTCCTAGAATGCGGAAACGAGAGAACTCCGAGAAGAACCCCAACTACGACTTTGTCCGCCACAAGTAGCACTATGACTCTTCCAACAGTCATCTCACTAGGGGTTTTGATTTATCTAGAGGAAATCAAAACTCGAGTGGGATTTAATAGCCTATTACACGAATAGAAGAAAGTATATGTAGATTAGAAAAAATAAAGTACTGTAGTAGAATAAAATATTAATTTACTTATTAATTCTATTTCACTGTTGTTAGCTTCACCAAAACGTTTGAGCGGAGCTGCCATTTTCAGTTGACTATACGGTAAACAAGTGACGATAGCAAAACATGTTATATAGGGACATCATTTTATTTTTACTTCAATTTTTATTGTACCTGAGTTTTTGAATGTACTTCACTCCCACCCCTCCTACTAAGGAAGTTCCAACTCCACACAGAACCAAGACCGCAGATAGTAAGCAGTACTGAGTTACTGAGTATAGTACGTTCCAGAAATATGTTCGCGTTTTCCAGTGACGAAAGAGCTTTCAATATTGAATCATATTTTCGCACAGGTACTGTCCGTTTGCCTACGTCGCATCCCGATTTCCCCCACCTGCTTCTGCTCGCTGGGCTGTCTTAGCTCTTTTCTGAAAACATTAATTTCTCTTAGGAATCGGACGTTTACGTAATATTATACAGCTGTTTAATTTAACTTAAATAAAAGGGCCTCGTTAAGTAATTAACTGTCACGTGATTTCCTCCCTTTCTACAATCTTGCGGCATAACCACTTGGACGGACATTAGATAGCATGTCTGAGTAATTTTATATTTTCGGGTCGGGCAGAAGTGAAGATTGAATTCACAGTACGTAGAGTAGGTACAGACTTATTTCAACATGAGTTACTAGTACGAAGGACGAAACTGGCAATTGGAATTAGATGCAATAGTATATAGTGCGATAATATGCACAAAAGAACTGAAGCCTGTATCGAAATGAACGGCCACCATTTTCAAAATTGTGTTTAAATATTCATATTATGATTATTTTTCAATTTAACTTCTTTCTCTATAGCCTATTGTACGCTAATGTGCTGTAGACAGTGTAATATACACTGCATAATGAATACGTTCGCATGGATAACTCACTTCGTGAGTAAAAACACTTATTCTTAATAAAGTACTGTACTTTGATTAAAGAAAAACCTAATGAAAATTATCAAACTCAAAATCGCGATATTTCCTAGTTTACGTAAATGGATGAACTACTTTTCTTCCATCCTATACCTAGTAGAGTGATTTGTGTTTTACGCCAGTATCATCGAACTCCAGTCTTGGAGGGGGGGGAGCAAGCGGTGTTTCCGGTTCTCTAAAGATATAGACAGGTTAATATTAAAAATGTTAGTAAAAATAAAATGATGTCCCTGTAGTACTGAAAAGAATTTTCAGTTTGAAATGTTGGCAAACAAAGAAACAAATGGTAGAGAGGTAATAAAGACAATACATATATAAAGATTAGAAGAAATAAAGTACTCTAATACAATAAAATAGATATTGACTTATGAAATTCTATTTCACTAATGTTAGCTTCACCAAGACGTTTGAACGGAGCCGCCATTTTCAGTTGACTATTTACGTGGGAAATAAATGACGATCGCAAAACATGTTTTGTAGTACCGTAAAGAATTGGAGTTTGAAATGTTGGCAAACAAAGAAACAAGTGATAGGGAGGTGATAAAAACAATAAATATGTAAAGATTAGAGGAATTAAAGTATTCTAATACAATAAAATAGATATTAATTGACTCACTAAAATTCTATTTCACTGATGTTAGCTTCGCCAAGACGTTTGAACGGAGCCGCCATTTTCAGTTGCCTATTTACGTGAGAAATAAATGACGATCGCAAAGCATATTTTATAGTACCGTAAAGAATTTGCAGTTTTAAATGTTGGCAAACAAAGAATCAAGTGATAGGGAGATGATAAAAACAATTATTATGTGGAGATTAGAAGAAATAATGTACTCTAATACAATAAAATAGTTATTAATTGACTTGCATCCCTGGCTGAGGTCCTGGCTGATAGCTTTTGTACGTCTATTATCAGGCAGTATATCTCACTTGACATAATTTATGTGTCAGAGGAAGAACAATTGTTTGTATGCATCTGAAGTCTGACTAGTGTAATATGTAGCTAGTCGGCGATGTATTCAATGGAGGGGTAAAGGAACTGGCCATCCTACCCCATTATCTCCTGGCCTATTTACCTCATAAATAGTGCTTTCTTGGTATCACTTGTATGGTTCAGACCTGTGTTCGGACAGTTGACTAAACAACAACAACTGACTTACTGAAATTCTATTTCACTAATGTTAGCTTCGCCAAAACGTTTGAACGTAGCCGCCATTTTCAGTTGACTATCTGCGTGGGAATCAAATGACGGTCGCAAAGCATGTTTTATAGTACCGTAAGAATTTACAGTTTGAAATGTTGGCAAACAAAGAAACAAGTGCTAGGGAAGTGATAAATTTGTAGCGATATACACCCATGATTGATTCAAACACGTCCTGTCGTATCGTTTTATTGGTCGAAAGTAGTACGACGTAGTAAAAGTGTAATAGTCAACAGTAATCTCACTAGAGGTTTTGATTTATCTAGAGAAAATCAAAACTAGAGTGGGATTTAATTGACTATTACACGATTAGAAGAAAGTATATAAAGATTAGAAGTAACGAAGTACTCGAATACAATAAAATATTGACTTCCGAAAATACAACTGTCTTCAAATGTATTATTGTATCATCTCAACATTACAAATATTACGCTAGATGCATACTAGATGGCAGTAGTGTGTTATGATTAGCTGTCTTCGAACATAAAATATACTTTAATGCTCGAAGTTAGCTATTATCTTGCTATCAGTTGTGCCAACTATGGAATCTTCATTGAACTCTGTAGACGATTACTAGCAATACCTTCTCGATGTAGATCACGATGGCAGTGTTACTGGTCAAGAAGGCTTTGTTGATCCAGTTTAATTTTTATTAAAACAGTTGCATTCCACTTCAATTATCCAAATCCCAGTAATCAACGTCACTTGACAGATGATTTTCAATAAATATAAATATTAAACAATCTCTGATTACGTGACTATCCATAATATCATATAGCAGAAGCTATAACATAACCTAAATAATATATAGAAGTGTTAGTAAAGTTTCAATTAACGACGATGACATAAAAATAAACGTGAATAATTTTAAAAGGAATAATTATTGAATGTACAATTTTCAAATATGAATGTTGTAGTGCTTGGTGGTTCAGTTGATGTTATATTGGACGATTGGACGTGTGCGTAAAAGAAGTGGAACTCGTTGATGTAGGCCTACATGGTGTATTCAACTTATTCACGATTTCCGAATGGTGCCCTTCATTTATTTGTAAATAGGATTTCAGGGAAGATGCATAGGTATGACCAGTGATCTTTATTAATTCTTGTTCTTGAATGCCAATGCGAGTGATATTTGAAACTGCTGTGCATCGACTGGAGTGGTTTGTAATTTTCTGTTTTTTTTTTTTTTTTTTTTTTTTTTTTTGACGTCCAGACCAGCGCAGTTTGAAATGTTGGCAAACAAAGAAAGAAATGCTACGGACGCGATAAAATTAAAAAAATGCTAGGGAAGCGATAAAATTGTGCGATAAGCAGCCATGATTGGTTGAAATACGTCCTTTCGTACCGTTTTATTGGTCGAAAGTAGTACGACGTAGTAAAAGTGTAATAGTCAATGAAAAATTCCAGGCTTTGCCGGGGCTCGAGCCAGGACCGCCTGTGTGACAGGCTGAAGGTCTGACCTCAGCCACCACAGAGGACCTTTATCTGGGACTTTGAATATTGAAACGGCCCAATCTTTCTTTGGGTGGCTATACATTTCTAGCCAAAGCAAGCCTCAAAGTATCTTATATATTATTTTAATGTACCGAAGTACATACGATATTTCCATGCAGATATTCTGCGTCATCATACGATGAAAGAGTAATGGAACGGAGAAAAATTTTTTCCGGCACCGGGATTTGAACCCGGGATTACAGCTCTACGTGCTGATTCTTTATCCAGTAAGCCACACCGGATACCCATCCCGGTGTCCGACAGAATCGTCTCAGTTTAAGTTCCAACTCTTGGGTTCCCTCTAGTGGCCGCAGAAAGATGTCTATGAACGCAGAATATCTGCATGGAAGTATCATATGTACTTCGGTACATTAAAATAATATATATGACAGCCTATGCGTAAATCACTTCGTGATTTAAGACGGCGCTTATTCCGTCGGATCCCGGCCAACTAGTCACTCATAACGAGTGCAGCTCAGCACATGTGTGGACTTCAGTCCAGCGTTCATAGACATCTATGACGTAGTACAGAGGGCGGCCACTAGAGGGAACCCAAGAGTTGGAACTTAAACTGAGACGACTCCGTCCTACATCGGGATGGGTATCCGGTATGGCTTAGTGGATAAAGCATCAGCACGTAGAGCTGAAAACCCGGGTTCAAATCCCGGTGCCGGAGAGAATTTTTCTCCGTTCCATTACTCTTTCATCGTCTCAAAGTATCTGTTTAAGCCTAAATAAAAAAAAAATGTCTAGTGTGTATTCTACAAAATTACTATCCATCAACTTCGCAAAGCAGTTGCTGGATTGGTATCTGAAGTACTTATTAAATTGTCACAGCGCATGAGAACGACGTCCAGGCTGTTAAATCGAGCAACATTTCATCCAAGATGAAGAACGAACTCCAGCGAACAACGCGGTGTGTCATTCCCGTAAACTTGCTTGACTCGTTTAATCCTCAGCCGGAGGCGTCTACCTCATACAGATCTGTATTGTCGTCAGCGCTAACCGCAAGTTATTGATTTCAGAGGCTTTTCTTCGCTTCCCGGCCGGCATTTCCATAGCTTTAACTTTGTGGAACAGCAGATGTTGATATCAGCTGATTTATGTATCTCTGTAACGAACTAGCAGAACGTGTTTCACAGCGGCTGTACCCCGGAACAATACGGACTTAAATGAATTATACTAAAGACTTGGAATCAATGTTCGCCAACCCGTTACTGCAAATTAGGTTTACAAACCACGTTATTAATATCGTGCTTTCATTTCTTAGACTGAGATATAAGACAGAGCCACTGGTTTAAAATGAAGGCGGTGTTCTTAAGATGACAAAATTATCTGCTAAGACGACTGCACGTTCTAATATCGGATATAAATAGGCTATATGAAATATTTGTTACTTTTGATATAATAAAATTATAATATGCCATGTTAGTGGTATATATAATTGGTATATCCTCTCGGGAAATACGTTTAACACTCAAATCACGAACTCATATTTCAGAACAGACTTTCTCAATGACAGGGCCCTTAACGTGCCGTTATTCGCCCCTATTCTACGACCGTGGCTTATAGATGTCGCTACTACCGAGAAGCGTAGATCATTTAGTTCATCAGAGACTGTCCAGGGTGCACCACAGGCAGAAAGAAACCACAATTATGAAATAGTTCCATGATCCCGAGTAATAGGGAATGTGAGAAAGTAATTCAATTAAATAAGGTAGAAAGAAAGGACACGTAAGAGGAAAAATCATGGGGATGAACATCATGATTACGAACAGAAGCGCAATGGCAGGAAGGAACAAGGCTATAAAGAAGATAGCGATAACAATAAAGACGTTATAAGTATGATTAAGTAAAAAATAACGATTTAACAGGAGATGACGATGAAATATGTCATGAGGATTAATACGTAGGGTAAAGGTTGGTAATACTGCGATACGAGTCATTTATGATAGTTCTTTTTGATAATTTATTATATTTCACTGAGCGAGAGAAGGACCGGTTTTGTGCAGAAACTTGTCCACGAACATTCCCTTAATACGTTGACGTGAAAAACCGATCTTTCTCTCGCTCAGTAAAATTGTAATGAATTCTCAAAAAGAACTATCACAATATTACTCGTATCACACTATAACTAATATTTACCCTACATAATAGTGATGAGTAGTATTGAAGGTTAATGACTATATAACAATGAAGTTGTAGTTTCTTTCTTCGGGGAAGCATTGATTACGTTCGTGGTAAACATATCTCTGCGTGAGTTACGGGAAGCAGATAAAAAAAATCCTATGTTCGTAAATTTTCGGTGTATATGTTACTGAATTCATATAATTACCTTATAAGCAGGCTTCGGTCCTGGGCACAGAAACGCATGAAGTTCAGAACGCACGGCCGATAGTGTTCTGTTGATCGAGTGGAGTGGGAGATGAAGAGCGCCGTTACGTCGTGTCTCAACATGTAAACAGTCCGTCACCGTACGGCACAAAATACATTTCATCCTGTACAGATGCAGTATATACAGTACATTCCTAGTGTAGACAATAAATATCTACCATTAAAGTATTAATGTGAGTTGTAACCTTCAATCAGATGTCCCTACGCTGAAGCCTGTTACGCGTACCGCAGCCAAGCAGCAATACACACAACGGTAATGCACATTACGGACCCACCTGTGCTGTTGCAGTCACCTCTCCAAACAGGTCATGACGTCATTTACAGGTACTCCGTGTACTGTAAACCTCATACTGGTTACTCTGTGTCCCTAGGACGAAGCCTGCTGATCATTATATCAGATTCGACATTCCCATTTTATGATATGGCAACATAAAAAGAGAACTACCACCAGATCCTCCACTGTCGAAAGGGAATTTTTTGGTAACGCCCGCTAGATGGAAGTTAAGTTGCAAATTAATTATTACTCCATGCAATTGCATAAGGGTTATAACGTGACTTTTTTGTAATCGCTAGATGGTAGCATAATAAAAATTGATAAAAGTTGCCATCAAAGTCCATTAGGCTGATCAATCTGTTATATGTGATTAGGGATATACATTTTCATCGTAATAGATGATGATCATGATGATACATTAGCCCCGTTTGAGGGGAGGAAGTCGGTCTTGGGGACTGTACTTGCACATAGTCTGCTTGGATTTGCCCATTGTACTACCCGGAATGGAATGGTATGCATGCCCCAAAGTCCCTCCGCTAGAGATTCCCCTCAGGGCTGCCTCCGAACTCTCCTACAGGCTACCTGAATCCATCATTATGATCCAAAAACAAAAGAACAGTCAAAAGAAAGGAAATACTGTTGTTCACGCCGCCGAAAGAAATGTCGCGTTCAGAAAACTTTCATCAGCATTTTGAGACTATATACTAGGTACTTAAAACAAGGTAAAACTGAGATGGGATCCCATTGTTCTTAAATCCTTAACTAAGATTCGGAGGGAAGATTGTGGAGAAACATTGTAATCAATTTTCCAAAAGTGTGATGTATTTGCATCCGCTCACAAATCCGTGATTGCATCCGTGAACTTAATGAAGTTGGTTTTGAATCCATTGACCAGCCCCCATATTCACCAGATTTAGTCTTTCCTGATAGTTACCTTTTTCCGGAACTCAAAATGTTTACGTACGTCCGACACTCTGAACGTAATTTTCTTTTTATAAGATGCCTGTATTGTGAAAAGATGCTTTGTCCTGAACATTACTTGATGAATCCGCATTATCATGACGTGTACAGTAAACATAACAGGCGAGTTTCTCCTAAATATTATCCATTTCGCCTTAAATGTAAAGGGCAGCATCGTTTCAAATCGTATTACGTCCAACATACAATATTTTTACATGAATGACGAAAAACTAAATTACTCGTAAACCGAACAAGTTTTCAAAACACTACACAAAACCATTTTTAAGTACTTGTTTCACAGTTTAAAAATATGACGACTTGGAACCATCAGACTTCACAGCATGAAAGATAAAGAAATAGTAACAAATTTAATTTCGTCCGCTAGTGGACTTAATACGTTTTGAAACGATGCTTCTAGGTTTCTAACAGGGATAGAAGAAAGTAGTTTCCTCGCCTCTAGTGCTCTCTGCAAATAGGTTATGAACATGCTTCGCGCAAAAACGCGACATGCAGTCCAGATTTAAAAAATTGCTGTATTTTCAGAAATATTCAATTCCGAAACAAGAGACCATCGTTTTCAGGAACCTTAAATCAGTCTACATTAACACTTTCAGCCAAATTCATCGTCTCCTACTGAAAATATTTCTTGTAAGTGTCTGCTATCGAAAAATTAATAATCTTCGGCCGGGTTGGAACCCAGAAACTTGGGATTTAGTGGCAAACGAGATATATACTAGAACGACTTTTACACACTATGAAAATTACAACGTTAATTTTGTTTTCTGTGTGTTTTTGTTTGAAGACAATGATTTGATCATCTGGAAATGTTTTCTTTTATGAAATTTCTTTTTCTTCGCCAATTATGTCGTTTGGATGAAGCGACAGTGCAACCGGGACAAATTAATCTCGTCTGGACTAGACATCCGGCAGATAATTGATGGAATCTTGATCTTTCTCAGTGATAATTATCACAGTGTTATCACAATAGGGACGGAATGATTCGCGTTTCGAAGGTAAGAATGAGTGAAGTGTGTTAAAACGATAATAATAGTAATAATAGCTGCAGCAGGAGCAGCAGCAGTAGAGTTACATGATAATTTTCATTGATAGAAGAATTAAAAGGATATACATTGAAGATAATATGCAATTATAATTACATGTTGTTTGCAATTGTTTGGACGACTGTACACACGCTTTTGTGCTAAAGTATTATTTCAATCAATGAGTTGGATAGTGTATAGAGTGGCTGTTGCACCGCCATATTTGAAGCAAGTTGAAAGTATTTCCGCCATTTAATAAGCGCCCAAGACAAGTGGGCGTAGTGATAAGAAAGGGTCGAGTCGAGCAGTCTGTAAACATTTCCTTTACACCAATTACGTCAAATGAAGTGTAAAAACCTTGTGCTTCGTAAAAAATTGTACTTACGTGCTAATAACTTAATCTAAAATACAGAATTAACCTATATGTAGTACGAAATTTGATGTAAGGCTAACGCTAAATTTAAAACACTTGAGCTAATCGTAAAAGGAAAGCTAGGAATGATCTAAATAACTGATTAAAATTGTCATGTACATAGGACAAAAGTTCCAGCAAATATACTGAAGGAAATGTTAATTAATATTCTGAAGTATTTTTAAATGCAATCTACAGTAGTCTACTGTCCATAAAAATGAATGAATATAATTTCCGATCATTTATTTAGCTGTTTCTTATTCTCTTCAAGTTGCAAAACTATTTATCATACCAAAATATATTATATATGGGAAGTTGGTTCTAACTGCGTTAAACAATAATTATATCTAAGCTTGTAACTTGAGTAAAATACGACACATTACAACATGCTTTTATTTATTTATTTTTTTTTTTGCAATAGAGTAAATTGGAGACTCCCCGTAATAAGAATGTAACCAACAAAACTGTAATTCATGTGTCGGGAAAAAGTATAATAATTTCAGGGTCATATTTAATTAGACTACCACAATCATTTGGCTAAAAAGAGGATTCTAGTTTATTCCGCCATAGAATTTTGTTATAAATAAATGCTTTAAAACTACTTTATGCTCGATCATGCCGAAATGTAGTAATTATAGACCTGATAGCAGTCCCTTAATGCATGTCATTAAGTACACCTATTCATTAAAGTTCAGGTTTTCCATTATTCTCGGATATGCAATCGAAAGACGAGGGAAACGTCACGGAGGCTGGAAATCCAATACTGTCGCAGAAGGTTATGTTCTGTTATTATAATAATTAGCGTTAATTGTAAATAATATTGAAATAAATTAAATTTGTCATCTCGTTTTTCAATTCTAAATCAATTTCCAGGTAATACATTCCCTGCGTTACATCAAGGTCAATGACATTATTGTTCCTCGGAAAAAATCAATACTTTCGCGTTTGCGCACATCTCACAATTCATGAGCTATGAACAAGGTCACTTCCGATCTTCTGTCAGACACAAATAAAATGTATACTTCTGAATAATTTCAAGTTAGAAATATGGTCGAGCATAAAAAGTCGTATGAATCTTGCCTATAATGGTAATTAAGACGCTCGTATGAAAATTATGAAACTCGCTTTCGCTCGTTTCATAAACAAACATACTTGCGTCTTAATTACTATCTTTATAGGCTTGTTGCATAATGTACTATTTTCCACCTATATAATATATTTTAATAATCTGATGTTGCACCCATTTTTTCGGGGAAGTCTTCAGTAATTATGCTCCTTTCTGTCCCTCCACTCAAAATACTGCCAACAACAATAAGACCGACCCGAGAGTTTTTCAGAATTCTGGATGCCACAGTCGAAGTACTATTTTAATTTTGTATTGCTATTAGGTTTAATTAGGTTTCAAATGGAATTATTGTGGTTTTATCCGTATTTAATTTAAGTCCATTATTTTTAACTCATTTGGTTTATCGATTGTCTCCGAAATAGGTCTACATTTTTTTATAAGCTATAGCTCACTGTCTACTTCTCTAAGCAACAAGGACATAAGGAGCAGAAATAAAAACATCACACAATTTATTCATTAATAAGCACTCAAAAGTATACAGGGCGAAGGTATAATATTTTTCTTTTAATTAAGATGAGGAGGAAATTAAAAAGTTGTAGGTATGGCGCTGGGCAGCAGGCGTCTTCTATTTTAGTTCAGTATATACAGGGTGATTCATAAGGATTTAACGTCCCTTACAGAGCTTATTTCCAAGACATTTTGAGCAAAAAAGTCATAAAAACATTTGTCCTAATCTCAATATTTTCAAAGTTACAGTATTTGAAGTTGTTAGTAAAATACCTTTTTCTTTAGTTTTACGAGTTTGGGCATGACAAGAGTTCCCACCGGAAAAATTATCAGTTTGCCGTCCCACACAATATACCAAGCCTTGTCGGTGTTGTTTTGAATCACCCCGTATAATGACCGATTTAATAGCAGCACTTTAAGACTTCATTAAATCTACAATGGACGAACATCAATGTACGATGTGGGATAAGAACCAACTACCGTGACTTCAACTTGAGACTTAGCCTTTAAGTACGCCGAATATTGTTGCGCTAATATAATTTACTATCGTTTAATCCTTTTTTTTTTTTTGTACTTTATATTTATACATTATCTATCGAAGATACAAAAGCCTAATGTTCTGTTAGATTTCTTTGTAGATAAACAAGTTCTAGTTCTCTTACGTTGGCTTAAGAATTTATTAATGTATAGACTTTAGCCATCATTAGAGCCTATTTAAAATTGGATTTTGTACTCATTTCCTCCTCAAATATTTTCAACCAGCACTAAATGCCCAAAAGTAACAGAATTCATTGATCATGTGATCAGAATGACGTAATTCAACCTGTTAAATCAATACAGAACGGACAAAAACAGGAGCGAAACAACTGGCCAGTTCCTGTGAAGGCAAAATAAACATCATGTATGCAGAAAGCCTGAGAAACGGTTGTACAGACGATAGCAACGTGATACATAGATTGTGTACTGTTGTATTTGATATTATGACATGCTGGTTGTTTCACGAATAATAATAATAATAATAATAATAATAATAATAATAATAATAATAATAATAATATGATGTTGTAAAGAATATTAATATAAGATGTTGGTTAATGTGTTTTAATTTTTAATTTTTAGAAACTGTTTAATTCTTAAAATGTTTTAATTTGATCATTGTCACATGAAGATGGCATTAGTATGCTCAAAACGTTTGTAAATTGAACTTGTAGGTATAATATAAGTCATTTGACGGAAATTATTTGTAAATTTAATGGTTAGCTTCAATTCCTGCTTATGCAGTTAGCATGGTGTAAGACTCCCGTTCCAGACAACTCGGGTCATATATTATAAAGAGCTCACGCACTGTTACGTAAGGGATTTTAGGGCCTATGTCGTAAATAAAATTCAGCACTGCTATTTTGTAACCCAGAACACTAGAGTAAGTGGAGAATTGTAGTTGTTAATACGATGAGAAGATATTGCCAATTTTATTATTAAACTGAAAATGTTTTTCTTTGTCTTGTGGTTAAGATACTGTTCGTTAGATTGAGGTGCGTGGGCTGAAATCCGACCAGGGACGATGTATTTTAATGGACATCCTCTAGGAAGGAAATGAAGCTGGAATGACCGTGTCATACACTGACGTTGTATGAAAAGAATCCTGATACAGGCTCGCAGAGAAAATTTGTCCATTTCTCGTCTGTCGAATTTTGAAGCTGAGTACCCTCTGAAGTAACGTCATTAAATAAAAATTTAAAACAATAATGACTAAATATTCAAAGACCTCGAAGATTTGTGAGGACAGGAATACGGAGTTCCTCCGCATTACGAATTGATAGTATGGGAGTTGCTAGATGAGAGGTTTCAGAGACTATGGACAGGACATCGGGTTCATAGTGAACGGCCCGCAAGATCCCCCGGCCTAACACCACCTGATTTTTTTTCTCTGGGGATAAGTAAATAATAAAGTATATAAGCTTACCATTCAAAACGAGGCTCATCTGCGCCAGAGTTATTGTTGAGAAGTTCAATTCAATTCCCGTGCAGTTCTGCAGGAAGGTATGCGAAAACATTAAATTAAGATTCACGTGTGCGGAGAATTTGTTCTATGTAATTTGTACTACAACTCGTCCCAAGGTGGAAATTTGTCCCACGATAACTCGTTCTGCAATGAAGTCTGTCCCATGACAACTCGTACCAGAATTAAACAATTGGTCCATTGGCGGTGTGTGAGTCAAAATAATTATTACGGAAGAATTGAGAGCGTTGCAGGTCGTTACGACGGATGTAAGCAACAGGGAGAGGTAATACAATATACTTGGGAGTGGTAGAATATTGCACGCTATGACATTTCCAATAAATAATAATACAAATTTATGGAAAAATCTACTTCATTGAATGAGTTGAGGCAAGGAACCAGTACCAATAATTGCAATCTGAGACAGTATAGGATTAAGGTTGATTGGAATCTGGGATCAAAAGAAATGGGGGGGGGGTTCCTTCTCTAGACCGGAACAGATATGTGTTTGGGAGCTACTGACTGGGTCTGTCGGAACGTCTAAGATTCAACCTTGCATCGAATTTAATGGTGCCCAAGTTGACACATCCTCTGTCGGTGATGCCACAGAGAGCCAGAAACACATGCACATGTCCTGTGCTCTTGTCCGCACGGTGAAGTACTCCGTAACTCACGACACCATAGAATTCGTTCGATGACCCCCGAATAGTTTATATCAATAAATTTTTAAGTGTTCGAAGAAGTACACAGACTGGCAGACAATGGCAGAACAAGAAGAATAATAATGGTTACATCATCGATCCCACCGTTAGATTTGAAAAACAAAAGAGCCAATCTGAAGTTGTAAATAGGGAAAGAAACGACATCTAAGAACGTACCGGTCCATATTTCATGGACAAATACGGCCTACAACAAATTGAAGTAATAGGCCTTATGGTTGGAGCGCGCGGAACTGTTCCCGGTTTCTTCTTCCAGACCTGGCAACGTTTCGGCCTGCAGAGGAAGGCAATGGATGACATCGTTCTTGCAGCTCTGAGAGGATCAATATTTCTACTCCGAAACCATCTCTACGATCTACAGTGATCTTCAAATAATTAATTAGTACCTAATTATTTATTCAATCATTTCTTGTCATTGTTGTGTGACTCCATTAAACTTAAACATATTATGTATGTTATTTATACTTTGAACTGCCTATTGTACAATATGCTCTGTCTTTGTGGCAACCTGTTAATACAGGGAGCTGTTATCGTTTAGATAATTAAATAATAAAATAGAGAATAGTAATATGCGTTACAAGAGCGGTATGTTGAAGTTTTCATGTTCGAGGAAAAGTTTGAAAAAGCGAAACGTACTTGGGCTTTTTTAATTTCCGAGAATTGAAAGAAAACATACCGCTCGTGTATCGTACATTATTTTGTGCGAAGATCGTTTATTACATACCTGAAAGAGGAATTTCTAATTAGTTGCAATGAAATCTCCATCTTGGTTTCTGTTCAATGACGGCAAATTTGAAAAAAAAAAATCTATCTTCAACATTGTTGCTTTAAAATGTTTTCTGTGTTTACTATACTCCAGCAGGCCGTGATATACGTCTGTCATTTTTTCCCCCAGTCTATAAATGCGAACTTAAAACAAACGGTAAGGTTATGTAATGATTTATTTTTCATTTTAATATTTTAACGATATTATTTATATAACTTATTGCAGTAATAACATCGGCAGGTTTAATTTTGCCGGTCAAAGTAGCCGCCATGATGAGTCTGGAATCTTGTTGATTTTTTCACGGCTTCCTTAATGTTACTTGAATCACGAATGCAGTAACTTTAGTGGAGTTGTAGAGTTTACTCAATTTTTACAAACATTTAAAAACAATAATTAACAGTGCAATTTAGGTGAATTTGCAGAGGTAAGTTTTCAATTTATAATTATTACTGTATTGAACGTCTCTAAAAATAATATGTTAAAAGCCTAAAGCAGTAAAATCAATATGTCACTTTAGCGGTAAGAAGAGGGAAATTGTTACGTGTGTTAGGTTGGGAATACTGAATGTGGAATTTTAGACTTTCCGCGGATTGGTTTTGTGCGGAAACCAAGCAAATACGCACGATCTCGCACAAACGTAATGCTTTAAGATATTTTACAGATTTCACAGTCGTAGTAATGTAAGTAATAGAATACTATTTTAATGTTTGCATTCCTATTCAAATATTTACAACTTATTTCGTGGTCATCCGTTATAATTCAACTTAATTGCCGGTAATCCAACGACGGATCCTGGATTTATAATTTCAAACACCTCTATTTGCTATACAACGAAGAATATTCAATTATCTATCTATATTAATTTGGAAAAATGTACCTATATACATGGTGACATGGTGAAGAAATGGTTACTTCTTTCGAGATCAACAGTGAATTTCTTTCATGAAGGCTGTACGTTCCTTTCACTAGAAACGCGAGTAGAGTAATCCCTAAGGTAATTCAGAATTCAAAACGTTGAAACGTAATCAAAGTCTATTTTAAGAAGCGTGTTAGTGTACGTACTGCATGGAAGCTCAAGTCGTAAGGTTTGATTCACTGGAGCTAGCGTGTCTTGATGTTGACATCGTGTTCTTTTATAGAGCCTATAATCCTGCTCCTAATCACGGTTTCGTAGTCCTTAATGGTTTTCATCCAGAGTCTGGCTCTAACGGAGATGGAAAATGGTTGGAACGGAGAAAAATGGCAACGGTTTTACAACTAGAAGAACCCTCTTACCACCTTCACTCCAATTTCCACACGGAGCAATAAAGAAGCCTTAGATGAAACAACTATTAGCCTCATTTTTAGGTTAAAGCTTCAAGAGGAATGATCCATTGTCATGGTTACCATGAAGTTTTGCGACTTCCGGTCACGATTTTTTCTGCACCTACCTAAGTGCAGGATATTTTTGCTGAGCGCAATGAAGATGCTCTGTAGTGATATCACAATCGAGGACGAAAAGAAATGTAACACAATACTACATATAGTTTTATAAACACTGCCTTCCTTCTTCCTCATATGTACGTGAACGAGCGCATATATTATCAGAAAATGCAGGCTCTAAATTTCTAAACTTTCATATGAAAATAAACTCACAATTGGACAAAAATTACAAGGTACCACAACAAGACTTATTAGAACTTAAATATCTGATAAAAGTATAAAAAATGTTACTATAGTCGCGACGCTGTTATTCCCGGCGTGACTCCTCCTCTTTGCGTACGTCTTAGGAAGTGAAGGCTCTATAACAGCGTTGTGAGACAGAGACTAAACGGAGCGGAGCGCTCCACTAGACTCGTTGCGTGCTCCGGTGTTTCCACAGACATAAGCAAGTTCACGCTCCGATCTAGCGCCACAACCGGTTTTGGAGCTTAAAACTCTGACACAACTGCTCTATAAAGTCTAGGTAGGTTGTATCGTTCGCCATTTTTGTACTTTCGTTGCCGAACTACCAGACGAGGAATCTATTTGCCACACCGTTAAACATTATTGTCGTAGCTCCTATGATAATAAATCAAACGCACTGTAATTGAGCGGCAAATAACGTCCTCGTGTGCTTTCTGCAAACGCCAACGAAAGAGCCAAAATGGCGGGCAATTATATTAAATATTTATCGATCCTTAGGAAATGCATAACGTCATCATCAGCGAATCACAAGACACACGTTTAAATGTAGCCGACCTGCAACGTGATTGGCTGCCGGAAATTAGAGCGACTGGACTTTAATAATATTTTTCAAACCAGTTTTATCAAAGTTTGAAAAAAACAAAAAGATTCTGCAGTGACATAATTTGGTAACCTTAATATTGTTATGATCTCTCTGACATCTTAAATATTTTTCCTGCATATAACAAACACTTATTTCTGAAAAGTATACTGCTCTCAGACATGTAGAGTTGTTTATTGTAACACAATTAATATTTTATTTGTAGCCTACTATATAAAATATATTAAAATTTACATAATTTGTTGTGACCTAATTTTTATATTTTCAAAGAAATGGGCATTATTGTAGTCTACCTTTCACATAAATGCATGTTAAAGCAGTCTACACAATTTTTCAGAATTCTATCTCTAATGGTTGTGGAGTTATGAAATAATGTGTGAAATTTTTCAAACTTTGAAAAATTTAATTTAAAGTAAAAAGTGAATTATAAAGAGTATTATTAGTAACCTTTTTTATACTTTGATCAGATATTTAAGTTCTAATAAGTCTTGTTGTAGTACCTTGTAATTTTTGTCCAATTGTGAGTTCATTTTCTTATAAAATTATAGAAATTTAGAGCCTACCTCTAAGTTCTGCATAAAGTTTTATGAAAATATTTCAGATAGAAATGTTATTAATTTTGTTTAAATTCACCCCCTATAGACGTAGTTCCCCTTACACAAACGTAATCAAAGTTTTACACAAATAAAATATGCTACCTTAAATTTCTGCATGAAGTTTCATGAAAATATGTTAGGCAGAAAAGAAGTTATTAATTTTGTGTAAATTCATCCCCTATAAAAGGGTAGTTCCCCTTACAAAAACGTAACCAGAGTTTGTACTGAAATCAAATATGTTACCCTGAAGTTGTACATAAAATTTCGTGAAAATCTGTTGAATAGGAGAGAAGTTATTAATTTTGTCCAACTAGATTAAGAAAATTGTATACTGTGTGATAGGCAATACTGTCGTGCGGATTTTCGACTTTGCGGGCGCTGTTACTCTCGCTTTCTCAATCGTTGTTCAACTGTAATTAAAAAATATAATAGGTTCAAAACTGTTGTTAAATCATCGTGGTGTGAATCATTCTCTGTAAGGTGCACTAAGAATCGGACCATTTTTATGTTTCTGGGACTGTACATAGAAGTGTGTTTTGATTTTCACTGAACACATTATCAGAGTTGGTGCAGTGCATGCCCGCCAAGTTTTTTTTTTTTCATGACGTATGCCCATATACAAATAAGGTATGTGTGAGGAAATAAAAACGAAATATTGAAATACAACCCAATTCTGAACTCACCAGCCAAGTAGTAACGTGTTCCTATTGTAGACTAAAACTCTACTATATTTTTGTACTTTCCAGAGCACCTGAAAATAAATTACTGTACGTACGAAGAAAATCTCCGTCAGTTTGTTCATGTTGTTACTGTCGTGTTCATTATTACGTTATTTCACTCCCGGGAAGTATCCTTTGCAGCTAAAAGCTTCATTAAATAAATAAAAGTCCACCCTGAAGTTACAAAGAACTCATTTTCGTGATGTGCATCATCATAAGCTACATTTCTAACCTTCTGAAAGCAGCTACGAACTTTAGAAATATGTATCTAACTCCGGGCCTTCAATTTTCCTGCTACATATTCAGAGGAACCTCGATCGATTCTCATCAGAGAATTTGACAGTTATTTTTCACATAAATGAACTGTTTGTAGATCTCACGTTTGATATTTCTTATGCGTAATACTGAGGCTTCTATTATACTCAGCATATCAGATTATATCGCTAGTTTAGTATAAATGAAAATATTGGTAAACATTCTAAATTAATGCAAAAATTTGAACTCTTAAAATTTTGTCTTTATTGATATATTATTGCGTTTTATTATGAACTTATATTCGTAACTGTGAGTAAAAGTTAGCATTTCATGAGATATTTTCTGCGTGCATATAAAAAAAAATTGCGCATTATTTTCAACATTTTTTTATTTTTTGACATTCTATTAAAAGAATGACATTTGTTCCATTGTAAAAGCTGGTGCAAAGAATATCGTAATAATTATATTTGTAAATGCTTCCGTAAAGCCTTGGCTTTTCTGAACAAACGCATGCGATTTGCGAGGTGCAATGCCCGCCTCTCATAAATCCGGACTACACGAAAGATAGTGAGTGGTTTCTATAACTGCGAGGTACGCAGATCTCGCACCTCGCAGTTATAGAAACCACTCACTATCTCTCGTATAGTCCGGATTTGTGAGAGACGGGCCTCGCACCTTTTAACTCGCATGCGTCGGTTCAGAAAAACCAAGGCTTATATAAGCCACGCGGTAGCGTCCTTTCTTATTGCTCCTAAATTGCCTTCCAGCGTGGATTAGAATCCTGCTTCTGTTGATTTTCTGACTTGAATTTATGTGAGATTTTCCGCTACTTTAACATGAATATCAGGTAATTTAATAGTTATTTCATGGTGTCATCTCGCTAAATACTATTTGCTGTCACAAATTTTGTCGACGCAAAACAGATTTGCAGATGATACAGCTTCATTATATATAACTGATTACAATATTTATTTAAATTTTAAAATTGTACTCTATTTTATTTATGTAAAGTATGTGTACCTACCATAATATTTAGTGTATTGGAAGCGTTAATGAAATTTTCAGTGAAAAAATTGAGTGAAAACAAAATGATACGGAATCAATTTCAATGCGTACTACAAGAATAAGAAGAAGAAGAAGAAGAAGAAGAACAAGATCATAAGGTTAATATTGCCGTAAGCTCTGTTTTAATACCGTTATCTTAAATTTAATTTCTTATGTATGTAAAAGGTTAATGTATAATTTCATAGTCTTTATTTTCCATTGCAATTAAGGATTAATAAGAAATTTGTTTGCGGTTTATCATTGGTTATTTTAATTTTATAATATTCTGTTAATGAACACGTCCTGAATTTTTAACTCATTAAGAAAGTTTGTCGATTATGGACTAAGAAATTAGAATGTGAAATAGAATAAAACGAATATTTTCGAAATATCCTTATTTTTTTAGTTTAATCAGGGAGTTATCTAGAACCACTTGTGTCGTTTCCGGGCGGAACACCATAGGGTAAAATACTTAACAGAAATGGCTTTCTTGGTTCAAAGAGATCCATTTTGATACGAATGATTCTCCATGTTCAGGAAAATCCTTCAATTTTAATAAAAGGACCGTTCAAACATTTTAATTCATGATGATCCACGTCAACTCAACTCGTGAACGGTTCATTATGATAAATTTTGACCAACAGTCATCGTACGACGTTAACATTCCATTGACAAAATATGGATATCATACGTTTTGAGCGAAAACGACGAAATTCGGAGTGTTACCATTTGTCTTATTGCTGTTTGTCATAATTTAGTTCGTCAACAACATCGATAGATTTTATACTAGATTAACTGGTGACGAAAAATGATACCTTTATAATCAACATTGAGAAAAGCATGGAAAGAGCCCGAACCAAAAAGTAACTCTTCGTGTAATAGCTGGCATCTGTCAGCGTAAGCCAAGCATGTCAAAACCCTGCACATTGTGCAGTCGCGCACATTGTGCACTTGTCTCTGTGCGATGTGCAGTTCCTATTCCCCTACTTGGATGGAGTGAAGCGGCTTGAAGGGGAACGCGACAGGGCTGTACAGTACCTATAGTAGCAGATGAGCTTTTGTTTCAGTAACACAGATCAGTACGGGTGCTCATTGAGCTGTGATTGTGAATGCGTTATGAAAAATAAAGTGAGGAGTCCACAGATATAACGAAGAAGAGAAATCACGAATCATATAACATAACTGTTATGATGTTTTCCTCAGCCAACAGTAATTATTTTAAAATGAAAGGCTTTCATCATATCATGTGGACCTAATAGTAATGTGAGAATTTAAATCAGATTAGTAAAGTTCTCAAAATATGATATTCGCCAGCTCTTATTTCTTAATTAGTACTCTCACGGCAAGACAAACATGGCAATGATGTTGTTTTGGAGTCTGTACTAACACAGCCATCAATGGTTAGGCGACTTAAAACTTTTATTTGATAAGCTGATAAGTGATGAGAATATTGAGTGAAGAATACATGTGAGGGTCTTGAGGTTGTAAGAGAAGGAAGAAAGCAACTATTTGTAAGGCGGAAAAATTTTCTGGAAAAATAATACATAATGGCGAATTTTCCACCTCACATTACTATTATTATCTTAATATACTTACGTTAATAAAGCTTTAAACCTGACATAAAGAAAATTTCCTCGCTTCACAGCTTGTGAAGTACTCTTTTAACAAAATTCAGTAACGCTGCCAACTTGCTGATACTTGCTCTCAACGTTTTACAAATAAACTATATATAAATTTAAATTCAAGCTTAATTTATGCAGTTTATTAATAATAATGCGAATTTATATTAATATACAGCAAGGAAATGATTCCAGTGTAAAAGCCTGACAATGTCCTATTGCATGTAATTGGGAGTAAAATATTTTCTTTAACATTTGTGACCAATGGCCCCAATAATGCTTGAGGAACAATGAAAGAGTATTACTTTGAAATAATCAGTACCTACTACGTAAAATTAAATATTGTGTTCGTTTTATGTTGTTTCGAAATTATTGCAATATTTATATTTTCTTCAAGTACTGTATACAAATCATGTAAATAAATGATTCTTTACAAACGACTGCTTTGTGAATTGTACAATTATTGTCAAATATAGACACTGACTGTGTTTTTTCCTTCCGCTAAGTGTATTTATAATGTCCAAATGTCAATTTAATTGAACACAAGAAGTGCAGAATAGATTCTTGTACATCCCTCCCGCTAAGAACTGGTAAGAGCAACATGTGAATGACTCAATCTGCACAAACCTGCGTTCCGCGCACATGCACTGCACTTTCAGTGTCCGATTTCTGACATGCCTGGCGTAAGCTAATGTTAGTGGGACAAAGATGGCGTCATTTACTATGATTTGCATCCGGAGAATGTATTCTTCACTGCTGAGATTTATTACCAGCAACTCAGTCGCCTTGAGGCCGTAATTCAAGAAATGTGACCGGAAAGATTTGTAGTATATTGCCCGTCCACATACTGTTAACATTACAAAAGCGGTTATTCAAGAGCTCGGTTGGGAAGGTGCTCCACATTCATCCTATTCTACTGATCTTGGGCAATCATATTTTAATCCTTTTGCTCTTTATCCAACAGTGTCCTAGGAATCTTCTTTAATAACGAAGCCGCTTTTCAAAATTTGACGATATATACAACTCCAAATTACTGGATTTTTTCAGTCATGGAATCGAAAAAATGCCAGAGCGTTGGGAGTGGGTTATAAACAATGAAGGACAATACTTATTGAGTAACGTAGTTTATATGTGTTGTTTATGGAAAATAAGTAATTTTGGATATAAAAACGCAACTAAATTGCATCTAAATCATACATACATACATACATACATACATACATACATACATACATACATACATACATACATACATACATACATACATACAAACACATGGGTGGGCAACTCGTGCTCTCAAAGTGTCAACACAATCTTAGTGCAGGTAGAACGGACTCTGTACTAGCTGTACTGTCTGTGTGCGGTTCTTTCAAGACATAAGTTCGATCGCGTCTGCAGTAAGTGGCGGCTCGTTTTAAGTGAAAAACAATATAATTCCCAGATCATTTCCCTTTGTTGCAAGTAAAAATATTTTTTTTTTATTAAGAAGAGAGGTAAAGCTTGTATTCTATTACACTTTCTTACGCAAGAAATTTTATGTTACAAATAAACAGTGAAGGTTTTAGTAAAGAAATACTGTCTGCATCTGCTTTAGAACAGCTAAAGGTAAAAATGAGATATCAACAAGGTGAGACTGAAATCAAATATCGTTAGCACGTTGTGCGTGCGAGTTACAGAATTGCACGACATATAATCGACTAGCTAAGAACATTTATGGATAAATTTGAAATGTGGTAGTATCATGTAGAACATAGACAACTTCACTTTCTTTGACTATAAACTATCTTGAAGAGTGATAAGAAACTCTTCTTATCAAATATAAGACCCTACATCAAGACCTACAGCAGAATTCACTGCTTAGATTGGAGAAACAGTGACAATTGACAAGGAATCGACATTTTCCTGAAATATTTTTGGCTTACACCGATAGAAAATCCTGAAAATTTATAGCTTGAATTAATCAATCTACAGAACAGCACGCTACTCAGATTCCAGCAAAATCAGGAATCGAACTGTTCGTAATGTTGCCTAAGTCAGAATTTCCAAATACACTCTTTGCTTCCATATGTGCTTGCAGAAGAGTTTAATACAAGAAAGAAGTGTAAAAGCTCTCAAAGTAAAGAAAGAGCTCAGAAGTAAGCTTATTTCATCTGCCGTGACATGTAAAAAATACTTCCTTGAATTTGCTATTGTTTGCGAATACAGACTATTACCTTTCTGATAACAGAGGAATTCTCTTTAATGTATAAAGACTTGTAAATTCTAGTGTTCTACTTTTAAAATAAGACATATAATAAGAAATATTAACAAATAGTGTAATAATAAGTGTTGCAGCTATATTTGTTGTATCTTGAAAAGTTTGTATTCAGTTTGCGTTTCCAGTACTAAACTAATTTACAAAGCTAGAAAATAATATAATTTTCTTATGTATTCAGATATAGTCTGTCTAAAATTACTATAATTACTGTACCATGCATCATTCTGAAATTCAAATCATGGAATAGATATCATGATCACCTGCATGAGCCGCCAGAGCGCACAGTGGCTTTTGCAGCGAAACTACAAACAACTTGTAACTGCTGCGGCTGGTTCCGTCTGCCTTTCTCTCTTTCAAGGTTTTTTTAGCACTTTGGGAACACGAGTTGCCCATCCATGCACATACACATTTACACATAATACCTAAATTCACTTTTATAATATTGATATTTCGATAAATACAATGCAGACATGTAGAACCTAGGGCTGCATGCTTCTTTTACGTACCGGTAGTTTAAGCCTTCACATAGTACAGTTTTGTTATCTATTATTCAATAAGAGAAGTACTACGAATGTAATGCTTGGCGTCAATTCAATACTGTTGTTGTATTATCTATAAACTAGTAAGTTTAACATACGAATAGAAAGAGAGATTAAACGAACTTACAGAAGTTCTGTAATGATATCCGAACTATACTAGCGAAGAGTGGAAAAACAGGGAGTTATAAACAGAGATGCTGTCTTATTAATACTCCACTATACAGTTTAGATACATCGTTCGCTTTGGAAACACGTTCCCTAATCTGGCAACATTGCGGGATGGCTTGTCAGAGTTTGTTTATATCATAAACTAGCTGATTACAATGTAAACTAAGCCGATGTATTCAGAAACTAAACTGGTCCTTAATATTGCATAACTCTGTAACTATTATGCTTACATCTCTCCTCTAAACTGAACAAAAACATCTATCAGCATGCATTACCTCGTCGTTCTCCTTTAAATGAGAAATATTAAACGCTACAAGCAGCAGAAAACGCCTAAATATTTGTGTTATTTGATTTAATGTAAGCTTCGTAGGCCTATCCATAAGTCTTAAACAATAACTTCACCTTTCTAATCGTAGACTACACGGAAAAACTCCTGTGATGTAGTGTCAACACGATATATCTCCACATATTGCAAAAAAGGAAATCTAGTTGACATTTTAGCTCTATTTCTATGCTCGAGGCGGGATTCGAATACACAACCAAGTCTCCTACACAGTAATAAATTTGCGCGTCGTAGGCGTTGCGATCATTATATGTGAATTAATATGGAATAATTATATGGTATATTGTTTAATGTTTTTAAAATCCTTGGAGAGATTTTCTCCACATCAAATTAAAGGAAAATATCTATGAAAGCATGACGTTGCAAACGCTTAGTTTTCGAGTTAAACCGCAGTATCACTTTTAATATAAATATGGTACACTTGAACCTTAGGTACGAGCTCCACATAACAAGAGAGGATTATATGAATCTTAGAGCGAGCGCGATCACTTCATACACACGAGCGGTCGCTCGGCGCACTTTGTGTACTTCTTTAAATTTACATGATCGACATCTGTGTTCCCAGATCTGAAACATTACCTTTAATTAGCTGCCAATAAAATATGTATTGTATCCTAGCATTTGTAAGATACGTACTTTCTATTTCAAGTTACAAATTAATACAATGTCGTCATTAGTTACATGTCCATGTCTTCGAAACCAACCAAAAATTATTCGCCTTCATCTCATAGATTTATTCAACACTTGTCATTAGACATAGGATTTATATGCACTAGAAGCTAAGAATGCCACCGAGTTTACTAGAGTGGATATGGTGTCCATTGAGAGGGTTTCTAAGCCTGATTAAAAAATCTCCGAAATGTAACAATAGCCTGGAATGTGCATCTTGTGAACAGTTAAGACCCTTAAAAAAATATTGTCAGTATTTTATTTTGACCACGTTACTGGTCTTTTACGTCACTTACACGTCAGCGTGCGGTTTACAGTTATGCAGTGCATGTAACTCATTAAACTACTGTAAGATTCCGGAGATTTGTGAATCAGGTCCACAAACATTCCCAATTGACATCAGATTCACTCGGTGGCATTCTTAGCTTTTAGTGCGTAAAAATCCTATGTCAATGCAGTGTTGTTTGCATATGAATATTGAAGATTAAATAAGACACGAGTTGCAACTTATTATCTGAGCTAAGTTGGTACCGAAACTATTAAGTTGTGTGAGCTTGAACTATATCTCTACCGAATGAGAAGTAATAGCGCAGCTCTCAATGTAAATGAACCAGAACGACTAACATGTACAGCCGGGTAGCAACCAAAGTTGTACTCCAATCATTCACAGCCTTAGAACAAGAAAACAATAAACGAATAATAATGTAAACAGAAGAATAATTTGTAATTATAAACTTCGTAACTCCCGAGCTAAAATAATTTACCCATATATATATATATATATATATATATATATATATATATACATACATACATACGAGTATATATATAGCATACAAAATATACGAGTACATTTATGATTATAGTCTCATTATAACAATAGCAATGAACATTTTCATTTTATAAAAAGAAATAATCTTTTTGTGTTCAGGAAAAAAAAAAGGTGTTTGTACTCTGAAGATATTCGTTCTACGTTACTGGAGCAAATCTGAAATATGATACAATACTTCTTACTAACATCAGATGAACAACAACTTTGTGAATCTAATAGTGTATCTGGGTAGTATGTGACGTATAATATTAAAGACATAATTGTTTTCAAGAAAATTTTTCATTTCTATTGTAATGGAAGCTGGAAAGTTCGTATCGTAATTCTGATGTTGAATGAAATTTGACTGCAACGCCACCGAATGCATAGTAGCATAGCAACACGAGACATCAGAAGACCAGCAAAATAAACGAATATTGACGGCTGGTAAATAACCTTGTCTTTCAACCAACATTTAACGAAAAATAATCAGGGAAAAAATAAACGTGTTAATCACTCCTGTTTGCAAAATTATTTAATAACAGATGAGTTTACTTTTTGGAATCATAATACGATAATTACAGAATAGCCCACGTTGTTCAAAACCTAAACTATTAATATACATTGTCCACCGTCGTGGCTGAAGGGTTAGCGAGTCTAGCGGTCCTGGGTTCGATTTCTGGTAAGGACGAGTTGCCTGGGTGAGGTTTTTCGGGGGTTTTCCCTCACTCCTATGAATGATTATCGGGTAACTTTATCAGGTGATTGGAATCATTTCCTTTCCTCCCCATCATCCTTTCCTCATCATCCCGTTTCTGGTTTTTCAGATCACTCTAACGGCGGCGTCCCGAAACTGCTGACTCTCTCGACCGGCGTCCGTGGAATGTAGCTCAGCGATGTTGGATGGCTTGTGCAAAGGCACCCGAGGCGGACCTAATCGGGGAAGGAGTTTCGCCTCGGACCGACAGGGGCGCCTTGGGGGAATTTGCCGAAGCTGGAATGGTATATGGATTCTGTCGGCTGTAGGGACCGGTCGTTAAGAGAGTCATGTGGTTAGCGCGGTGCGCATAGGGGATCTGTGGTATGCAACTCATTCCATATAGAGTGTTAGTGCAATAGATCTCAATAAGTCGCAGTGCTGGGCCATCCGTGGTCCCCTCAGTTAAATTCCATTCCATTAATATACATTATATTATCAATATTCTTCAAATCATTCAAGACTCTACACAGCTTCACAGAATGATACTATGTGTTGTTTATGTGAACCGAGTATCGTCTGTAGCGAGCGAAAGGAGGACGAGGCGCGGGTGACATCTGTAGGCCTATTCCTCGCTGTACTCAACTGAAAATCTATTGTTTTGGTACGAATTTCCTACCTATGGTGAAAACTTCATAATAAGAAAAGAAAAACGAACCTGAAGTAGTGGATCTTAAGTCTATTTTAACGATTCTGTAACAACAGCAAGATTATATTATCTTTCGCTGGTGGAATTGAGCAGGAACAACCCAACAGGATAACTGGATGATCGAAATTCATATCCACGTCCTAGCGCAACTACTGATTTGTGGCCATTGAGATAGTGAAGAAATATTATTCCAGGAGTTGATGACTTTATTGAATATAATAACAATAAAACTGCATAATGTTTCCTACTAAGATTTGTGTAAGAAATTGTCAATTACTTTATTGGACCAGAAATGCTTTTACTACCTATTATTAGCTTCCTTTGGAAATACTGAAGTAATATTTTTATTTTCATGAAACACTTTCTTATAAATACATAGGTCTTTGACTTCTTAGCATCGCTACAGATAGGCTACACTTGATTGTACTTGTCACTATCTCTTGTCACTAGAGAGTTCTTGAAATTGATATTTTCCCCGCCATTCTTAAAATATTTTGATATGATACCTCTTGCACAAAAGGGGAGATCTATAACTGAAACTTGATTAATATATTTCAGTATTATTTGTATTTATCCTGTAATAATGAACAGTTTGACTTGTAGACATTTTGTTTTCGCAGTATTAACTTCCCATGATTATACTAGAAGATTCAATGAGAACGGCAATTACGTAGACTTTCGGCTCCCCCCTACTACCATTAATGCATAACACAATGTCAATACGGCGGTTGCTGTCGTCTGCGATACAACGATCTTTTCTGTTGATTTTCGAGTTCGTCATTTTTTTCCGGTTATTATATGCTTATTTCAGTTGTGTTAACTCTCGCTAGTGGTTTTGTATTTTATTTTATCCGTCTTAGTATTTATTTTATTATTGTAAATATTATTATTATTAATGAATTATTTTGTATTACTATCTTTGTATCATCTCAGTCACGATTATTCTGTTATTATTATTATTATTATTATTATTATTGTTACTATTATTTCTATCATCAGCATTATTATTTGATCTCTGTAAAATTTATGTAGACTACTGGACTGTACCTGAGCATGAGCATATGCTCATTTCGAGTATCTATTCATATGTATTCATTTCAAATGTAAATTGTAAGTAAATTTGAATTTAAATTTGAATATTATTATTTCAGTCATATCTTTTGGGATTAAAAACCGGATACATTTTGTTAAGATAATATTTCAAAATAATTGTAAGTAAGGGTTAACAGGAAAAACAAGTTCAGCATTTAAAACTGTAATAAAGTTTCTGTGACGCATTGATCTTCGCAAATATTACGAAACATTGACTAGTGATATGTTGCACTAGCTGTGCGAAAAGCTATTGTACGACATAGGCAAGACAAAACTTACTTTAGTAAAATACCCATCACTCAAATGAAGACAGGGTGTCTAATCAAGAGGGGATAGCGGTTACAATTATGATTAATGACTGAAAGTTACAAGGGGGTGGAAATCCGTGCTGTCGCAGTGTAACATTGAGAACACTAGCGGATAGAATACAAACGAAAACGTCTTGTGATTGATCAAGAGAACGAAAATTATGATGTTTGAAACCAAAATCTTAAAATAAAACAATTATTGCTAACCGTGATTAAAGTTGTTGCGCGTCTTTCCGTAAATGCAGTGGGCCAGGGTTACATTCTCCTCATAAATTACATGCATAGAGGAGTATTGGCATTTTCTTGTGTTTGTCCAGTATTTTAAGCGGTACTCTTGCATTAAGTATACCCTAAGGAGGGAACCACAGTCTAGTATATACAGTCGCGAAGCTCAATACGTAGTAAATATGCAAACATTAGATAGTTGCTCACCACTAGGATCGCTAATATCGCCTCATTAAAGGCAATGCAAAAATAGTATCGTCACAGTCTATTGTTTCTAGCACCCTCAAAACTCAAGCTTCGTGACTGTATGTAATAGACTGTGGAGGGAGCTATTCCTTGCACATTACTAATGTGCCCAATATTTATCCTCTAATAGTCATAGATGGAAGAATTGGAGGACACACGAAATTGTGTAAAAGAAAGAAGGAACAAGAAGAGCGGGGCACGCGGTAGCATTAAGCATAACGGGCACTGTAAGCGGTTCCGGTAAATTGCGGCCCCTAACCTGTTTTCCCGTAAATTGCGGCCCACCACCTGGAGAGTGATACTTACATTGCGACCCACCACCTGAATTGTAATACGTATATTGCGGCCCACGCAATGTCTTGGCCCTAGTAACATTTTATTTCCCATTTTTCAGACTTAGGACTGTTTACGTATGCGTAGGTATGGTTAAAAATGTGCCATGTATATTCTTCTCGTCAATAAGTTAAAAAATTTGATCTCCTAATCGGCAAGTTAAAATATAAGATTTTCAAATCAGTAAATCATTAAATAATATTTTCCTCCAATTAATATAAAATCTATCACTTTTGAACGTGTAGAAACTTATAGCATACTGATTCAACGAATTAAAGCCTAGTACAGGCTTTTCTCTGGTACTTAATAAGCATGGTAAATAAAAGTTCTTGCTTCTCGCTTACTTTTCTTCTGTTCTTCAATGGCGACCTCGGAAAAAAAGATGTCACATTGAACTTCTTTTAAGATTTCTATGAGAAGATATAATAATAATAATAATAATAATAATAATAATAATAATAATAATAATAATAATAATAATAATAATAATAATAATAATAAATAATTAATAATAATAAAATAATAATAATAATAATAATAATAATAATCCATGTTTACTTCGTGGCATACGTAAGTTGCGGCCCATTATTCACATAGTTAATAGGTGTCCGTGTGTATTACTGAGTTACAATGAACATTATCTTTCCTGTTGAGAGACTTAGAACTGATACCGACACAGACTCTTTGATGAGTTTCTTTTATGTATGCTGTGCTAAAAATGTTCAGTTCTAGCCCCTTCATTTGGATTTTTTAATTTCCGGTTGTTTTAGAGTTACGCTTGTAGGCATGAGTATGCAAATGGAATACGTTTCACAAATTGCAGTCTGAATATTTTTCTTGTACATTATTTCAAAAAGCAAGCATTTGGTTTTGCAGAAACGTTTCCTTTTCTATGATAGATCTTCTTTTCCCAAAACTTCTTAATAATATAAGCCTGACTGGATATTTTGTCCTACGTAGCTATCAAGAATAGGTTCCAAAAACAGTTGAGGTTTAGTTAGTGCGTTGCAATATGTACACTCCTTATTGAAAACAACTTACCTCAAAATTGTAAATAATCAACGTGGGAGTCACCGGCGTATCTCAGTCGGCTGAGGCGCTTGCCTGCCGATCCTGAATTGCGCTCGGGCTTGGGTTCGATTCCCGTTTGGACTCATTACCTGGTTGGGTTTTTTTTTTCCCGGAGGCTTTCTCAACCATAAGGCAAATCTCGGGTAATATAGGCGAATCCTCGGCCTCATCTCGCCTCATCACCAATCCCATCGACGCTAAATAACCTAGTAGTGGATACAGCTCGTTAAATAACCCAATAAAAATCAACGTGGAACGCAACTTACCTGACCCCGCGGATAAAGACTGTACGCTACAAGACGTAAGGTAACTGGTTTGATTTCAGGGGGGTTCACGCCATCATCTCCTGGCCTAGTTGCCTCATAAGTGGTGCTTTCTTGGTATCACTTGTGAGGTTCAGACCTATCTTGGGACAGTTGACTGAACAATAACATGGGTGATTCTAATGATTCCAGGCAGATTATGGCCCTTAGTTTTGCTCAATCTCTAACAGAATTGAGTCCCAGGTTTTTTTCGGGGGGGGGGGACAAGAACAACCACTTCTCATTGACGATTGTCTACTGAAGTTGAAATATTAACATATCTCCAACTTCATCGCTTTCCAACTATTTTAATAAGATAGATTTATCTCTTGGAAAGAAAAGTTATAATAGATCTTAGTGACAATCAGAATAATTTTTACATGTATCATTTTTCTTGATTTCTTTCAAATATAATTTTGTGGAAATTCCAAAGGCCCTCCGGTCCGTGATATTCACAACCACTGACGACACTTCCTTTAATAGACCCGCCCCGCCTCAAGATTGCAAGTATATCCACCCAACTTGCAAGAGTACACTTCCACGATTGCCTTGGTAAACAAAACTTACTGCTGTATTGGGATCGTACAATTACTACTGCAAACAGAACAGAATGAAATCCATGAAGAGAGTAAAGACTTTACGTGGTACTATTGTTTCAACAACAGAAAGAACTAACCCAGCAATTACAGTATATTTCATCACGATCATATAATACGAGTAGAATTCATTGACTTAGAATTTCAAGGATATGAGAAAGATTAAAATCTCAACTGCTCTAGTTCTAAATATTGTAGTGACACTTGTGACAGACAAGGTCGCCGTTTATGTTTTTCTCGACATTTTTCCAGCTTCCCCGTGTTAGGCTTTAACATCATTCCGTCATATCTTCGTTTCATTATTATTCCTTAATTTTTTCCCTGATATCCGGCGAACCTTGGCGTAGTCAGCTGGTGTGAGTAGTTTATGGTAAGAAAAATTGATGCCAATGTTAACCTAACTAATACTATAAGTGAGTTGCATCTTGTCGACAAATTCGCAAGCGCAGAGCGAAGAGAAACGTGATGGAAATTATCTGAAAATGTAAATCCTCAAGTGATATTTGCTAAGATTATTTCGTAAATGAAATATTAAATAAAGAGTATTAATAAAATAAAGCCATAACATTTTCGCCATTATCGTTTTCCTGTCATGGGATTTAGGTCAAATAGTCTGTTCCGCTCTCATGCCATTTTTTCTTGGGTCTTCCTATTCTTCTCTTGTTGTTTCTCGGTAGTTGGTGATTTGTTTAGGTAATCTAGAATTTGTCATTCTGCAAATAAGTTCGGTCCATTTTGTTCTATTATAGATATGTTCCAACCTGGGGGTGATTTTCAATTGTTTTAGTATTTCGGAGCTTTCTTGCTTATCCCATAATGTAAATTCGGCAGTTGTTCTCATAAAACGCATGACTGAAACTTACATTCTTTTTAAGTGTTGTTTTATGGTCCATGTTTCACTTCCAGATAGTAATAAAGTTGTTTTCGGCAAAACATTATACAATCTTATTCTATTACTTTCTTGTACACAAATGTGGGTTCGGAAGTGCTCTTTATAAATCCAGTATCTTTTGTAAATTTTGATGTTTCTTTTTCAAAACATTTGTTTCATGAATATAAGGCAAAGTAAACTCCAAATATTTAAAAGTGTTAATTTATTCTGCAGCATTATTATTAATTACAAATTTGCTACGTACTGAACACTCACCTTTAAATGCCATGATTTTTGTCTTGTGTGTAGATAGTTTCATTTCAAATTTTATAATTATATCCTTCAAAATTTTAATGGATTTCTGTAAATCTTTTGAGATTCTGGTATTAAAATTTGGTTTGCAAAAAGTAATACGTTTAATTTATTTCTTCTACAGTAACATTATGAATGATACTCGAGAGGAAATTAAAGGCAGAATAAATATGGGAAGTGCCTGTTATTATTCGGTTAAGAAGCTTTTGTCATTTAATCTACTTTAAAAAAACCTGAAAGTTAGAATTTATAAAACTATTATATTACTGGTTGTCCTGTATGTTTTGAAACTTGAACTCTCATTTTGAAAGAGAAACAGAGGTTAAGGGTGTTCGACAATAAGATGATTGGGGAAATATTTTGGGCTAAAAGGGGTGAGGTTACTGGAGATTGGAGAAAGATACACAACACAGAACTGCACTCATTGTATTCTTCACCTGACATATGTAGGAACATCAAATATAGATGTTTGAGGTAGGTAGGGCATGTAGCACGTATGGGTGAATACGGAAATGCGTATAGTGTCACTTGGAAGGCCCGAGGGAAAAAGACCTTTTGGGGAGGCTGAGACGTAGATGTGAGGATAATATTAAAATGGATTTGAGGGAGGTGGGATATGATTGTAGAGACTGGATTAATCTTGCCCAGAATAGGGACCGATGACGAGCTTATGTGAGGGCGGCAATAAACCTCCGGGTTCTCTAAAAGCCATTTGTAGATAAGTAATTTATTTGTATTTCATAGTTAATGGTATTGAATTTTACTCTTGCTTGCCATCTAATGTTTAGAATCTTAGCCTTAGCTACAGATGAATAAGTGAACAGCGGAAAGATGTGAAGTATAGAATTATATTAAACTGAATATTATCTTAACACAATTAAAGTTGGCATACAACTTGTATAGGCCTACGGGTAGGTATTAATTCTACATAACAGTTTGAAACTTTGTGAGATGGTATAATATTATGACCATAGTACACTTATATCTTCTAATTGAAAGTACAATATAATTATGGAATTGGCATCCTTCAAAAGAAAAAGTATTTGACTATGAGAATGTTGATTAGTTGTTTAATAGCTTGTTTAGAATAAGGTTATGTTATTCCCCGTTAATCTCTACATGCGGTTTCAGAGGAGATGTGCAGTCATTGCCTTCTAAATATTCCCCATACTAATCAGAAACAATTGAGAATCAGGTGTGACTATATGCAGACAATTGCAAATTAGGCCCGACAATATGTAGACAATTGCAAACCAGGTGCAACAAGATTATATCGACAATATTACAGTAATAGGTGTCCATGATTGATTGAAACTCAACGAATTATTATAGGACTCCCTTGACTAGAGATCTATCTTACAGCTTAATGCTTAATCCCCTACGGCCTTCAAAGGCTCCATGAGACATGGAAATTAGTCCCATTTTGAAACCGCAAGTAGTTTTCGATTTTGTGGAGGTTTTTGCAGAATCCTCTGCTAGCTGGTTTCCATTTAGGTTTTTTAATAACTTTCTTTCCGTTCGTGTAATAATATGTAGTGGTGGTGGTGGTGGTGGTGGTGGTGGTTCGTTAGGTCATCACAGTTAAATTTATAAATTTATTTAATTTTGAATCCAAGCCTTGTCACTTTTTACATGTGACGTAAGAAGTAAATATTTAAATTCACTAATCTAATACATGTATATTTTTAGTTAGTTATTTAACGACGCTGTATCAACTACTAGGTTACTTAGCGTCGACGGGTTTGCCGATAGCGAGATATATTTGGCGAGATGAGGTCGAGGATTACCTGACATTCGCCTTACTGTTGGAGAAAACCTCGCAAAAAATCAAACCAGGTAATCAGCCCAACCGGTAATCGAATCCGCTCCCCAGCGCAACTCCGGATCGGCAGGCAAACGCCTTAGCCGACTTCACCACTTATCACAATAATTATCATTATCATCATCATGCTAACAAGTATTGGGCCTAATGGCCCGTTACGGTCTCAAGCCATCTCTTTAAACGTCTTCCTAGTGTTCTCTTCCCTCTTGGACAGTAGGTAGAAATGTGAAGAGGAATGCAAGTCCTTTCCATGCTGTGAACATGTTGCTGCCAGTTAGTTCTGTAACTATAGATGTAATCCAAAATAGAAGATATTCAAGCTCTTGAAGAACATCTTCGTTCCTCTTGAGGTCTAATCTAGCATAGCCAGCTGTTCTTCGCAGGCATTTCAGCTCTTTGGCTATTATTCGGCTTTTATCTCTTTTCCTCAAAGTCCAAGCCTTACAACCATAAGTTACTACTGGTCTTGCAAATGCTTTATAAGCTTTAATTCTCGTATGTTTCTGTACTAGTGAGGGTTTAAACAATATTGATGACTGCCATTGCCCGGTTATAATTTAAAATTTTAGCAGATATGTCTATTTCATTTCCATAACTGACATGATATCCTAAATATTTAATAGAAGAAACTTGTTCAATAGGTTCATTATAAACATACTTCTTGGTACGAACAGGAATTCGTCCCTTAAATGCCATAAGTTTGGTTTTAGATGTTGAAATTATCATATTATATTTTTCAGCAAGGAGTTGATGTTGATATATTGAATGAATGTTGTCCATTTTTTGAGTTTGCCAGAAGTATGATGTCATCTCCGAATAGTAATATATCCAAATTTAAATGTTTATTGGTATAAATGTCGCCATGTGGTTTTTGTTTCCATTCTCTTACTAGAGCATTAATATAATTATATATTATAAATAATAAGGGAGATGAGCAACATCCTTGACGTACTCCTTGATTTAAGACATTTCATTTGGAAAGTTTATGTTTTACTTGTATTGTAATGTAGTTTTCTTTACAAATATTAAATATTGCTGTTATTAATTGATTGGGGACATTATCTTCTGACAAAATTTCTATTATTTAATCCTATTTATGGTATCAAATGCTTTATGGAAATCAACAAATGATATAATGAGTTTCTATTTGGAAATCTCTGTTCTTTTCAATAAGTAATTTCAGTGTGAAATAGTCGTCGGCACAAGATCTGCTCCGCCGAAATCCGTTTTATTCTTCAGTTAATATTTCGCTATAGAAATTATACAATTTATGTCGTAAGAGTTTTGCATAGATTTTATAATCTGCATTTAAGAGACTAATACCTCTATAATTTTAATAATTCTTTCGATCTCTCTTTTTGTAAATTGGAATCACAATAGCTCTGTTCCAATTTTCCGGTGGATGTTTTCCAATTAAAAGACTATTATAAAATATCAGAAAATGTAATTTAAATTTTTAGACGCATATTTGAATAGTTCTATATTTAACAAATCTTCCCCTGGAGCTTTATCGTTCTTGCTATTTGATAAGACATGATTTAATTCTTCCATTGTAAAACATTCCGTGTAATCATTATTTGCTATTGAACATGTTGTGTCCATAGCTTCGTAAAATAATTTAGTCAAGCATTTTTATCAATTATATCTATAGCGGCTGATTCTATCACTTCTTGATGAATAATAATTATTGTTGCTCTTATTCCTTTAAATGTCATAATCTTATAATTCTTGCTTGATGAATATTTAAATACTTATATAGTCACAATCATGCCATCGTATGAAAGAAAAATTTCACAACCTCGAGCGGGATTCGAACCTGCAACTTCCTGTACTCCGGTCAGGCGTTCTACCAACTGAGCTATCGAGTTCGTCTCACGCCAAAGGCTCGAAATTCTCCTCCCATACTGGCGACTCTGTTATAGAGTACTGTCCATAGCGTCTGATCTAGTCAGCACTGCTTATGGGTGGAAAGAAACATTGTAAATGTAAACTTCATCTTACGATGATGGATGACGTATATACGTCCGTTGATGTGACATATTAATGAATATTTAAATACTTATATAGTCACAATCATGCCATGGTATGAAAGAGGAGTACAGGAAGTCGCAGGTTCGAATCCCGCTCGAGGTTGTGAAATTTTTCTTTCATACCATGGCATGTTTGTGACTATATAAGTATTTAAATATTCATTAATATGTCACATCAACGGACGTATATACGTCATCCAACATCGTAAGATGAAGTTTACAATTCTTGTTCTCTCGATTGAAATTAAATTAAATTCCCTAGCACCCTGGTTTAGTTTGTGGAAGCCTGCTTGAAGTTTGTTCTTCAAGTTAGTTTTCAGTTCTTCTTATGATGAGCTGATAGTTTGCAACTAGTTCAGTTTTCAAACTATTTTTGTTCATTCATTCATTCATTCATTCTGTTCCGCACAAGCGCAGGTCTTTTACTGCAAACCCAGCATTCTCCAGTCGTTCCTACTATTTTCTGCCTTCCTATTTGTCTCCTTATATGATCCATATATTTTAATGTGGTCTATCATATAATATCTTCTTCTGCCCCGAACTCTCTTCCCGTTTACCATTCGTTCCAATGCATCCTTCAGTAGGCAGTTTCTTCTCAACCAGCGACTCAGCCAATTTGTTTTCCTCTTTGTGATCAGTTTTAACATCATTCTTCCTCCATTCACTCTTTCCAACAAAGCTACGTTTCTTATTCTGCTTGTCCACTTCACACGCTCCATTCTTCTCCACAGTCACATTTCAAATGCTTCTAGTCGCTTCTCTTCACTTCGTCGTAATGTCTATGTTTCTGCCCATTATGCTCCTTTTTAGAATTAAATCCCATTTATTTAAATCTTCGTTCGTATAAAATTAACTAATAACTACTACTTGGTGATGTTATTATTCATACATTTTATCTTTCCACGCTCGCAGGTGTTCAGCGGACGCGACAATGCACAGCCGAGCTACATACATGTGAGCGTGGAAAGATAAAATGTATGGAATGTAGGTGATAGCGATCCAAGTTTAACAGTCCGTCTTAATGTTGTTACTTCTATGAACTGTTTGTATTGCTTGAATTAAATTTATTATTATTATTATTATTATTATTATTATTATTATTATTATTATTATTAAACTCAAATAATCTTCCTAAGTTTACACCCAAACATAAATTTATTGCTCATCCGTTGATCTTTTAGGTGACAAAGAAGTGGAAAAGTTTTCCCTTTAGATGAATATAGTGTATGTGTACTTCTTGTTATCTGACATGATGGCAATGTATCATTCAATTTCCTATTGTACAGTCTGCTTCATCAGTTTGTTGTTTCACTGTCTCTTTCCTTTACGATTGTTAAATTTACGGTCCTTGAATCACACCAACCAACTAATTGTTGCGTGATTACTGCAAACATTTGTTAAGTGACCGATCATGCGACATCATCTATCTACGGCGTTCAATTATGATAATATCACGTAGATCTCTTGTCAGGACAACACCTGATGCAAGAAGGATGGTAATATCGAGTAATGGGATTTACTGCGGATTGAGGGAGCTGTCGCTATTGGCGGACCTCGCATCGATTGTTTTGATAGTCTTCGATGATGAAAAAGAATTCAGTACTGTAGCGCACCTGCTTTACGGGTAATGTGAAGAGTGATGGTATTTGTAAGTTGCATAATTAGCAGCATTTCATTTAGAGATACTTTCAACTGCAGGGATTATTTAGGGTAATAATTCAACGAAGTCTAGAAATGTCCCACAAATTTTTCCTGGAGTCCTCTATTACGAAAAGCTTCCTTTCACGTGCCATAAATTTATAAAACAAGCCTCCCTCTCGAGGAAAATCATTTTTAATTGGGTTATTTTACTACACTTTATCAACTGCAATGATTAATCGAATGTCTGAGTGAAATGAAGCTGATGATAGCAGCGAAATGACTCCAGGGTCCGTCGCCGAAAGTTAAGGCTGATCCACAAGAAAGCGAGAACGAGAACCAGAACGAGAACGAGAAGAGGAGGACGTGAACGTGAAGATTTATTATTCACAACAAACTGAGAAGAAATGACGATATGTAAAGCCACCTGCGTGGCTCAGTCTGTTAAGGCGCTTGCCTGCTGGTCTGAAGTTGCGCACGAGTGCGGGTTCGATCCCCGTTTGGGCTGATTACCTGGTTGGGTTTTTTCCGAGGTTTTCTCCAACCTTAAGGTGAATTCCAGGTAATCTATGGCGAATCCTCGGCCTCATCTCGCCGAATACCATCTCGCATCACCAATCTCATCGACGCTAAATAACCTAGTAGTTGATACAGCGTCGTTAAATAACCTAAAAAAATAAATAAATAATTGATTAAATGGCGATCTTACTCGTGTTAATTGTGTAAGCATGTGCGGCTTACAGCTGTTTCGGTGTTTCTTCACACCATCCTCAGAGCCTACTAGATCTCGGCGTCATCTCGAACTTCGCTGCCTGTTGTGTGGGTGCGTTCGATTGTTGAAAAGTGTTGAAATGTGGTGTCAAGTGTTAAAAGTAGTGTACGAAAGATTCAACATGGATAAAAAAAAAATATATGTAAAGTCGATATTATGCATTCTGATGTTATGTGCAATTGACCAATGGCGTGTAAGTCAACTAACATAAACACAGGTTAACCAACATAATAATTTATGATATAAATATGTAAGAATTCAATTCACGCGGTAGTCTGGTCACATATACACGTAGCATATATTGAAAGCGACTCTACTGAATTTCTGAGTTAGTTAGAAACGATGCACGAAGAAATTATGTCATGGTCTCCTTAGTACAAAATATACAACAACATAATTTATGATGGCAACAGAAATAATCTAGCAGGCTGTGATCAGAAACGTGAACGGTAAAGTTAAAACTTCGCCAACTTTCACGTTCCCGTTCTTGGACTCCGGAAAGCTTGCCGTTAATTGTGAATGCTCATATTTAAATATACTTATTTTAACAATTCCGTTTTCGTTCTCATTCCCGGCCTAACCAAGCTTTGCTCTTAATGTGTAGAAGGAAGAACTCCGGAAAATATCTGAACCATGTAACTTGTTTCAACCAGGCTTTAAACCAGTTCCCGCTCGTTTCGCAGTGAGGCATTCTACCTTTTATTTCACAGCGGTGATCGAGAAAGAAATGTTAAGTAGGCCTATTTTTTGTACTTTAATGTCTGTTGATTAGTTTTATTTGATTTTGTTAGATTTTATTATTTAGACAGGGAATAGTTACGCCACACGTAGAAAATCTTCGTTTCGGTTGAAAGATTCTTAATCTTTTTCTTTGTTCCTTTTTTTCCTTTCCTCTGTAATTCTCCAGCGGACTTGTGGGAAGAGGAAGTTGTTAGCCATTGGGATAATGGGTAGCCGCCACACAAAGAGGAGCAACTGGACTCAACGAGGAGTGTCCGCTCCTTCTGCAACTGAATGCAAACAAATCCGAATGGTCATTATGGAAACTTCAGATATGGTAGTTTATGTGTTTATATTTTCATTTCCCTCGACCATGTTTTTCTAGACCATTCCTATCTTGATTAACTTATGATTTCTTAACCAAATTGACATGGATTCAATGCCAATAATATTCTTTTGAATGTTGTGTTTTATAAATTCGGATATAGAGTAGTAGATTTTCTGAAAATATTTATGTTTTCTCAGCCATTCTCATTTCTCTTTATCCCACTCATTGGCAAGAGTGAGGGTTATGCGCAGCTGTTCGTGAATTTATCCAAAGTGAATGAGTAGTACGAGTGGTTTTTATTTATACTATTTTACGAATATAATAATAATAGTAATGCTAATGATTATGATGATAATAATAATAATAATAATAATAATAATAATAATACTAATAGTAATAATAAACACTAACTCCCCTCGCTATTTAGCATCATTCGCCGAAATTACGTAAGCTATAAAATTATCCGTGCCGAGCGAACTTTCTCAGTATGCCTAATATCTCGGCATCAACAACAACCACAGACCTGTGCAATCACTCCTTTGATTTGTAATCTCGAATTCAAGTAAAGTGATAATAGACACGTACGATACAGTTCGAATGTACGATAGTAAAAAAAAATTGTTCTGAACTGGGACTAATTTTGGAATGTCATTTCATATAAAGTGAAGATATACTTATAATGCATGCCCTTGATTAATTTTTATTTATTTTTTTAAGTAGGCTATTTTACGACTCTCTATCAACATCTCAGGTTATTTAGCGTCTGAATGATATGAAGGTAAGCCACCGGCGTGGCTCAGTCGGTTAAGGCGCTTGCCTGCCGGGCTGAAGTTGCGTTCGGGCGCGAGTTCGATCCCCGCTTAGGCTTATTACCTGGTTGGGTTTTTTCCGAGGTTTTTCCCAACCGTAATGTGAATACAAGGTAATCTATGACGAATCCTCGGCCTCATCTCGCCAAATATCATCTCGGTATCACCAATCTCATCGACGCTAAGTAACTTAGTAGTTGATACAGCGTCATTAAATAACCAACTAAAAAATGTCGGTGAAATGAATCCGGGGTCCAGCACCGATAGTTACCTAGCATTTGCTCATATTGGGTTGAGGAAAATCCCGGAAAACACATCAACCTGGTAGCTTGCCCCGAGGGGAATCGAGCCCGGACCACCTGGTTTTGCGGCCAGACACGCTAACCGTTACTCCACCGGTGTGGATCCCTGCATTGATTACTTTTATCATAAACCAATACTGTACATTTGTAAACCGTAATAAAAATAAAACTTTCGAACTAACAACTTTTTCTGATATAGGCAGAATTATGTTTGTGGAATATTCTAAAGTTACTGAATTTACCGCTCCCTTTGATTATTTTATACTTTATTGTCCTCTCTCTTCCTTTATTGGTTGGTATATTTTATGTTTGTAATTTTTTAGGTATATTATAGGCTATATTCCTTTATTGGTAGATTATTTTTATGTAAATTTATTTTATTGATGTATAATTACAGCGTTTTTAGTTAAGATATCAATTCTTTTAGTTAATTTATGGTTATCTAAATATCACATGATTAACGAAAATGGCCACCGGCGTGGCTCAGTCGGTTAAGGCGCTTGCCTGCCGATCTGAAGTTGCGTTCGGGCGCGGGTTCGATCCCCGCTTGGGCTGATTACCTGGTTGTGTTTTTTTCAGAGGTTTTTCTCAACCGTAATTTGAATGCAAATATTCGGCCTCATCTCGCCAAATATCATCTCTCTATGACCAATCTCATCGACGCTAAATAACCTAGTAGTTGATACAGCGTCGTTAAATAACCAAATAAAATAAAACAAAAACGAAAATGATGGGAAATAAGGCAAAAAAAAGTTTGTGGCAATTAAAGAACTAATAAAATTCACGTAGAAACTTCTTATTTAGGGAAAGTTTTGGTTTCGTTTATCTTTGATACCATATTAGTAGTTTAATTCGTATGAAAGCAATGCAAAGAATGTTTACTACTCTTAAAATCCATCTCCTTTGATCAGACTCAACCCGGGAACCTCTGATGTAATGGAAAATATGATGGCAAGAGATGACGACTGTATTTTATTACATAACTAGAAGTAAAGTACGCTTTGTTTGAATCAGAATTTACAACCCGAATATCTGCAACGACTGTCTACGTAAAACTGATGACGTGACGACAAACTAACGATATTAAAGGATATGAACACAACGGAATAAAAAAAAAATGTTGTCAAAGACTTGATGTTACGAGTACCGAACGAATGAATCCCAACAAAAAATGACGTAAAACCTTCTGAATAATGGAATATGAGAGAGGAACTGGTATAGGCACGTGACGTATTGCATTTGGATACGTCAATTAAAATTCTTATATCACCACATCATGGACCAGTGCTTAGACATTCAGATAATATGTGATTCAATCCAGACCCAGTAATAAAATATAGGTCTACACATCGATGTTACAAAGTTAATTAATGGTACATCTACTAAATAGTCATAAGTTTTATGAAACCGGCTGTCATTATACAGAGGGAAAATATAAATCACGTGTTTTACTTAACAGTGAGGCCTAAAGATTGTAAATCTGCGTGATGAGAATGCTCCGCTGTTTCTGTAATCGTGTTCTCTTAAATACTGGATTATGACTGTTACATTGAGTAATGACACAATTAATTAATACATGAATTTACACATTCACTGGCCGCGCCTGTGGTTGAAGCCCTAGCGCACTGTATTACCATACAGACGGTTCGGATTCAATGCCCGACCAGGTCGTGATTAAATTTGTGGTGGACAAAGTAAACGTTGCCGAGGATTTATTTCGTGATAATTCCTTTCCCTGGATCATTCGACCTTTCCTTCATTTATTATTATCTACAAAGACTCTGGTCTGGAGGAACGGCAGGCCAGATGGAACAGTACCGGCATCACAAAAGGAGCAATGACAAAATCCTTCTTTCCTTCAATTAAAGAGAGGCTAAAAGCAAACCTCCCAGAATTCACAGCCATCGTGTCAGGTCACGGGAAAACTCAATCGTACTTATATAGATTTCATATCATAGGTGATCCGGCAACAGAGGGCAACAGTCAGTCATCTCATTTACGAATGTACAGCTGTCAAAAGAAAAAGTGGCCCCTTTCAAGAAACTAAGTTTCCTTCGGGTATCTCCCCTACAATTCGGAGACAGACAATGTTACATGTTGTTGGATCACGTGGCCTGTTGTCTACAGTTATAATTAAAGCGTTCTCCTTATTAATGTTGTAGCGTAGTGTTAGCCTTTCGGGCTGGTATTCGTGAGGTCGTGCGTTCAAACACAACCTCATGCTTTTTATGTTTTTTTATTGATTTATTTTTATTTATTTATTTTTTTTGGAGAAAGAGAAAATATAATTGCTCCTGTCTCTTCTATGACTATTTACTTCAGTTTTCTCCTTGTTTCAGTGTGTTTAGTGCCCATTCTGCAACTACAAATATTGACCAATTCATTTGTGAAAGCATCTTCCTAAATTTCTTGTTCCTTGTTTGTAATTTAATAAATTACGTGGCATTCTCAGAACGTGTTGACCCGATATTAATTGGAATTTTGTCAATATATTTATTCGATCTTCAATTTGTTTCTGAGTTCGTCTCTTCCATTCGTGCCTCTTAAGGGTAACATACTAAAGTAGTACTTTATTCCTTCTTAAGGTAAGCCTTAGGTGAAATCTGAACTAGTTCAGATGATAAATAAATACATATTAAATTCTATTTAAAATTAATTTGTACTAGCAAGGACCATGTTTACAATGAATTCAGTGACGGCTTGTAGCCATACATTCGTAATTTTCTCTCAAACGGCTTGTTTGCGGACCCATGTTTACTGGGACTTATTTGCTTCTATTGTGTACTTTCAACCGTGTAAGTTTGCGCTATCCTGTTTGAGATTTGATACACCCTGTATAAGCCAGACTAGGGTAATTGTAAACACTTCACTGATTTCAAATATATTTCAAAATTACACAACCTTCAGTAACGTTACGCATGACAAAGAAACATTTTGTTACTTTTAGATATTTCTTTTCCCTGAAAATGGGCTTGAAATAATAAGGTTGACTTTTTTCATCTTTTAATTGCTAGTTTACATTTACCCCACCTGTTTACATTTACCCCTCTGAGAGGGGGGTAATTGTAAACACCAATTTTCGCACGGGCTGTAAGACACTGAACATTTTTCTTCCATTTCAGAAGAAAGAGCTGTACTCCTTCACACACCAATTTTGGTCACTGGTACATTTCATCCCTTTAAACTATGGTATATGACGGATGTAGGAACTCAGTACCTCTCCTGAGCTTCACGATAACTGTAGTTACCATTTTTCACATCTGTGACAGCTCTCTCTAAATCCTCTACAGTGTAGTTGGGTGGGGGTCTCTTTTATTACTGAAAAGTACGAAATGTAAGCATAGTAAAACATGTTTACAATTACCCCAAACAATTAAAACTATGGGGCAAATGTAAACACGTCATAATTTAATGAACTGAGATTATGAGAGATCTCAAAACCATTGTAATAAATGTTAACTGCTATACGTTACTCATAAAAACAACATATTCTAAAAAAATAGCACTGTACGTTTACTTACAATGCCAAAATTGAAGGTGAAGCAAAATTCTTTCTTAACGTTTTTGTAGACTCTTACAAAACATTCGTTCACAAGTAAGCAGTTAGTTACTCCTATTTGGCGCCAAACTGCTTTGTAGGTTAGCCAACATGTTAATTTAAATATTCTCCGAATTAAAATTTTAATCTTGACAGTTTTGTATTTCTCACAGCATTTGTTTACAATTACCCTGGTCTACCCTAATGGTTTTATAGTCGATTATTTTAAAGATAAGTTTTTAGACTGAAAAAAAAAAATTAAATATTTATTGTACTTGATCATAACTTATCTGAAACTATGACATTCAATTAATCTAAAAATATATTATTACTATATTATGTTTCATGATATCTCCGTGTCATACTCCTTTATGTTATAGTACATTGATTCTACGTATTGTATTTTGTCTCTTAGCAATGACCAAGTAGATGTTCCATTTAAATGACCGTAACAGTTACATTTACGTGGAAAATTGTGAATCCGCGATGTAACAGGTAATGTGACAGGAATATTGAGCGTATAAGATCAATATTAATTATAATAGAGTTTACTTTTTGTGTCATTCCTGCTTAATTAAATACGCTCCGAACGAGTCGGATGAGAATTTCAGCTTCTAAGATATTAAATATGAACGAGGGCGGAGAAATATTTTCACGATACTTTATCAATGTGTTACTCTGTTTAATCAGATGGTTTCAACTGATATTCTGATTCTATTACCAATTTTATTTATCTTATTTTCTTTCCATCTGTCTCATTTTTCTTGGGGTACAACATCTATTCATAGGCAAGACTGGCTGGGGTTCAATTCTTGGTAAAATAAGAGATTGTAGGGCAGTTTTTCTCAGAAGACATTCTGAAAAAAATAAAATAGTTGAGGATTACTCAGAATGGGGCTAGATGAAAATTTTGTGTTTTTCATTTCTGGTGTAATATTTACTTAAATTATCTCAGATTTTTTAAAACTCTGCTGATGACTTGAAACAAGATAAAGATTTTGGGAAAAAATTAACCAGTCAAATATTTTTGAGGAGCAGGTGGACATTTTTTTTAGACCTCAGTATGGCCGACGTGCAAAGGGCCGTCCTAACCCGTCCTTAGCCACCGTGATCTAACCTAACCTAACCTACTTTAGTGGTAGTAGTTTTTCGTTTTTTTCCCTTTGTCTTTATTCCAGGTATTTGTTTCTTTTTGCATGGTTTTTAAATTTCTTAATACTTTTAAATTTTGTTGATATTTTCACCGTTTCTCACTTTCCCAGTTCTCTTCTGTCTCATTTATTGAGTCCAGTTTTCTCCTTATTTCGATGGGCTTAGTGCCAATTCTGCAACTACAAATATTGATCAATTCATTGGTGAAAGCGTCTTCCTAAATTTCTTCTTCCTTGTTGTTTGTAATTTAATAAATTACGTGACGTTCTCCGAACGTGTTGATTCTATACTAATCGAAACTTATGAAAATGTTTTACTATTTATTCGATCTTCAATTTGTTTCTGAGTTGGTCACTTCTATTCTTGCCTCTTAAAGGGGTTATTTCACTTAAATAACAAAGAAATATAATTTGTAAAACTTTTTATTCCTTTTTTGGGAAGTCCAACATTCGCTTCAGTAGAAAATAACGTAATTTTCTCTCACCATAGCTGCACACTAAATTAAATCGAACCCGGGCCTCATGAACTCTAGCCAAAAGCTCTGAGCTCTAGTCTATATCATGAGGCTGGTCTTCATAATGGAAATATAATATATTTTATAACGTCGAGTAAGCAAATTAATTTTGAGTGCAAATATTTGAATAAAAATGATTATGCCAGTGGGGTTTACTGGCGGCGATTTTCACACCTGTGAATATTATTTTTTATAAAATCGCTATAAATTAAATTAAATACAATATGTGTTCATGTGTTTATTGTATTGCAGGCAATTAATTATTCATGTATTGACCCTTCAATTACATATTTTATCCTTAAATCCACTTTCACGTCTATTACACTGCGCTGATTTTGAAGAACTGATGTAAGTTATTGCTTGTAAGATGGTGGTATTAAGATCGTGGGATTGATAGATGGCGTTGTTGTGTATAGGTACCGTAATATTTTTGACATTATTTTTTTACGCTTTTGGCATTTGAAAATTCGCCATGGCGACAGGACGTTCTGTTGAGTGTGATAGACCGGACCGATTACTTGGTTCAGTTTATCTCATACTTTTAGGACTGTGCAGAATTATTTTACTTTCTGAAGGCTCTGCACAATTATTCCATCGTAGTGTGTGTATGAAGATCGTAGATCGAAGTGTAAGGTAAAGATTTGCAAGCGATCTGAAAACTTAAGGTAGGCCAATACATCGACTCTTAGGATAGAAATCCACACTTCTTCCTTAATGTCTTTCAAACTTTGGTGACACGATTCTTGGGAGTAATCTAAGCTATTTATTTACTTAAAACTTGAAAATCGAATTTGGGAGCCCAAAGAAAACAGTTTTTGAAAAAAAAAATTAAATTTTCGTCCATTACAAATTGACCTCGGGTGAAAGTCTTTCTTCAAAATGATCTCCTACATATAGAGAATGTTACATAATAAAATTATTTATTTAGTTGTGTAATCAAGATGTATATTTATTTATCTTCAATCATTGAAAAGATATTCCACATTATACAAGTAATTAAGAAAAAAATGTATATTTGTATATTTTTGGAATAAAATAATTAATAGATTAAAAAATAATAATTACAGTTTACATCATAACCACATGTTTAAGTTTTAGTTTGGTACCTCAATGAAGTCTTTTGCTCAACTGGAAGTCTATTTATTGTCCATCGGAAAGATAATAATTTGAAATAGGAAAACACAGACACTGTAGATGGCGTAAGGTATAGAAAGTATAGTGCGCTTGTATTATAAATGTCAAAATGATTATGAAATTTTTTAGATAATGGGTACAAGTTCCATATTTTTAAAAATTAGAAGAAATGAGTTTCCAGATGAAAAAAATAATATTTACAAAAATTATGAAGGAATCTGACATTTCTAAAGTCGATGTATACTTTAATTATCCATACGGATTTATTTATGTTGTTTGTGGAAAGAGTACAGCTATTATAAAATACATGATTTGATTGTTGTAAGTTCTCTACTCAACTGAATATTGCATTGATTTTTGCGTAACTGCATGGTTTTACTGTACATTAGAAATAGCATGTCCTAAAGTTCATCTAAATAATATTAATTCAGTTTGGAAATACGATTATGATTCTTCATTTCATGTATACACTTTTAATTTTGTATATAGTGTAAAATGTTGTATTTTTCGTTTCTTGTGCCATGTGTGGTTATTTTATTATATTGTGGTATACGGTGTGTGGAAGTTTTGTTGCTATAGTAAATATTTGTGGGTTTAGGTGGCATAGCCTTTTAAAATGTAAATTCGTATATAGGGTGGATGGTAACTTCTGCACCAAAATTTAAGAGGTGATTCTACATGTTAAATATAATAAAGTTTTATTACACCTTTCCTTCGATGAAGCAACGTTTAACAGGAACAAAAATAGCCTTTGCCCAATGTTTTCAACGCTCTATTGCGGTAATGGCCCGAGATAAATAGTTGATTGCTATACAAGCAGATAGGTAAAACTAATCTGAACAGTTAATGCCATCAATCTTCTTCTTCCTATTTTTTTTTTTTTTTTTTTTTTTACAAATTAAACTGTTTAGCCATGAATTTAAATTGGATAATAGCGAAAATCGTTTAAATAAAATCTTGCAACGTAGCGCACGTCGCGTGTTACCGACTGAGTACAGCAGAGGGGGGAGGGAAAGGTAAGAGTGCAGGCCGCCCTTGCTTAGAGTTATTGCAGCAGCCTTGATGTTACCAAATGCTTCATAGAAACATAACGATTGCCTCTAAAACGGTGAATGTTAGAGAAAAAACTTATTAAGATTTTTCAATTCTCTCCTCATATTACCTGTTTCATTTTGGTGCAGATGTTACCATCCACTCTGTATACTATTATATCCTGTGATTTTCATTAAATTTCTTTAAAAAATGGCGATTTTACTACATTAATCCAATAAATGACCACCGCATAGGTTACAAAGACTTTCGCGACGTCATAAATGAGTGACATATACTTTTTTACGCCACACTCTGAACTGTCGCTATCTTCTCTTGAGGCAATTTCATGTCTGTTAATTCGGATTTTGTGTTTTATTCCGTCACATTGTTCGTCATTACGCACAATGAATGATTTCTTTTGGCTAAATGCATGTTTGCGTGCGTAGGCCAGAGCATACCGCTGATGACTGAGTGGATATACATATGTCAATGTAGTAGAATATCGCTTTCTTCGATGTCATGCTATGATTTCATCTATAAGTAACGAAGCTGCGGCCACGCGTTCATTTGTTTTTATTTAATATATAACCGCAGTAGGATAATATACTTCCTTTCCTCTTGACCCATATCTGTTTATATTAACTCCTAGTTTTATAATTTAGATATTCAGTCGTGTATTAGGCTGTCTGTTCGGTTAAATATTTTACTCTCAAGTACAAATAGTCCATACATGCGGAGTAAAGGTTAGCGCGTCTGAGCGTGAAACCAGGTGACCCGGGTTCGAATTCCGGTCGGTGAACGTTACCTGGTTGAGGTTTTTCCCGGAGTTTTCTCTCATCCCAATATGAGAAAATGCTGGGTAACTATCGGTGCTGGACCCCGGACTCATTTCAGCGGCATTATCACCTTAATTTTATTCAGACGCAAAATAACTTGAGATGTTGATACAGCGTCGTAAAATAACTCACCAAAATTACAAATATCAAGCAAGGCTTATGTAGTTCTATTTACTAAATATTCTCTTTATTAAATGTTCTCATATTTGAGGGGTTCGCGAAAGTATTATGTTAAATCACTTTTTTTTTTTAATTTAACAGGGGAGCATTTCTTAACTTTACTATAATGCTAACACAGTACTAAGTTTAGTTTAAGTTAGCATGTTACAATGCAAGTTAAGAAGCATGCATTACCATTCTAATTTACTTGAAAGATAGTTCAATTTATGAGCTAGCAGATGTGACCAAAAACAAAAATAAAGAAAAAGTAACTTAGCATGTTCTTTCCGCCGACCTTTTTCTTGTGATGTTCCACAGTAAATGGCACATTAAGGTGAAGAACTTTCAAATTTACTTTCTGGCATATTCTCAACGAGAATTTCATGCTGGGCTGCTTATCCGGAGCTGTGTTCGGGTTTTGGGTTGGATCCCCCTTTGGTCTTTGGTTTCTTCCGAGGTTTTCCACAGCCGTGGGACTGAAGCCGGATGGTCTATGGCGAGTCCTTGGCATCAACCCCTTTGATTTGATTACTCCCCTTTGATTTGATTACCTGGTTGGGTTTTTCCGAGGTTTCCCCAACTAAAAGGCAAATGCCGAGTAATATTTTGGCGAATCCTCGGACCTCACCTCATCTCACTACATCTCGCCAAAATATTGTAAAAAATTGCACAAAATTGTAAAAATTGTAGAAAATTACTAAATTGCAAAACTGTAAAAATTTGTAAAAATTGTAATTGTAATATTGTAAAATTTTGACTTGTTCCACATCTTAAAGCTTCATGGCTCATGTAAGATCTATGGAATAAAATGAATGAATGAATGAATGAATGAATGAATTACTTTTCCGAAAAATTCTATCTTAAAGCAATAAAATATAGGCCTACAATTATAAAGTCGCTTAGTTTTAAAAATAGAGATTAATGTTCACTAATAGGCCTATTCAACCTCCTTAGCTTCATACAACTTTAATTAAAGTCAAGTGAAAAGATACTTGCCTTATTTATTTGTTATTAACAGGGAAAGGATTTATATGTAAATACATATTTACTTATAAAGCTAATATAATTTATATTTTGCATTATCTTTATGTTTCACAATGTGTAGGGTTGAAAAATCCTACTTTTATTTTCCATATTTTTCCATATTTTAGAGTTTAGTACATATTTTCGTTAATTTCCATATATTTTCCATATTTCATATAAAACAGTCCATATTATATTAGGTTTAACAATAAAACAAAACAAAATTCCATTAACTTTTAAAAATACATTTCAACAATAGAGATTTAAACACATGTTCAGTAATCCCTTTAACATCAGAGTTATTTGAAAATTAGCAGTCCTATCAACAATGGGAAAGTAAGTTACAAAACTGTATTAATTTAATTTAAAATTTTTAACAGACTTCAGTTGTGCAGCTCAACAGTTAAATGCCAGTCAGAGTACACATAGGTTCAGTTTTGTAAATCATACTATAAAGACGGTAAATATGCCAAAAGTACGTCATTCAGTCAATTTAAAATCAAAACTAACAAGTTACATTTCAGAATTTAAAGAAGATGGTTTATCAACTGACAATAAAATATTATTTTGTAATTTGTGTCAGTGTGCAGTATCATCTACACAAAAGTTCCTGGTGCAACAACACATTACAACTAGTAAACATCAGGCCAACAAACAACTAAATTCCAAGCAGAGACAATTGTTTTTAACACAACCAACAACATCGAATGTAAGATCTGAGTTTAACATCGACCTGTGCCGTTCTCTCATCTCTGCTGATATTCCTCTCTACAAACTAAAGAATAAGGTCTTCAGGGAATTCCTTGAAAAATATACTCAACATACAATCCCGGATGAGTCAACACTTAGGAAGACGTATGCTCCATCCATCTACGATGAGACAATACAGAAGATAAGAGATGAAATTAAAGATAGTTCAATTTGGGTTTCCATTGATGAGACTCCCGACAAAGAAGGTAGACTTGTTGGTAATGTAGTTATCGGTTTGTTAAGTGAACAATATTCTGAACGAATTCTTTTACATTGTGATGTTCTAGAAAAGTGCAATAACAAAACTATAGTTAAACTGTTCAACGAAGCTATGGGTATCCTGTGGCCAAAGGGTATTATGTACGATAATGTGTTATTCTTTATTAGCGATGCTGCCCCTTATATGGTCAAAGCTGGACAAGCATTATCTGTTGTATATCCTAAATTGACTCATTTTACTTGTGTGGCGCATGCATTTCATCGTGTGGCAGAAGTGGTCAGAGACAATTTCCCTAAAGTAGATTTGTTGATTTCATCAGTGAAAAAAGTATTTCTCAAAGCTCCCAGTAGAGTTAACGTGTTGAAAGAAATGTACCCTGAAATTCCATTGCCACCAAAGCCAATTTTAACTAGATGGGGTACATGGCTAGAAGCAGTTGAATATTATGCCGAACATATAGACTCTATTAACAATGTTCTCCTTGCATTGGACTCTGAAGATGCAGTCTCAATTGATACTGCGAAAACAGTTACCTGTGACATAAGTGTGAAGAATGACTTAGCTCACATTCAGCATACATTTTCATGCATCATAAAAACGCTCAAAAGTCTCCAAAATAGGCACCTTTCACTATCTGAAAGTTTTGAAATTATAAATAGTACTGTGGAACAACTGAATCGTGGTAGAGGTAAAGTTGCAGATGCAGTAAGAGCTAAGGTGGACACTGTACTTTCAAAAAACCCTGGATATGAAGAACTACAAAAGGTTGTTGCTGTGATGAGTGGTGAATCAACAGTGAAGATTAACTTGGACTTATCCCCAGCAGACATTGTGAAATTGAATTATGTACCAGTTACTTCTTGTGACGTCGAACGCTCTTTTAGTCAGTATAAATCTATCCTCAGAGACAATAGAAGAAGATTCACTTTTCAGCACTTGAAAGAAATGTTTGTAACCTATTGTTATGGTAACAGACAATAAAAATTGTGTTTTGTTGAAACTACATTGGAAGATAAGGTACGTCCATTATATTTTTTGTTTAGTTTGATTAAAATGTACCAATATTTAACGTACATAGTCATTTTTTTATAATTTTAAGTCCATATTTAATTCCATATTTTGGTAAAAATCCATATTTAATTCCATATTTTGGTAAAAATAACTACATATATATTTACATATTTCATATATTTTTAGTCCATATAAATCCGTTCCCTGGTTATTAAATATAACAAGCAAAGCCCAATAATTATTACACTGTGCAAGACTGACATTGAGATAATTTATGAAACATAAACAAGGAAAAGGAAACGTACTCTTATTAGAACTGAAACAAAATAGAAAAAAGAAGAAAAAAAGAAAAAGAAAATTAAAATAAGGTGTTAAAGTACCTTGAAATTAACTAGCAACAATATTCTGTAAACTATAACAAATTATTCTGTATTTAGAAACATTCATATTGAAAATATCAACGTTAGGATGAGGATGTAACTTATTGTATAATTGTAACATTTGGAAAACTGAGGAAAATTTATTCAGAACTTAATGATGAATTCTGTTGTCAATTTGTGTAGAACAATTCCTTACGAAGCAATAGGATGAAAATATAAAAATACAAATTTCTGAAATAATGGCACATGAAAACTATAGAGAAATCACACAAAAATCTTATTTAATAGCTTAGTTTTGTACTTTACTGACAAAAAAATAATAATAAAATGATAAAAATCTAATTTAACCAAATAATAATGATAATTATAATAAATAGTGGACGAAGAAATACAATTTCTTACAATTCTAAAAATAACTGTAAATATCCAGGAGAGTACGAATCGGGAAATTGAAATGGAGAACGCAGTATGTGAATAAAATTAACAAACTGAACTTTACGTAAACTTACCAAAATTAATAGGCTAATCGATTAAATTGAACCTAACGTAATGTAAATTATTAATAATAAGTTAAGAAAACGAAGTAACGTGTTCGAAACAGTCTTTGAACCCGGACCTGATTGTTTCACTGTCATACATGCTAACCATTACTCCACATCGATGGACTCATATTTTATTAAAACAAAAAATAAAGTACTCGTACATTGCTCTATTCCGAAAATTTTTACACGAAATTGTTCTGTCGTAAAGCATTCCTGAGTTGCTTCCGTCCACGCATTTTGTCTTCTGCACTTCCAGTTCAACAAAATATTGTAACAAGATTATGCACTATGGCGTATCGTTAGATGAACGGCTGGCCCGAGTTCGAATCTCGGGAGGTCCAACTGAAATGTTGGTGGACAAAAATGGTGCTTTGTTGTAGGTTTATACGGGGTTCCTCCGTTTCCGCCACTGGAGTTCCAACATTGCTCCATTATTCATTATTCGATGTTAATGTAGTTCACATCCTATGGTGCAAAAAGAGCAACACCTTCTTGGCGGCTGAAAGAACTACAAGCTTTGGCGCGTCGCCATTAGATGGGGAGGCTTGGGTCAATGATGTAAGTCCCTACTTTAGTCAAAAAAAGAAATAATAAAAGAACTATGTGCTATAGGACGAATAGAAACTTTAACTCCTGCAAAATTATCTGAAAACCTACTTTTGACTCGTTAGGGAGTGCAAAAGAAATAGTTGGTGTTATCAATGCGATCAAAAAGTCCCTCCGCAACTCTATTAGTTCTAGTAACTCTAGAATACAACCCTGTAGAAAGTTGGCACTCTCTCATTCATTCCGGTTTGACAACCTCACACTCCCAGTCAATCATATTCTTAGCGGCCAGTGCTGCCACTTGAATTATCTGCCTAGTGGATTCTCGGCTACACAAGCACTGCGGAGGGACTTCTCGATCGTACTGTATAATAGTAAACAGAGAAAAATCCATTCCAATTATATAGTCATCACAAAATAAATAATTTAGTCTTTTGATTGCCAGACTAAGGAGGAAACTTCATTCTCTTCAATTACTGGGTATGGATGAACCCATTTATATTGTATTTTCTGTGTCGTCTCAGACTTTGATATTGTTCAGAGTAGATACGCAGCATGAGGCGTGTGAGATAAACTCATAAAATGGCTGATTCAGTGAGTTTCGTTTATCACCGTTCTCAATTTATTCCCCGCTGAAAGAGAGAATATTAAGATACACGAACTTACATGCGTGGTTTTCCAGTCTCTGAAGATTCTGTAGAGGTAGGACAGACAGGTTAGTAGTAGTCACGAGATTGAAGGATTAGTTCAGGCTGAGAAACTGGGTCTCGTCCTAGACTCTTCGTTCGGCATCTATTCATGATCATGGAAATTATAATTATATAGAAATTTGTAACTCGCTGACAGTGCATTATCACATAGGTTTCCTGCGTCATCCTTTGTCCTAATTATTGATGAGGTGACATCTTTGGAAAGTTGCGGGAAACGGGCTATCGCTAATCAATTATTCCCTTATCATCAGATTTTGCGCACCAGAAATAATTTTTAGTTGGTTAATTAGAGATACTGCATCAACTGCTAGGTTAATTAGCGTCGATGGAATTGGCGGTAGCGAGATGGTTTTTGGCGAAATGAATAGCCTATTCTTAATACATTACCTGAAATTTATTTATTTATTCATTCATTCATTCATTTATATATATATATATATATATATATATATATATATATATATATATATATATTTTATTCTGGCGAAGTTGGAGTCTACAGTCCTTCTCTTACACACCACCAGAAATACAAATACAAATAAAATATAGTCGTTGTTGTTTAGTTAACTGTCCGAGGACAGGTCTGAACCTCACAAGTGATGCCGAGAAGGCACTACTTATGAGGCGACTAGGCCAGGAGATAATTGGATATAGTGGCAGTTCCTTTGCTCCTTTATTGCATACATCGCCAAATAGATACATATTACCTTAGTCAGACTTCAGATGCACACAAACAAGTGTTCTTCCTCTGACACATATCGTGAAGTGAGATGTACTGCCTGATAATAGATTTATATATAAGCCAGAACCTCAGAGGATAAATATAGACGAAAAAAACCTAAAATAAAATTAACAAATAATCCACAACAATAATGACAGAATCTGAGTGCCGTAACACAATCTACAAAAGAAATAATGGCAACTTAATCAGAACTGTTATACTTATACAGAGTGTTTCCGGGCTAGTGTTACAAACTTTCAGGGATGATGGGGAAGGGCATATGTATCAATTTGAGATAAGGAACCCTGGTCCGGAAATGACCGAGTCGAAAGTTACAAGGAAAAATAGTTGTGTGGAAATTAAATAATTTTATTCCTCTCAACGCCTTATTTATGTGTATTTGTCTGTACATCTTACACATACTGTATTCATCTGACGTTGTTTACGTTGAATACTTACAGTATTTCATTCAATGCGCTGTCTAAGGGGTGAGACAGGAAACTTCACTAAAGCAATGCAGATAGCGTAATGTGTAACGGACATGGTCGGTCCTGATATGCACGTCTGTAGACAGCAGTGCATGTGTACAAGTTGCACTGTCCATTCGATCAGTCCTAGTGAAATGGAGGAGTACACGAGAGCGGAATATGCAGACATGATTTTCGAATACGGATGAGCCAGTGGGAATAGTAGACAAGCTCACAGATTGTATCGAGACAAGTACCTACGTAGGAGACATCCGGCCCATACCATCTTTCCACGACTGTTCCAAAAGTTAAGGGAAGGAGAGCATGTGGTACCAAATTACAATTTCATTTCCACACAACTATTTTTGCTTATGCTATAACTTTCGACTCGGTTATTTCCGGACCAGGGTTCCTTATCTCAAATTGATACAGATGTCCTTCCTATAATCCCTAAAAGTTTGTAACACCAACCCGGAAACACCCTGTTATATTAGGAAATATAACATTAGAGAATAATATACAACACAATATAACCATTATGAAAATTTATTATATTGATATACAAATCATCATATCTAGCAACTTACTGAAAGTCGAGTTCATGCAATAAGACATCCCTTTCGGCTTAAGATTCTGAAAAAAACTCGAAAAAAACGCCAACCAGGTGATAAGCCTAAACGGAAATCGAACCCACTCTCGATTGCAGTTCAGGATCAGCAGTCAAGAGTTTCTGCCGACTGAGCTACGCCAGTGACTACAACATTAATTGCATAGCCAACACAGCCGATGGATCCTGAATTTGCGTCACCTATCAGAGTTGGCCGTCATTGTAATTATTATGTACTATGTTAAAAGAAATATCCTTGTTTCATAACCTGAGTGCCAAATCTGGAGTTGTAAATGTGGCGACGGTATGAGCAACGTCGTCTTACCTGACTCCTCTTAGCCTGATTTCACCTTATGCGCATGTACTGCACCTCAGAACTGCGGTTTACTGCCGGCATATCGGCGTCATAAGAGAGCTTATGAAGTGGCCTGCATTAACCATGCCGCGTAGATAAATAAGGTGACTTATTAGAAGCAGGCAGCTCTCACACCAGTCACAACCAGCCTGTATTTTATACTACTCGCAACGCTGGCTAATATTGTTCTCCTCTGGAATAAAATTAAATAATTTGCCCAAGGCCAGCTGCGGCTACGGTCTGCAATTAAAGAGAAACGTTCATACAGAAAAAGGAAAAAAAGAACATAGAAAGGAGCTTTTATTACGCAAGCACTTGGTAGTGAATACCCTATTACAGCCACCCGCAAGTATGAAAATGTTATGTGTAACATTAACCACTTAGCGTGTTTAAAAATTTAGTGTAACTCTGACAACAGAAATGTGAATTAGTGTATTATACATTGATTTTCAAGAGAAAGCCACTAGAGTTTCAAATATGAGTAGATAAAACTATGATTAATGTACTTTTCACTCATCGTTTTGTAGTTAAAATAATTTCACGGCGTTTTTTACTAATTTATTACTTTTCTTGTAACAAAATAATAAAGAGTATAGTTAATTAAATATTAACTTTCCCTGCTGTTGTTCGATGACAGAAGATCTATAACTCTTGGTCAAATGAAGTTTTTTTACATGAAGGGGACGGCGATTCAATCTCCGTGAATCTATAAGATTGTTATTTTTTTTAGATACTTTTTCGACATAGGGCTCCTACAAAAGAGCTTCCCGTTTTCGAACACATGTAATTTACGTTATATTAATCTGAGGTGCATGAAAATAGTACAAATGGAAAGAGAAAATCAAAAAGTTTAGTTCCTTATCTTAAAGATGTTCAATGTATCCCCTCTTGGTAACACGGCACACGTCGATCTTACAGTCAAGTTCCACGTAGGTACGCGGATTTTCCTACCCCCAGATTCTGAGGTTATGTCTGTTCACCTTACCAGAAATATGAAAAGTGGCTTCATCAGAAAATGCCACGGAACGAATAAATACATTTTTTATTTAAAGTCTGCATACTTATGCAGAAATTTCTTCATAGCACTTTGTCTTCTGGTGTTAGGGCTTGCAGCAACTGCAGTCGTTATGGATTAAATCGCAACTGCTTGCGAAGAATCTTGCCTTAAAATCAATGTACCGTTTACGGATTGTAGGCCCACTGGGTGGATCTGCACCAAAATTTGTTCGGTAATGCCGTTGCACATTAAAACAGACTGGTTCACATGAAAATCTAACACACAAAAAGCAGCTTTTCTATTCTCTATAGCAGCCATTTCGCCTAAACAATGAACAAATTTGTTTATATATGCTATTATGAGGCAGTGTTACCAACTAGGAATACAATTATTATTTATAAGTTATTATATTGTTCATTATGTACTTCGGTACGTCATAATAATATTGATATGTGTAAGTAATCACTTAGTGATTCAAGACGGCACTCATCCCGTTGGATTTCGGTCACTTAGTCACTCGTAATGAGTGCACATCTGTACATAGTGCGTTTTACATTGTGCCACTGTCATATATTCTGTGACACAGTACATGAGGATAAGCCACCAAAGGGAAAACTGAGAGGATTCAATCCGGCATGGGAACTGGAATCCGGTGTGGCTTAGTTGATAAAGCGTCAGCACGTAGAACTGAAAACCCGGGTTCGAGTCCCGGTGCCGGATAAATTTTTCTCTGTTCTAACCATCCTTCATCATATAGGAAAACAATGTTGCCACAACTAAACCTTTTTAGTTTCTCTTTCCATTGCTGCTATACTCATGCACCTCGGATTCATAGAACGTAAATTACATGTGTTCGAAATCGGAAAGGTCTTTTGTAGGAGCCCTGTGTTATACCTTGTATGGGGAAAAACATCGGCTGAAATATCGGCTGAAACCAAGGGTGCAAATATAAAATATTTCACATCAAGATGACAATAGATATAGGTTTGCAAGATGATATAAGCAAAAAGGTGAGTGCGAAAATGAACACAGTAATACGGTAATACAAAATAAACCGGTTTCAATTCATTATGCAAAATTGCAAAACTTTTGTCAGATGACAAGTGCGCTTGTTATAAACTTTATGAAGAAATGAAACTGACAATATGAAAAATTTTACATATGCGCCCTTGGTTTCAGCCGATGTTGAACGCAGTTTTTCCGCATACAAGGTTATACTATCCGACACTCGGCGGTCATTTTCATTTGAAACTTTGAAAATGAATGTTGTTGATTATTGCAGCAGGAACCGAAACCAGGCAAACAACATGCAAGAAAAGTAATAGATGTGATAAATAATTTAATGTAACAGTTAAATATAGGGAAAGCAAAATTGTATGCCATATACGTTTTGGGCACTCTAAAACTGTAATGCAAAAGTCTAAATATTAAAAAAAAAATCTCTTGAGATTTATGTTTTACCACTTTATGACAATTTAAGTATGATTTCCAAAACATATTCTCAACCTCACCAGCATTTCAGGCCTTTCTGATATTAACCCTTATTATAGGCCTACAATGATTGTATTGTCTTGATTTTATAACACGCAATAATCGTGTACAAAACACGTAACGTGCTTGCTTAGGCGTGTGTCAAATTCGATTCTGCTGCCTGTACTTGAAACACGTCGATTACATTCTGCCCGGCGTCGTATGTTCACCTCAGACTAATACAAATATATCGATGTCACGGCCCTACTGATGAGACATGTAGACGTGAGGCCATATGCCGGCTACTTGACCTTGGATCTTTATGGGTTGTTGCGTCACGTATTATTACATATTTTGTGCTGATAATTAAGTAATACGTAATTTTGTATAATTTTTTATATGTTCTACTTCTCAAAGATACAGTGCAGATGCAAATTATCATGGAATACATTAAATAAAACGATATCGTACATGAAATGTAATGTCATGATGGTACGTTAACTTTATAAATCGTCAATAATGTGACGATGTCTTAAAAATACAGTATTTAGTGGCGTAGGCCTAATACATGTAGATCTAACTCATATTTGATTGAGTTGCAAATTAACAGAAAAAAAGCATGCGAAGGATTCATGAAAGTAAAGTTATAAAAAATTCATTTAATTGTATTACACAAACGATCTTCATTAACAAAGTACATTACATTAATTTCCCACGAGAATTTTACTAAAAGCCTTCCTGGAGTCCATTTTGAACAGTTTTGAACTACTCTTTTTTTAACACCACAATTAGAATACTGATATAATATTCAACACGTGAACGCTATGCAACGGAAGAGCAAAGTGTATGCATTTAACAGTTTTAATTGTGTTTTCCTGGCGAATGTTTGACACACGTAAGAAGAGAAATGGAAAAACAATGCCAGTGTAATAGGATAACAGAATTCCCTGCCAGACAGATTTCTCTTACGCGAATTACAAAAACATACATTGTTCGGAGGCTCTCGTGATGTTAGTTGTAATTAGCAAAGTAAGACGTAAGGATCTGTAGAATTGAGGAATGTTGAGTACACTCGTGCATTACCTTTGTCTCATTATATGAAGGTTAAGTATTTGATCCTCGATAGAAGATTTCTAACTCTTCGCCTTAATCTAACATAGTTCGAGGTATTATACCGACACTTTAAATAAATCTTCAAAATCTATTTCTGTTCTAAGTTTTAAGTCCTTTTTTTTTCTTCGAAAGAGTTATTCCCATTATAGATAAATACTCTAGGAAACAGTTACTGGTACGTTTATACAGGGACGTCATTTTATTTTTACTAACATTTTAAATATTAACCTGGCTATACCTTTAGAGAATCGGAAGCACAGTTTACTACCCCCTTCCACGACTGGAGTTCGATGATACTGGCGTAAAACACAAACAAATCACTCTAATAGGGATATGATGATAGGAGGGAAGAAAAGTAGTTCATCCATTTACCTACACTAGGAAATATCACGATTTTGAGTTCGATAATTTTCATTCGAAATACAGTACTGTATTAACAATAAGTATTTTTACTAACGAACTGAGTTATCCATGCGAACGTATTCATTATGCAGTGTATATTATACTGTCTACAACACAATAGCGTACAATATAGAGAAAGAAGTTAAATTTAAAAATAATCATAATATGAATATTTAAACACATTTTTGGAAATGGTGGCCGTTAATTTCGATACAGGCGTCAGTTCTTTTGTGCATATTATCTCACTATAGACTATTGCATCTAATTCTAATTTCCAGTTTCGTCCTTCGTACTAGTAACTCATGTTGAAATAATTCTGTACCTACTATATAAAAGAGTACCTTACGTACTGTAAATTCAATCTTCACTTTTTCCCGACCCGCACAGATAAAATTACTCAGACATGCTAATTACTGTACTGTCCGTCCAAGTGGTTATGCCGCAGGATCGTAGAAAGAGGGGAAATCAGGTGACAGTTAATTACTTAACGAGACCCTTTTATTTAAGTTATTTTAAACAGTTGCATAATATTACGTAAACGTCCAATTCCTAACACAAGTTAATGTTTTCAGAAAAGAGCTAAGACAGCCCAGCTTTTGCATGGGGAGATCGGGATGCAACGTAGGCAAACGGACAGTACCTGTGCGAAAATACGATTCAATATTGAAAGCTCTTTCGTCACTGGAAAACGCGAACATATTTCTGGAACGTACTATACTCAGTGCTTTTACTATATGCGGCCTTGGTTCTGTGTGGAGGACAGTTGGAACTTCATTAGTAGAAGGGGCGGAAGTGAAGTACATTCAAAAACTCAGGTACAATAAAAATTGAATTAAAAATAAAATGATGTCCCTGTATAAAATTACACTCACCGGTAGACGCGTGTGTTTGATGATCCCGGAGCTGCGCTAGATCGTGGGTTCTATTCCCGCTTGGACTCATTATATGGTAGGATTTTTCTTGAAGGTTTCCTCCAACTATAAGACGAATGCCTGGTAATAACATGGCGAATGTTGGCCTCATCATGCCAAATTCCATGTCGTTATATCAAATTCCATCGACACTAAATAAACTATAAATTGATACAGTATCGTTAAATATCAGGTTAGAAATAAAAACCAGTTAGGTACAGAAAATTACAATGTTGTTGTTTAGCCAACTGTCCGAAGATAGGTCTGAACCTCACAAGTGATACCAAGAAAGCACTACTTATGAAGCTACTAGGCCAGGAGATAATGGGATAGGGTGGCCAGTTCCTTTTCCACTCAATTACATACATAGACGACTAGCTACATATTACACTAATCCGGGACTGGAAATTGTAATATTTTATCACTATTACCACAACGATGTGATCTACTAGTATGATCTTTATTCTTGTTGATATCAATATTATCCTTGTCGTCGAGCTTATTTTCGTCGATATCACATTTATTTTAAGCGCATTCTTTATCCAGGATTTTAATGCCACAAGGATGCACTGAAAGGAATGGTGAACGAGAGAAGAGTTCGGGGCAGAAGAAGACATCAGGTGATAGACGACATTAAGATATATGGATCATATGAGGAGGCAAAGAGGAAGGCAGAAAATAGAAAAGACTGGAGAAAGCTGGGTTTGCAATGAAAGACCTGCCCTTGGACAGAACACTATGAATGTTTAAATAGGTACATTCAGTTTTGTTTCTATGAAATCGGAACGCACTAGCAGCATTGTCGTCGCAGCAATTTATGACCTCAACAATACGTGACTTTATTGTCGCATGTGTCCAAGCCTCATGTCAAAGTGGAAAACGTCCTAATCTACACACTAGGGAAAAGTATCCAATTTCATTCTAGATTAGTGACACCGTCATAGTACTTAGGCAGGGCTGATCATATTAGGAAGTTTAAGTGCAGAAAACAAAGAACGGACATGGCAAAATTTTCCTTTGTTAACCGCACAATAGTAGAATGGTACAGCTTACCTGCGGCAATCTTTCAGCTTGGTGCTCTCAAAATCAATACATTTAAGGAAAGATTGAGAAGATTAGACTGAAAATGTAATTGTAGGTGCAGTGTAATTATCTAAGTTGTCATGTAATTAATAAAGCTGATATGTAATTAAGTTGATATGTAATTAATTAAGATATATAATTACTTAAGTTGGTAATAGTTGGGTTTAATAGAAGTACTTACAAGTTAGGTTTACTATTGCTTATTGTAGACGTTATAATAGCATAATTTTGTATAGTCCTAGGTTTATTGCATCTATTTATAGTCAGAATTAAATTTACGTTTATTTTATTTTTTTTAGTGGTGTAACCATGTATTGTGGGTCCCTATCACCACGGCATGGCGCGTCCTCAAGTTGCGGATCGAGGAGACTGCCTCCAGATATGGAGGGTAGCTGTGAATATATTGAATAAGCAGTCGCGGACAGCCGATGAGGGGTGGTCCGCTAGCTTGGGGGTTGGGCGAAGGGCTATCAACCCATCACCGTAAAAAACAGCTTGTTACGAATCCTTCAAATAAGCCTCGGAATGGGAGTGATTCTCTGGCACAACCACAGCAAAGACCTTTATGGAGGCCGAGATGTAGAGTGGAAGATAATATTAAAATGGATTTGAGGGAGGTGGGATATGATGATAGAGATTGGATTAATCTTGCTCAGGATAGGGACTAATGGCGGGCTTATGTGAGGGCGGCAATGAACCTCCGGGTTCCTTAAAAGCCAGTAAGTAAGTAATGATTGTAAATTTTATTAATATAATTATTGTAATGTTATTATTAGACTTCTTGGAATTGCCACGAGAATCGCAAGGTTTACTGCGCACGCGGTATAGACTGTATGAGAAAGGGGCGTGCAAAGGATTGAGTATGCCTCTGATGTAAACACTGAACAGTATACTGCGGTTACAATAAAACCTGTATCCTGCATTCAAGAAATATAATGAATGATCATTGAAGTAGGAAATGTCTAGGCCTACATATGTAAATACACAATTATTTTATAGTGAGATATATTAACTCTCAAAATTTAATGTAAGATGCATCATTCTTGAATATGTGCATTGCAGTGAAGAGTTACGTACATTTTGAGCGACTGCAAAGTAATCTCCTCCGATGGTCACTTAAACAGTTTTTATATTGGGAAATGTACGTTCAACATCACACTATGTAATAGGTGCATATTTGAAGAACGGGAAGTCACTACTTTTTAGTGCACCAACTTCAGACGTCTTGTCGTGACCTGATAGTACATCATTTATAATACGAAGTTGTGAATAGGCAGAATTTTTGGCAATAATGTTTCTCAACTTACATTTCACTTTTTCTGAAATTAGTGAATTGTTATTTTGGATAACGGTTTGTGATACTTTATCCACTATATTTAGGGCTTCTGAGAGTTGTAGTTTAGACGATTCTAACAGGGTGATGCTTTTGAACACGATTTTAAAATTAGAGTCAGTGAACACAATATCTTCCAATAGCTGTTCAGAAGGCAATGATTTTACAGCTGCAACAGCGGAACTGTCTGTGCTATCCAATGCATCAATTACCTCCATTATTTTACTGTAATGTTCTGCATAATTCTTGTCTGCACTGAACAAATGTTAAGCTTTGACTATTCCAACCACAGTAATGCAAAAACAAGTGCTTACATAGGTATACATTAGCTATAGCTGCTCTATCTATTTGGACCGGTCACAGCTCTTAACATGAACTGCTTATACTACGAGACCGGGCGGTCGCTCACCTCCTCTATACTACCGTACATCGGCAACCTGATAGCATGCTGCGTGTGGCAATTCAACGAAGTCTAGTTATTATTGTATACTATATATCATTGCCACCGGGTGTATACCCAATTGTAGTGTTAATACATTCATTCGTTATATTCATTCCTGAACAGTTGTTAACTAATTATTGGTTTTATTTCTCACATATTTTTTCTTGGAAATAATTCTTATTTTTATCAGAGAGAAATTTTGAAATCGGATAATAAATCGGGAAAAATAAGGAAAGATGTTAATATATGCATGCATATATGCAAAATAAAAATATATGCATTTAAAAGGGAAAACCCTCGAAATATGCATTTATGCAAAATAAAGTTGGCTTCATTCAAACGTAAAAACCATGTTCGGCAGAGATCCACTTTTACATTTTCAATATGCCAAATCAATAAAAACGTGCAATTGCATGAAGTTCTGCGGTGTAGTGATGATCATGACGATGATGTAAAGAGGAAGTCGCTGAATAAAGTAGTATTAGCAAAGTAAAAGTTTGCGGATTATAAGAATGAAGGAATGGGGAATAAGAGAAAAGATGTAAAGAAAATGATAAGGAAACATCCGTAGTAATGTGAAGAAACTTGGAAAAGCAGAAAAGAAAAATAGGAAGCGGTACAAATGAAGGGTGTACAATTATAGCGAGAGGGAGACACAAAGGTGAGTAGTAAAGTATTTACCAGTGCGAGGCAGTTTGATGGGGGCAGTTTTCTCATTTCACGGTCCAAACCACCACCACACTCGCCCCGCAGCCACCCCAAGCCACTGAGCCAGCAAAACAGCGCTCTTACACTCTCTGGTTCATGAAAGTTGTACCCCACGATATCGCATCATCGGACGCCTGTTAAATTAATACGAGTGTTTGATGGAGATTTTCTGCGTGAGTGTGCACCACAGGCTCTGTAAATCGTGTGGTGTATATAGCTTTCCAGCCGCAGCTCAGACTCCTTTTATCAGAAACACAACAGAATTGCTGCTGTCCCTAACGATTCTTATGAGATTTAGAGTGGTAAACTGTTTTGGAGGAGGCTATCACGGAATAATCCGATTTTTGTTATCGTTTTTATTTAAATAATGGAGCAACTGGATAATGCGCATACAGAAGTACCAACGTTTACGGATTTCCTCTATTATTACGGCATTACCGTCGATGGAAAAATATTACGGAAAAGCAGAAAAGAAAATCACGAAACGGTACAAATGAAGGGTCTTAAGAAATGAATGTGGACAAGTGAATTAAAAATTATCAACTGAGTTAGTTTTTGCAGAACTAAGTGTGCCTCACAATGACTTTGCTATTTAAGGAGTCTTGAAAGTGTTGTGAGAAAATTCAGCCAATTCAGGCCTACATTAAACATATCAAGAGTGGAATAACTTCTGGTCCACAAGATCAATATGACGTTTTAAAAAGAAGTGCGCTACAAAAATAAATTTGCGGAAACACAGTTGCCAGATGCAAAACATACCAAAAAGCGGTTTGTTTATTGTCATGTTGTTTGCAGAGGAAGCGACAGGCAGCGTGTAATTAACTTTATATGCAGGGACATCATTTTATTTTTACTAACATTTATAATATTAACTTGGCTGTACTCTGGATCAACGCCGTTTGCTACCCCCTTCCACGACTGGAGTTCGATGATACTGGCGTAATATACAAACAAATCACTTTACTAGGTATTGGAGGGAAGAAAAGTAGTTCATCCATTTACGTAAACTAGGAAATATCGCGATTTTGAGTTTAATAATTTTCATTAGGTTTTTGTTTAATCAAAATACAGTACAGTATTAACAGTGAGTGTTTTTACTCAAGAACTGAGCTGCCCATGTGGACGTATTCATTATGCAGTGTATATTATACTGTCTACAGCACATTAGCGTACAATATAGAGAATGAAGTTAAATTGGAAAATAATCATAATATGGATATTTAAACACATTTTTTAAAATGGTAGCCGTTTATTTCGATACAGGCTTCAGTTCTAATATGCATATTATTGCACTATAGACTATTGTACCTAATCCCAATTACCAGTTTCGTCCTTCGTACTAGTAACTCATGTTGGAATAATTCTGTACCTACTCTATAAAAGAGTACCTTACGTACTGTAAATTCAATCTTCACTTCTGCTCGATCCGAAAAGATAAAATTACTCAGACATACTATCTACTGTCCGTCAAAGTGGTTATGTCGTAGAAAGGGAGGAAATGACGTGACAGTTAATTACTTAACGAGGCCCTTTTATTTAAGTTATTTTAAACAGTTATATAATATTACGTAGATGACCAATTCCCAACAGAAATTAATGTTCTCAGAGAAGTGCTAAGACAGCCCAGCCACTAGCTGGCGAATAAAAGCTGGTGGGGGAAACCATGACAGTACCTGTGCGAAAATGATTCAATATTGAAAGCTCTTTCGTCACTGGAAAACGCGAACATATTTCTGGAACGTACTGTTTATTCTGAACGTAAGGCTACTATGACTGTATATGCGGTCTTGGATCTGTGTGGAGGACGGTTGAACTTCATTAGTATAAGGGGTGGGAGTGAAGTACATTCAAAAACTCAGGTACAATAAAAGTTGAAGTAAAAATAAAATGAAGTCCCTGTACAATGCTTTACATCGGAATTTGTACGAGCTCTATGAGATTATCGATAACACGCTTCAAAAGTTGGCACCTCTGCATGTAGAACAGTGTCGGTAGTGACCGAGCCGTACCGAGTCATGTATAACAAAAATACAGTTTATACATTTTATCTTTCCACGCTCACATATGAGGGAGTTAGAAGAAAAAAGGTATAAGTGACATTTATAAAAAAAAACATGACATAAGTGCATCCAGGGCAAGCTAAAACATTTAAAATATTAATGGCAAAGGACTGCATCTTTTAATCACATCACATACTAAAATTGAAATAAAAATTTTTACGGCATTAAAAAATTTTCTCACAAACAACTTCAGTGCACTTATACACCTTCACTTCTGACTCCCTCATATGTGCAGCTGCGCTGTGCACTGTCGCGTCCGTTCTACGTCGGCAAACGTGGAAAGATAAAATGTATGCGCTATAAAAGCGATATCTTGTTAATAAAATTCGTGACGGTATACTTTATGAATTGACTGCAGTAGTCAAGCGGTAGATTTAGCGAGTATACCGACAGATTCTTTATTACAATAAAAGAAAATTAATACTTCCAAAGTTATTATAACACATTATCACAGCTAACAGCAAAATGGAGAAAAATAATTTGGTCCAGGCATTATCGTTGAAGTCTGCACAAAAAATTTGGAAAAAAAAAATATTGTAAGAGGTATAGTGAGCATGACATTAACTTTTCAATTTTTTCCGCGTGTACTTGTCGCTAATCTACGTATCTCCTTATCAAATCCTATCTTATTTAATCATTGATAGTGAGACTATATGTTAATAATATATCGAATGTTACGTTTGGTTACTTTGACTACAAGTTAGGTGTACATCGATCATATCAGCTTCGTACGGATAACAAGTTGCAAGTCAACAGATCACGCTTCAGTGAACCAAGCAATCTTCCAGCATGCTCCGGTACTGTGTCTACATCTGTTTATTCGTGTACCTGTGTGTGTAAGTTGATGAACAACAGGAATATCACTTGGATTTAATAATAATAATAATAATAATAATAATAATAATAATAATGATAATAATAACCACGAAATATATATTTTAAGGCAGCTTATACGCGATGAAAGATAATTTTTGCTAGGGATAGATGAAACTAAAAGAAAATCAGGAGCCAGCCCCTTTATTTTTAGGAGTCACCACATTTTTTCCATATATGCAATGAGAAACTCATTCGACCAAAGATAAAGATACATTTACTGAACAATATTATATATCTATGCAATGCAATTCACGCTCTCAGAGACATTCTGAAGCTATGTAGGACCATATCTTGAGATGCGTAACAGATGTAACGATATTAGTTTAAAAAGAACATTCGAATTTTTTCCTTCAACCGCTTTTGTTAACATTATGTATTAATCGTAGTGATATAAAAGAAATCGAAGTCTTAAAAATTTTGAACTCAATAAACAATTCAGGCGCATATACATACAATTTTTAGTCGCCATAGCTACCGGGCCCCCGGAATTTGTCTACCCCTGATTTTTACAACAAGCTAAACGTACTTAGATACTTAGATTTAATATTACAGTTTGTAATTAACAAATGATAAAATTTATGTCACTGCAAACTTAAAATAAAATACATTATGAGTGCGTGCTTTACGAGTCTCTACAAATTACAGTCACTGACCGGGAACATTTTAAGTGTTTCAAATGAACAATTTTCCTTCTTTCTGATAAAATACCTAATGACGTGTTCGCTAATAAATTCTTCTTTGTAGCACTCATTTCCAACCACATAACTTTGTTTTGTTTTCTTATGTTCACTGAACAGCAGACCTGAAGTAAGTAGCGTTGGATGACTTCAAGCTACACTCCATACATACCTACACTGTTGCGGGTTGCATGGAGGCTTTACGTAACCAAACGCTGGACTCTATTAATCTATCTTTTCATCAAAACTACGTAACATTGTCACTAACAATGGGACTACTTCCCACTTATATCAAACCTCATCAAACCAAATCTGACCTTGTCATTAACAATGAATAAGGTTGACGAGGAGGGGTGGATAGAGAAAAAAAATTAAATTTCTCCTGATAAGGACGGCACAAGTAAACATCATACAACAATGTTGAGAAAATTGTGTACAGACGGATTATTTAGTCCTGACAGCTCAGCGAGGCGAAAGAAGGGAAGTAATAGGAGTAGTGGGAAGAGCCCCGAAATAGATATAGGCGAGCTGTCAGTAAAGAAATGCAGTACAGCTTAACTGTACTGGAAAAACAACGCTTATACCGCATGTATGACAACCGATCGCTCTGAATGCAAGCGACTAAACTTGAACACCCCTTGGCGTAACTTAATGGACTCGCCTGACCCAGGCGCACATTGTCGGCGACTAAACGCACTGTACTTTGTTATTATAGTAACGGAGCGCCTCAAAGCTTTCACCACTATCCTCCAATTTAGCGGATAATAATTGTTCATAATTTTCTTACAGTACTACCGTCTCCGACTAGGCTAATTAATTGAAAATGTATGTTAAAATATTACATTACTATACTTCGACAGAAATAATACCCATTCCGAATGTGTAGAATTTTTTTCAGTGTTTGAAAGTACGGTTTAATATTGATACTCATTGAGTGTTCATGGTATTAAAAATTGGAGATTTATCCTTCGAAGAGGTGGAAAAATTCAAATATCTTGGAGCAACAGTAACAAATATAAATTACACTGGGGAGGAAATTAAACGCAGAATCAATATATGGGAAATGCCTGTTATTATTCGGTTGAGAAGCTTTTGTCATCTAGTCTGCTGTCAAAAAATCTGAAAGTTAGAATTTATAAAACAGTTATATTACCGGTTGTTCTGTATGGCTGTGAAACTTGGACTCTCACTTTGAGAGAGGAACAGAGATTAAGGGTGTTTAAGAATAAGGTTCTTAAGAAAATATTTGGGGCTAAGAGGGATGAAGTTACAGGAGAATGGAGAAAATTACACAATGCAGAACTGCACGCATTGTATTCTTCACCAGACATAATTAGGAACATTAAATCCAGACATTTGAGATGGGCAGGGCATGTAGAACGTATGGGCGAATCCAGAAATGCATATAGATTGTTAGTTGGGAGGCCGGAGGGAAAAAGTCCTTTGGGGAGGCCGAGACGTAGATGGGAAGATAATATTAACATGGATTTGAGGAAGGTGGGATATGATGGTAGAGAATGGATTAATCTCGCTCAGGATAGGAACCAATGGCGGGCTTATGTGAGGGCGGCAATGAACCTCCGGGTTCCTTAAAAGCCAGTAAGTAAGTCTCTCGCAACATGTCACCGACTGCAGGTGACCAAATTATTCACATAAAATAATTAGTTGAATTATTGACATAAATAAATATATCATGTAAAACTAGGTCGCCCTAACACGCTTAGTTTTAATACCTCGGTTTTATTAGTCTTTATGCTAACATACAAGCACGCAAAGGAAAGTAGATTCACATAAAAGTCCTTCAAGAAGTTACTGCCATGATATTACCTTTTAATAGACGATAACTTCTCTTTTTAGTGCGCCGTTCCATTACAAAACTTCTATCAAGATAAGGAGTTAAACAGTAGTGTAAAATACTTACTGGAGAACTATGCTGGAGTCAGAATAAACGTACATGTGTCAGGCAGTAAACCAGAGACGTCGGATAGGAAGAAACTTCGGGCATTGTAATCGGACTAACTACCAAGATTCATTTTCGCCCTCGATAAAGATTTCTACTAACGTCCGAAGTTTTCCTCGCCTATCAGTGTCACAACACAACAATGGGAAACATCAGTTGTGAAAGGTGATGGTGCATAAACAACCGAACAGCCAGATAGCAGCGTTCCTCAAATTGGGGTTCGCGACTCCCTCTGGAGATAAAATGTCAGGACTTCTGACTTCTGTTGCATTTAAATAATTATAAAATACGATACTTTGGTCCAGGGAGCATCCGTTTTTGGTGCAAAGATAATTCGTTTGGCGTGTTTCTTAATTGAAATTAACCTAAGTGGGTCGGTGTCTTATTCCAAAATCGGCGGAAGTCCCTCAACGCTCGTTTAACCAAAAGGTCATATTAAACGGTTTGAGAAATAAATAAAACTTGTGCAAAAGAAATAAAACACAGTGATACCACAGTCTAGTATATACAGTCACGAAGCTTGAGTTGTGAGGGTGCTTGGAACAATAGACTGTGCCGGTACTATTTCGCAGTGTCTGTAATGAGGCGAGATTAACGATCCTAGTGATCAGCAACTATCTATGGATGCATATTTACTACATAATGAGCTTCGTGAATGTATATACTAGATTGTGGTAATACTACATTAAACTACATTCGTTAAACACACATTTGTTGAAGTATGGTTAGGATACATATTTACTTTCATGAAAACGTTTATTTTCCAATAATTAACAGGATTTACGGCTGAAATATTCAACTTCCATATCTCTTAAGAAATCTTTCTTTCAAACGTTCATCATATACATTCAGCATGTACATGTGTTTTATACAAAATTTGAACTTCATAGATCAAACAGGTTTTTATTAAATTTATTTATTATTTTATTACGCAAATCTGGCTTTCAGGTAGTAGCCCCCTGTAAAGCAGGTTTGAATAATTTCAAGGAAAAATTTTTCGTTACTGGAGGTACGTTAACAGAAAGCCACAATTTAAGTGACACAGCAAATGTGTGGACTCATATTTGAGTTTTGGCGTCTTGTCAGCTCATGTGAGTTGTGTGGATATAAAGGAAAAATTGTGACGGTGTCGTTTATGGTTCCTGGGTAGCTCAGTCGGTAGAGCGTTCGCGCGCTAAGCGAAGGTTCCCGGGATCGATACCCGGCCCCGGAACAATTTTACCTTGAAATTATTATTATTTTATTGTTTCCTTGTATCGTCAAATAGGCTATACAGGGTGATTCAGAACCTCTGCAACAAACTCTGGGCATCGATAGATCTCGCAATGAGAATCATTTTTCACTTAAAAAAAACATGTTCTCCGATGCCTCGTTCAGGAACAAAAAGACAAATTTATAGTGACATTAACAGTTATGAAATGAATTATTTTTCAAGTATGTTTTCACGATTGATGAGCTTGTGCACTAATTTGAAACGTATTTTTCAGTCATTTAATTAAAATTCAGAAATTACAACGGACATACTAAAACTAGAAATTTTGTTCGCACTCCATATGCTTAACTAACCTTTGGATTCTAGGTTCGCGTGTTCAAATCCCGTCAAAACCGACGGACTTTAAAGGCCTGTAAAATTTGTAGAAGTGAAGTAAAGCTGTAGATCCCCTATCGTTAATTTACGCTACCTACATTAAAACATTTTCCTCATTAGAGAACACGAGGCGAAACTTGTTCACTATTTCTCCCAGATTTCATTTCGATGCTGAGTAAACTTCATTATTGAAAATGTTAAATGGAATACTATTATGTTTGTTGCTGCTGCTATGTTTCTAATGACAACATTTGAATGTTCTCTCTCGCTCTTGAAATTTTAAAGGAAATATTAATTGCTAACCATTTTAACAGTGTTTATTTCCATGGTCCTATGAAAAGAACGAAGTCTTCTACACTGTTCTACCCCAAAAGCCATAAATATCTATACGGTTTCTAGTTGTGTTAAAACTATGAACTTGTAGAAGTCTTGGTCCCTTTACCGAATGTTTATAGGAACGTATTAATATCTTAATTAATGACATCTATTGTTCACACGCAATATTTATATGTTTGTATCCTGTTGTGCTAACTGTTAACATGCTGTATACTACAAATAAGGAAGTATATAAAAATCATGATGAAAATATGTAAATAGACGAACAAAGAAATGAATTATAAATAAGTTAATGAGTGTATAAAATGAATGTTTCGATCAAGTGAATCGAATGAATGGTTCGGTGGAGTAAATAAGTGAATAGAATGAATGGTCCGCCGGTGAAGTGCGTGAATAGAATGATTGCTTCGGTAGAATGAATGGTTCGGTAGAGTGATGAATGAATAGAGTGAATGGTTCGGTAGAGTGATGAATGAATAGAGTGAATGATTCGGTAGAGTGATGAGTGAATAGAGTTCGGTGGAGAGAGTGAATAGAATGAATAGTTCGGTGGAGAGTGTGAATAGAATGGTTTGATGGAGTGAATGAGTGAATATAATGAATAATTCGGTAGAGTGTTGTGTGAATAAAGTAACTGGTTCGGTGGAGTGAGTGAATAGAATAAATGGTTCGGTGGAGTGTGTGAATAGAATGGTTCGGTGGAGTGAATGAATGAATATGATGAATAATTCGGTAGAGTGTTGTGTGAATAAAGTAACTGGTTCGGTGGAGTGAGTGAATAGAATGAATGGTTCGGTGGAGTGTGTGAATAGAATGGTTCGGTGCAGTGAATGAATGAATATGATGAATGGTTCGGTAGAGTGTTGTGTGAGTAGAGTAACTGGTTCGGTGGAGTGAGTGAATTGAATGAATGGCTCGGTGGAGTAGAGAAATTTATTCGGTAGATTGAATGAGTGAATTGATTAGGTGGTTAGTTGGAGTGAATGGAAAGTATTGTTGCATAGTGAATGACTGGATAGAATAAATCATTCTATGGACGAATAAATGAATGAATGAATGAATGTGTGGTTTAATTGACTAAATGGAATGCGTTGTGTGATAAAGTGACTGGAAAAGATGGTTTGATGGAGTGAATGCAAAAATGGTTTGGTGGAGTGAATTGAATGAATGGTTTGGTGGAGTGAATGGATGATTTAATGAAGTGAATAGATATGATAGTTCGGTGAAATGAATGAAAAAGATGTTTTGGTGGAGTGAATGGAAAAGATGTTATGTGTAGTAAATGAAGAAGATTAGAGAAAGAAATGGTTGAGTGGAAAAAATGGTTTTCTGTGAAGTGAATGAGTGAGTGGAATGCATGGTTCGGTGGAGTGAATGAGTAAATAAAGAAACCTTTTGGCCTATTCTAATCTCGTTTATGCTACGATTTTAACCAGTACCGAAGTCAAGTATTGTAGTTCGCTGGCTACATCTTCAGTTTGATAAAGTTGGTCGCTTCAGATAACGAAAGCAAATGAAAGATGAGTAATCAACATCGAATAGGAATATACAGGGTGAAAAGTAATTGAACCGACAAAATCCGAGAGGTTGTATGGGACACGAAAACAAATGGTTTTCTCTAATATATTTTCTTTAAGGGCTTTATAAAATCGCCAGAGGACGTATGCGTTCCTCAGTTCATGACTACTCCACAAATTCACATTTTTTTGTACGTCTTGACCCAGTGCAGTGCTTTATTAAACCGATAGAGGACATAATTATATGTTCTTCAGCTCATGACTACTTTACAAATTCACATCGTGTGCGTGACTACTTGAACAATTTCCAGGGAAGTGGATTGGCGGAGGCGGTCATGTATCTTGGCCTCCTCGATCTCCTGATTTGACCCCTCTGATTTTTTGTGTGGAAACAGATGCGTAATCTTGTTTACGCAACCCCAATTGAATCAGAATATGTCTGGTGGCCTGAATATTTGCTGCAGCAGGGGAAATAAACGATAATCCTGAAGTCTTTCACCGCGTTAGACAATCCATGTCCCGCCCATGTAACCTTTGTGTACAGGTCAATGGAGGTATTTCTGAACATCTTTGCGGTAATTTTGGTATGTAAAAGTTTTAAGACTCAAGCAATAAAGCATGGCAATGGTTTGTGTTACATTTGGATCTGGCGTCCTCGTGAAATAGTGCCTCACAGCACAACATGACATTAGAGAAAACTGTTTGTTTTGGTGTCGCATACAACTTTGTCGGTTTAATTACTTTTCACCCTGTATGTTAACTCCTTGTTTGGAGTTGAGCTCGTATCGTTTCAATTTATAACTTCAAAATCTACGTCTTAAGCCACAGCGGAGGATGATGCATCTTCATTGCTATCTGTAATAATTGGTCACTAATAGCTTAAGTTGCAGCGGTATAGTCGTTACAAGAGTTTATTTTTCACCACCATGTAAACGATCTTACGCAACACAATATACTCGTACAGAATTATTGTAAAACGCTGTTCTTCTAGCTTTGTATAGAAGAGGAAAATTAGAAGCCAACGAGGTGTAAGAGAGCAGCATAATTCTTGTGGAAGTTATCCTGAACGTATGTGAAATATTTTTACTCTAAAAGAAAAATCCTGTGTGCGTAGGCGTGTTTGGAGCGGCAGGATGGGGAAGCACGAGTACTACACTCAAGCTGTAGTTGGTCCATTACGCGTAGAACACTCGAGGGGAAAGGAGAAATGAATTCCGTACGGATGGATTTGCAGGCCCAGAGATAACACAAAGATGGTTCAGATGTCTCCCCTGTGGTACCGGATATATATATATATATATATATATATATATATATATATATATATATATATATATATATATATATATATATATCAGCATACGCTAGCGGATCTTGCTAGATAGGTGTCTACGTTTGACATCTGTGTAGGCCAGCGTATCTTTCCACAGAGCTTCCTGGAGGGCGCATACGAATTGAGCACAATATACCAGAACAACCCTTATTTCTTATTCGAGTACAGCACAAGCAATCTGAAACCTTTCATTCGCGTTGAGCACAAACAATTTGATACATTTTCCTTCCCATTTTCTAGAGACTTAAGATTGATAGCATTGATTTTGCTGGTACAGTTCCTGTAAAAAATGTACACACACTGAAACATCAATCAACTAATACCTAAGTTTTTTAGTGCATAATGATCCTCCTTGTAATCCCTACAGCGCGGCAACCAGTCATTTCTGGACCCACGTTCATATAACTTTTTTTTCTTCTCTACATATGAGGAAGCCAAGCCTGAACTTTGACCCAATATTTTCGTTACACCCTGTATATACCACATATATGATATTGTACACCATTGTAGGCAACAGAAAAACATGAAGAATATTCTTCAAGTTGCAGTAAGATAAGATGTGTTCATAAATGTTAATGTAACTAATAAATATACTTGAAGATGACTGATTATAGCCGAAAACGTTAGTCTAAATAAATCGAAAAACTTAAAGTGCGATTATTATTTAAGCCATACATAAACTTAGATAAATTATAGACTGAATATTTTCAACAGATACTACAGGGACATCACTTTATTTTTACCAACATTTTTAACATTCACCTGGCTATACTCGGAAACACTGTTGCCCCCTTCCATTACAGGAGTTTGATGTTAGTCTACTAGTGCAATATGTAAACAAATCATTTTACTAGGTATAGGAGGAGAGAAAAGTAGTTTATCCATTTATGTTGTAGGGAAATACGATATTACGATTTTCAGTTTGATCATCACTTTTACGGAATTTATCAAAATACAGTAGAGTACTAACATTTTTTTTCAAAAACTCAACTTTTCAGGCGGCTATGTTCGTTATGTAATGTATACTTTATTTAGCATATTAATTATTGATGTTATCATACAATATAGAGAGTGCATTTAAATTGAGGGGGTCATAAGTAAAGGGCTGTAAGTGCACTTAAGTTACTTTTGAGAAAATGGGGTTTAAATATTTAAGCTTTCGTAAAATCGGTGAAATTTTTTATTTAAATTTTAATGTGTGATGCGATTAAAATATCCCTTTGCCACTAAAATTTTAGATACTTTTGCTTACACTGGATACACTTAACTCATGTTATTACAAATGTCACTAGCATTCCTTTGCTTCTAGGCACCTCAATTCAAAAAAAGCTAATCTGAATTTTTAAACAAGTTGCTGAAAATGGTTGCCGTTCATTACAATGCAGGCTTCAATTCTTTACGCATATTATTAAAAACATTTTGAAGCATATTCTCTGAAATTGAATTTATCGTTTCTTGAATATAATTTTTTAGTACGATATTATTAATATAGGTTCTTTCTTCTATAGAAAATGCAATCATATTTATGAAACACACTATACACTGCAGTGTTTACTTCACTGCTTGAAGACTTCGAATGCAACAGCGGCCGTAAGTTTGTGTGTCTGACGGGAGCAAGGACATTAGTGAAGGGGTGAGAGTGAAGTACATTCAGAAATGCAGGTAAAATAAAAATGCAAGTAAAAATAAAATGATGTCCCTGTATCTTTAATAATTTAGTTCGATGCGCATATTAATACTCCTGAAAGAAAATGATTTCGGGTTGTTCACTTGTGGCTGGAACCTTTGTTTCGCAATGTCTTTGAAATGGGTACTCAGGGTGCAGTTTAAACAATAAGAAATTCGTCTCTCTGCAAGTACCGAGTTGCCTGATCATTAGTTCGATATGGAGTGATAAAGTGTTGCTGAGTTCCGGGCCTTTTAATTTCATTAACGCCTCGCTATTGTTCAGAACCTCAACGATATACCAATACAGAATCAAATATTTCAAATATATACCGCAGGAATGTTATAATTATTATAAATTTGCGAGAGATTATACAAATGCTGTAATATAATAAAAACAATGCCTATACTGTAGTGCCGTTGTCAGTATTTTTAACAATTTAATTCACGCTTAATTGAAAAATGTATTAAAATATCATATATAATTAATAAACACCAAATTAAAACGAACAGGAATTGACTATAGCCATTTCTCACGAAACGGAACGGAATGGTTCCTAAAATTCACGAAATGAAACGCCGTTCCGGTTCCTTCCGATCCATTTCGAACCCTGGTATGCGGTTCATCTTCCCAGAGGAACTGTTGGTCAAAATTATTTTTCTGTTGTGGTTAAAAATGCTCGTCAAAAGTGAAATCATGTAACAGTTTTAATTAAAAAAGATTTGCAGTGATAGCCTGCTCGTTTTACATAATCCAATCGGAAAATAACTCCTGTCCTGTATTTAATAATGCATCTGTCAAAATATATGGTTCTTTTAATGTTCCATCGAGCTGATTTCTTTTGGCGATTGTAGCTTCTTATGTTAATATAAGTCTCTTCCTGTACTCATTTTAAAACATCAAAAATGCATGTATGTTTGGACGTGGGCAGGTTAAATTTTTACTGACTTTACAATGAAATGCTTCACAAGCAGTTCTAGTCCTATGAGAGACAACTGAATTGAAACAGTGTCCTCCTTCACTCTTTGTAACATTCGAGATTTGCGTACAAGGATAGTACCAACGTAAGTTCAACGAACTGCTGTCAGAGCGTGCCAACAGTTCCGCACTCTAGGCCTGTGGAATGAGGGAATGTAGGCACTTTATGCATTTGTGCTCTTCTCGTAGAATCGTTTCTACTGTTGTTTGTGCTCAAATAGAATGACATCGATATAAGCGCAGACAGCGATTTCTGACCATTGTGCTCAACACGTATCTACCATTCCTCGAATGGTATCTGATACATTTTCGTGTGCCAGAATATTTCAGCTGGGGTTCTTGAGGGATTTTTCCTATATACGTATCCCCGTTTCCCTGTACCATTCTACTGTCACTCTCCATTGAAATATTTATTATCATTAAGACCATAGCGCTAACAAAATGGTGTCATTGGTATCTTAGTATTGTTGTGCGACCATCACTTAGGTCGCACTGATTGCTAGCCGGATGGCTACTGCGTTCGTCTTCTGCTCTTTCTCGTCAGGATTTCCGACACCACCTTTGTACACAACAATGGAAAGCTACTTTTCGGGAATAACTGGAGCTCTCAGGGTACTATAGGAAACTATATGGCTACTAAACAAAGTCTGAAAATGATTGCGTTATTGTAACACTGCTTGATTTATTCTATATTTACAAAAAATATACAAGTTACTTACAGGGTATTTCATCAGATGACGCCATGCCGCTTCTGAGTCTCTCAAATTCACCCTCTCTGTCAGTCTTCTCCAACTACCCAACTGCTTCACGCGTCTCCTTTCCAACACTTTTTATGTTTCGGTACCCGTTTCCCGCCCGGGGTACCGACCACGCCATCCACCAAGTGAGATGGTCTTAAAACACTTTTGATTTCACGTACTTACAAATATCGTCTTAATCAATCATTTCTTACATTTAATTTTGATTTAGTACATTATAGTGACAAGTCACTATAATCAGATTACGCGCAAGAAAAGAGTCCGAATAATGCATGATATAATTTGACCAATTAAAATGCATGCTTTGTCCTACTGGACCAATGGGATTGGGCGAGCAGCGATCTGAAGCGTAAGAATACTTTCGTTGTAGGCAGTGATTTTACCACACGCCCGACAAGACTGTCTATACCGCTGGCTAAGCATCTCAAGACCGTGTATTCCGCTGACACTGTTCCTGGTTCCAATTTAATACTCCACAGGAAATCATGCTACAGGGCGTTCTTTAGCCCTGGGGCATAACAGTATTGTAATTGAAGTAGATGGCATCGGTCAGAAGAGGCATAGGACTTCACCACAATCTGAAGCTTAAACGGCTCACTCGACAAGTGGTTCCACAATATCTACAAAAAAGTGGCGGTTAGGACTTCAACACACATCGTTATCGTCATCGTCATCGTCATCGTCATCATCCAATGTTTCAAGGGTCGACCTAAGGATCTCTTGCCCGCTGGTTAGTAATTTAGTATCTGACGAGGTACGGTTCATTCTTCTTACATAAGATTTCCAATTTCTTCTATAGTTTTGTATATAGTACAGTATAATCTATGATTGGTTCAATCTGTAGTTCTTTCATCTTGTCAGAGTTTGTCTTATCATCTGTTCTGGAGAAGCCTGCTGTACGCCTCATAAATTTCATTTCTGTTGCGGTCAATTTTTGTACATCCACACTGCGGTCTGTCCAGGCCTCACTGCCGTAGCATAGTTATGTTTTGTAGATTCTAGTGCGTATGTGTTTCTGTAATATGGTTGTTTTAGAAATGTTTTTAATAGTTCCCATTGCTATGTTGTATTTAATGATTTTTTATTGAGGTCTTTTTCTTCTTCATACGCTATTTCATACTCGAGGTAATTAAATTGTCAGCTTCGGTAGCGTTGTCGGTATAGCGTTGGTCTTCTGTGCTCGAGGTTGCGGGTTCAATCCCGGCCCAGGTCGATGGCATTTAAATGTGTTTAAATGCGGCAGTCTCATGGCAGTAGATTTACTGGCATGTAAAAGAACTTCTGCGGGACAAAATTCCGGCACACCAGCGACGCTGATATAGCCTCTGCAGTTGCGAGCGTCGTTAAATAAACCATTATTTAAATTGTCCTAGTATTTTATTATTAATAAAAAATTTACTACAAACTGAATCTTTTTCTAAAAAAGACCAGAACTTTAGATACTGCTGTTGAAATTTCCATATTGTAATTGTCTGCAGTTTGATGGAAAGAGTGGACCGAAAGTTTATCTTCTGACGTCGTTACAAACACTATGTCTACAAATAATATGTCTAGATGGTATAATCGGTTGAGTGATATACTATGTGGTTTAATTTCCAATCCTTGATAATAGTGTTCATATATTATGAAAAGCAGAGGTGAAAGGCACAACCTTGTCTGACGCCTTGATTTCTTTTTCCTCGCTGTTATTTAATACTCGCTTTAACATCTTTGGTTATATCGCGAGTTAATCTTTTGGTTGAAATCCGAAGGCCTGTGTACTATTGTTGAGACTGGTTATATTGTTGTGAACTATATGGCGAATGTATATGTATTATTGATTTGTTATAAATATGATTTCGCTGATGAATGAAGCCGGTGATATTCAGGGATGTTGTGTCCCGAATTACCTGGCATTTGCCTTGCGGTTGAGTGGAAAGCCCTGAAAACCTCAACGAGGAAATTCAACCCAAACGGAAATCGAACCCGGGCCGTCTGTGTAAGAGACCAGCATGCTGACCCCCACACCACACAGAGGTGATCTGACTCCTTGATTTATGGACCTCCATTCCGAAAGTTTATTTTCAATCCTAATTTGTTATAGTTTTCGTTGTAAACATCGTATATAGCTTTTATTGATTGATTTTGAATACCATCATGTGTTAGAATCTCTAATAATTTATTTCAGTTTACTCTATCGAAGACTTTCATCAAATCAAGAAATGTCATAAATGCATTTCGACATTTAATATTTCTCTATTAGGAGTTCAATACTGAAGTATGCATCCTACCTTTTTCGAAATCCACTTTGAACTTCATCAAGTATAGTGTCACAGTAGTCGATTAATTTAATTTTGAATGATTTGGTGTAAATTTTATAGCCAGAATTCAATAGACTTATTCCTCCAAAATTATCACAGATGCTTATATCGCTTTTTTTGTGTAATGGGATTATAATGGATTGTTGCCAGCATTTTGAGAGAGGACCTTCATTATAAATTTTATTTAAGAAATTTAAAAACCTTTCAATAAAGACTTTGCCTGCATATTTGAATAACTCAAAATCAATACAATCTTCACCAGGTGCCTTGTTATTTTTACATTGAAGCAATGTTGTATTAAGTACCGGTACTTCTAATGTAAAATTATCTATAGTAAACTCAAACCTCGAGTGACATTTATTAGGACTATTTCGTGAATAAAATAAAAATATAAATAATATATCCCTAAAATTCGGTCACAAAATGTTAATAATTATGTATTTACGAATACTTAAACTATTCAGACATTGTGAAGTTGAAATAGATGAATATCGATTACTTCAGTAAAGAAATTGGATGTTATTCAGCAATGCCAATTGCGAAAAGCGAAATACAGGTGTGTATGTATGTATGTATGTATATATATATATATATATATATATATATATATATATATATATATACACACAAAACTGTTCTCCACTGTTCCTCAGCCCATTCCTGATCTTCCTTTACAAACTGTAAGCGAGTTTGACGATGCTGTCTTGTAAGTTCTGAGCCAGGAGCAGGTCTTCTGGAGATCAGGCCAGCATCATGTAACCTCCTCCTCATAGTACACTTACTAACATTCACATCCCGCACTTTTTCGAGTCGATTTCTGGCTTAGACTGCAGTGGTGCGGCGGTTACGCAGCACTTGAAGGTGCAAGAACTGGTCATCTATAGCAAGAAGTTAATTTTTTCTTACCATATTCTGGTCTTCGAGAATATGAACGAAGTTCCCTGTACCTCTGCACTGTACATGAAACCGACGACGGAGTTGTATGCAACATCTAAACCACATAACGTAAGATGCGGCTATCCTCTACCAACGCCACTGCTCTAGCAGCTTTCATGGGTTTTAACGGCATCTTTACTCTCTTAAACGTTGTTTAAAACTGAGTTCAATATCACAGAATTCCATTATAAGCAAAAAAAGAAAACAAAAATGTTGTAAATTTGTTTTAGCTGCTTGTGTTTACTGTAGGATTGTAAATTTTAATGTCACAGCAATAAATACAGACTAAGGGACAGGAAGTGGCAAAGATGGTGTCACAAACCACCCAATGGGTAAACTTTTCTTCCAAAAACATGAATTAACACTTGCCTAACACAAAGAGGTCCATAGAAGCACACAGTAATGTTATAACTTGTATTATGGTTTGATATTTCAAATTTATTCAAGTGTTGCGTTTTTTTTGCTCGGCAGTGTGTATATGTATATATATATATATATATATATATATATATATATATATATATATATCTCAGTTTACAATGCCTTTTGACATTTTCTGACAGCCAAATATTAATTTACAGTCACTGATAAATGTATCCCACTGCAAGATACCACTCCCCTCTATCTCTCCATAGGTCTTCTCCTGATTGTCTTCTTTCCATAGCTTCCAGAATGCCCTTTTTCCATGTTGTCATAGGTCTTCCTCTTTTTCTTCTTTTTGATGGGGCCCAATCATATGCTAACCTTGGTAATCTTTCCGTATTCATTCGCATCATATGTCCATACCATATTTTGTTTTGTGAAAATATCCTCTACATTATCATCCTTAACTTGCATTTTCCCTCTGATTATATCGTTTGTAATTCTATCTCTTCTTGAAATGGCTGCTGATCGTCTCCAATAATCCATTTCTAAGGCCAAAAATTTATTTTTGAATGCGTTTTGCAATTTCCAAGTTTCTGCCCCATATAAAGTTGTACTTCTCACAATTGACTTATAAATTTTATGTTTAGTTTCAATTCTGATTTTATTATCCCATAATACTTGAATAAGAGTGGACATTGCATATTTTCCTTTCTTCAAACTTTCTTTCATTTCTACATGGTTCCTTCCATTATCTGTGATTGAAACACCTAAGTATTTGTATTTATTACTATATTTAATAACACCCTTATTTTCAAGTATCAGATTTTGTTTCTTTCCCCCAGTAACCACATAATGAGATTTTTCAAAATTAAATTTTAATCTAAAAATTGGAGATTTATCTTTCGAAGAGGTGGAAAAATTCAAATATCTTGGAGCAACAGTAACAAATATAAATGACACTCGGGAGGAAATTAAACGCAGAATAAATATGGGAAATGCCTGTTATTATTCGGTTGAGAAGTTTTGTCATCTAGTAAAGCCTTCTGTCAAAAAATCTGAAAGTTAGAATTTATAAAACAGTTATATTACCGGTTGTTCTGTATGGTTGTGAAACTTAGACTCTCACATTGAGAGAGGAACAGAGATTAAGGGTGTTTGAGGATAAGGTTCTTAGGAAAATATTTGGGGCTAAGAGGGATGAGGTTACAGGAGAATGGAGAAAGTTACACAACGCAGAGCTGCACGCATTGTATTCTTCACCTGACATAATTAGGAACATAAAATCCAGACGTTTGAGATGGGCAGGACATGTAGCACGTATGGGCGAATCCAGAAATGATATAGAGTGTTAGTTGGGAGGCCGGAGGGAAAAAGATCTTTGGGGAGGCCGAGATGTAGGTGGGAAGATAATATTAAAATGGATTTGAGGGAGGTGGGATATGATGGTAGAGACTGGATTAATCTGGCTCAGGATAGGGACCAATGGCGGGCTTATGTGAGGGCGGCAATGAACCTCCGGGTTCCTTAAAAGCCAGTAAGTAAGTAAGTAAATTTTAATCCCGATTTTTCATATTTTCCAATGAGTTTTCTGAACATGTATTCAATATCATCATAGTCTTTCGCTAGTATAATTTGATCAGCAGCAAATTGTAGAGTATATATATTTTTGTCACCAACCAAAACACCCATATGCCTACATTTCTTCTTCCATCCTTTAAGAGCTTCTTCCAGATAAATTTTAAACAGTGTTGGAGACAGGCAGCATCCCTGGCGTAATCCTTTAGTAATACGAAATTTTCAGTTGATACCTTATTTTTTATTTTTATTCTTGCCAAAGAATGTCTGCATAAATTTTGAATTGCTTTAATTAAACTTGTTTAGCAAGTTTAACAATGTTAATTATATTACTGTGCTTTTCTCTTATTAATTATTATAACAGAAATACATTTTCATTGTCTGTTGAAATCATAATTCAATTTAAACACAGTAGCGGCTGGTGGTCAAAATAATGAGTGTGCTACAATCTCTATATCGGCCTACTGTATACACTTATATGTATTTATCTTAATTTGGAGACTCGCCTAGTGACGAAATATGAAGCCCATACGACGTTCCTTCCTACTGCAGAACTTGTCAATTACCCTGGTGTTAAACCCCTCCATCTTGGACATCATACTCCTTTCTATTGACAGTACTGCAAGAGCAGATAGACGATCCTGGGACATAGTGTTCCTTAAAAACGTTTTGATGCGTTTAAAGAAAGAAAAACATCTTTCTGGCTCAGCAGTGGTCATTGGTGTTGTAACCAAAATATTTAACAACTTCGTTACTTAACAGAATGGATCCTGTGAATTGTTGGAAGTTATGTTATGTATTGTAACAATTGAACAGCTCCATCTATATTTCGGAAGTCGGGTCTTCCATATAGAACTCCAAGTTGTGTCTTTAACACTCTTTTGTTCAGTACAGTATAGCTGTTGACAGCAACTTCAAGTTCGCTTTCAGGAAAATTATGCGAAAAATTGTCAAAAAATTTGCTGTTTAACAATTTTGTTGCGTGTAGGTAGGTTAAAGACTGAAACGATAAGTAGTTTCCTGAATTATACTGTCACATAATTCCTTGGGCTTCAATTTTCTGGACTGACTGATTCAGGAGGAACCTCAAAAACCAGGTAGATAGCAGCAGCGGTCGGACACTTGAATTACCAAACACATTGTACATAGTTCCGAGTTCTTCCACAAACAAGCATTCTTTCGTTACGCTTTACTTTTGTAATCTCCAAGCTGTGTTGTGCTGAAGCTGACTACAGCACTTCCCCGCGTAAAAATAGCCAATCAGAGCAGTGATTTCAGCTTCGCACATGCGCATTAGTTGTCTACATTCTCATGTGGAGTTTTGAGTAGCACAACGTACCGCCTGAGGTACCAAAGAGCGAAGAGAGAAGACTAAACACTCTATAACGCGTCGTGAACATAACCACGGGAAATTGTCAAATGGCAGATCAAATGCTATGGTATTGCAAATACATTATTTGAGCAAAAATTACCATTGTGCTGTAGCACTGTAGCACATAAGGACGGGCCGCCCCTGTTTAAACATGTTATAATATAATTACAAGCAACCTGATTAATACATTAATTAAGCGAAGAATTATTGAAAACGCAGTTATCAAATCTGAATGAAGAAGTCGGCAACTAGTCGTATTCTTATCCTTACTTCAGTAGTTGGACAGCCCTAGACGAGAGTGGGAATTATCGCATAGTGTACCCTCAGCTCGCGAGAGCTCCGCTGTAGGAATCAGGGAATAGAGAGATCTATGTTGTATAGGAATGGAATGGATAGAGAAAGGGCATCTGGGAAAAGGAGGAGAGGATTAAGAGGGGAACGAATGAGAGGTGGGGGGAAGAGAGCTGAAGGTAGAAATGGATGACCCTAACGGATAGATAGATTAGCCGAAAAGGGAGAAGGAAGTAAAAAAGATCTAAAGAGAGAGAAAAGAACTTTCAGAGGTAAAAAAGTGAACACCACAAGTCTCAGAAACGAAAATGGAGAGATTCTTAAAGTTAAGAATTATATGAGTTCGAATAGTCATTTTACTAGCGGGGAAATGAGAAGGACCTTCCATTATTTTCTTTGTACAGTAATAACACCCAAGATACAATCACCACCACCACTGTCATCGCAATCACCGTCATCTTCATATGCTACAAGGATTATGTAAAGAATATATAGCGTTCATCATAGGAACGAACGATTTTAAGCAACGTATTGTAGCCTGCCTTACTACACAGTTGAGGGCTATAAATTGGCGGGCACTCCTATTACCAATACAATTTCATTTAGTCATCATGGAAAGATGGAGCGGTGCACAACGTAATTTTGCAATTGATAGATTTTACAAGAAGTACAGTATTGAGGCCATGAGGCGTGAATTTCTTCATTTTAATCTATGGAGCAATGATGCCGTCCTATCTGTTCATGTCACTTACATTTTAATCCATACAAAATTCAGATGGTACTGTACATCAATTAAAATATTCTCTAGCGAAAGCCGTTTTGTAAGGAGATCTGAAATTCCAAGGAAGAAGATGAAGACTTCATAGGCAATTTGTGGATATCTGACGAAGCACATTTCCGTCTCAATGGCAGTCACTTAAAGTACGTCATTTTCAATAAACAAACGGCAGACTACGTACAGAACGTTCCAGCGATAAGTACCGGTTTATTTTTCGGCCGCTGGGTGGCACGATGATTGAACGACCGCTGGCAACAGAGCCTTTAAACTCACAGCGCTTCACCGGAATAAAACTTACAAGCATACTTCCAAAACATAGGTAATATGTTGTATTTAACGTTAGTTGTTATATGTTATATTAATTATAGCATTTTATACTCACCTTCATGATAGTAGCTGCTGGAAGTATTGACCATTTTGCGCTATAAAGAGTTCACATCGCCATGAAAACCATCGTTGAAATTCATGAGCTCCACTGCACTAATTTGTCTAATTTCGTCACGAATGTTATCTTTCAGTTGTTCAATTGTGCGAGGAATATTTGCTTATAATGTTTTTTAGTGTTCCCCATAAATAAATGTCTTTTTCACTAATTGTTTTATTGCCCTCCTGATCAGAACTGAACGGCCTGGAAAAGATTTCTAAATTTTCGCCTTGTTTTGTCACACGATTTTTTTTTTTGTATAATAAGTTTTCACAACATATTATGTACGTTCACGCAATCTCAACGTGGTAACTAAATGAGCGGCACGGTGCGACATAAGGGTACGTACACGTTGGAGCAACGATAAACAATAAAAGAAATGACCTAGCGACGCTTTGGTATTATCAAAGAATCAAGTGTTCATATCGGAGCAACGAGGACGCGGGAAGCGAACATTTTGATTTATCAGTAGAAGTTAAAGACAGACAGATGGATGGATGGATGGATGGATAATAAATTATACAAACTCATGTACACAAGATCCTTGGCACGAGCCCGTATCGCCATTCATGCTGTAACTATGCACAGTTTGAATCTTCAAAACGAAAATAATACCTACTAATAATAAAATAGTAAAACAACAGTTATTATTATTACTACCGTTATCATTAATTATCACAATTACAACTAATCTAACTTCAAACCAAATTTCACAAAAATAATAAAAATAAAATAAATGTAAGATATGAAAAGGGAGAGAAAAAAAAAACACAGTGAAACATATATATATATATATATATATAAGGAACTCCTTATTGGGACTGCACGAAATAATCTAACTAATAAATATAAAGGTAATACATAAAAAAAACACACACACGCAATAAAATACAAATAGAAAAAAAGAGACACAATAAATACAAAAAGAACATTATCCTCTAATTACTTCATCATTAAAACACTAATGAATAACTCTTTCCCTTATTTCCTCGGCTCCCTCCCCCTCAGCCAGTTCCACCCTCAAATATTCTATACATAAACTTAATGAAAGAAGATATAGCCTATAGGAAATATCAGCTGCTAGATTCAAGGTTAATATAACTTAAATACGTACAAAATTGAAACTGTTTCTCATCCCAAAGCTAGTATAAATTCACTGTGTTATGATTGGTTCTTGTTATCACATAACGTGCCACGAATAAATACACAACTGAACAATTTGTCAATATCTATGATAATTTAATATGCCGAAATAATAATAAGTCAATAAATATTCGGATATATTGATAACCAACGGTCATTATACAGATTAATATTATCTTAATCAGAGATCATATGAACGACAAGAGCGAAGAAAATGAAATTTTTCTTTTTCGTCGCTTTTATCGTGTCTCTTCGCTTTTATCGTTACACCAATATGCACACCTCAGTGACAATGCATGCTTCAATTCTCTCTGATATAGCATCGCTGCTTCTTTTATCGTTTATCGTCGCTCCAACGTGTACGTACCCCAATAAAACACGATTACTCTCTGCGTATTTCAATCTCAGACTGACTAGTTATTGAAACGTTACGTAAGGTATTGAACGCCAAGAGAGGGAGAGCTGGCCGCCAGGCAGTTGCTCAACCACCGCCGGCCGCCGCCTAGCAGCCGACGACTAAACCGGTACTTATCGTTGGAACGCTCTGTATTTTATCTTATGTATGTCATTTTTAAGAAATAAATAAATTCTTGAGTTAATAACAAGACGCCAGTTTCTCTGACGGACCCTGTATAAAGTGATTATAATTCAACTTTGCTTGCTTAGGCAGCTGTTTACGAACAATTATTGGTCCTAGGAGGACAAAATTCGGTATAAGATAGATCTATATTATGAGATTAATAATTCTTGTGGTAGGTACCATCGGTTGAATTATTCACCGCCAGTCATTTTTACCACAAAAAGGGATAGTGTACACAAGAAAACATCAGTATTCACTACAGCCACATGTTTGCGTCAGGTGTTAGCAAGCTGATCTTCCATCCAGAGATCTGGTTCTTAAAACGACTACTTTGATAAGTGACAAGCTGACAAGGAAGTGGGATACAAAAAGGCCTAAAAAGTTGAGTATTTTTTTTCTTAAAACTTTTGACAAGCTTCTCAAGTGAATTATAAGTTTGACACGTTAGATGGCAGATCACAATATACCTTCAAGCTAGTTCTTACGATCGTCCTTCGTACAGATTTTTTGTCCTAAAATGTAATTATTCTTTATTTATTTCAAGACATTTCAAATTCCAGAATATATTGCAATTTTATTTAATGTAGACTTAGGCCTGTATTATATTTATCTTTCGAAGTTTTTGTTGTTGTTTTTGTTTGAATTAGCTATAATTACGTGGTTATCGCCTTGAAATAAAGTATTTAAATTCAAATTCAATTCAAATTCAAATTTATTCACAATTTACATTTGAAATGATACATATGAATATATACCTGAAATGAGCATATGCTCGTGCTCGGGTACAGTCCGGTAGTGTACATAAATTTTAAAGAGATCAATAATAAAGTTTATGTTAGAAATAATAGTAACAATAATAATAATAATAATAATAATAATAATAGTAATAAAACAGAAATATTTACAATAATAAAATAAATACTAAGACGGATAAAATAAAATATAAAACCACTTAGCGAGAGTTAACACAACTTAAATAAGCATATAATAACCAGAAAAAAAAATGAACTCGAAAATCAACAGAAAAGTTCGTTGTATCGCAGACGACAGACACCACCGTATTCACATTGTGCTATGCATCATTGGTAGTAGGGGGAGTCGAAGGTCTACGTAACTGCCGTTCTCTTCGAATCTTCTCATACAATCATACAAGTTGATGCTGAAAAACAAAATGTCTACGAGTCAAACTGTTCATTATTACCAGGATAAATACAAATAATATTGAAATATATTAATAAAGTTTCAGTTATACATCTCCCCTTTTGTGCAAGAGGTATCATATCAAAATATCTTATGAATGGCGGGGAAAATATAAATTTCAATAATGCTCTAGTGAGAGAGCTAGTGACAAGTACTTTTACTTTTTAAATAATAATTACATTTAAAGATGTATATTTTGAATTCTACATCCTTGATTGTATAATTCTGTGCACCGGAGATAAAGGGCACTATGTCACAAATATTGAATTTTATGGATTAGCTAAATGAAGTGTTCTTCATCTCGATAGGCCTTAACGGCTCATAGTCATTTCCAGCCGACTAAATGGCATATTACTTCTCATAGAAGATAGTGCTTTGTAGCAGCATTGAAAAGAGCATGAAATATATTATAAAAATATGCCAACACGTCAATTTCGTAAAAATTAGACATAATACATTTTTAACTGCGGTAAACAGAATTGTTTATTTTATTCCATTCTGTGACTATTTCGTTCATTTATAAATTGAATAGGGTAAGAGATACAAGACATCTCTACCTAACTCCTCTTTTTATTGACTTTATATCTGTGGTTTAGTTTTGCTTTTATTTTTATTATGTTATGTGAATAAATTTCTTACATTCAGTAATAACAGGTAGAGGTTGTTTTCTCTTTCAGTATTGTAATAAGTACTGTAAAGGAGTTTTTAACATGTCGAATGCTTTTCAAAATCTAAAAATACCAAATATATATAAGCTAAATTCTGTTACAGGTCTAATTATCAATAATAATAATAATAATAATAATAATAATAATAATAATAATAATAATAATAATAGTAATAGTAATAATGTTGGTGGTAGTGGTAGCGGTAGCAGTACAGTAATAATGGTAATACACTTTTAATAATATCATGATAGGTACAATTTGGGAAATAAAGTAATTATTTTTGGAATTTTCATATTTTATAAATAATATAAAATACGGGTAAAGCCAATATCCGGTTCTGCTTCTGAAGTATCTTGATGCTATCCTGAGAGATAGTTTGATATGTAGTCTTCAAATTTGTCGTTAAATAGCCTAATAGTCCCACATAGGAGGCTTGATTATGTCTCCTTCAATTCATCGTTGTTACTGCTCGTCATTTGTTATTTAAAAGCATTGAATTCTATTGTTTATTGAAATTGTACCAACCGTCGATTTGTATGTGATCTGTGATCCTTTGTCAAGGCAATCTATTATAGTAAGCAGAATGACTACATCTGTTGTTGCAAGTATTGAACGTTAGTTTTATTGGTTGCAATCTACGTAATGTAAACCTTTTGTTTCGGTTGCGACTTGTTTAGTATATGTACAGTACGTGATCAGATCACAGCATTCTGTCCCATTCTGTATGTCCACTGTCTATGTGATGTAGACATCTAAGAGCGTGTCATTTGTTGAATGAGTGTATTTTTTTTATTTTAAACCAATTTTCACCATGATTTTGGTGTTAATTAGAATGGTTAGAAGAAAGGAGTCCATCAAATTTAAAATTAATTGCATATACAGTTTCAGATTTATTGAAATAAAAAAGTGCGAGGGCTATTCATAAAGTAACTTCCGTTTAGTTTTTACAACTTGTGAATGACGTTACAGTTGGGTTACAATACGTTTGAAAGTATACACTCTAGTTTATTTTTCCACATAGTTTCCAGCATACATTTTGAAAGCACGTGGCTCAGAGAGGAACAAAGACACGACCTTGACTCTACCGCTGCTCGACGCGTACTACTTCAAGTAGACTCCACCGCAAGAGCGGCGCCATTGTCTCTGTTGTTACACACGCTATATGAAAACGGAAGTTATTTTATGAATAGCCCTCTTATATATTTGAATAACATTTAGAAAGTCCCAGGCGTCACAATTTTTTAGTTATCACTCTGAAACCCTTAAAGATACATACATGAAGTATATAAATAAGGTTTACTATGTGTTCTTCTTTTTTCTCCACTTAATGCAGAAAAATACATATACGATGTAAACATTCTAAAATTAATATTTCCCGCTTTTTTTCAGATTTTAACACAAAACATTTTTGAAAGAATGGAAGTTAAATAACCTGCATATCTTCATAGCGAATAGCTCAAGTTGTATATAACAAAAAAGTGTAGGGGAGAGTGGGTAGTATCGGACAGCGGGTAATATCGGACAGTGAGTTTCTTTCATCTACCACACGATGATAGTACCTGATTGACATGGTTACGTTTCTGTGATGTCGCATAGAGAAACGTAACCATGTCATTCAGGTACTACCATATGGTGGTACATGAAAGAAACGCACTGTCCGATACTACCTGATGTCCGATACTACCCGACTCTCCCCTAATACCATATTGATAGAATGTTCATAGTTTTCTCAGACAAAAATGTTATTTCCCCAAATGTTTAACACCCTCTTATTTGGTAACTGTTGCGAGTAGGATCGTGAATTTTGTCCTTATCGATAGAAAATATATTCACAGACATTTCGTAGCCCGCGCTACGAGCGTGCTAAACTAGCCCCGGCTATCAATTAGTTACTTGTACGGGATTCATATCATATCATATATCGCTAACACTGGTTTATCAATACGAAAAACTTTAGTACGCTGATCATCCACCGGGAGTCCGCGCTAAAAATATCTATGAATACGGCTTCGTCTTGTACATTTCAATAGCGTGGACGATTTTCGTATAAGTTTAATTTAAAAAAATACCAATTTCAAGCTATTGCACGATGCCACCAGATTGCTACGTTGTTGTCAGATACAGAAGTTCGAGTAGCTAGTCAGACCTGAGTTCGTTGAGCTCTTACATCTGTATTACGAGAAGAAAGAGTGCTGTGTTAGCGGCGATGTTGCCAAACTGCTTAAATTTCCAACCCAATTTTTAATTAACTGTGCATTTAATAACAAAAGGTAAAATAGATTTTCTTTTCATTTTAAGTAAACCCTAAAATCTCTTTCCATATGCAGGATTGTTTCACTTCCACCCTGTATAGGCTATGTGTATATGAATGTAAATTTTCAAAAAGATCAAAATAAAATTGAAACACTTGGAACTTTTGCATTGTAAGAAATGTTGTTTTGAGATAAAGACATTCTAAGTTCAACGAAGAACCTCAAGGGTAGCGTACATGTCATTTAAATGAGACTGTAGTTCCTTTAGAAAGTGGCCGCGCGCAAAATAATCATTCCAATGACCGTACTCCGAATCCCAGCGCTGAGCAATCTGATGGCCTCACGGTGTTACGAATTTCAACAATGACGTCACTGATGCTCCACCCGTGTGGCACCGGTGCCATCAGCTTGCAGAGGTGGTGGCAGTCTCCATCAGCCGCCATCAGTGAATCTGATTGGTTCTTGTATAGGGCGGGAATTAGCAGACGAATGCCATCGTGCACTGTTGTGTCATGGCGGTGTGTTCTATTGTATTGTTTGTAATGTGCACAACTTAAAAATATAAGTTAATGGCTTATGAACGAACTTGTCAACGGACCAGTTATTACTAATGGTTGAAGAAATAAATTGTTTATACTCTTTTCTTTGAGCGAGCTGACAGCATAGAAATTTCGCAAAATCTTGCTAGCGTAGCACAGACAACTTGTACAGCCGCCATGACAGCCATTGAACCTTCCAGCAGTTTTGTTCCTATTCCGCTGCAGCGTGACGTCATTGATGTCCACCGATCCGGTGAGATTCGGAATACGCTGATTGTGACTAAGAGGTGCACACCTGTGGAGTAACGGTTAGCGCGTCTGGCCGCGAAACCAGGTGACCCGGATTCGATTCCTGGTCGGGACAATTTGAGGTTTATTTCCGGGGTTTTCCCTCAACCCAATATGAGCAAATGCTGGGTAACTTTAGGTGCTGGACCCCGGACTCATTTCACGGGCATTATCACCTTCATCTCATTCAGACGCTAAATAACCTGAGATGTTGATAAAGCGTCGTAAAATAACCTACTAAAAAAAAAGTGACTAAGAGTGGAGGTATGATTCTATACCAAAATCCAAATTTTGGCTTCCTCGCTATGACCACCAGGGGTTCGGAATTTGTCTTCCACTGATTTTTACAATAAGTAAAACGCATTTAGTTATTTTAGAACTTACTAAATATTGGAATTAATGAATGAAAAAATCAGAAGACGGCGAAAATAATGACGACATGAACGCCTCTATTTTAACGAAATTTGATCAGGACATTATCAGGGAATTTTTACAATGCATTTTCCGCGCAGTACCGACAAGTGGACTGTTGTGCAGGTTATTTTGTAACTTGAATATCTATAATGAAGATTTAAATTTTAAGTGGACTAGACTCAGACCTGTTTAAGTTAGAGGACTCGTAAGTGAACCATTACCGTTATTGGAAGTTCTTATAAATCTGCGTTATTATCTGGAGGACCGTTAAAGGCTGAAGAACTAATGAATTATGTTCTTGCGACCCAGTATGAGACTAGCAAAAGACATAATAAAGCATTTTTTATCTTGCGCAAATCACGTGCTAAACTTTTCTACTTTATGTGTGTTACT